>NC_059144.1:12532500-13157500 GCF_020740605.2 Lemur catta | reverse complement strand
TACTTCTGCACCATTGTCAAGTCAAAAAGTTGTAAGTTGAATCACAGTAAGATGGAGACTGTCTGTACTCAATGCTGTATATGGTTCGTGAAAGGGTGAATGAATGAATGAATAAATGGGATAACAAGGGCCAGAGAGATTAAATGACTGACCCTGTGTTAAACAATACTGTAACTAGTTATTCCTTCCTGCCTCTATGTTAAATAACACTGAGACCAAGCAAAGTAGCTTAGCTGTTTATTACAGGGATATATGTTTCTAAAAGATAAAACCATAAACCAACTAAACAGTTTGCTTATGAAGGCTGACAGTTTCCTTAGGAAGGCTGGCTTTAAAATTCTGGCCTTGCTGTGCCAACTACTCCAAAGCTATAATATCATAAACTCTGTCCAATTTAATCCAGTGCCCTACCCAGCAAGAACCACCTTAAAAGTCACCCAGCCCAGGTCCTAGGGTGCTATTTGACATTCTACCCTAATTTTTATTTTCAGGCACTATTAAGACCCATTAGGTGGTATTTTCCCTGACTATAGAGGATCTTATAAACATAGTTTTGTTTAAGTTTTTCTGTTGGTCTTTGGGGTCTTGACAGTCAACGCAATCAGTTTTCAGTTTTTTATTTTCTTCTTTTTAAAACATAATTTCAAATTTCTTTGTATGTATTAATACAAAAATCTGCTAAGCACAGAGAAATATGTATGTCATTACTTTCTTCAGACAACTTGGAGCACAAAGCAAAGAATTCATTTTCTTTGTACTTTGTCTAAGGAATAAAATAACTAGACTAGAAGTTATTTCAAAAATCTTTCCAATTCTAGGATTTGAGTTTAAATAAATTTAGGGATGTGCTCACCAGATTCTGTTTTGAATAAATATCCTAATTGTTTGCTACTGTGTTGAATACAGAAGAAATCTCACATTGTCTCAACCATGAAATAGAAAGTGGCTTATGGTCCATGGCAAACTGTGTGAAGGCCCTATGGCCCATTAAACGCTGAATTTAATGTCTCAAATATACACAAAAATGCACAGCTCTGGACTTGCAGTAAAGTGTTTGTCATGAGAGTTGTTTTAGCCCAAATGACTCTAAAAAATGGCTGTCAATTCCAGACGTTTCCAACTGGATGGGACAACAGCCACCACATGTCACACAATGCACCACATGCAATGTAAACATACCATTCACGTCCACACTCAGATATTTATGGCATTTTCCATGGTTGCCATATCAACCCATGGAGCAACCAGGCCATTAAATCATGCTGTCAGCAGGCCAAGACAGTAACACTGCAAAAAAATTCCGGTTGCTGACATGAAACATTACATTTATCATTTCAAGTCCTGTTTTTTTCCGGCTGCCTCTTGCTTTATGCTCGTCACTGCTTTCAAGTTGGTCTTTGAGGGTACAAGGAGAATACAAATGAGCTGTTTAAAATGCAGTAGACATCCTAGCCAACTCTTGAGTACTTTTATTTTCATAGAACTTACTTTTTTAAGGTGATGATCTTGAGGTCACATGTCAAGAGAAGGGCTGAGTTGAGAGCTGACATATTATTGATATAACTGGACAATTTTTTTAACTCTCCAACTTGGATGCCTCCCTTCTCCTTTCTGCGTGAAATTGCTCTCAGCAAATTCCTGGATTTCGAGCACATTAACTCTAACTTCTTCTTGTTAAATTTTTTTCTCCAGGATCATGGAGAAAAGTCTAATCAGTCGATACAAGATGTTGGCTCATTATAATCAGTAACAGTATGATAAAGAGTAGATTTTTCAGGGCAGTCCTGATTTTACTTAATCAATATTAATTGTAGAAAAGGTAATTCATTGAATGTGTAACTAAGTATAATTGAAATTTTCTGCCACTCTAAGATTTTTATATAAATGCACAAGGCAGAAAAAAATTTTTCTGTTGCACTAAGTGCTAGGAATGTTAGAAAATCAGGGAACTGTAATGTTTCAGTGTGAATGGTGATAGTATTCTCAGAGCATGGACTATTATGCGTGCATAGAAAAGGAGGATGGAAAGTTTGTGCTGCTTTGCTTCTTACTTCCTTTTCTCCTACACATCTCCTTCCCCCTCGCCCCTCTGGCCAGCTCCAAGCACGTTAAGCTTGCAGGATTTTCATAGGACTGGAAGGCATTTTAGCTGCTCATGGGCACCATGTTCTTCCCGGAGAACAATCCTACAGTTAGTGAGAGCTTTCAGAGGAAAACAAGCCTGGACATGAATCTTCTCTAACTAGTCATCAGAATAGCTCTCAGCTCCCTACTCATCTCTCTGTGACTTGCAGCCCTTGAAAGGCACGCCGGCCCACAGGTATTGTTCTGGAAAAAGGACACAGAGAGTAACCAGGAAATCTGAGAAAGAACCAGAATGATGGGTGTAAGACATGCAGACTATTGCCATTGAGCAGATACTTGAGCAAGAGCAGGAGGCTGGGGGTAAACTTGGGGGTCTCGGCCATGCAGCCCTTGCCGGCATGCGGGAGAGGCAGGTCCTTACAGAGCCGGCTTGGCACCATGGCGACGTTGGGATCGTTGCTGGGTCTGAGCCATATGAGCTGGGTCTTCAAGGATGGGTTGGCAGTTTATGAAAATTATATGTAGGGGAAAAAGAACTTTCAGGCTGAAGAAACCCTTGAACAAAGTGCTCACAGGCAGGAAAATGGTAACACAGTCCTGGAAAGAAAAAGTAGCTCATGTGCTTTCAAAGCAGGGTGAATAGAACGCAAGGAAGGGCCAAACCATGGAGGATCGTGAGTGTGCGGGTCACGAGACTGCAGTGGAAGAGATTTGGGGTGAAAGAGGATGTTGTCGGTTCTATTCTCTTGGGTGAAGTTCGTGAGATGATTCTGATGGGAAGGATGAAGCAATGAAATCATTCGTTTATTAGAATAATTGGATTTAATAAAAGGAGGATTCAAAACAGTGCTTGGGAGTCTGAATATGTTGGGGTGTGGTGGAAACTCATCTCCCAGATATTCTGAAGGTAAAAACAATACCTTTAGAAAGAGTAAAAAGTGGTCTATTCACACAAAGTAATAGCACACAGCAATGGAAAAGAGTGAGTTGCAACTAAGCACAAAAACAGGGTTGAATCTTATGAAGATAAGATCGAACAAAGGCAGCCAGGGGCACAAAAGAGTAAATGTGGTGTGATTCCATCTATTTAGAGTTCAAAAGTTAATCATGCTACTGGCTGCATAGTTGGAGTCCTTGGGAAGGGTAAAGTGGGTGGTTGGAAGGGAACCGGGCTTGGAGCTTCCAGGAGGCTGGTAGTGTTCTGTTTCTGGACCTGGATGCTGGTTATAGGATGTGTTTGGCTTGTGAAAAATCACCGGATGGTACGTTTATGCCATGTTCACTTTTCAGCGTGTTAAACTCTGACAAAAGCTTTCACAAAATGGCACACCTTGTTTTGGAGATTTCGGTGTCAGGAAGGGGATTACCTGACAGGTGATCTTTAAATGTTCAGCCCTTGAATCTAAATGCAAATGGGGTAATCAAGGCCATGTTTCCTGGATTCCTATGATTCAGCAAAGTAGTCCATTGCATCACGTAGTGAAACCGGACATCTCCCAGCCCCAGCCCTCTCCACCCCTTGGCCACAGTTAGACGCTAGCTCAGCACCGGCAGGCCTGGAAACGGTCACCACAACCAAATCATTGTCTCATCAATTTAAAAGAAGCAGGAGAATAAAAAGTGATAAGGGCAAGGGCAGGGGGCTATCACTTAGCAGCTTCAGAACAAAACCAGTGGAGCTGGGTTCCTGCCAAGTGCTAGGTAGAAATCCATCATGCCCCTCCTGCCCTGTGGTCAGCCCCACCGGTGATTAGCAGAGAAGCCTGTAATGATTAACTGGGGCCTGTACAGACAATGGTCACCCCTAGACACGACTTCTTATCTTCCAGGAGCTCAGTACTTTAACACTTAGTCATACCCCATGCTCATTCAGGGAAGTTTTCAGTTGTTAATACACTTCACATTTTGGATTCAGTGTTAATTCCTGTAGTTCAGTATATCCTTTCCCCACTGCTCCTCACCTGCAGGGATAAAAGCATTTAAATTTTTAAAAAATGCTCTAAATTGTTCCCCAGGTGAACTCATAGGAAGCATTTCTTAGTTGGGAGTTTCTACAAGTGCATTTAAGTGATTATTTACAGATTATTAACTCCTTGAAAAGCAGGGACAAAAAAATGAAGGTAATGTTGGAATTATGTAAGAAAAAAAGTGTGATCCATATTAAAAAAAAAGCTCTTAATTATCCCCATTACTTCAATATTACATATATGATTCCTGTAACATTGTGGATTACAATTGATACTTTTAACTTCCCATCAGAACTGATTTAAGCGACCATATATTTGCTTTTTTTAAAAAAAAAACTTTGCTATCTAATGCATTGCACTTAGGTAGAACTTGATTTTATTTATGTTTCACTGATGTGAACATACCTGAGGTCTCTCCCACGCACCCCTGCTCTGTTTCTGCTGTTTATTCCTCCAGCAAACGTTACTGAGCACCTTCTGCATGCCAGGCCCTGTTTAGGTTGCCGGGGACACAGTTGGCCATAAGTCAGGCCAGATCCAAGCCTACTGTAGGAACTGATGTTCTTGTTACTCCACTGTGGCTTCATTCCCTCTGGCACCGGCTTTTGTAAATTCCTCCCGACTTTCCTTCAGTGTGTCAGCTTCCAGCCCTCCTAGGGCTCAGCATATTACAGTGATGTCCTTAAAGATCAGAGCTGATCATCTTACACCATCCCCCTGGCTTCCACAAAGTGATAAAACAAAACAATGAGAACATGCAAATTATCCCCTACCAAACAAAAACAAAAGAAAATAAAACCTTTAATGAGATAAAGGGAAAGTTCACAGGATAAGAAATGCATTTAGAGCCCTTTGAAATGTGACTCTAAATTTCTTTCTCAAGCTCCTACATGGTCTTTCTTCATGTCCTCTGTAGGCTCTTTTCTGCCTCTCTATGTCAAAATTGTTTTCTTATTTTTACCTTTATTTAAGTGTGTCTTTGGCCAGTAAGGCCCTCTTTTTCCATTTCTACTTATAAAAAGTTATACAACCTTTAAAAGCCAAGTTCATATGCCACCTCCTTCATGAGACCTCTAGATAATGACATACTGCTGGCATCTCTTCCTGAATCTATGTTCAGTGACATTGCTTTGGTAGCTTGAATTCAGTTGTAGTAAGAATATTTGCACCATGGGAATTGGCAAATGTTACAGATCAGAGCTTGGTTTATTGTTTTGCTGACTATCTAGACTTAAGAAAGTGGTGGAGAAAATGTTAATATAGAAGATGAAACTTATAAGCATGATGTGTGTGCAGTCATTATACTGTGAAAGCACGTAAACTTACAGAAATATTTTTCCAGTATTGGAAAACTACTCTTCGATTCAACAAAGAAGCCATTCATGCCATTGATGAACAAATGCAGTTCCAACATATGTCTTTCATCATTGTCTCACTTTTATTTTACTAGTTAGCATCAACAAAACCATCAACCAACATTCCAGTGGGGACTACACTCATTCATCACTGAGGTGAGAAAGTTCTTTGCTGAATTTTAGAGTAATCAAGAATTCATTCGTAGTCTGATTTTCAAAATTCACAACTGTACGTTGGCTATGAATACAAAAGTTGGGCAAAATCAACAAAAGTATTCTGTTAGAGTCAATTGGCTACATGGAATTTATAATAAATAATATTTTAAAAAATATTTAATTGACAAAAATTTTTATATATTCAACATGTACAATGTATGTATACACTGTGTGATGATTACCACAGTAAATTAACTAACATGTCCCTCACCACCCATGTTACCATTTGTGTATGTGTGTGCGTGTGTGTGTGTGTTTTGTGCATGTCTGTGGTTAGAACACTTAAAATCTGTTCTCATCAAATTTCAAGTAAACAATACATTATTATTAACAACAGTCACCATGCTGTGCATTGGATCTCCAGAACTTATTCATCTTATAACTGAAAGTTTGTACCCTTTGACCAACATCTCTCCATTTTCCCCACCTTCTAGCCACTGGCAACCACCGTTCTATTGTTTGCTTCTACAAGATCAACTTTTTTAGATTTCAAACATAAGTGAGATCCTGCAGTATTTGTCTTTCTGTGTCTGGCTTCACTTGTCATAACACCCTTCAGGTTCATCCATATTGTCACAAAAGGCAGGATTCCATCTTTTGTATGGCTGAATACTATTCCATACACACACACACACACACACACACATACATCCACCACATTCTCTTTATCTATTCATTTGTTGTCAATGGACACTTAGGTTGTTCCCATATCTTGTTTATTGTGAATAATACTGCAATGAACGTGGGGATGCAGATATGTCTTCGGGATTCCGATTTCATTTCCTTTGGATATATTCCCAGAAGTGGGATTCTTAAATCATGTGGTAATTCTATTTTTAATTTTGCAAGGAACCTCCATACTGTTTTTCATAATGCTGCACAATCCATATTCCCACCAACAGTGCACAAGGAGTCCCTTTTCTCCACACCCTCACCAACAGTTGTTATTTCTGGTCTTTTTGATAATAGCCATCCTATGAGGTGTCAGGTGATAACTCTTTGTGGTTTTGATTTTCATTTCTCTGATGATTAATGATGTTGAGCACCTTTTCGTATACCTGTTGGCTATTTGCATGTCTTCTTTGGAAAAAATATCTATTCAGGTCCTTTCGTGTTTTTTAAAAATCAGGTCATTTGGGTTTTTTGCTATTGAGTTGTGTGAGTTTCTTATATGTTTTGGATATTAACTCCTTATCAGATATATGGTTTGCAATTATTTTCACCCATTTCATAGGTTGACTTTTCATTTTGTTGATTGTTTCCTTTGCTGTGCAGGAGCTTTTTAGTTTTATGTCATTCCACTTGTTTATTTTTGCTTTTGTTGCCAGTGGTTTTGGTGCCAAATCTAAAAAACTCATTGCCAAGACCAATCAACGTCAAGGGGCTCTCCCCCCATATTTCCTTGTAGGTGTCTATAACAACCATATGAACACACACACACACACACACACACACACACACACATAAACACACTTGCTTTTCTCCAGAGAGCCATTTGTTTGACATAACCAGAGTCCCTCTTATTCATGATTTCACTTTTTGCCATTTCAGTTACTCACAGTCAACCATGGTCTGAAAATATTAAATGGCAAATTCCAGAAATAAACAATTCATAAGTTTTAAATTGTGTGCCATTCTGAGTAGCGTGATGAAATTCTACACTGTCCCACTTCATCTTGCCCAGGACATGAATCATCCCTTTGTCCAGCCTCTCCACACTGTAGATGCTACTGTCTTTTAGCCATTTAGGAGCCGGCTTTGTCATCAGATCAAAAGAACATAGTATACATGGGGTTCGGTACTATCCACGGCTGCAGGCATCCACTGGGGGTCTTGGAATGCATCCCCTGAGGATAAGGGAGGAGTACTGTACCACTATGTGTAGGCAAATGTCCCAAGGGGGGGGGTTGCTTAGCACAGGAGGAGAAGGGAGGTACTAACCAGCTCACCTGCTCACCTGCACCTAATGTGGCTTCTCTGATGCCCCCTGTACTACCAACTCGGAGGTAATGCCTCACCAGCTGCTCCCATTCCAGCCGCCTCTTGTGGTTATTTTGGCTAGGGCTTCCCTGAGATCTTGTTCCTCCATCACTGGAATTCTAGATGTATTCCTATTTTAGGAAAGACCTTACACATTTGTCTTGTGTTTGTTAAGCTCTCTAAGCCTTCATTTCTCCATCTGGAAAATGGGACCAGTGTTAGTATTTACTTCAGTGCATTGTTGTAAGGAAAAAGGAGACAATGTATGTGAAGCTCTTAGCATACCAGCCTGGCACATAGCAGAAATAATAGCAATAAGCATCATGATAATGATTGTGGCAAATGTCTGCTGAGTGCTTACCCTGCTCACTCTGCACCAGACTGACTCTGGACTCTATTCATTCATCATGGCGATCCAGTGAGGTGGGTTCTGCATTGCTCCCGCTATACAGATGAAGAAACTGAGGCATACAAAGATTAAAAAATGTACCCAGGGCCCCAAAGTTGGGAGTCTTCAGTAAGCTACTCTTAAAGAGTTAGATAACGTTAAAACGTGGTTTTCAGATATAATTCCTTTCTCTCCTCTCTTTTTTCCTCTACCCATTTTTCTTTGCTCTTCCATGTAATCTTATTTTCCCTCTTGTTGCATTTCTGTTTCCTCACTTCAGCTTAGCCACCTAAAAGGAAAAGGAGAGGAAACATCAAAGAAGATTCTTCTTTTCTTTGTGACAACTTCACTTTCTTTGGTGCTGCCTTTGGGGTTTTACTGACTTTTAAAAACATCATTTTGATGTAACTTCAACTTGTAAAAGAGTTGCAGCAACTCTATAAAAACACCACATGCAGTTTATTCAGACTACACATTTGTTTCTATTTTGTCCCATTTGTTTTATCGTCCTTTCTCTTTGTCTTCTCTCTACCCATTGTGTGTCAAACATCAAATTGATGCCATCCGCTGTTCTGGCCACATCACCATTATAGCAACAACTTATTTTTTTACATTCCTATTTGTATTCTTATATATAAACAGGATAACATTAGATTTCTCTAATTATAGCTTTCCTATGTCTGTTCACAGTGGAGTCCTATTCACTACACATTTTACCACCCATGGTTTGCATGAGTGTTAACCTGCTGCCCATAAAGTCGCCACGAAACACACCTTAGACGGGTACGCACTACCTCATTTAAAACCCTTGGGTCCAAATGAGTTTAAGAATCAAGCAACTTAAGATTTTTAAAAGGTAAGAGGAAGAATATTCCATGTGTTTAATAACATACCCAGTGAGGTCTAGGGGGGCAATCCCATAATCAAACACAAATATTTCTGCTGCAAATACATGCAGAATAAACAAAGACTTTACGTATTCTCTGCTAAGTTTATGTCAGCTTTAGTCACCAACTGAAATTTCAGTATTCACAGTCTCTTGCTTTTGGGAATTGAACAAAAAGGGTACAGGACTGTACTTATATGGTAGGGGTAGGTGTTAGATGAATATTTTAATGATCGATCAACTGTAGGGCATCTAAACTACATGAGAAATTTAATAAATAAATCAGTTTTATTTTAATTAGCAGTATTAAAAATTATTATAATTTCAATAGTACTTAAAATAAGAGGATGTTGACAAGTACGTGTCCTCCCTACACACATCGGAGTAGAATTAAACTCTTAAAAATGCTGAGCAAAGACGAAGGCTTTCTCTCTCAACAAGAAGGGCTTCTTTGAAGTCACAGGGAACCAAGGAGTAATGAACAGAATGGCCTTTCAAGATAGCAGGATACATTATAACCATGGGACTACAGACAGCTAATAAAATTCCAAATTAAAGAAGAGACAGGTCTGTGTACCAGATCACAGATCACAGTCCTTACAACAAATTAGTTCACCTAACAGTACATAGTATAATATGATCTATCTTATAATAGCACACTGGTTATCACTAAAAATTACCAGCTTCCCCATTGTATCATATGCTTCTTACATTTACTAAATAGATAGAATGAGTATTCCCCCATTTAGCAGCCTCTTCTGTGACCTCTTTCCTCTGAAACTTTATTTATTTATTTATTTATTTGTATTTTCTACCAAATTTCACCTAGCATTAGACTGGACAACACCACAAACTCTTGTCAAATGGCTTCATGGGCACTATTCATTTGGTGCATCTATTAGAATTTGTGTATCGTAAACTAAGTGTTGGTACTAAAGAGATATTTGAGGCTGGTTGCAATAAATATAAAGAAACAATGACAATTTTGAGTTGGGATACAACTTAATAATTACCCTAGATATTTACAAACTTTGTAATTAATTTATTGTTACATATAACTTATTCTCAGTATCCATTTATTGGGGTTGATTAATATGATGCTCTTTTAAGGATTGAGAAAATGAGTTTAAACAGATTGTCTCAGTCACAAATCAAATCAGAGTGCACCAGTTAGTGATGTTATGTTTTAAATGTTCCAACTTAAGTGATGAATTGCACAATACATGGCAGATGATATTTAGGATATTCCTTGCTGGAATGAGAGACCAGGAATCACAAGTTTTCCAAAAGCGCACTCTTTTCCCAGGAAGACAGACACACACACCCCACCCCCACCCCTTGGAACAAATGCCTCTGGACTAATGCTGCCCTTAAAATAGGAGGCTGAGGCACAGATTTGAGCGCATCCTGGAATTGGGAGCTCTTGATGCCCATCTGCCAGCGCCAGATGCAGGGAGTTACACAACTGGCTGCTGTCTTATTTTGTTTAAGGAGAATGTGCCTGCACCCTCTAAGCAAAGTGACAGTATCTGCAGCTGCATGCCCGCCGCCAGACAGCCGGTCCAATGTGAATTATTTAACGGCAAGTATCGCAAGCTCCACTAACAATAGGCTTCAAGATTTGTGGGTGACACCCTGGCAGGCTGCAGGAGCAAACCCAGGCTACTTGGAGAAGACGTGCAGTTTAGCAGTGCCTGGAGGCAGAGGAGCTGTCCTGACTAAGGGGCAGAGGAGGAATGCCAGCCGGTGCCCTGAAGGCTGCACATTCCAAGGACTAAACCAGAAGAGGTAAGGCCAAGTGTTGGGAAGACAGAGCAGCAAACTAGACTGATTACGCTTTTAAAGCACTGCTGCCCAGCTCAGACATAAAATTATATTTAAATTTCCTGCCTCAGTGCAATCAAAAGAAGCCAACTGAAAGAAACGTGCACTTCAAGGCTGTAAATCTGAAACTTCCTAATCCCCGAAAGTCCACACTAGACTTCTTGCCTCCATGGAAACAACAAAGCATTCAGCCAACTGATTGGCCTCCAATGAATTTTAGATAAGACAGCTTGGAAGGGAATGGATGTGATTTTAATGCAGAAGAAAGCGCTGGAAGGGAGGTCCACTTGGTTCATATTTGAATAAAGCAAACAAGGCAGACGAAAGGCTGACAGCTGTAAATGACATTGTCAGTACAAAAATTATCAGCCAGTTTACAATCTGTTTGCTTATGTTGAACAAACAGACTGTGTGTGGCATCCTTCGGCCTGGTGAATGGCAGAAATACTTGCGGGCTTCAGAAAAGCTATCTGCTCTCCTGCAGCCTGGCCACAATTAGATCGCCATTTGACAGCCACACTGAAAAGGAAACTGTGTCCTCCGCCTTTCCCCCACACCCCCTTGCCTCTTTGCTTTCTCTTTTCCTTTCTTTCTTTTTCCTCGTCTTCTTCTTCATAGACAAGCGTTGAAGTTGGGTAGAGACACTCGTCTTGTTGTATCAATGGCGTGAATTATGTTAGTTCTGTTGCTGGATCAAGTCGTTTACTGATGTGTCTGACATTCCAAATGGGAGATCTTCAGTAACCTAGCAAGGCTCAGCGCCAGCAGTCTTCGTTTTTTTTTTTTTTTTATTCCTTATAGGAAGCAGAATCTGGGAGCCCCCCGAAAGAATGCCACTTTTTTCTCCTTTGTGCAGCCTGTCTCGGAGACCTTTTGCTTTGAACTTGCTCACATTGCATTTGGTGCCAAAACAAAACACAACACAAAAAGGCTGTGGAGCCCTGTTCCTCCTGAGCAAGGCACAAACAGCCCAAGTTTCAGGAGGGAATAAAACCTAGTGGGCTCTGACTCTTCTTGGGGCTGCTCTGAGTCTTTAACCCAGCCCCCAGCCCAAGAGGAATGAGTTGTGTGGTCCCCGTTGCTTAATCCCCTCTGTGTTCTGCAAACTCATAACACAGAAATAGCTCCCTTTGTTCAAAAAGAATGGAAAGCAAACACAGGTACTAATTTTATCCCTCACGTTCTCAGAGGCTCCCCCTTGTTTAACTGCATCAGAGAGATTTAAGCCTCTGGTAGTGCCTTTTCATGGGGCCTGAGGCTATTTGGATACTCTTGGCTTCTTACCTAAGAGATTCCAGCTCACCTTGGAGTGAGTGAGTGACACACCTCCCTGCCCCGGGGGGCTGGCGGTTGGGGGGAGACAATTCGCCTCTGGAGAGCCAGCTCCAAACTGGAAATAGAATAATCTCATAGTAAGACAAATGCCTACAAAGACCAGAGTTTTGACTTTCATTTTCCATGCTGTGTATTGTCGTTATGCATTTGTGTCACCTTCTTGCTGGAGTTAGCCAAGAAGTTATTCATTTGGGGAGAGGATCAAGTCTTCCTATTACTCCCTCCTTGCTTTTTTTTTGGTTTTCTGTTGTGTTTTTTTTTTTCTTTTTTTAATATAAAGAATCTGTTCAGAGGTACTTGGTCGATTTGATCGGAAAAAAAAATAATGATGATAGGTGACTGCGGTGTGTTTGTCACAGATAAAGGGCACGTAACAGGCGCCCACAAAGCCGGAAGACTGTGGTAATTACTGTTAAGCGGCTAAGCATCAAAACACCTCTTGTCTGGAAAGTTCATCCAATTACCACTAACCTAGAGAGGAGAGTTATGTCGCACTGTGCTTTTCATTTTAATCTAAATGACTGTTTCTTTTTCTCTGATATGGCCATCGGTCATAAAGAGTTGACCATCATTAAAGCTGTTTGATTTGGAACCCTGTAGTGTTTGGCTAAGAGGGTAAATGCAAATTTGATGAAAGAATAAGGATAAATTTACATATCAGCCTCAGCTCACATGGAGAGAGTAAACATTCTGTTTATCTCAAGTGTCACTTTATGATTTCAGTAGAATATAAAACTGACCTTGGCCCAGTCATTGTAAAAGGCCTAAATGAAATATACGGTTGTCTAAATACGATTTAGTCAAGTAGAACTTGTCGGCAAAGCCCATGGAACTCAGCAAACAGGGCCGGAGAGTGCGGCAAAAGCTTTTTATTCTGATAAACTCCAAAATGAAATTCTGGTGCGAGGAGTTGGTGAACAAGAAAGGTTAAAAAAATAAAATCCTACTTCATGCATTTTAGGTAATCACTGTGAATTAGAACATCCTATTTAGCTAGCACATTTAAACTTCACTTATCTAAAAAATTAAAAATTAAAAAAAAAAACCCAAACAAATAGAAAATTGTAAAAGTCAGTGTTAACACTGTCATGGAGGCTATATTCTTTCACCAAACCTTTGTTTTATCATTTGGGGATGAGAGTAAGACCATGATTTGTTTGGTTTCTAGAAATACTATAATTGATTCGAAGAACTTTAACACTCCATAGGCAGTTTACATTGCAGGAGGATAATTCCTTTTGGCTATTTAAATCAACCACGTTTGCATTTTCCACAACATTTTTAATTAGTTTTTTTCTCAGGCTAAGTCAACATTCATCACTGTGGTGAAGCAACATCAGACTTTTGTTCATAATGGAGGCTTTTGAGTGCACAGGGAAATACTCTGAGACAACTGCAGGCGTCTGTACTGATATTTTACCTCCACTTTCTCATATGCAAAAGTTCAATGTGGGAAACGAAGACACAAAATGAGATTCCCTTCTCTCATGGAGGAAAGTTGATGGCATAAATATAGCCAAGGAAAGGGGGGATTAGGCACATATTTTTAATTTGAGCTATTCTAGAAAAATATTCTGAATAAAAGAAAAGCGAAAAGTATTTGGCAGACAAAAATGGTTTTAATTAGAAAAAACGTCAAAGAATATTCTTGTAGGGCATATTTATGTATTTGCCTTTATGGGGCACAGAATAATTATTTTTCAAATAAATAATTAATTACTTATATCCACATAGAACAACACAAAACGTTAACACAAGATGCCATAGGTACTTCATATCCGAGTACAGTTTGTGTCTAAGTCACAAATAATGTTAATATACATAGCAACTTCTTAGGTCAAGGTTATGCTGGGGTTTTTGAGGCTGAATGGGTGGGGGTGCTAACAGATGAGGAGAAAGTACTTTGTTGTTACCTAAGCTGAGGTCAGCTTTTCCAAAAAGGAAAGGAGACTGACATGTCTCCCGCACTGGAAGGAGAGCAACAAACAACTGCATGTCTGTGCCAGGGCTGGGGAAGGGAGGTTGCATATGTTTGAGGAAATAAGACTTTTGAGACTCTTTCGCTCAATATCCCGTGTTCACACACAGATGAACATAGAGTTTGCACACAGCGTCGCTTCTGTTCTGAAGTGACCATAGAATATCAGAGAGTAAGGGGCGGCACATAAACTATCTCACACACTCAATAGGCCCATCGTTCCCTACACTCCAAGATGTTTAGAGTTCATTCGTGTTACAGGGCTTTCAGAAGGCAGAGTCTACCCACAGCACATAAGAGTATTGATGCTCAATGAATCTAAAGAAAATAACTAGGAAAGGAAAGAACCATCGCCAAAGGATGGGAATCTGTGTACCCAGATGAGAGTAAGGGCCTGGTGTGTGGCCCTGGGGCACTCGTGCAAACCATGTGCCATCCCTGGCCCAAAATGCACCTCTGTGTGGACCACTTTACTCAAGCACAAAAATCACCCTCTACTCGTTTTCCTCTATTTCATTAGACTGTACGTGATGGCAGGGAAAGTGGGAGCCAGAAACAGTGGAATCCACTCCTGTGTTCATTGCCCCATGAATGGATGGAGAAAACGTGGCGTGTCCACCCAAGGGACTGCTACTCAGTGAAGTAGGGACACATACTAAGACATGCTGATTCTCCAAGACAATACGCTCAGTGAAAAGCATCAGTCACAAATGGCCCACATGCTGCACGACTTCATGTGTATGAAATGTCCAGAAGAGGCAAATCTAGGGGTTGACAGGGCCTTGGGGTGGAGGGTAGGGGCAGCAGGAATGGGGCATGACTGCTAATGAGTATGGAGTTTCTTTTTGGGGTGACTAAAATGTTCTAAAACTAGACTGTGGTGATGGTTGCACAAGTCTGTGAATATACTAAAACCACTGAGCTGGGCATTTTAAGTGGTAAATTTTATGGTACCTGAGTTGTCTCAACATAGCTGTTAAAGTAAAACAGACAAAAAAGCAAAACTGATGGACAGGACTGTCACAGAGCCAAAGGTTGGCTTTCAGAGAGAATTGTGTTGGCCCCTGAGCAACAAATAGAAAGCACTTGAATGTTAACTCAAAGCAGGACATGGGTCATCATGGACGGTTTTCACCCACGTGAAGGGAGTGAATGTCAGAATCAAATCCTACCTTAAATTTAATAAGTATTTGTTGGTTTTCTAAGCTGTGCTAGGCATAGTGGCAACTTGAGGGAGAACAAAACTCCCCGTGGAACTCACAGTCTAGGAGAGAGGCAAATATATACAATTTGCTTGACCGCAAGCAGGACAGCTGTGCATGTTACTCACAGTGGGTTTGGCAGTGCAAGGAATACACAGACACCACCCTGCATCCTTGCTGCGGAGCGGAGACATCAGATGACAAGGTTTCTAAGTTTGGGTTTTATTCTGCAGGTAATGTCAGGTCCGGTGTTGGATCCCAGTGCAAATGCGTGAATGCAGGCCAGGGGAGCTGAGATTTAGCAATGCTCCAGGTGTTAGTGAAAATACCTGGAAGCTTCTTCCTTTGTAAGTTGAAGGTACCGTGTGGTTTTCCAAACACCTAACATGATTCTTGATCATGTGAATAATGCTGAGTCTCAAATGCAAATCAGAGTGAGTTTGCTACTCTGAGACCTGAAGATCCCATCCAAAGAAGTACCGATTATATAACACGCAGAGAGGTGGAAGAAAACGTGAAAATCACAGCTAGGCAGGGGTGAGTGTCCAGCCTCACCAAGCCCTTGCTAAGGGCATCACTACAAGCGTCACTTCATTTAATCCTCAGAACCCTATGAGGGAGATGATAAGTAATGATGTGATCCCCATTTTACAGATGATGAAACAAAGGGATAGAGAAGTTGAGGAATTTGTCTAAGGTAAATTTGTAAATAGCAAAACTGTTAACATTCCAACACAGCTCTGTGGATCATCCAAGGTTATACTTTTAATTCTATGCTATTCTGCTTTTTTCCAAATAGTATTTAAATACTTTTCCAAAAGTATTTAAAATTTGCCAATAAACAGAAGCTTCAAGAAGGCAGCAAATTTATTTTCTGAACTCTGTAAAGAAGAGATGTACTTTCAGAAAGAATGTGTACCCAGTCATTGCAGACACTCACGCAAGAGCCAAAGGACCATGTGTTGGAAAAGTAGATGGTGTAAAAAAGCGTGAGATCAAATGACCTTTCTGTGTTCTGTCAACCTAGTTATTCTGCTGTGGTGGCCATGGGATCCTATGAACAGAACCAGAGCCCCTGCATATGGTCACGCAGGTTGGACATCGTGCAACTTAGGTCGGGGTGGGAGGGTGCTTCTCATTCACACGTACTGTGGATGTGCATGTAGATTAGGATGATTTTCCTGAAGATTTTAGTCTTAAGGGAGAGCGGCTCTCTATTCCTCATGTGCCCCAAGCTTCCATCTGGGTCCTGAGGGGTGCTGGCCCTACCTGACTTAGGCAATTATAGAGAAGGGGGACAGACCACATGAGGCCAGAGATAGGAAGGAGAGTTAGGGGTTACAGCAATGACGTCAGTGACAGGTGAGAAATGGGGGTGAGATAGGGACAGAGAATACGAAATGCTGAGGATCAGGGAATGATTTCAAATTTGTATCAGTTCAGGAGAGAGATGAGCTAGAGATCTAAGTTTAGGAGTCGCAGAAATGAGAAGAGAGTTGAAGCTGAGAGAACTGGTATGTTTATACTAGAAAGATCAAGGAACAAGAAAAGATTCGCGTTGAAATATAGCCCTGATCGCTATGCAAATTTAAGTTGCTGGTGAAGAAACAGAGCATTTTCTGCAGGTAGCAGGCGATGGGCAGAGAGAATGTTCTAGAGAGGATGTGTAGGGGGAGCACGAGGAAGCTGATGCCCCTCATCACTGCACATTATTGTTGACCTTCAGGAGACCCCTTGCAGTGGATTGTTGATGGAAAATGGGACGGAAGCCAAACTGACAGATCGTGGAATAACTGCTGCTCAGGGAGTAGACATAGTGAGTGCACAAGGGAGGCATTGAAGAGGAAATCCTTGGAGCTGTAGTTTGAGAGGGAAAGAGGTCACAGGGAGCTCCTTTTGGGGGGTGGGGTTGAGAAGGCCTGTTGATACAATAGATGACGGATCTGTAGTGAACAGGAGCCAGATTTTACGTATCTGTAATATTTAAGGTGAATTTGGTGCTGAATGATTATGTCCCATCATTCCTAGTACAGACACTTAATATAATAAGACATCTTTTTATTGGGAAAATAGTCTATATATTTAGTCCTGAATGGTTTGGGAGGGTGGCTCTGCTCTTGCAGTATTGAGAATCCCACTTCCTGTCTTTATAAGGTGTAAGAACGCTGAAAGTGAGGAAGAAAGCTCACAAGCAGTTCCTAAGGCTCAGTTCCAGGATCCAGCCTTGGTGAGTTCCACTTTCACATCTCTCTCAAATGCACCATGTGGCAGAGAAACTTGGGAGAGCTTGGATTTGGAAGGCCTGGAGTGGCTTGGAGACTCAGAGGCCAAGGCAGGTCCCGAAGCTGCGACCTGCACTTTAAATTCTTTCTTCTGCAGTCTCTGAACCAGCAGGAAGCTGTGTCTAAAACCCCTGGTCATGCATCAGAGCTCTTAAACTGGCTGGGGGCAATTTGTTAAAAAAAGAAAAGAAAAAAAAAAAAAAAACGCAGCTGGAACTATTTTGCTATCCCATTGTATCATTATTATTAAGCTCTTACAGGAAGGGGTTTTGCAAAATAAAAAGCAAGACATGTTATAACTTGGGGGAAAAAAGCATGACAATAAAGCATGATATGTTGAAAGAGCATGGCATTTTTTAAAAAGCACAACATGTTAAAGCATGACATGTTATAACTTCATTATTACCCTCTGATTTCCAGAGTACTACATGTTTATCACGGTGAACAATGGTGAGATTATGAATGATTTTCATTGTCTTCTTTATAAGTTTCAATGCTTAAAAGTAACCTTTGTTATTATCCTTATGTCTTTTCTGTATTTTCTTTACATATACACAGTTGTTATTATTTATCTAATTAAGGCCAGCACTCAATGTGTTGGATAAACAAATGACAGCATCTGCTCTTTGGTCATTTTTCCCTTAGAAAGACATTGCAAATTGTTCCCTTAGTTAAATGTGTTCACCTACTACATGATTTGTATCATTTTCATAGTATTCCAATCCTGTGCACATACTCCAGATTTGTTTAGAATTTTGAAACTATTACATGCATAGATTGTTCCCCCCCCTTTTTTTCCAATTATATGTAGTGCTTCAGTAAATGTCCTTTAATCAAACCCATCTTATTATCCTTAGGATAATCTGATAACCTAACATTATATATCCCACTGTATAGATGCATTTTTAACTTTTTTTTTTTTTTTGAGACAGGGTCTCACTCTGTGGCCCCAGCTAGAGTGCAGTGGCATCATCATAGCTCACTGCAACCTCAAACTCCTGGGCTCAAGGGATCCTCCTGCCTCAGCCTCCTGAGCAGCTACGACTACAGATGTGCGTCACCACCCCTAGCTACTTTTTCTATTTTTTGTAGAGATGGGGTCTTGCTCTTGTTCAGGCTGTTCTTGAACTCCTGAGCTCAAGTGATCCTCCCGCCTTGGCCTCCCAGAGTGCTAGGATTATAGGCATGAGCACTGTGCCCGACCTCAGAATGGAATTTTAAGGCTCTTGTATTTATTGTCAAATTTCTCCTTAGAAAGGTTATTCTAATTGATGTTTCCATGAATTGGCATGAATCCTCATTTTTCTGCACTCTTACTAAGTGCTAGGCATATTTATTAAAAAGAAAAATGTTGGCCAATTTTATAAGATAAATGTTCAATATGTGTGTATACATATAACATGATAAATTTATTGAAATTATTAAAATTTTTATTTGATTACAAATGAGGTTAAAAACAATTCTTTCAGATATTTACCACCCATTTCTTTCTCTTCTTCAGTGATTTGCCTGTTCATATCTTTTGCCAAATTTTCTATCAATCTATTAATGTATTTATCTTTCTTATTTATTTATATAATTTCTTTATATAGCCTTTTCTCTGTAACATATATTGTGTTGTGTTTGTGTGTGTATTTTGAAATTTGGTATTTTGTGAAATCAAATATAATCCTTTTTACTTGGTGGTATCTTTGTTTGCTGTTGTGCTTACACAGGACTCTCCTACCCTGAAATTATCTATTCCTCTGTTCCTCTGATTTTGATTCCAATTCTATTATAAGAAAATGTTTATCTTTTAACTTTTAAGAAATCAAAATTCATATGGAATGTATGTGAGTGTATATATGATATTATATGGGGCTTTAATTTTGATTTTTCTCCAAAGCTTTAAAGAATTGTCTCATTAGCATTTATTCTTTTCTTTTTCTATTGTCTTGGAAGCTACTCTTATCACATACCAAACTTTGATACATGGGGGCCTTTCTGGGTTTCTATTCTGTTCCATTAACCTATTTTTATATTGATATCATACTTTTATAACGATATATCAGGTTTGCCCAGCTGTAATCTTTACAGGAGAAGAATGGCCTAGCAAGATAATCGCAGCAAATTTAATGTGGCTTAGCAGCAAAGCCTGGGCACCAAGCATCAGAAGCCTCCAGTTCTAATTTAGGCATGGCCACCAGTTTGCTGGGTGACAGTGATTGAGTCCCCTAACTTTTTAAATATATTTCTTTATTTAAAAATTTAGATTCTGCATGCCTAAAATTGGCTAAATTCTTTAGCCAATCTCACACCACTGTCCCAGAATCAAATGAGTGAAATTACATTAAGTCACTTAAAATTCCAACCCAACTGTTGTTTATGAAGTCTTTCCTTTGTAGGGCAGAGTAAGTGGGACCTCAGATTTTGCAACGTTGTTTTAAAAAACGAGTGGCCCTGGATTGAAATAGGAGAAAGGAAGAGTTATGGGTTTAGTTTGTGACTGTAATTAATAATATAGAAGAATCATCATTATAACTTACCATGGAATCGTAGTTCCTGCTTAAAGAAAGAGATAATTCAGAGTGAAAAAAACCAAACCTGAAGCATATTGACTTATTTTTTGGTCTCAGGAGGAAAAGCCTATTTCAAAATTAACCTTCATCCTGAAGGCACGTATTGCATTTGGCAACGTCCTAAAGGAGATTTGGCAACTACTGGTTTACGTGGTTCACTACCTACTGAGCTGTTTAAGCAGAAAGGGTGTCTTCCAGAAATACTTTTGGGTAGTAGTTGCAATAAAAGGTGTCTAAATAAATACTTTCTCTGTGTTCATATTTGGATGAAATCCCTCAACCACAGAATGGCAAATTGGGGAGGAGGGGGAAAGGCTCCCGAGGGAGGAATGAATCCAGTGCAGGCAAGGAGCACTGGGCTGGGAGTCAGGGAGCTGGGAGACATGCTTGCACCCTGCCTTTGACCTTCTGCGTGCCTTGGCTAGATCTGGGCTTCAGTGTCCATGTTTGAAAACAAGGGTGCTGGCTGGATTACCTCAGCAGTTCCTCCCAATCCAAGCTCCCTGTCATCTGTGAACAGCCAGCGTCCGATTGACCAGTGTCACGTGGGAGTAGTGCCCACCACACCTGCTCACCCAGGGTTTGGGATCACATCTCACGAAAAGAAAAACAGGTGGAGTGGCCTGAGGTCTGTTAAGCCTCGGAAGCAGAGTGTGGGCTCTCTGAGGGCAGAGATGGTGCTGCGTTGCCTTTTCCCAGCATGTAGCACCGTTCATTGAGCAGTGAATGTTGAGTGGAAGAATGAAGAGATGGAATTGAATAGATGGGAAAACAGCGCAGGTCGTCCACAATCAGAATAGGAACCTGAGGACGATGTTTACCCTCTCCAAGAAGTATCAGAAACTGGTTTCTGTTCTCACAGGCTCAGCTTCAGTTTCAAGTCTTCCATCCCACCCTGGATAAAAGGGTAGAGGGCTTCTCCCTCAGGCAGACCTCCAACTGGGCCATATTTGTCCATACAGACAAGGATCCCTCCTTGTTTGTTCTGCCAGCAGGGTATGGGCCTGGGAGGCCCCACTTCAAGGCCAACACCTCCTCTCCAGGGGCAGCGTCTCCCCACCCCCAACACCAGGGAGCCACTTCCCCTGGGCCAGGAAGGAGTTCCCACCGTGGGAGCTGGAGGCAGTGGTGGAAAACGTTCCATTTAGACAGGTGGCCGAGCTTTCTACCAACTGGCTGAAATTTTCTTCTTCTTATGCTACAAGCTCCATCCTCCTTGCAGCTGGGCTCTGGCTAGAAATGGGGGGTGGGGTGGCACAGGGGTGGGGCAGAGCAGGAGACAAGCCCATTCACTGGAGTTGCCTTTTGATGGAATGGTATTATTCTGCCTTCATCTGCCAAGGAATGGAAGCCAGAAGTTTAGGGGCAGGTGCATTGATCAAACATTCCCAGGGCCAGCCCAGACCTCCAGAGGCAAGCCTGGGAGCCCATGAGTCAGGGGGTCCGGAGCCGGTAAGAAACTCTGGACAACAACCATGCTGCTGGCCTCTAGCAACACACCCAGTTGCCTGTTCTGACTGCCCCATGTGACGTGTGTTAAACAGGCAGGTGCTGCACCTTTTCCTTAAGATTTAGCCGTCGAGGTATTCATAATATGCAGAGGGGACTAGTAGAAGTCAAATTCTCCATGGCAACCAGCTACATGAGTTTTGCAACAATGAACAACCTAGATTGGCAGTAGTCTTGGAAGCCGACAGAAGAGGCCACTGTCGGATGTTATTTACTTCAAGCTAGAACTCTGCAACAGGTGGCAGTTTTCAGGGGGGAAAAGTGCATTTATTTCCTATCCCAATAATGAAGTCATTTATTATGGGCTCTTTGGGTCTGATAGAAACATGTCCCAAGATGGTCACACGTTTCTAAATTTGAAAATCCCAGTATAGCAAATAATGTCCCCCAATTCATTACAATTGAGTACTATGTAACTCTAAAGGTAAGGTGATTCCCATCACTTCTTTGATAACTCTGTAACCAGAAGATGGAAGTAAATCAAAATAAAAATCTTTCAACTGTCACTTCTTTAAGAGCCCCTTGTTTCCCAAGTCTAGCCTCATGTGGTCAACCCTCCACTTTTGGGGAGTTTCTGAATGAGCCGGGCAGGTGAGGGCATTTGGTGCATGGCCAGCTTGATTCAGTAGTTTGGGTGTTTGCTTCCTCCGTACACCAGGCTCTTAATTTGTACTATTCAAATTTGTCCTTCTGTAGAAATGAACAATTAATGCATGGCTACTTATAAATGTTGAATCTGAAAATTACCAGGCCAACTGTATAGAATATTTCCATAAATTGCAGACTTCTTGCCATGATATTCCTGTTTATCTTGGGAAGCCAAGAGGACCACTTTGTGACTGGGAAGTCGAGGCACAGAGGATGCAGGTGTACTCTCGAGTCTGAGCTCATTTGATAGAATCATTGCAGAAACCAGGCCACACAAATCCCAGAGAGAGTGGGAAAGGAAGAAATCCCCTCCTGAACCTTTTCAGCCATAAATGCATTCATATGCAAACATATTTCAAAATGTGAGGAGAGTGTGCACCATCTGAATGAGGTCTTATTCACCAAGGGGAAGGTCGCACTTTCAGACGTCTGACTCCACGGCAGGGGAAGATGAAACCATCTTCCATAAAAATGGGGTCATGTAGGTTACAGCTCCTAGAAGACTTATTAGAAAAGAAATAATTCCTATTTCTCATTCATAGAAAAACTGGAACATTCTCAAGAAAATAATTTAACTTTTAAATATTATGGTGTGATCTGTCTTATAGATAAATTGTGTTTGTGATTTTATAGAATTGGCACACTTTTGATCTAACAGAGCTAACAGGTTGAATTTTTTCTGTTGGCATTTTTCTTGCTTGATAAACCAGGCAGTTTCTTATTCATGAATCCTTTCTGAAATTTCACATTCTGAGTAAAGCCAGGGGAAGAATCATATTTTTAAATTTTTAAAAATGTTTAACAGGTTTTTTCATTTTACTCTTGTATTGCTGTGTAGGTGATCTCATCTTATACCTGGATGTGTGAAATGAGTTATTTTTTATGTTAAACACAGGCAGAGCTTTTATACAGTTTTGTAAGTCAAATGTTCTAACAGGATATTACCATGCAATGAACAATAAACTCTTTATTAGCAGAACTTCAGAAAGTTGAATGTCATAATTTTCTTTCTAGCTCCTTAACATTAGAGAACAACATTTCTGATTCTTTTCTCTTTACACAAGTAATACGTGGTCATCTGAAAATACAGCTCAGATGTCACCACTGTTAGCATTTTAATATATAAATATATTCACATACATGTTTATAGATTTAAGATTGTATTGTATGTAGAGTTTTGTTTTTGTTTTCTCCTTTGTTCTTTTGTAATATATTGTGAGCATTTCCCCATGGCATTAAATATTCTTGGAGAACATACCCTTTAATGCTTTATAAATATAAACAATTTAGGATGCCACATATGTGATATCATAATATATTTTACAATATACAAAGTGTGTAACTAATTTGTTGAAAAAATAAATTTCATGAAATCAGTCAGTTTAATAGGAAAAATAACATATATTTAGTATGGAATTGAATTAATAATGATACAATCTGATCAACAGGTTGGCCTTTCAACTGCTGTTACACTATATAGTTGCAGCAGATCTGGGGGTCACCTGAGTCCCTTTTCTTCTAGGAGTCAGTTGGTTACCACATTTTATTTTAAGCAGAGTTCACATGCAGAGAGGCAGAGAACTGGCGATGGACAGAGTGAGATGAAGAGCAAGAGGTTTATGCTTTGGAAAACTCTGGGTTTCTCATGAGCTTCATTCAGGGCATTAAATTTTAGTACATGAGAAGAAGGAAAACCCAAGGTGAAAAGCAAATAGCTTCTCAGTGGGACAGGTGGAGAAAGATTTTTTTTTTTTAAAGAAGCCAGTGTTTTATAGCTTTTAACTAGTTGTATTTTCCTAAGTGAAATTAACCCCAGCCTAGTCATGTTGCTCCAGGTGTGGTTCTACTAATTAAGTTCTAGTCTATTCTTTCACCCTTTTTCTGCCTTGAGTTGGCCAACTGGTCACTCTACCTTTAAAATATCTTCTACCAAAATGATCTCTTGCATATTTTAGGATGCAGAAATGTCACATTTCAGATGAGGGTTTAGCATTATTTAATTGGCAGGACTATAATAAGAGGCCCCAAATCCTCCTTGCTTCTGCTCTCCAGGGTCTTGGAGCTTTAGTGCCTTCAAGCGTCATAGAAGATTATCATAGATATTTAAGGGGAGAAGGAAGGGTGATTGGAAATCGGGGTTTATATTTACACATTAACCAAGAACTTTCATTCTTTCCAAACTCCCAATTTATTTCCTCTGCTATACTGAAAAATGTCCTTGAGTCTCATTGGAACTGGCCCCCGATTTGGTCTTTGTCACACATTGGCCTTTAGCATTCTCTTTAAGGTAGAAAGTTATGAAAAGTTTTCCCATTTTTCAGAAGATGTGGAGTTGCATTTACTTTCCACTCTAAGTAGGTCCTCAGTGCCTATGTAGTGAGAACTAAAAGGGAGTTAGTTTCATATGATGACGAGGAAATAGAAAGGAGGATGGGAGAATGCCTATTAAAAACAAATGAAGTAAAAAGTTTGGCTCTTTCTGACCTGAAAACACGCTATTGCCTTGGAAGCAACTCCCATGAACATACATTCTAGGTGAGTCAAGCTCCAATTTCCCCATTTCCTTCCCTCAATCTCAGATTGGGTAGCTTGGGTGTGTGCCAGGTATCTACACCAGCAAAGCCCTCCCTACGGCTTGTCAGAGTGGCTCATTGTTATCCAACGGACGCTCATGATTCAGCAGGTTCCCCACGTGTGGTCTCTTAGGACACAGCTACCAGGCATCTGAACAATTCACGCTAACTGACCACAGCTCCAGGTGACAAATGTGACCCTCCAATGAGTAGTCCTCTTTCTCATTGCCCTCTTTCTCAAGCAGAGTTGACTTGAGTTCTAGGGCTAATGTTGGAATGACATCCCCAAACAGACTGGACCCCTGCCCCACCCCAGGAAGTCTCAGAAATTCATTATGGAACACAGGCTGGTTTCTGAGCTAGGTTACTGCATGGAAACAGGGCAAAAGTGTCTGCTGTAGCCATAATGAACAATTTTTGGCTGTTGCCTCTGGCTATTTCTTCATAACCATGTAAGTATGAAGGACTAACCACAGAGCAAGACCTTTCTGACATCCACGCACGTGTCCATCTGTCCATCAGCCCACAGCTGGTTGTGTTGTCTGGTCTTACATATAAGGCTTGTATCAAACACTGAGGATGCAAGATGGATGAGATCTGATCCTGAAGAACTCAGTGGTGAGGGAAGAATGGCTTTCTAATCCACTAAGTGTCTTGTAGTAGTCAAATCCACACGGAGAAAGTATGAACAAAATGCCGTGGAAGAAAGATTGGGTATGATCAGTATTCACACAGGAGGTGGAAACATGTGGAGTTGGATGTTTCTGTCTTTCTTTTTTAAAAATAATTTTACTGTGTATATTTAAGGTCTACAACATGAAGTTATGGGATACACAGAGATAGTAAAATGATTTCCGTAGTGAAACAAATTAACACATCCATCATCTCACATCATTACCCTTTTGTGTGTGCGTGGCAAGAGCAGCTAAAATCTACCAATTTAGCAAAAATCCTGATTATAATATAATATTATTAACTTAATCCTCATATTGTACATTTGATCTCTAGACTTGCTTATTCTATATTCCTGCTACTTTTTATCCTTTGACCGACATCTCCTCATGCTCACGCCAACCCCTGTTCCTGGTAAACACTGTTTTATTCTCTATCTCTGTATATTTGACCTTTTTAAAAAGATTCCACATATAAGTGAGATCTTGCAATATATTTTTTCTGTGTCTGGCTTATTTCACTCTGGCAAATGGCAGGATATTATTCCTTTTTTACGACTAAATAATATTTCATTGTGTGTGTGTGTGTGTCACAGTTTCCTTATTAATTCATATGTTGAGGGACACTTAGGTTGTTTCCATATCTTGGCTATTGTGAATAATGCTGCCATGAACATAAGAGTGCAGATATCTTTACAAGATGGTGATTTTGGTTTTTGGGGTGGTATATACCCAGAGAGGGATAATTGGGTCATATGCTAATTCTATTTTTAATTTCTTTAGGAACCTCTATACTGGTTTCAATAATGACCGCACCAATATACATTCCCACCAACAGGGTACAAGGGTTTCCTTTCTCCACATACTCACCAACACTTAGTATCTCTTTGTATTTTTTATAATAACCATCCTAATGGGTGTGAGGTGATATTGGAGTTGGGTCTTGAAGGGTGAGTAGGAGTTCAACAGAGAAGAGGGACAAGTCCATTTCTGATGTAGAGAACTACATGTTGTTTTGCTG
The DNA here is from genome assembly GCF_020740605.2 of Lemur catta. Taxonomy (NCBI): domain Eukaryota; kingdom Metazoa; phylum Chordata; class Mammalia; order Primates; family Lemuridae; genus Lemur; species Lemur catta. The sequence goes on along the minus strand of NC_059144.1, from coordinate 13,131,022 downwards.
CTACTCTTTGAGACCTCTCCTCTACGGTGGATTTGGGCACAATTCATAGTAGTTTCAATCCCCACCTTAAAAGGGTACAGATAAATTTAGTTATAGACATTGTTTTGTTATAAAGTCACTTTTCCACAATCTTCAACAGTAGTTCAACTGTTTCATGTCCACGTTTCTAGGTGAAAATTGTCCTTCCTGCAGCCACTTAAACTCTGAAATATCAGTAGATCTCCTAGGGTTTGCTCCAACTTGCTTCACTGCATAAAGGTTGTTTACCCTGGGCACCACAATAGCCATAACTTCTTTCTCTTTCAGGATTTTTACCTGTCAGTGATGGCTCTCATGCTTTTCCCTGTCATTTACTGCAGGGCAGCTACCTAGGCTCACCTATCCTTGTCATACACCCTACCTTACTGACACCCACTTTCTCGGGACAGCTTGTCTCTGCACCTCTATCTCAGCCTCCCCTTGGGTGAGTCCAACCTAGCTGAAGCTTCCTGGCAATTCCTCTTGATACACATTTAAATTAGCATTTCAAAATCTAGCTAATTTTTTTTAATGTTGGGAAACAGGAGTTGTGTTCTGAAGCCAACAGAGAGAGAAGGCAGTTGATTTCCATATTGGTGTCAGTTACACAGAAGTAATTCTATCTGAATTCTTATGACTCACCTGTGAACATGTTTTTAAAGGCATCAGATATACTTATGAGGAGTAGCACAGACTGACAAACCGTGGTGTGTGGCTCTTTCTGCCTGCCTTTCACCTCTTTCTTTCATCTTTGGCTCTGCTCATTTGCACACTTACCATAAAGTACCCAAGAGGGAAAAGCAACTGCTTAACTCTGGCTTGCAGCAAGGATTGGTGCTACCAATAGGTTTGTGTTCAAATCTTCTTTATTCTCTGGAAACTGGAGTCATTGATCCATCCCTGTGTCTGATTATCATAGAAAATGGAGAGTCTACCGGACGTGTCACTGAGTTCTGAGTTGGTCTGAGATTGGGGCTGTGGTTGAAAATCATTTTGTCTTATAGTTGCAACAGAGTGTGCATAATTTTAGCCCCTCCTTTAAGTAAAGGCCACTGGGCCACCAACGCTGTCCCTACTCATTCTAATGAGCCTCAGACTCTCCATGGCTTTCCCTGCAAGGTTTTGGGAACTTCTCACCACTCAGAGCAGTCAACCTCACACCGCCACATTGTCTGTGTATTAATGAGTTATCCACAATTCAAATCCAGGCCAAACTGTGAGACTGAAACAAATTAAAAAGCAAGTCCAAGCTTCCTATTTGACAAGAAGTAAAATGGTAAGAACTGACACTGGTTTATGGCAGCTCATCATATAGACATCAGCCATTCAGCTCTGTCCTCAGGAGAAAAATCTTAACATGTCCTTTTAGTCAGGTTCCCCATATCCAGCAACTCATACCCGCCTCTTTCAGGGACTTCCTGTCTTAGTACCTTTGAAAGTTCCCAGGGACATGGCCAGTATGTCTCTTCTGGTCTCATCTCCAACTCCAGGATGCACAACCTCTCTGGAACCCAAGCGGGGCTCTTTAGAAGCATGAATCCTAGAACATTTTTTTTTTTCTTATAACTGTGACCTGCTTGTGCTCTAATCCCCAATCTGCCTTTCAACGGAGCACACTCATGTCATTTAACATAAATAACAGCTAGCAGCAGACAGGGGAGGTCGGTAACACACGTTCAGATGTCACCCTTCTACGTGGATCTGTTCAAATGTGTCCCTGGAACATTTTATTCAGATCACACAAAGTGAGTATGGATCAGAGAAACATTATCATTGATGAAAACCCGTGATCTTGCTATTTGATGTTAACTCACAAATTCCAATTGTAATGACTTTTTCTCAGAGAGTTAAACAGAAAACATTTAAGGAACTATCAATCTCAAATAATTTTAAAGGAAAGGAGGTCTGTACAGAAAATAGAAAGTCACCATTGACTTGAGATTTTAGTTTGGTTCGTTCATGTAGAAGCAGGGGGTGAAAATGTATAGATATTTTTCAAGAGCCTGGAAAAACCCACTCTGACCAGATATTTTCCTGACAAGAGATTTTTATGACCCAAAAATAGGCTGCATGATTTGGCACAATGCATCATGACAGGACAGAATGTTTGGGATGGGGAATACTCAGGGGTCTTGATTTGGCCACAGGGAGAGGGTGACTCCAGATCCCATCACTGTGGGTGGCTGAGACCTTAGACCATGGAGCCCTGACCTCTGCACTAGTTCCATGATCAAATTTCCCCTGAAAAAGTGGAGCAAGGAAATGCAGTGATTACTTCGGTAATTCTAAAGGAATGCGCTATGCATGAAGTTCTAGCTAACTGTCCAAGAAGTCAGCTTTGCCATATTGCAGCAGGTATGACCAGAGACACAAAAAGAAGGTGACAGAAAGGACTATCAAGCACTCACATCTTCAGGAAAAGAAGTCGCAAGATTCAAAAGATGATATTCCTCCCTGTTTTCTGTTGAAATACCTCTCACATTTTGCGTTTTATTTCAATGCAAACTGATACCTCACTGAAAATACCAAAACCCTAGATAGAGGCCTAATTTCTTTTTGGTCACTTGGAGAAAAAAAAAAAAATCTTAGACTTGACATCCATAATTAGGACAAAGGCAGACCCTCTAAAAGCTAAATGCAATGTTTATTTTAAAATGTCCTAAGGTTAAGGCCTTGCTGGCAAGTTTTTATTGCTGAGCTACAACCCTATGTGAGAAGTGGGGTTTATAATGCAAATGCTGATGCGCCACCTTAATTATCAGATTGCCACCGGGCACCAGCATAATGAAGGAATTTTCTTATTTTTGCACTATGAATACTAATTGAAGTGCGAGAAAGGAGCGGCCGGGTGGCCGCGCTGCAGTAAAACGGCGCCATCTAAAGGAAGAGCGAGCAATGCCGCCCGGGTGGCATTTGCCAAGGGAACGGGATAGGCTCTTCTGGTGCCTGGACGGCTGCATTTCTGCACTTGGATTTTTTCACTCAAAATACAAAACTGAAATTCTGCTGTGTTACTAACAGAGCTGGTTATCAGGTGGAGTTAGGACGGGGCAGATGCTACCAGCCTCTCTGAAACGCAGCGGACCCCGCACAGCGGACTTGCCACCTGCCGGTCTACTAGGGAGTGACAGGTACCGCGGATGGCGCGCCAGGGCAGAGGGAGGAGGGCACAAGGAAGGAAAGAAGAGGGAAGGGGGAAGGGTCGGGGGTGAAAGGGGATGGAGACAAGAGAGGAAAAAGGGAGGGAGACAAGAAAAGAGAGATGGAAAGTTTATTCCGTGCCCGATGTTTTCTTTCAGGTATGCAGGAGAAAACCGAGCCTTGTTTTCACCAGCTGTCGCATTTGTGCATATGTGCAGGGAACGTGAAGCGGAGAGGTACAATAAATTACCCCAGGGGCGCAGCTGGGAAGCCGCAGAGCTACCTATCTGCTTCTAGGACTGTGGCATTTCTGGGAGCCTGAGTCACGGGTGGAATAAATGCAGTGGCTGTTCTCAGAAAGGGAAGCGCTTCATTCTCCAGGCTTCACAGGGACAAGGGGCGGAGAATGTCTCTGAAGTGCCAAGCAGGCTCCTTCCAGGGGCTTTGGAGCAGGGGAAAGAGGGTTGGGAGGCCGGGGTGGGGGTGGGAGAGGTGGATTCTGGCCAGGGGTGGGGAGTTTGCTCAGGGGCCTCTGTCTCAGAGGAGAGAAACATCCCAGATGTCTTTTGTTTGTGTCACAGAATCAGCCTGTCTGGGCTGGAAGGGACCCTGGTGATGGTTATCGCTGCCCAGTGAGCCAACGAGCTGCAGCTGCTAATTCCCGATCAAGCTGGTTGGCATCTGGTCCGGCTGGGGCTCCAGGCCCAGGCCCTGGAATGCAAGGCTTCATTTCCAAGCCTGTAAATCTGGGTTGTGGAAGAGTAGAAGCTTCCTTCTGAGCAGGTGAGGGCAATTAGCCACTGAGTACTCTGTCCCCTGTCCCAGGTACGGACACCTCCCCCCTATGCTCAGCCAGCACTCCCCCGGTGGCCCCACCAGGCAGCACTGTGCTGTCTGTTGGCTCCTCTCAGCCTCAGAATGACCCCTGGTTACCTGAGCCTGGCACCCAGAAGGTTCTGGGCCACTGTTTTTGCAAAGAATGAATGAATGTGGCATCTCCCTTTCATTGCTAACTGGGGTTCAGTTTTTCTGTAGAAAGTGTTTCACGTGGGAGTTAGATTTACCCCTTGTGTCTAGGGAGTTGGGCGATAAAGCCCCTGTGCCCCAGTAGGGCATGACATGAGAGGGCATTGGGGCCACACAGCTGGGAAACCAAGGACACTGCCTACGTGGGAAAGGAGCGTCAAGGTAGATCTTATACCTGGGAATTGGAAATGGGAGCGACACATGAGGGTGGGGAGGGCGAGCTAGGAAGGACAGAACTGTGTCTCTCATAGCCTCCCACACCCCCAACACCCAAAGGCAGAGATGAATGAGACCCCAGACCTACCACCCATCCAGGAAGGCTCTTTCTCAGTCGGCTCTCCAGATCTGATACGACGACTACTTGAACGGTTTTAGAGATCAGCTGCTGCCAGACTAGCAGATACTCCGATCGAATCTGCATCCAGAAAGCACCTTGATGATCTGAAAAATAGGCAGATTCATAAAGAAAGTAGAGGTATTTAAAAATATTTCAGGTTTCAGTGGATGAATCACACAGCAATGAGGTTGTTGGTTTTGCGGGATGGGAGGAAAACGGACCCATAATCTGAGCTGTGTAAGTTGGGGGAGCACCAGCACCCAATTAACATGACACGTAATGTGGTCTAGTGAGGGGAAACAAGGCTGTAGGGTGGAGGTGATTGAGAGACCCCTCCCCCCAAGAAAGGGCCCCTCAAAATGCCTCCACGCTCCCCCAAGAGGGCCCTTGGGGTGGGGTGGAGAGCAAGGAGCTATTCACATAGGTATTATCGTTATGATCTATCACCCTCCCCCTTCCCCAGGCCCACCCCCAAATCAGTACAGAGGGTGGTTTTTATCCAGTGAAGCACCCAGAATGTCCTGCTGTGCAGTGGGCACTCGAATACCACTGAATGAATGAATGAATGAATGAGAGAATAGGGTCAGGTCAGGCTGCCCCTGCACTGAATTCCAACCTTGTAATCCCTATTGGTTTCTAAATAATAAAAACCTTTTAGAGGCATACACGTGTGTGCACCACACACAGACATTTTCTTTCTCAGGCTCTTCTAGAAATACTGTTTGCACAGTAGTCCCAATATAAAATGACGAGCTGTAAATAAGTCAAAAAAAGGAAGCGCTTATTGCATTTATGTGAATATTCTCATATGTAAGTTCAGGCTCCATTGAAAGACTTAATTAAAGCTTTCTATTAAACAGACCTAGAGACACAAAACACACATGCTGCCTCACACAGTTCCAGTTAAAATTCTTGCTTCACCCCACTTTTGTGCCTTTAAAATGTGATTTCCTGATGCATCAAAAATTCATGTGAGGACGGGAGACTGAGAAAAGCCCACTGGGATTTTAACTTTAACTTCAACAAACTGTCTCAGGAAGATGAGGTCCTTTTCATAAACCAGGGCAAACTTGGCCCTCGGTGTTCCGTTTCATGGCAATAGACGGGAAACAAATGCCACTTGGTGACCCGGGGGTATTAATAGATCTCAAAATATATGGACTTGAACTGTCACCTACACCCTGGAGATCTGGTTACCAGTTTTGAATGGGTGTGGGGCTTGAGGCTAAATACAGCATTTCCAAAGTAGCTGAGAATTCCAACTGTGGCAAGCCACAAGAACATTCCTTGAATGGAGGGAATTTCTCTACAACCATAACAGAGACAACTGAATAATTTCAGTTATTTTATCAACCAAATTGACCCATCACAAAAGCTCACACAGGTGGTGGAATGCACAATTACTTTGCTAAGATGGTCTGCAATGTCGCCAGGCTTACTGCCCTGCTGACTTGGTTGTATTGTCTAGACACGGCCAGCCTGAAAGGAACTGGAGTTTTCACCGCAATCAGCTAAAATCGTGGGCAACTGGCATTGGTGATTAGGGCAGGATTTCTTGACCTTCACCCAGGTCAGCCTCTCCAAACTGGGGAGCCCAGATGCAATGTCTCCCATTGGTTTAGGAAAAGGAAGAAAAAGGATATACCATTTCAGCTCTTACAGATCTAAGATGGAAGTGATTCAAGTCAAAAGAAAAGTACAGTCGCACGTTGCTGAATGGTGGGGATAAGTTCTGAGAAATGCATGGTTAGTGACTGTGTCGTCATGTGAGCACCATAGAGTGTACCTACACAAATCTCAATGGTAGAGCCACTGCACACCTAGGCTACATGGTGTGGCCTACTGCTCTTAGGCTATAAGCCTGTAAGGCATGTTACTATGCTGAATACTGTAGGCAACTGTAATGCAATGGTATCTGTGTATCTAAACATAGCTAAACACAGAAAAGAAACAGTAAAAATACTATATTATAATCTTACAGGATCCCTGTCATACATGCAGTCATCTATAGTTGACCAAAACATCCTTAAGGGGCGCATGACGTGCAGTGTCTTTAAAAAATTAATATTGACATGTCTTAGATGCTTAACAAGGCCTGGGTATGTCTTCCAGGGGTAAAAAAATTTCCCTTTAAATTATAGACAACTAGAATGAAATTTCTAGATTTTCCACTTTTTTTTTTTTTAAGGGAGGATTTGGCTTTAAAAGTTTACTTCTATCCATGTTATTTAAATATGGTCCATTAACTTTATATTATACAAAGCAAATCAGAGAGGAAGAAAGGAAGAGAACAATTAAGGAATTATGAGTACATTTTTTTATTGCAGAAAATGCTTGAGACTCCTGGGATTTGAAGACACATACAGAGTAAGGAGGCCCCACCCTGTATCCTTTGAGGAGGCTGACATTATTTAATCCAGAACTTTTCAGAATACATACAGCTGTTCTTTGAAAAAGACTTTATCAGACAAGTGAATTTGGAAGGATTAAACTAAGTTAAATAGGTTTCTTTACTGCAGGACTTTTCAGAGCCTTTAATCTGCTAAGTGCTTGTGACATTCCCAGTGGGCAGTGAGCAAGACCTGCCTTCAAAACTTTCACACACAGCCCTGCAAGGTGTGGTCCCCAGGAAGGGTTGGTGGAGCAAAAGGATGATGAGGCTGGATTGAGGCCTGAGGAACTGTTTATGAGACTATATTTCCCCAAAACATTGAACTATAGAATGCTTTCTATGATAGTATTAATAACATAGCAGAGAAAACACATTGATACAAGTGAAGAATGAAAAGTATCTTTTCTCCTAGAGTGAAAGGGAAACCCTGAGGGGCAGGGGGACCAATGTATTGAGCTCTTTTTAAGCATCACATCAGCTCCTTTACAACGATTATGAGCTTTAAACATTAGGAACTTTAAGATAGGAAGTTGTCCAACCCTTGGCTTTATAGAAGAGGACAGTGATCCAAGAATGTCAGGTGCTCTGCAGTAAACAGCAGGTATCTAGAGAGAAAGCCCTCTTCGTAGGAGGCCCGGGCTTCTCATGGGGTGGCATAGGAAGGAGTCATTACAGGGGTCCATGAAACCACATGTGCTCCAGGCATCATGGATAGCCTGTGTGCATAATATGTCTGGCACTAGTTTGCACTGCTCTATCTCAAACATAGACAACTGCTGCTGTGATTGATAAAATGCAATTAACGTAAACATCTTGCTGAATTCATAGTAGTAGCCTCTAGGTATTTTCTCAACAGATACAAAAGTAGAGCTAATATTATGTGTATGTCCTCAAACTTTAAAAAATTTTGGATAAGCAATGCCTCAGATCAAAAAGCAGAAAATGTCAAAAGATATAGAATAAAAATATCGCTCTTTCATCCTGTTCACTCATCTGCCAGGACCCCGCCCCTCTGATTGGATGGATAATCATTCTCAGTTTCTTATGTAATCTTCCAGGTATTTTCCAGCACACACAAGCACATGCAAATGCAGTTTTACTTTCCCCCTTCTTACAGAATAGGTGGCATATTTTACATGCTATCCTTCGTTTTTTAAAGATCAGGCACAACTGCATTGCTATAGCTCCTCTCTGTTGAAAGAGACTCCTTCACCTCCAGTGGCTCATAATCACTGCCAAAAAGCTCCTGGAACCTCTCACCGTCCATAGAGAGGTTGGTCTTGTGTCTCACGCCCCACTTTCCTTCCCCTCCTTCACTCATACCCCTAGAACACTTCTGGTGACACATGGGACTGAGCCTTCAGCATCTTTTTGTGATGGTTATTTCCACCTGCTGGCAAGGATAGGCTGCCTCCTCTGTGCCCTGTGGAATGACAAGATACCTTATCATTCTGAATCTCAGAACCTACAGGGGAACTCACCTCTTAATTTCCATTGTCACCAGGGCAGAGGGTTACCGTGAGGTCAGAGTTAATGCTCTGAACCGGTCCAGATGAGTTGGACTAAAAGTTTACACTGAGAATACCAGGTGCTAAAAATGTAGCAGAATCTTTGTCATCGTGCCTGATGCTCTGGTCTGGTCACAGCCCCATCTGGACATCAGTCTCTGGCTGATTTATCATGAACAGGGAGCTGTTGCACATGCATGGCGTTTAGGTTGCCCCTGACTGACGATGAATTTAAGCAGCATTGGTTCTAAATCCTGTTACTCATCAAAACCCCAGAAGCTACAGAGCTTCTGAAAAGCACAGATCCTGGCCTCGACCCAGACCCGTCACCCATCACCCATCCTTAGGCATCACCGGGCATGTGTATTTCTAAGTTTCCAGGTGATTCTAATGATCCTCCAAGAAGGAATATGCATAGGCGGGTCTCTCTGCCTTCATGGATGCCATGATCAAAGGAAGAGGCCGATGATCAGCCCGTCTCCAGATATGTGTAGAGTTTAGTTGTACCCCCGTTTAGTACAACTTTGAAGAAAATCGTCTTCATTTCTAATTCCACTTGGTTTGTAAATGTGGACCTGTCTTAGGCAAGGAATCACTTAGAAATGGTGAAGAAAGAAATTAAAATAGTAGAGGGGCTGAGAACTTATCAACCAAAGGAAAAAAAGTCAATTCCCCTCCCCACCAAGAACCAATGAATATGACAGAAAAAAAAAATTATTGACTTGATCTGGGTGAAGTTAGAAAATTCAAATTTCGGTGAGGCCGACCTCTATGCTTATATTACTTTTCTTGGTATCTACGAGGTCTCCCCACCTCCACCTCCTGCTCACATCATTTGACAGCCTCGCACCTGGTATGGTGCAGGGCTGGCCAGAAAGGCAGTCAGTGAAGCTCAACATCAGGAGAAAATCACCACCTGGAAGTGTGGGAGAAGCCAATGTCTTTTTCAGAAGAGCATGAGAAGATCCAAGTGTGTGTCCAAAGCTGTGAGAACCAGGGAACTGTATCTGACCCAAAATATACAAACAGGGGGAACAATGCTTAGGGCAGCTGACACAGTTCTCATTCTGGACTATTTTTACTGGATTGAGGGTAGATAGATCAATCACAAAAAAGGCTCCAGTTCTGTATAACTCCTAGTATTTACAGTCTCTGTAATGTGACTTTGCAGCTCTTCCCATCAAGAAATGGAATCTATTTCTCTTCCCCTTGAGTTAGGGCTGTCCTGTGACTCACTGTGGACTATGAATATGTGGAAATGCTCAGGGGACCAGAGCAAGTTTAGGCCTTAAGAGGCGTTGCATGCTGTCACTCACTACTGCCATGGGCGTGTGCCTGGGCTAGCCCACAGGAGCATAAGAGGGCCCATGGAGCAAGCGAAGGCAGCCCAGTGGCCCTCCCAGGTGATATTTAACAATCCAAGGGAGTAGCTGGTGAGACAGGAGGAAACCCACAAAACGTGCTGCCAGAGAAGGCGAGAGTGGGGATGCCTCAAGGACAGTGTGGCTGGCTGTGTTGGAAACTGTTGAGAACTCAACAATGATGAAGACGGGAGAAGGTCCATTGACTGTAATGTCGTGGAGAATGCTGGTGACCTTGACAAGACCTATGTCATTCTTACTGGTATGGTGAGGGTAGCAACCAGCTCGGAGCTGTTTCAAGGAGGTTAAAACTGTGAGTATAGATAACTCTTTTGAGGAGGTTATTGGTACACTTTTTGATGAAACAAGCTAAGGTGTAATGATATGGTGTGAGAATTATCCAACAGAGACAGAGACAACATTGAGGTAGAGGAGAACTGCTTAATTGAAGGACATAATCAATGAACTGCCCTCTTCAAAAGTGTCAGGGTCATAAAAATGCAAACACAGAGGGAGGAACTATTCCAGACGTAAAGGTGACTAAAAGACCATGATAAGTAAATGCAATATGCAAGACTGGATTGTTTCCTGGACTAGAATTTTTTTTTAATATAAAGAACAATTTGGGGACAATTTGCAGTATATGAATAAGGTCTCTAAAACAGATAATAATATAGTGTCAATGTTAATTTTCTGATTTAATAATTACATTATAGTTCTGTAAGAAAATGTCCTTGATCACAGAAAATACATACTGAAATATTTAGGGGTGATGAGGTATTATGTCTGTATCTTACTCTCAAATGGTTCAGGGGAAAAAATATACATATGGCATAATTCTAAGATAGTTTCCAAGGTTTCCACACCTTGCTATACATGCCCTGTTCAATTGCTTCCCCTTAAGCATGAGCAGAATGTATGAACATGAGTTCCATGACGTTACATCCAATGGGATATCATGCCTGTGATTAGCTTACTCGGCAGCTGACTTTGAGTGAATCCAAAGAGAGAACCTCCAGGGTGGGCCTGGCCTAAGCAGGTGAGGACAATGAGTGACAGGGCAGCATCAGAAAGACACTCTTCTTCTAGACAGCAAACTGACCTGTTGTGGGAAGGGCCAAATGGTAGGAAATGATGGGAAGCCTCTAGGATCTAAGCATGATCCCTGGCTGATGTCTAGCAGAAAAGGGAGAACCTCAGTCCTACACCCACAGGTACCGAATTCCACCAACAGGCAGTGAGCTTAGAAGAGAACCCTGAACCTCAAATGAGACAACAGTCTGGGCCAACAACTTGATTTCAGTCTGGAGAGACCCTGGACTGGTACTTGGACTTGTGGAAGCTGCGAGATAAAAAATGTGAATTGCTTTAAGCTGCTAAGTTTGTGGCAACTCGTTACATAGCAAAGGAAAACTAAACAATACCTAGAGCAAATATGTCAAAATATGAACAACTAATGAATCTTGGAGGACAACTTAGAGAAGTTCTCTGTGCATTTTTGCAACTTTTCTGTAAATTTGTAATTATTTCAAAATAACATGTTGTCCAAGATATAACACATATAGGGCTTACAATGTGCTACATGCTGTTTGAAGTATTTTTAAATGTATTAATACAGCTGAGTCTCACTAAAAAACAAACAATCCCTTCCTTCTGTGATTTGTCTTACCACCAAAGAAATTGAGGCACAGAGAATTCAGATGTGCCTGAGGTCACATAGCTAGCACACATCAGAGCTGGGGTCTGGATCCAGCTTCAGGGTTCACACTCCTAAGCACCATGTACTCTCAGTGATACCGAAATGATATAGTACCACTTGAGCCAGGGGACACAGTGAATGCAGTTAAGTGGCCCTGACATCCATGGGCATCATTTTTGCTTTATCCTCTCTCTTATTTTCCATGTAAGTATTTGTAGTCATGGTGTGAATGTAGCAGCAGAAAGACTCACAACATTGGAATTTAAACAATAGTACATTTGGCTTCTACCGATGATTTTATATGTTAGCAAATGTATTCATGTACCTTATCTACCCCCAAATCTAAAGCCTCCGTAATCTATGAAGCTAACAAATTGCAAGTGGATGAAAAATATGACTAGAGGGGAGAATAAACGGAGGGTATAAAATGGAACCAAGAATGAAGAACATAAAAATAAAAGCCTGAAGTTCAATGTACTTAACAAAAGTCAGTCCAAAACGTACTTCCAACCTTCTCACGTATGGATTTTATACATTTATCATATTTCAGGCTTTGGAATAAGATGAAGTCACCCAAACTCCGTTGTGAAATCTAGTCTCCTCGAAATCCGTCTGACCTCAGAGAGGCAAACAGTGAGTAATTCAAAATATTTTTGAATGAAAGTGTCAGTTTAAGATCCTCAGCATAAAACATACCTACAAAGCCTATTTGCAAAGTAAATTTACTCTGGATTCTTGATACCTATGAAAGTTTTTTCTATTATATTTATTTAAAATTACAACAGTTTACATTAGAAACAAGCTCAAACAATTAAGGTAAAAGATAAATAACTGCATACAGTTTAATTTTACAAAATGCAAACATACATCTTTCATTGTTCCATTATCTGAGTATTAAGCGCCACATAATTGCACAAGGCATTTTCAAATGTCTTAAAGGCTCTAAAATTACAGAGTTGACTTTTGTGAAATAGTCTTTATTTTCCTCCATTATTATACAAATAATTGACCACACAGATTAAATTTAAATCAGAATTGGATATGTCCCCTGCAGAGTTCATTTCTCTTTTGCAGCTAAAAGTAGGCAGCTTATGACAGCTCAGGGAGCTTAATCAGGCCCTTGTGGGATATAGGATGTAGGTTCAAATTTCCATAATTTAGGATGCTTCATCTGAGAGAGACTTTAGAGTCCCCTGGCACTGGGGTGACATCACATCGAGGTTTGCCCAAGAGGATCCCCCTTCTAAGCTGTCCCAGGTTCATTCTAATGGCGCCCCTTTCACTCTAAGAAATGTCTGTTCAGGAGACGGTACAGGTGGGGAAATGGAAGCCTTCGATGTAGGTTCTCTCTGGCCCAGACTCCTGTAGCAAAGCCCTGTGGTTGTTCTAGGGATTCAGCAACTCCACTCCCAGCTGCCTTCAGAGGTGCCGCCATCCTCCATGGCGGGGCGGAGGTGGACGTCCAAAGGAAGTGTCCCTTTCATCCTCGCCATAGAACGAAAAATGATTCATCCCCACAATTACTCACACACCTGAGTGGAGGACACAAGAGAACATGTTTACATTACTTTTTTTTTTAATTAAAAAGGAACACATGTTTTTGCAGATCAATTGAAAATGCAGATGCATTAAAAAAAAACAACCTTAAAATCCTCTCCACTAGAAATAGTTAACAGGTACTCATTGTAAAGGCACATAGAAGTTTCGGGAAGCGATTGGATTTCTCGGTGGTAAGGGAGTACTTTCATGGTGTGTTTCACTTTTAGAAACCTGATCCGGTGACTCAGAATTATTTCTGAAACATTATCTCTGCCCCTCGGCTCAGTTTCTTCTAATCATAACTCTTGGAGATATTTACCTCTGATAATCACAGGGGAGGAAGAGGGGAGGGAAAGGAGAAGAAAAGGGTAGTGAAGTTCAGTTGTTAATGTGCTGAAAGAGGAAGGAGGTATGTGGGTCCCCTCTTGTCCAGTATCAGGGCTACCTGGCACATGGTGGCCCATTGTCAGACACCTCAGCAGGGAGGACCCTTCTCAATGGATGGCCCTGCTCGGCTTGTTGAACCTAATTAGGGCTGGAGAAAAAGTAGCTGATTTCACCGTTATTCCTCTAGCACCAAACATGATGCCAGGCATGTGCTAGGCACTCAGTAATTTTACTGAATGAGTTAATAAGGCTGCCTTTCACAATGTCATTGCTGTTGTTGGGCTTATTCCAGTCGAAGTTAAACTATAGACCAAAGTGTCTCAAGGTGGTTTCAAAATTAATTATTTTCCTCCTCCAAAGATGTATGAATGTCTAATTTCTCTGCCAAACACTGGAGATACAGGGGTGAATAGTAACGGGCTGCTACTCTTGAGGGTCCCAGAGTCACATAGGTAACCAAATATTAGAGGCAGCCTGGTGTACTTGACCAAGTTAGCGAGACAGACCTGGGTTCAGATCCCAGCTCTGTGCTTACTACTTTTGTGACCTTGGGCAAGTTACTTATTACTATTATCAATAATATACCCTCAGCAAGGCTAATGATAATGTTAACTCATAGATTATTTGAGGATTAAGTGTGATAATTGATGTAAAGCACTTGGAAGACTGCCCGGCACATGGCAACCCTTCCCTGAATGGTGTCTGTTGCTGTTATTTAACAGCTGTGCAATCTTGGGCAGGTGACGCTTGCTGAGTCTGTGTACATAGGTGAAATATAGGTCTAGATATACGATGACTCATAATGATTCTTAAACTACAAGCTTCTTATTGTTTGCATGGACCCACCAGGTATGGGTCCCTGTTATATCCCTCACTTTACCCCTGGGGACACTAAAGCTCAAAGGCTTTAACCTGGGCCATCACTCAGATAGTCAGAATCCAAGGCAAGAGTTGAGGCAGAAGACCTGGGGTGGAGACAGAACCCCTGAGCCAACATCTGTAGTGGGCAGCTGGTCCTGATGCCTGGCCAGAGGCTTTTGGGTTATTTTGCCAGCTCTAGGTAACCATCCCCAGCCGCTGCATGCTTTACTGCTAAGGATTCCTCTGCAACCTTCAGAGATTGCCTGTGGGCTCAGGATTTACCTGAAAACGCAGAGTGAGACACCCCACCCACTGGCCCAAAACTCTAACATATACTTTACAGCCTAGAGCTCAGGGGATCAGGCAGGGGCTGGGATTTCGTCTGCAATCACGCCCTTTCTCTGCTTCCTTCCCTTACCTGTTCCTCTCCCTGCACCCCTTGCTGGTCTCTCCTGGGAGTGCTTCCTTGATAAGCAAAGCAACCTTTGTCCAGACTAAATTCAGACTGTAGGACCTTGTTTACTACAGAGGGGCTCTTCATTTCTACTGACTCACTGCAGTCCCAGGCACACCCCAAGACAGCTTCCTCTCCTCCTGCTTTCTAAATGTTCCTGTAAACACACTAATGCTGGGGAGTTCGAATAGGGTAACAAGACAGAGGGGCTCAAGGGAACCCTAAGTTTGGGGTTGCCTTTGGTGTTTTTGCTAATACATTCCTTTCTTTTTCCATTATGATACTGGTCCTCAAGTCTGTAGCCTTTTCCTTCTTAATTCTTTCACTCTGTTATTAATCACTGTCTTCTGTGCAGGACAATTGTTCAAAAGGGACGGGGCCACCTACCGATGTACTGCTGTGTAGGGAAAAGGACGGCCTGCTGTAGACTCCCCAGAGACATTCAGAAAACCTGTCAATCAAAGTTGTCTCCAAGACCTCCTGCAGTGAGGGAGAACACCGCCCTGCCAGTCTCCGAAATGTCTTGGAATAAGGAAGTCACGGGAGTTTTAAGACCTGGGAAGTTTTGACAAAACAGCTTTGGATTGGTAGGGACTTGCGGAGCAAGTGTTAGTCCTGATGAATAAGCTGTTTAGTTGATTCAGAGCCTTATCTTCCAGGAGCAGAACATTCCTGGAGCTACTACTTTTGCCTGTTTCCTGCACGGTCTAGCATAGACACAGGAAAGTGTATCAGGTCGAGTATTAACAGATGTTGGGAAATCATCTTGGCTTCAGTTCTCAAGAAGGATAAATGACCTGCAGTGGAATAAAAACATAGAATGGGACTTTTAGAATGAACCTCAGGAGTATGTGTTCTAACAGCCACAAACTTTAAATTTTAGTGCAGTTGCCTTCCCAGAAGGCCGACTGCCTTATTTCTGTAAACTTCTGCCCAACAGCAGTAGTACATCCCCCCTGCCCCCCCACGGCACACTGAGCTGGTGGACTCCATGACAAGGCAACGACACCCAAGGACGACCCTTTGGAGACCAGTGGAAGAAGAATGCTTCCTCAGTGGGCGTAAATGACGCCTTGACCAGCATTCCCACCCCCACCCCCCCACCCCCGTGCTGGAGGCTGCCATATACACACCCCCCCTCCCACCAGGAAGGGACATGGCTGGGGATGCAGAGTTAACCACAAATTCCTTTAGACACTAAACACAACTGGGGGCTGAAAATAATGTTCTCTTTAAAAATAAAGAAAATTATGTTCTTTATATACCTGCTCTTGTGCCCCAAGTTTGTTCAAATGTCTATATGTATGTGTGTGTGTGTGTGTGTGTGTGTGTGTGTGTGTGGTCTTAGTTTGAGTTGCCCAGAAGCAGGCCTGTGACAAGGGTCTGTGTGCAGGTAATTCACCTGGGAGGGAAGCAGGAAAGAGAAAGAAGGGGAGGAAAGCCACGCAGGCTGCAGCGTCAGGCCCTGGGGAGAGGAATGCAGCAAAAGTGAATCCAGTGGAGCCCTGGTTCTCAGGAGGTTTGCACTCACAGGCAAGTTAAAACACAACAGGAAAAGTGCACTTCAAATAGGGTGACTTGAAACAATCAGGATCTTTTGTGGCAAAGAGAAATGCAATCAAATACCACACCAGCCCCTTTCTTCTCAGCCAGGTTTTGGAAGCTGTTTGCGAAGGTTCAGGTTTAGGTCACATTATTGACTTTTGAGCTCTTGACTCAGATGTCAAACCCTGGATAAGACTTTCTAGCTTCTTACCTATCTAGCAAAAGTGGCTAATTTTGGTAGGGTTGGGGGAGGGGGTAGAGTTCAAACCAACTATTTCTCCTTTCCTCAATCTATAAGAATTGCATTAGACCAGAAGGACGGTGACATTTTCTGGGTGCATCACCAGTGGGTCATCCAAAGCAGGAAGCAACAGGAGCCTCTGGGCATGTGGAGTGGCCACAGCTGGGGATGGATGCACAACACAAGAGGCAACATCATGGTCTCCTGTTCACACCCCATTGTCTCTCTTCCACCTGGGCTTAAAAAAAAAAAAAAGTGGGCAATTCCCTGTCCAAAGAGCAGGTGCTAGAAAACATGAAAAATTTATATAGACGGTTGTCTCTGTCACTAAAAAAATGGCGAGCAACAAAGGAAGACTTTTCTCATTTAGAAAAGGGGCCAATTTCCCCCTCCCTCTTGTGCGGGCAGAGTGTCCCCACCTCTGTGTCTGCATACAGAGCTTCCTTCCCTTAGAAAAGGTAATCTTAGGCAAACTGCCGTGGAATAGAAATGTAGATTTTTTTTAAAAAAAAAGATGCTTATTTTTTTTAATGAGCAACCAATTCAATCCTATCTCCACCTTTTATTGTTTATTAGCATGAAGATTTGGAGGAACTGACATTCTCCAAAATCAAAGACAGTTGCCAGGAGGGTCAGTAAACAAAATCACTGGGGCAGGAATGAAAACACAGTCTTACAACAAAGGGTTGCATTAAAAAGTGACTTCAGGTTAGACCCTATTTAACCAGAAAAGGGAATTAATAAACTACATGGAAAGTGTAAAATTGCTGGAGCACAGGGCATCTGGGCTCCTCATGCCTCTGTCACTGAGGGCTGCACCTTTCTTCAAATTCCTGGACCACACACAGGACCAAGGCAGGAATGGAGTCAGCATTTTCGTCTTTTCCTGATTTACTGCTTGCTCACACTCACTTATTTTCAGTTTTTCATTCCCAAACGGCAATCCTGATACTTTCATAAGAAACAGCTACTCCTCATTTTCTCAAGGCTTGAAATCAGGGAGGGCTGTTGATTGGGTCGCAACAGAGCGGGGGCGGGAAAGGCAGGGGACAGGGAAGGAGGTTCTCCTGCTGGCCACCTGCACTGGACGGAGGACAGGCTACGTCACTGTAACCAGGAGACCCCAAATACAGCGGCTGCTATAAGAGGGTAGACAATTTTCCATCCTCAAAGCCTGGCTTCTGGCTCTGGGTCCAAAGTGGCTGCTTTAGTCCTGTTCATCTCTCAGCCCGTGAGAAGGAGGGAAAGGCTCCTCTCCTGTGCCCCCAGGAGACCATTCACGTCCCCTCTGCTCACATCTCATTGGACAGAACTTAGTGACGGCCACAAGAACTGCAAGGGAGGCTGGAGAGGAATCTGCACCTTTGACTAAAGAAGGAACAAACGTATATTGACAAACAACTAGAAGCTTCTGCCACTTGCCATCTCTCCCTTTGCTGGTAGTTTCAGCAAAGTCTGGGTGGGAGGGCATGTCAAAGAAGTTTCCCCACTTGGGTAATTCTGATCTCTTGGCAGTAACCACCTGGGGCCATTTCATTATGAGACCAGTCCTGGCTTAGTAACAAAGAGAGCTGCAGTGGGTGATGGTACCTGCCATCAGCCTGGGATTGCAGAGGAGTGACAGGAACAGTGTAGATTAGACCCTTCTTTGTGTAGGGTTAGAGTCTGGTGTATTTGAGCATCTTGCTTTCACAGGCAATAGGATAGATGTGGCCACTTTCCATATATTAATGTTCCTTTACTTTGATATCCCCTAGGTTGCTTTCCAGAGACTATACAAGTCCCTGAAGAACAAAGCCCATAGCTCTCAGAAATATACAGTGTTAATCTCAGGTAAGATGCTCATTTGCAAGTCAGTAGAAATTCAAAGCATTCTGTAAGAATATAATTCATTAGTTACATTAAAATGAAAGCAAAGTGGCCAAACTTTCATTCAAAACCACAGAATACAGTATAATCGCAAAGATCTGCAGGTGTTTGGCTGCAGTCCTAAATGGCCCTGCCCCCTTTTCTATGGCTGCTCTTGGAGACTTTCCTGCAAGTGACAAGAAGCAAGGGAAGGCCACCTCCGCTCTGCTTTTGAGCAGCAGTTGGGTAGTACTCCTTTCTGCCAGCACACGTATTGTTCTCTCGTATTCTTCCTAGTCAAAAAGAGGCCGCAGCACAGGCTTTCTGAAGCCTTTGTGTCTTTCTGCTTTTAAATTTAAGAACAGTTATATCCTTCATCCGCTATTATGCAGATGCTACAAGCTTCTAGTGAAGTACAAAATGAAAAAAAAAAAAAAAAGGACAAAGCACTTTGTACAGAGAGCTGAAGAAATCCAGGTGCTATCTTTTTATCCAGTTGAATTTCTTAAGTCATCCCAGCTCCAGCAGAGATTAGCCGAAGCTCCGCACCGAGTGGGAAAGCGCTGTCTTAGGCAGGCCCGAGCAGCCATCGCTGAGAAAGGACAGACCCGCACAGCATCTGAAGGGTGACTGCACAAAGCATTTTGTTTATAAAATCATCCCTCCCCTGGCTTTCTGTTGTTTACTCTTGACCAACTTTAATTTTCAAAGATTTTATCCTTCTTTATAAGAATGATTCACGCTCCTTGTAGAAGAATAGAATACCACATAAAAGTAGAACAAAGAACAAAATAGTCACTCGTATTTTATCTGAAGTCACTCCAAACTCTTGAGTACAGAGTTTTTTCATGCTATTAGAATAAAACGCGTCAGAGTAAATGTATGTCTTTTTTTTTTCATTTAACATTTTAGCATAATCACGGTCTGTGTTATTACAATTGCTTTGTAAGCGTCACTCAGAATTGTGCCTGAATGTCTCTGGCCAATGTCATTTCTTTTCCTTGGCTAATACACTTTTCCCATTCTGATGAGTAAGGTCACCACTCTGTCTAGAACCATCCACGCTCTTCTACAATCCTCTCACCTCCCACCCCTCCCCCTTTATTCTTGGAGCCAGGCTCAGGCCCCCTCCTGCAGCATGATGGGGGACACTTGCATTCCAGGTGGCAGTTCTGCGATCAACTAACCTATGACAAACCACTCCACCCCTTCATTCACTTATTCTTTTGCTACAACAGCAAACGTTTGCTGATTCTGAATGCTGAGCATTACTCTTGCATAAACAAATATCAAGCAATAAAAACTTTCTGCCCATCTCTGCAGCCCTGTATCAGGCATCAGTCTTTGGTCACATGCTGGAGAAATCACTCTGGTTAACTTTAGTGTAAAAGGGACCCTCACACTGTGGGAAGAGTGGGGCCAGGACAGGAAATAGGATGGGAATCGGAGGGAAGGAGGTCCCTCATGTGAGAGCACTGCCACGGTGTGGGATGTGAACTGCAGCCCTTCCTCCTCCCTGCATCCTGGAAACAACCCAGGATTTACAGTGGTGAGAGCCAGGCATGGTGTAATCCCAGCTACTCGGGAGGCTGAGCAGGGAGGATCATTTGAAGTGGGGAGTTTAGGACCAGCCTGGGCAACATAGTGAGACCCCTGTCTCAAAAAAAAAAAAAAAAAGATATAAAGTCCTAGGAAGGAGTCTGATGGGTTAATAGCTGGCCAGTTGCCCCTTGGTGTTGAGAGGAAGCGGGTGGTTGAGAAGACTCTAGAAGGCTAGACCGTGTGCTTCTCTGTTTCTTACAGTCTCATGAATGGAGAGGAGATATTTCCCCAGAGCAACATGAGGTGCCATTAGGAGGGGGAAATAGATGCTGGAAAGTCAAAAAATGATGGATGTCCACATGGACTTCTTCCTTCTCTCTCACTCCATGATTCTGTGCTTGGCTAAAGAAATTCCCCTCTCGTATCCCTCTCTCTTTTCTCATCTTCAGGTGTTGCCTGCTGCGCCAGCTCTCTGCCTTCACCTGCCCGCACCAGCGCCCATCACTGCAGTTCATGCCACTCACGAGAATTTCGTGGATGTCTTGGATGTCGTGGATTATATTATGCACACTTTTTTACTGCCCCTTCCCCAAAGGGTGTCACATACCCTGGCCCCATTCCATGTGATGATCAGGGCCTCCTCCTCTGTGGTGGGTACATTCCTGCCGCTTAGACTTTGGGCTTGGCCCTGTCGCATGCCTGACGGATGGGAAGGGGGAGACACAATGCGTGCTGTGTTGAAGCAGAAGTTTTAGGGAGTATGCTGATTTGCATCTGCCTCTCATGGAAGGTGCTCTCTCAGCCTGATTCGGGAACAGAGGTGCAGCCCATAAGCCAGAAAATCATGTTTGTTGTTGGAAGCCACTGACATTTAGGGTTTCTGTTAGTAACTGCAGCAAAGTCAGTTCATACAGTGGACAGTGCAAGCCATCTGAGCCACCTGTATGGGACCAAGTCTTTTCTCCCTTCAGGGCAGGCTACGGTCACACCTGTCTTTCCCCTTCCTCTAGCGCATGTGGCAGTGCTGAGCTCGCAGTTAGTACCTAACAAAGACAGACTGTCCCAGGAGTTAAATACGTATCTCCCTCGTCTCACCTCCACCCCCATATCTAGGTTCTAAGAAACAAAACGAAATATAAAGCTGCGGCACAACTTGGCAAAGACACAGGAACTAAGTAAGGCAAGAAGGCAACATTAAGGACTTCAAAAAATTAAATAATGACATATATGATTTTAAAATTCATATTCACTCGGTATGTTCATTGCGCGGAAGAAAAATGACAGGTCACAGAGGAAGTTCGCAATGATCGTCATAACTCGGTACACAGCCTCCCTGTCTTAAAAAGATATGTCATGGGGTGAGATGAATGCCTCGCCCATGACACAAGGGAGGAGGGCAGAGGTCGGAAGTTGTTTGTGCTGGTCAGTGTGCTGTTGGGAACCCCACACACTGGCCTGAAACAAATGTTAAAGGTCAGCTTCATCTGGCCCTCTGGCTCCCTGCCTGCACCTGCCTTTATGATCCTCTGCATACAAAGGAGGGGGTAAGAGCCCTTTGGAAAGGCCTGTATTTTGCTGGAATCCTACATTACCTGGCTGAACACGGTGCTCCATAGAGTCTGAGGTCCCGGGTCAATTGGGAAGAGAATTCAGCCATAAGGCTTGCCAGATACTTGTACCCTAGGCAAACAATCCTAGAAGGTGTTCATTGAACACCACTTACTTCATCAAAGAAACACTATTTACGATAAATACCTTACCTGTCCTGAAACTCAGACCTGCAGCATCCATGTAACGGGACTTATTAGAAATACAGAACTTCAGGTCTCATCCCAGACCTGCTAAGTCATAATCTACATTTTAACAGGATCTCCCAATGATTCACCTGCACATTCAGATTTGAGAAGTGCAAATTTTAGCATCGATTGAGAGAACCCAGGGTCCCCTGGCTGGAGTGTGGGCTTGTGGTTGGGACATTTCAAAAGCTAACTCACCACGCTGCATGTGCCACTGAGTCTGGCACTCATGTGTCCACAAACCAACCCAGGGTGAAGATGAAGATGACTAATCTCACCTAGATATCATAGGGTCACCACTGATGTATTTAAAAGTAAATGAGAAGAGATAAAGCTTTAGCCTTCTGAGGGAGGATCAGCATGTGCCTCAGCTGGGAAATCTTAGGGACCACAGGTCACTTCTCAATACCCTCATGGAAGGTTTTCTGATGCTCTTGTGAAGAAAATACAGCAAATGAGAGAGAAGAGGCTTAAGGAGAAGCATAATTCTAGTATCTACCCCTTCCTTGCCCCACTGTCACCAGATCTGTGACTTTAGACAAGACACTTAACACTTCTGAACCCTCTTGTTAAATGGAGACTTACCTTGTTAAATGGGATTCTAATAGCTCTCCTACCTACTTCATGGGGTTGTCTAGGGCTGGACATCATGAAGTAAGCCCAGTTCCAAAATTTCTAAATTTGCAAATATATTACAAATGACTTTCAGCCATCCCTTAGCTGACACCAAAAGTGTCAGAGGGAGACCTGCAGCCCAGGTCCTCAGCTGAAGGATCACTACATGATAACAACTAGAAATTTCTGTCACCTTATGTTTTTCAAGTCTTTTACATGTATTGCACATGCATTCGCTCACTTAGTACCTCCCAAACCATGAAAAAAAAAGTATTATTATTATTCTAATATAGACATGGACATGAGGGCTGAGAATGAGTATTATTTTGAAATAAGTATATTTGTCAATCATCATTTTCCATTTTTCTTTTCCAATCTGACTTAGAGATTCATTTCATAAATCATAGCTCTTCTTCTGGAAATAACCATCTAAAATGTGATTTCAGACATTTGCAAATTGTACCTATGCACTTTGAGCAAATGAGGTAGTCAATCTAGCCCTGAAAATTTAACCCTTAGTAAGACTGCTAAAAGGCATCAAAATTCCAGAGAACTTCCCCTCACTTTATCTACAGTTCCCCAAGGGAGAGAACTTTTGATGGAAAAAGACTTCTCAAGTTACAAATTCAGCTCTCCAAGAAAGTAACGGTGGAAATGAATGAGAATCATAGTTAATAAGGCAAATTTCACCACCCTCCAAAGGAATTCATATAATCTCCTGAATCTGGTGGATTTCAGGAGCCCTGTTCATCCAGCTCTCAGTTAGGAATAACGCTTAGTATCATAGTATTTTTGTGCTAGAAGTGAAATAAGCAATGCTAGTTAAACTCTCACGTAATGGGGAGGGGGGGCTGTGCCTTGTGGAGACCAAATGACTTGTCCAGGTTTACAAATTCTGATGTGATAGATGTTCCATCAGAAAGTAGAAATTCTCACCCCAAATATAATGCTTTTCCAACTGACATGATTGGAATTTGTTCCTGGGAGTTATATTTATTAGGTTATAAAAGTGTCACATTATGAGCTGGTTCATTCCTGACTGTGAGCCCAGGTACAGCCTTGCAGAAGAGTTCCAGAGGCCACCATCAGCTCACTGGCTCCATTTTGCCAGGCTTCCTAAAATTCCATAGAGTTATTATTTCACCTGAGGATTTGATACCACCATGGAAAGCATGTACCAAGTGACACAGTTAAGAGTGAACAGAACTCAGGGGGTGAAGGTAGACAGCAGAAAAGAATGAGAAGGCAAGGAGATGGTAAGACAGGTTAGTTTAACTGTTAACTATTTCTCATTAAAACAAAAGGGCTAGAACTTTATCAAGACCAACCTAATTTTTTTTTTAAAAAAAGAAAGTAAAAGACCAAACTTTCATATCAAAGAAATTACTCTTCACTCAATCAATGTATTTCTGACAACTTTTCTCCAATGAAATAACTGATTTATTACTTTGTGTATTAGGTTTGTAAGTGGAAGGCATCGGAACTGCGGTTTCTCCTCTTCGTGTGGGCCAATCACAGGTGGCTGGTATTTTGCGTCCTATTTTTCATTGCCCTCGGACTCCATCTGCCCAGATGTCTCTTCCAAGGGTTGACGGTTAAAAGGCGAAGATGAGTCCCAATAGGTGACCACTATTTTAATAAATATTTTCCTACTCATAGAAATATTCATCGATGCTTCTCTAACATTGAAAAGAGAGATTTACATTTTTAAAAGTTGTATTTTGAATTCAGGTTATAGAAGAAATAATACGTTGACCAATTTTCCACTTGCCGTTGGTTATTTGACTACTAATTTGATTGTAGATTTGTTCTTATTTGTAATTGTTGTTTGGGCTAAACTAAGCATTCAAGTGGGTTTTAGATTGCTGCTTTCAAATTGATTCATAGTCAAAATATACAGAAAATACGTTATACAGCTACGAATCAGATCTAGTAGTAATTTTTAAAATCCTTACATTCTATTTGAAAAAACAAGAGAATTGTAGACATAGAATGAAATGATTTTTACTTCCTTTGGCTGAAAAATATAAAAGTTAAATGATATACCAAAAACAAAGTACTATAAAAAAGGAAATAGCAAATACTTGCCTTTATACTCTTTTTCCTCATAGAATGCACATCTAGTGAAACACTTGGGATGACCAGTGGAGAAATACAAATTTATAGCATTTTATAGTAGAAATAGCTTGATTCGATGGGATAACCATCACATCATCTGCTTGTGGGAAGCAAATTTTTAAGTGAGGATCAAAACCTTAAAGATTAGATACCTTCTAATCTCTAATATCTGAAATATATTTTAACTCCAGTTAAAAGTAGATTGCAGAAGAAACTATTTTGAAGATTGAACAACCTGATTAAAACAAGAAGTAGCCCTGAACTTTGGAAATGGAGCTTATTATTGAATACAGGATTTTCTATTTATCCTTGAGAGTGGGCAGAACCATGTGTGGGGGTCACCAGCTACTATAGATTTTACTTCTGAAGCTTCTGAGATCTATGGGCAGATAAGACCATTTGTACTCTCTTCTGAAGGAGCAGGAGCTCATGAAAGTTTTCAGACAGCTTCCTATATAGAAGGGTCCCCAATGCCAGTGGGACAGCTGGGCTGTCTGCTCTCCTTCCTCTGGGCTCTGGGGCTGGCTCAGACTCCAAGACTGAACATCCATCATAGGACAACGTATGCTTCTTTTCTGAGGACACAAGAGGCAGAAACGATAGGATTTGCAGTGCTCACCCATCCTTTCAGTCAACAGCCCAGCCATTTATTTCACTGGCTATGCAGAGCCAGAAATGTCGCCGAATGGTGAAAAACAACTTCCCCATCCTTAGCCACTGTCGCTGGCCAGTGCCTGCTGCTCCCGCCCTCGAGTCTTAGGGCAGAGAAGCAAAAGTGAGCGAGGAAGTCTTGATCCCTCCTCTCATGGAGTTTATGGGAAAAAATGTTCTCCCAGTCACTGTTTGATCTGCTCATAGTAACCATTGGGTTCTTCTGGAAGCTGAGCCATTTACTCCTTTTGACCTTTAGATGGAAATCTCTGCCAGCAAATCCCTTAAAAATGCCTTAAGAGGAACTTTATGTGTGAAACTGACCCAATAAATTCTCAATAAGCCAGTCATGGGATCATGAAACCGCTCGGGCGCCCGGCTTCCTCCTCCACAGGGGGAAAGAAGGTCTCCTTGTGCTCGCTCCTGCCCAGACAGCCCCGCTCCCAGGGCCTGGGCCACCCTCTGCCAGCCGAGCCAGCGCTGGGGACACAGCCTGATTTCCACTCCCCTGAAACATAAACCTCTCTGTTCAGCGGCAGCTTCTGGCTCCAGAGTCTTTTCATTTCTCTAAACTGCCTCCTCTGTTTGGATGAAATAGCATTTTAGCACATTTGAGTTCTCTATCTGAGTTATATTTTTAGACACAGAATAGAGAAAACATTCCCCTGCCCAATATATTTTCCTGAGACTCATTTCTAAGACTGTAAGACAGATTTATTTTTTTATGGCAAAAAAATTATCTATTCCTATAAATTTTCTTGAACTAGATTTTAGGATTTTAGTAGCTTCCTTGGGATACTTTATATTTAGGAAGTTTCTTGGTAATGAGATTCCAAGTTATTTTTTAAATCTCTCAGGTATAGCAGGGGTGGAAAAACTGTGGTCCCTGGGCCAAATCCTGCCTCTCACCTGTTTTTGTAAATAAAGTTTTATTGGAACATAGCCACGTGTTCAATTACAGATTGTCTACTGCTGGCTTTTCTGCTACAACAGCAGAGTTGAGAGGTTGGGCCAGAACTATATGGCCCTTTACAGAAAGTAAAATACTTACTACTTGGTCCTTTACAGAAAACATTTGCTGCCCCATGTTGTGTAGCCTAACAGCCAACTTCCCGTTGCTGGCTCATGCCCTGCTCTCGTTCTCACACCAAGCTCCCCACACACATTTACTGTCCTTTCTAACTCTTTCTTACTCATCCTCCAGCTTCAGTCCAGGATATTTAAACCCTGAGCCTCCTGCCTTTCCCACAATGATTACTGACATTCTGCCCCAGCCTCAAATTCAACTTCTTGATGAATCTGTAGTGAAGGAAGTGGTAGGTATGAGTAACCTGCAGTTCTAGCCCCATGCCCACACTGGCCATATTCTCATGTGCGAAGAGTATAAAAATAAATGTTTGTGCATATCTGTGTCTTAAAATGTGTTTTCCAGAATGATGAACTTTTAACCATTATGTCATAAACAATTTCCCATCTTGCTGTGTGCTAGATGCATTGCTGGGTGCTCACTGCTCTGCACTTTACTGTTCGACGCCTCCGCAGCACAGATGGTGTTATTAAGCCCACTCTGTAGCTGGCAGACTGGGATTCAGAGAGGGTAGGGTGTGTGCTCACATTTACAGAGCTAGTAAGCAGCAGAGCCAGGATCTAAAGCAAAGTTGACCTCACTCCCAATTGCCAACTACAGGACTTCATTTCCATTGCATTACCAGGGAATAATGGAGAATAAATTATTTTAACTATTCCAGGGGAAATATTTCTAGAACATTTTACATACTTCTCTGCCATCTCAATTAGATCTTACTGATCATAAATTAATCTCTTCAGGATTACCTAATATCATAACTATTAATATATGTTTTATGGTTGTGTAAAAGAATTTGAATTACAATATGACTTATTTGCTGTGTAAACTTGGGCAAGTAATTTCTGAGCCTCAGCTGCCCCATCTACGTGGAGTCAGTAACACACTTGCATGGGAAATATAAAATGCTGGGATGATGTAGGCACATAGGAGGCATCTACTAGGTGGTTATTGTAATATTATTAGATTATTGAGAATACCCTTTAACTTGGTTGCCTGAAAACCATTTAGACTTACCTCCTTGGTGCTTAGAAGTGCTGCCAAGAATGTCAAGCAAGTTTAAGTCATATGCTGATATTTGCACACCTGTGGCCTGTCTTCTGAACTAGGTTATATCTTGCTAGAGGCCAGTGCCTACTTTTTCCGCTGCAGCTGGTATCTCTAGTACTGCTTATTGTTTCGCGAGGATTTACGACAGCTGTTGATCAAGACTGGGAGCCCTGTCTTTAGCCCTGGCTGTCACATGGACAATACGCAGAGATGACAGCCAGTCCCAGCATCCAGCCAGCCGCAGCTCTCCCCCAGACTGCCTGGGAAACAACCAGGTAACTGTAATTTCAATAACACCCGGTGCATCAGAAAAATGTGAAGTGGGCTGCATCTCACCCTGCTGATGGGGTTTCATGTGGTCCCACCAGCAGAGAGGTGGGTCCAGTTTCTTAAGGGAGTGATTCTGAACCTACCAGAGCTCTTCAGAAAGGAACTGGATATAGGATCAGACATGGAAACTGTCTTAGTGTTCCAACAATCCTTCATGGGCAAAGGGACTTATTCTTTTTTCCGAGTGGCTCTGTAAAGCGTACAGTGGAATGGTGAGCGGTAATTCTAGGGAAGCAAGTTTCCAACTTGCCTGAAGGATGCCTGAGAGCCTTTCCCAGAGGATGGAGCTCCAGAAGCACACAGTGGAGCCCTCCAGGTGGGCCGCGCACAGAGAACTTGTGCATTAGCTAAGGCTGGGGGAAGGCTTTTTTTCAATCCTGAAATTCTCTAATTCCACGACTTTGGAAAAGTTA
Organism: Lemur catta; assembly: GCF_020740605.2. Lineage (NCBI taxonomy): Eukaryota > Metazoa > Chordata > Mammalia > Primates > Lemuridae > Lemur > Lemur catta. The sequence goes on along the minus strand of NC_059144.1, from coordinate 13,103,066 downwards.
CCCTGTGAATTCCAGTGGGCTCAGGATAACGCCTTGACAGTTATGCCTCTTAGAGCTTTTGGCAAAGCTTTACAAGGCGCTGTTCTCAGGGCACCCCGGGCTCTGTTAAAATGCAGATTCTGCTTCACTAGGTCAGGGCGGGCCTGTGATTTTGTTTTTCCAATAAGCTCCCAGGTGACCTGGTCCTCTGGCCAGGACCACACCTCAAGTAGCGGGGTTTTGAAGGGCATGTGCGTTAGGAAGGGTTACTAAGCAATCCCCTTCCTATCCCCATCTGGAAATCAGAGGCTGTACCCACTGCTACTCTCTCCTGCCTTTGCTGTGACTTCACCTACGTTTTCTCCTTCTAAGCAACATTACTATGTCATTTCTCATTCAATCCAGAACACTTTTGGAGTGAAAAGCAGCTTTATTATGCTGGGACATAATTGGAACTGAGATTTTTTTCATATAAGGCCCTCTCTACTGAGTTTTCTTTTTTCTTGTTTTCATAAAATGTATGGTCTTACATCTTCCTTTATTCCTAAAACAGTATTTTTTGTTTTTACATTTGTTTTTGTGAGTAAAGGAAGCATCCTGGGTTATCTGTCCAAAGGGAAATGGGACAAGAAGCAAAAATCTGTTCCAGCAGTAAATAAACTATTTAGGATTTGATGTGTATTCATGAGTCATGGGGGTAGGAAGAGGAACTTAACTGCACTAGGTCGGTAAACCACAAACCCTCTGAATCAATAGTATTCCGTTTGCTGTTCTAATAATGGCAAACACCAAGGTGTACCAGAGTGGGTGTGAGGGGTTTCCTTCCTTTTTTTTCCTACATGGTGTTTGAACACAGTGTTAAGTTCATTCAGAGGAGCCAGAAAGATGCTCTGCCTCACTGTCAGGGCAAGGGAATGGGGCCGGGCCTGGGACTCTGGGAGGGACATGTGTGGGAGAGAAACCGGATCTTGTCACACAGAGGGCGGGGTGCCATCTGTCCTACTGGACGTGGCCAAGATCACAGACTCTCACAGAGTGGCCAGGGGCATTCCTATATTTAATTTAATCCTCACATGTAGTCATGGGGTTGACAAAACATATTCTAACAGAGGAGGAAGCCGGACGTCCAGTGAATGGACCAACACCAGATGCAGTTGGGGTTTGAACTCAGAACTCCAAAGCTCTCAATTGTGTTTGTGTAAAATGGCTTTCAAGTTGCAGGAGGCTGCTGTCATCTTCCACGCATTTATCTTGTAGATGAGGAAACTTGGCCCAGAGAACTAACCCTAACCCTATTTTACAAGGCACATAACACACCAAAGAGCAACAGAGAAGAATAAGAAGCACGTTTTTGATTTCTGGATTCATATTTCTTTTGTTGCATGGTGCTCCTTCTAAATAATTCACGGATACACAGTGGTATAAAAGGCTGACACTGTTTTCATTTGTCCTTGCCCCCAGAATATGCAAATGTTCACATATACATACTAGCACTGTGTGAGCATGTGTGTGTGGGTGAGTGTGCGTGTGTGTGCAAGGTGTTCTTGCATGTACGTGTGCATGAATTTGTACATATGCATGAGTGTATGTGCATTTTGGGTGATGAAAGGGAGGAAATAGTATTTATTGAGCCCCCCATATGTGTCTGGCACTGAGCCAAGAACTTCACCTAAATTATTATACTTACACACACTTGGGGTAGATATTAGCATCATCTGCATTTTTCAGGTAATAAAACCTGTGGCATGTCATCTTTAATTCAATATTTAGGTTGGATAATACAAATTACCAATTTGCAGTATAACACATTGTTTTCAGGACTCGTAATGGGCGTAATCTAAATTTTCCTAGACGTGGGGATGTGTTCTAAGGCCCCTGCAATGATTCACATTAGAAACAGAGGTTCACATCACACTGGAATATGGAGACATGCCCATTAGTAGACTGCTGGTTAATTCCCTGTGTGCCCACCACTGTTCAAGAGTACAGACTTCAGAATGTGTAGACTCTGGCTGGTTCTCAAGCTTGACTACACACCAGCAGCCAGGTCTCTGAAATAGGGCCCAAAAGCAAGGGCTTCCATCCTTTTTAAGATGTCCTGCCATTGTTGTAATCACAGTTTTTGGTAGTCATTCTGTATACGATCAAGGATGCAAACTGCATTTCTTGCTTGGACTAAATAAAACACAATATGACAATTAATGCCATATAATTTATTAGATCATATCATCCGAAATTGCCAATATCCAACCATGTTCTTTTCCTACAAAACTGATTGTTCTATATGGCTCAACCTGCTCTTTAAACTGTAAGAAAGAGAGAAATGGGCATAAGGGAATGGCAAAACTCTCAGGAAAACTAATCTAGGCAACAAGAAGGGAGTATTATCACCAGTTTTCCAAGCAGATCCTAACGATCAACCACTTTCAAAGAAACCCCGCTTGCTCTTTGCTCATCATGAGTTCAGCTTGTACAAAGAACGGGGTGTGTAGCTGAGACTCAGGATCAGGGACTCAGTATTTTACAACAAATCCGAATTTCTGGTGGACGGGAATTGCTGAGGAAGGAGTTATCCCAGTGGCTGCACCTATGGACTCTGTGGATCTGAGGCCCAACCTTCCGTTAATGAATATTTTAAAAACTCTCCTTCAATCTCTTGTTGGCTAACTTCTAAGCCTACTTTTTATCTTTTAGTATTAGAGTCTAGACCAGAGGTTCTCAAACTCTGTGATCTCAGGATCCTTTTACACTTTTAAAAATTATTGGGGACTTAAAGAGTTTGGGTTTGTGTGGGTTATATCTATTGATAGTTAATGTATTACCCGTAATACTCTGAAATTAAAAAAAAAAATTTCAACAGAGACATTTAAAATACATTAAAAATGTATTTATAAACCCATTCTATGTAACATAAACAGAACAGTTTTATAAAACATACTGTGCTTTCTGTGGTGAAAAGAGTGACGCTGCTTCACACCTTTGCCTTCTCTTTAAGTGCTGGCTTAACAGACGAATGGATTTGCCTATCTGCTTCCACCTTCAGTCCGTTGGGATATTGCATATCACCTCACCTCTGGAAACTCCACTGTACACTTGTGGGACAATCAAAATGGAAAAAAGCAAGTAATTTCTCAGGAGCACAGTATTGTGAAAATCGTTTTGCACTTACAGACTTCCCGAAACAATCCTTGGGAACTCAGAGGTGTCTGGACCGTATTTTCAGAACCATTGATCTAGGGTGTTTTCTTTTTTAATGAATAGACTTTACTTTTTAGAACAGTTTTACACCCATCACAGCCCTGACTTTGTTGTGCAGCCAGGATGGAGAGTCACCATTCTCTGTTTTCTTATTGTCTAAAAGACATCCGGTCTCCTAATTAAAAGTCCAAACTCCTTAGCAGGTGTATGGAATCCTTGAAGGCCTGACAGCCTCGTCTCTGCCATGCCCTCCCAGGACCCAATTTTAGCTGTACAGAATCACAGCCAAAGTCCTGCCTCCTGCTCAGGAAGGTCTGGTTGTCCCAAGCCACTCCAGCCTAGGGACAAGCCTGGTGTTAGCCTGACCATAGTCAACAGAATGTCTCTGGCTCCCTCCTCCATGCAGCACTGCCAGATTTCCAGCCATCTACAAAGTTTTCTTTCATTTCTAACTGAGTTTCCTAGGTGGGGTCCAATATGCCCTGCTAATAATTCTCCCCTAATAGGTTGTGATTTTCAGGAAGGCAGGGACAGCATCTTTTTTACAGGAATATTGTGAGCACTGTTTTGCAATTGCTAGCTCAGTAAACATTTGTTGACTAAATGGATGAATGAATAAATGAATGCATGCTACATGACCACAGCCACAATGATGCTGAGTCCACCACCAACATACCCTATTGTTATCTGCCCAGTTTTACAGACAAAGATGTGCTTCTCCCTCATAATGGCTCAGACAATGAGTGTGTGTGCATGTGCGTGTATGTGCATGTGTGTGTGTGTGTGTGTGTGTATGTCATGGAACAGCCTGTGAGCCTGCCCTGCTTCACCCTGAGGAAGTTCTCCAAGTTAACAAACTCCCTTGAGGCTGGCCTGGCCCACCCTCTGCAAGTTTCCTGGGTCATGAGGCCACTGGAGCACTTCCCTGTCCTGTCGGAAGGTTGAGTGCTGGCTGGGTGTTCTTTGCCGATGGCCTAGGACAGGGGTCAGGTGAGGACTGACAACACCTTTAGGATGGAGCTTTTCCTCCCAGGTGTTCCTGGGTGGGGGTTACCTTATGAAATGATGACACCCCAGAGTGGTGACCAGACGCTCATCACAGTCAACCTGAAGGATGCACTATTCCACCCCTACTCCTCGCCCGTTGTTGGGTTGGCACCTCCTTCTCCTTTTGAAAGATGTGGCTGGGATGTCCTCTCTGGAGTGCCATGCTGGGCACAGGGTGGCTCTTAGTGAAATTACATTAATGGATCATAAATTAGTTAATAATTGATAGACAGAATAAATGGATGTTTGGAGAATTTGTCTTGGGTTATATACATTTTCAAAACAGCTTTATCTGTTTATCATTCAGAAATGAAAGAGATACTTCACTTTCTGTTTACCATACATGATCCCTTAGATATTCACGGCAGGGGAGGACCAATGGAATCCACGTGGAAGGTTCTGAGGCCCCTGGAGTGTCCATGCTGAAGCCTGCACTGCCCTGTTCTCCAGCCCCTGGGCACGTGTGGCTGCTGAGCCGCTGACGTGGGGTCAGTGTGACTGAGGAACTAATTTAAATTACTGTTAAATTTCAATTAAAGAACTGATGCTTAATTCAGTCATCGGAAAATTTTAATACATTTAGAACAAGTTGAGTGTATGAATCTACCTTTTTAACTGTGAATTTTATGAGACCTAAATACAGGTCAATAAGTTTGATGAAACTATGTCCTAATTGAGATGCACTATAAGTGTAAAAGATGTACTAGATTTCTGAAACTTTGTATGAAAAAAGAATATAAGAATGGAAAGTATCTCATTAATATTTGGGGAGTGGATTACATGTTGAAATGGTAATATTTTGGGTATATTGAGTTACATATCATTTATTATGAATTAATTTCACCTGTTTCCTTTTACATTTTTTAATGTGGCTGCTGGGAAATGTGACATTGCCTGTGTGGCTTGTGTCACCTTCCTGTTGGACAGGGCTGCTATAGGCTTGCACGAGGCTGCCCTGGGCAACCCCCTGGCAGACATTAAGGAGTGGCCTTGTCTCCACCCCAGAGCGTCTTTAGTTAAAACTTCACTTGGAGTTGAAGCAGGAAGTTCCCTGGTGTAGTGTATTTGTTTGCTTTTTGTTGGTGTTTGAACGAGAACTAGCACAGTGTGAAACTTGACATGTGCTGTAAAGCCAGGTGACGTTTGTGATCTCAAGATCATCACCATAGGGGAAGCATTTACGAAGGGCCAGGCACTGTGTGGGGTGTTTTAGGTTCCTTATAGTATCACACTTTCCTATGAGATAGGATCTGTTATTATCCCACTTTAGAGAAAGGGAAACTGAGGCTCAGAGCAGTGAAGTGACGTGTCCTGGACTCCAAGCATAATCTGAATGTATGTTTGTCGAACCCAAACCCTTCCTTCCCCTTCTCCCCCTGGAGGAAGGATCCCTTTGCAGGAGGAAGACAGATCAAAAGGTCCTGCTTGATGTTTCTGTTTTTCTGGTTCTAGGTCTAAAAGACCTTCTCTTTCTTTGATGTCACTTACACCTTGGTCTCACACCCAAGGGTTCGGGTTGGGTTCAAGACTCGGTTGGGTTCAAATCCCAGCTCTGCCCTGTTTTAGGAAACTGTTTAGCCTTTTAATTGTCAGTTGTCTTATCTTGAAAAGGGCTAATAACCCCGGCAGCGCGGAGGAAAGAGTGATTGATTTGTGCCCACGACCACGGCCTGGCTCACAGCCCTCGCGGACGAGCTGTTGCTCATGTTCACTTACCATGAGGTCTAAAGAGACTTCCCAGAGTGTAAGTGTATTTCTACAATATCTCTACTGGTAAATTTCCATTTCTTAGACTTTGAAGTTAACGACCAAAAATGGATTTTTGAAAAAATCCATAGTTGCTTTAAAGCTTAGGCTTTGGAACTTCAGATGCTGAGCCTTGATTCTGCCTTCAGCATGGACAGAACGAAACCACCCAAGTGCTCACGACACGCTGAGCAGCCCTTTGCCAACCTCTCCACAGCTGGTGCAAGACAGAGATGGAGAAGCCTAAGCTGCAGGGCCGTAGGGTGGGGAGGGTCAGTCACCTCCGGCTTCTGCCATCCTGCACTCTCTGTGTTGACAGCAGCATCAGAGACTCGAACCAAGATTTTTTTTCTTTTTTTACCACCACAGGCCTCAGTACTTACGGGAGCTCCATGGGGACAGACCTCCGTCCCATTTCCACAGACACCTTCAGCGTGTTTGGGGGGCCAGATGGTCTTTGTGATCACTTCTACTCCCATGTACTACCAAGAGGAAAATGAGCACCACAAAGTCAGTGCCTGGCCCTCGTGCAGGTTCACAGGAGAAGCAGGAACCAGAACTCGGGTCTCCCAATCTCCCATTGTTACTCCTTCCTCTGCACCCTGCAGCCTGCGTGCCTGTGCAGTGCACGCGTGTGCGTGCAAGTGTGTGTTTATGTGCATATTTGAACCATTTAAAGGTAAGTTAAAGAGAGCATGCCCTTTGCCCTATAAATACTTGGTTGTATATTTCCTAACAACAAGGATGTTCCTCTGTATAACCTTGACAGCACTAGACACTTCACGTTCTCCATGGATGCTGGTGTTTCTACAGGGCAGTTACTTCTCCAGTCTAAAATTGCCTCCCTGTTGGACTCAGAAAAGAGGCATCAAAAGTGGGTAACTTTAGGTTTTGTCCTCCCACTCCCATCGTCCTGGAATTACCCTGCAGAGACTCAGCTTTGCAGCTCAGCATGTATCATAGCCTCATCTGCTTTTCCTTTTAAATTATTGTCTCCTTTTTGTAATGGAGGGAGAGGGAGAATCAAAGCTACACTCTAAAGTTTCAGAAGCGCACCCCACACCTCAGCCTCTGCACGACATTCACAAGTGGGTGACGGGCAGTAAAGGAAGGGGAAAGAATGCAACCACCTGGCCAGAGGTGAAGTTAACAACAACAACAAAAGATCTCAGCATTCCTTTTGAAAATTGTTCTCCCCTCTCCTTATCTCCCTGCAATCACCTGCACTCAAGCTCACCTTCATATCTATTTAATCCTTAACTCATCTTAAAAGGCAGCTCTCCTTTATTAACCTCCCAACATGTTCAAGGATGGGTGTCTTGTGTGAATTTGCTGGTGTAACACACCCCCTGGTGGTCACAACCACCCAAGGTCTTAAGCAGTATTAAACTGCAGCCCTTAACAAGTATGAAGCCAACGATAACTAGAATCTATATAGAACTCAGGAAAACCAGCAAGAAAAAATCAAATAACCCTATTAAAAAGTGGGCAAAGGACATGAACAGAAACTTTTCAAAAGAAGATAGACTAACGGTCAACAAATGTATGAAAAAATGCCCAGCATCTCTAATCATCAGGGAAATGCAAATCAAAATCAGGAGATATCACTAAACTCCAATGAGAATGGCTTTTATCAAAAAGTCCCCAAACAACAAATGTTGGCATGGATGTGGAGAGATGGGAACACTCTTACACTGCTGGTGGGACTGCAAACTAGCACAACCTCTGTGGAAAGTAGTAAGGAGACATTTCAAAGAACTAAAAGTAGAAGTACAATTTGATCCAGCAATCCCACTACTGGGTATTTATCTAAAGGAAAAAAAGACATTTTATAAAGAAGACATCTGCACTTGCATGTTTATAGCAACACAATTCTTAATTGCAAAGATGTGGAAACAACCCAAGTGTCCATTGATACATGAGTGGATTAATAAAATGTGGTATGTGTATACCACAGAGTACTGCTCAGTCATAAAAAATGGTGAACTTGCCTCTTGTATTAACCTGGATGGAGCTGGAGCTGGAGCCCATTCTCCTAAGTAAAGTATCACAAGAATGTAAAAACAAACACCACATGTACTCACCATTAAACCATGAAATTGGTACTAATCCATCAACACACATGCACATATGGAAGTAACATTCACGAGATGTCTGGCAGGTGGGGGAGGAGATAGGTAAATTCACACCAACAGGGTGCAGTGCATGCTGCCTGGGGGATGGGCATGCTTGTAGCTCTGACTCAGGTGGTGCAAAGACAATTTATGTAATTGAAGTGTATGTGTACCCTTGTAATATTCTGAAGGAAAAGAAAAAGAAAGAAACAATAAAAAAAAGTGTGAAGCCAAAAATGGGAAAAATGTGTGAAGTCAAAATATGACACAAGTGACTAAAAAAAATACATGGCACCATTTTAAGGATCAAAGTGCATTTATTTTTAACAAGAAAACACACCACAGGTCTTATCACTGCATTTCTTATTAGATTATTCACATAATCTTGTAATTTTTATTAATGCCTTAACCTCCAGGCTCTGCTGGTAATATTTTGCTACTGTCGTGGAGCTTTGATTGTCATACAGTAAGAAGGAATGCCATTGGGGGTTCACTTCTGAGTACTGAAAGTTAAGCAAAGGTTGCTTAGTGACCTATAGTTTGATTTAAAACAACTGTTCTTCATTGTTCAATAGGCCCCACTTATTCCCTCCCTCTAAGGATGTTTTATAGATATTAATAATTAAAGAGATTTAAATCCAGTGATCTGTAGGTTAATAAAGTCTGCTAAAACTCCTACAGGTTTAAAGAACTTGAGAGATAAGCCAGATAACTGTTATTCTCAGGTTAATCTATGACACAGTATTTTTCTGGCATCACCTTCTGGGTAAATTTCCACAAGGGGCATTTTCTTTTCATTTTCAAAAACCACTTTATTGAAGTATATGATTGATATGTATATAGCCATACATATTTAGTGTATATAACCCCCAAAGTTTTCTCTCGCATCTATTATTATTATTTATTGTAAGAACACTTAACATAAGGTCTACCTCTTTAGAAAATGTTAAGTATGCAATAGAATATCGTTAGCTAAGGGGACCTACGCTGTATCATAGATCTCCAGAACTTACTCTTCTTGCATAACTGAAACTTTGTACCCTTTAACCAACATCCTTGCTTCCCCCTCCCCCCAGCCCCTGGCAACCACCATTCTACCCTTGGCTTTTATAGTTTAATTATTTTAGATCATACATATAAGTGAGATAATGTGATATTTGTCTTTCTGTACCTGGCTCATTTCACTTAATGTAATGCCGTCTAGGTCCATCTATGTTGTCTCAAATGACAGGATTCCCCTCCTTTCTCAGGCTGGATGATTATTCCATTGTGTACACACACACACACACACACACACACACACACACACACACACACACCATATTCCTTTTATCCATATATTTCCGTACCTTGGCTATCATGACTAGTGCTGCTATGAGCATGGGGGTCAAGTATGTCTCTGAGATCACAAGGGCATCTTCTTTTTTCATTCAATAGATTTAGGGGTACAGGTGGGTTTTGGTTACATGGATGAATTGTATAGTGGCAAAGTTGGGGCTTTTAGTGTACCTGATGCCCACATAGTGTACATTGTCCCCAATGGGTAATTTTTCATTCCTCACCCTGTTTCTACCCTCCCCCCTTTTGAGTCTCCAATGTCCACTCTGTATGCCCAAGGGGCATCTTCTTCTCACTACGATGACCCTGCTCTGGGATATCCCTGTCTCTTTGGGAGATCAGACAAGAAGTGAAGGAATGTTCCTGACTGAGCACTGACATTCTAAAGGTTGGGAACTCAAAGAATCAAAAATTAAGTCCCAATTCAAATTCCAGGCCCAGCTTTCACCAATGAGTAGAAATTAGAATACTATTATTAGTTTCCCTTTGTTTTCTACACTGTCTCATAAGGATAGTGGCTGCCTCCTCATGGGGGACACTGCTTCTTGAGAGCAGGAGTCCCATCTGTTTGTAGCCACTGGCCTGTCCTTAGAGCCTGAGTCCTGAAACCAACTTGCCATGTTAAACAACACTAAGAATAAGTGAAATGAACTTACCTGAAAAACAAAGAAACAGGCAAAAATAACATCCAGGAAATTTCTGCCCCTGGAAATTAGGACTCTGAACCAACGACAGAACTTACTTATCAAGACTGACAGTAGCTCATCAAGGCTCATTTCGTTGCCCTCACCTTGCTGTGCTGCCAATCTATAGCTGATCAAGTCAGAAACTCTGCCCAGTTCCAATGGCTCCAAAATCTGCCTTAAAAACTACTCCTGCTCCAACACTCAGCCAATATCCTTTCTGACCTGCCCTTCTGAGATTGTATGCTCAGGGGCTGCCCTCTCTTACTGCAGCAGGTGTAACAAACTTAGCTTTGCTGGATCAACAGTTCTTTCTGGTGTTTCTGGATACTCAATAGAAGACATATCCAACACGCAGTGAGCCCTAGCAGACACCGGTTGCCCAACCCTCCTAGCCCTCTCTTGCAATATGAATGCCCTTTATGGGACAGACCATGAGATGAACAATATTGTGAATCCTATTTCTATGACTTACTAGCTCTGTGACCTTGGAAAATTTGCCTAACCTTTCCATTTTGTTTCTTTTCTATAAACTGGGGATCAGTAATAGTCTCCACCCTACATATTTCTATAAGGATTAAAAGAGCAATGTAACATTCTCAGTTATGGCTGTTATTCCTCAAACTTAATTTTCTTCATTGGAGTATATCTACCCACTGGGCTGCAAAGGAAATACAGGCATTGCAGTGACCTTTGGCTTTTTTAGTTTTTCCTGAAGTTTTACTATTAAAAGACATCCAAAGACCCAAATCCAATTTTAGGCTAATTTACAGCTAACCTGGAGACAGGTGGTCACCTGAGCCTCACATTGCCCAGGGAGTGAGAATGTAGATGGGAATAAATTCAAAGAGGTGGAAATAACTCTCAAGCCTAAAGAAGAAAGTTTATTTTCCCAGAAAAATAAAGACTGCAGGGTAGATTTACACATCTTGGCCAACAGAATCCTTGGCAGTGGCATTTAGTTCTCCCACAGAATGGAGGTTTGAGAAACATTCCAGAGTGTTAAACCATCTGTGTCCAGGAGGATGCCAGGGCTTATGGAATAGCTGGGTTTGCTCTTTTTAAAGAGGACATGTGAGCCTCAGAGGGGCTGCATTCTCCACAAAGAGCCTCGTATTTTAGGGTTTGGCCCCGCCTTCCTTATTCCTGAAAGTACAGTCTCAGAGCAACTGGTCAACAAGACATGGCCCCTGGCATTCTTGGTGTGAGGTTCTGAGGTCTAAGTTTAATGTAAATTGTAATAGCCAACTGCCAAGTGGTAAGTTAGAGAATTCAAATGAAACTAGCAGAGCATCTGGAGATTTTACTAGGGATTTAATGGTCTCAGTGGGACCCGCATAATCTTGATATTCTCTCCTAGGAACTACTAAGTCAAGCCTGGGAATACCTTTTACCACTCAAACCCACCCAACAAGAGAGCTGTGTCTGACGGCCATTTCCTGGCTGTTAAAAAAATCTAAAGGAAAAAAAAAAAAAAACCAGAAAAAAGAAAGACAGGAAGGAAGGAAGATAAGACAGAGAGAGAAAGGGGGAAAAAGGAAAAGAAGGGAGGGAGGGAGAGAGAAAGGAGGGAAGGAAGGAAGCTGGGGACTCGTGCAAGAACACCTCAGGGCTCCTCATTAAGCCACAGAAGTCAAGGGCACTTTTGCAACAGTTTCTGCTAAAAACAGGTCTGTTAGCAGAGGTGAAAAGTCCCCCCAACAGCCTCTCTCCAGTAACCCATTCAGTGAATCCAGCATTGAGAATTTCAGATTCCCCATGAAACCTGAAAGCAATTATCTTGGATTAGCAGGAGATCAGAAACAGTTTACCTCAAGTATTGTTTTCTAAACCCAGAGGGCTGGTGAAATTATTATCTGGTAGTAATCCCAAAAGCCCTGAAACTGGCAACATGTGTTCCAACTGGGGAGGAGAAATATAAGACCATGACAGGGCACACATACCTTTGATAGCACAATACAGTTTAAATGGACTTTTCTGATACTTGTTTTCATTTCTGAAAACGCATGAGGACCCCAGTGAGAGGGCTCCACCTTAGCTCTTAGGTAACTTCTCAGAACCAGGTGCATCAGGGAAAGGTTTGTTCATACTTAGATACCGGGCAGTTGATGGTTTGAAACAACTCCGCTATGTCTGTTTACAGTGTTGCTTCATATGTTTCAGAAAGACGGTGCCGTTGAAAGGAAAGCATACAGACATTTAAAGCAAACTAACTCAACCCTCTGACAGACAGTCAAAGAACGGTAAGTATTGGGCCAGATAGTACAAAATCAGTCATTTCATTGTGAGAAATGCTTTTAAATTAAATACCCTCTCATCTATATTTTATGAGCAAAAAATGAGATATGCCAGTGAAAGATTGTAAAGATGATAAAAAGCTGTAAAGAATTAAGGTCATAATTACTTCTAAATATTTTTCAGGTCGTAAGGAGGTCCCAGTGACAGGAATAGTTTACTTATCAAAACGATACCATTTACATGTGACTTCCAGTGAAATTAGAACCAACTCAGAATGTTTTCTTGCTTCGAAGCAGGCATCCATTTGGTTTAGAAATTGGACTTTTAACAGCCTGCCCCAGTATGAAATGCCTGGCGCCTGGTGCACCCTGAGTGTGTTCCTTCCAGAGGTGGCGGGTGGTGACCTCCAAACACCCCGCTGATTCTCTAAGCCAGGCAGAGGTCTGACTCTCAGGCAGTTCTTCGAATTCCCTTACTCGAATGGGGATAATATTTAAGTCCAATTCCTAGACTGGCTTCTCTGTCTAGACTAAAAATCCATTTTATCTCAATAAGAAAATTATCAGATTGTTTTTATTATCATGTTTGCAAAAGTCATGAATTTGGGCAGGCAGTGCAGACTTACTACGTTTGACCTGAACTGGCAGTTGCGATGCTGTGAGTCGCGGTGGCTCCAACGCAGACGTTGTTCTATGGAGCCCCCAAGTGGACACGTGTAGGTATGTCCACTCTGCATGGCACTGTTGGGAAAAGGAAAAATTAGGTGCTCAATCTGCACGTGAGGATGTCTCCATAGCCCGCCAGAAAAACATGTATTCTGCAATGATGGAAAGGACTGCAATATTGGTGTCATGTTTAAAAGCCAAGACCTCAAGAAGTCAGTGTTAACACCGATGGGTGAAAATGGGTGGAAACCAGGTCGAGTTGGCATTTTTCAGCCAGGACTTCACCTAGGACTTCTGCAGCATGTCCCCTATACGGTCCCACGCTCATAACTAGCTGTGGTCTCACTGGGAAACGTGCTCTCTGACCACGGCAAGTTTGTTCATACCCTGGAGTAGATGATCTATTCCTTGACTTTTTCTATAATGAAGTGATCTCTCTATGGGGAAAAGGAAGTTATACATGTGCTTACTTTGTCCTGTGCACGTTTGATCTTCTGAACGACAGCATAAAACACCCATTTGTTGTTTTGTAAGATTTTTGGAAGAGAATTCGATGCTCTAAATCAGGTATTGTAAAAAAAAAAAAAAAAGAAAGAAAACCTATACATATTTTATGCTTGTAGGTCAAGAGGGAAATTTTCAGAATATTATCTAGGTACTCATGTAACTGTTTAAAATGTAACAATTTAAAAATGTGAAACCCTCTGAGCTCCAGGGCCATAGGAAAGAGGTGATTGGCTGGATCTAGCCCACAGGTCCCAGTTTTCTGATTCCTGATCTAGATTATGATTTACTATAAAAATTAATGTATAAAGTTTTGTGACTCTGTATTATCGCAAACACTGCAGCTCTTTTGCTTTCAGAATGGTCCATCCTTACACTGGGCAAGGATAGTGGTGTCCTTCACTCCATAAACCCAGAGCTTGGCCTCTGGACCACAGAAAGTGGACCTGTGTCAGACTCACCTGTTTCCTGAGCACCTGCTTCTCACCAGCCAAGTCAGATGTCTAAGGCCCCATCTCTGAAAGCTCTGACTCTCAAATGATGAAATGAGGGGGCTCACCTGAGGAGATGACAAACAAGCAGGTGTTAGGTGAGCAGAGACTTATAGTGGGTTGACCTAGGAGCTCAAGATGCTGCACCCTGGAGGATGGGAACTGCATCTGGCACACTGTGGCCACAAGCAACTGTGCTCAAGCATTAGCTCATTGCACTAATGGTGGAGACGCTACTGTGTGCTTGTACTGGGCTAGGTTCTGGGAGTAAAGTGGTAAGCAAGACAGGGAAAGTTCTGGATCCCATGGAGCTTATGTGTAAGTGGGGCAACACCAACAACATGCAAGTAGACAAAAATCAGATGGTTTCAAATGGTGATGCGCACTGAAAGAAAGTAAAACAGGGTGATATGATAGTGTCACTGAAACAGTGGGGAGAGGCTGAGACTTAGAAGGAGTAAGTTGTGAGGAAGAGCAGGAAGAGCATACAGCAGAGCAAATGCAAAGGCCCTGAGGCAGGAACAGATAGATCAATAATAACATAGGAATTTGGATCAGAAAGTGCTCTCAAGAGCAGGGTGTTTGGTGGAGATGGAGGCCTTTTATGGGGGCATTGGAAGAGTAAAGACTGGGAAATGCTGCCTGGAGAGCTAAGTTTTCTAAATCCTAGGAAAGGGTGTGAGCACAGGATCCTGGGGAAATAATTAAGTTAGGAAACAATTAATTTAGAGACCAGTTCGGCAGCACCATGGTTTGTGAACTGCATTAGTGTGCAGTAGCAAGCAAGAACTAAGGGCTGGCCCAGAGGCGAGCAGTGGGTCCCAGGTCAAGAGTTCTTTGTCCTGGAGGTGACAGGAAGGACGCAAAGAGGCCGTCCTGCAATGAGTTGTGGCAGATTCTCTTTGCAGCACTGTTTAGGATGGGCTGGAAGGGCTAGATAATGGAAGCTTAATTTTTCTTATTTTGCAATCCCCAAATTTAATCAGAGCTTTGTGTCTGGGAAAACAAAGCATCACCAATTCCCTGACACATTTTGGGGTGCCAGCATGACTCTGTGGGTAGGTCCCCCCCAAGTGCACTGCTCTGAAGAAGCTGACTCCCCCGTGGCTGAGTCTCACAATATGGGCTGAGAACCTTGGTCTTGACTTTCTGGAGATGAAACTCCAGCATGTGGGTCAGAAAGCTTTGAGGATGGAGGGTCCACACCGTACCCATAGGTATTCCCAGGTGTCAACAGTAGGAAAAGAGAGAGAAGAGGGACAGAGGGAGCCCTGAGGGGTTGGGATCCAGCATCTCAGGCTCCAGCCTTGGCTCAGGGACTGGTTAGGCTGTGCAACCTCTGCGTAAGTAACTTAACCTCTCTGGGAATCAGTTCCCCCTCCCTTTGGGCTCCCCCAACCCCAATTCCAAGAATACAGAGTAAGGATTGGTGTTCATATGTGTCCACTAAAATTACCTTGGGAGTTTTTTTTAAAAAAATACCAATTCCTGGTCCAACCAAAGAAGAGCTCAATCAGAGTCTCTGGTGGAGGGGCCCAGCATTTGCATTTTTTAAAAGCCGATGATGCTAATTTGCCAGTAGAACTAAGAACCATTAGGCAAAGGTGCCAAGGGGGTGGCCAGTATCTTGGGTGCCCAAGGAAGCACCGATTTCTGGCCAGGTTGGAAAATACACAGTTCAGCGCTCATCTCCACTCCGTCTGCAGGCCGGGCAGGCGACCTCTCCAGGTGGGGGACTGGTAGTGATGTGAACTCATTTCATTATGACTTTTGTTATTGAAATGTACATGTGTTTATTTATTTATACATTGTATGGTATTAAACAAAGAGTTTAAGGGGCCCCAAAGCATATCGCTTCTTTGCCTAACCCCACTGCCTGCTGCAGCCTGTGCCCTGGGGGCCTAGTCAGTGGAGCAGGTGACACTGTCTAACCACACCTGGCTCCACAGAGGGGCTGCAGAATCAGACCTGGGAGTCAGGGGCTCATCCTGTTCCCAGATCTTTGGGCCCAGCTACAACAGAGATTAACTTTAATGTGTTGTCTCTAAATCTGAGAAAAACCCTTTACAATGTTGTAATTATAGTCTTAGAAATTCTGTTTTATGTAAATCTGCTCAAGGATGAAAAGCAAAGTGGAAGGATGCCCCAGAGTTCATTCAGGCAAGGGACTTCAGGAGTTAGTAAGGGGTGGGTGAGGACAGCTTATGTCTGCTTCATGGCCTGCAGTCCTACCAGGGGTCCTGATGGCTTCTTCCCCTTCCTAAGGGGACGAAACTAGGGTTTATTCCATGGCAGGCCAGTGGCACTGTTTCCTCACCTCAATGCACTGCTTTTCCACTTCTTCTAGCTTTTGCACTTTGCTAGTTCTCTGTCCCTTGTTGAAGCTCATAGGTGAGACTGAGAGGCTGGTTTATCACCAAGGAGGGACCCAGAAGCAGGAGGCACAATAAAAACTGCCACTGCCCCACTGACCAGAGAGCACTTGCTGGGTCTGAGGCCACAGAGGACATCTTTGTTTCATGGCGAGTGACATCTTATTTGATCTGAGTTCCTTCCCTGACTAGCTCAACCTGAGCAGGGCTGTTTAGTTTTCCTGCTGTTAATATTAATAGATTGTCTTCTGGAGCCCCCAGTGTAAATGGAGTTTTCAGGGAAGTGGTGTCATTTCGGGCAAGGAGAATGAGTCCAGGGACTGGGTGGCAAGTCAAAACAGCCCTGGAGTGGAAGCAGCAACCAATCCGTCAACACCAACAATTGGTAGGAGGACTGTTCACAGCCAGGGAGAAGCTCCCCATGATGTGGCCCCGGAGAAGGACAGAAGACCCTACCCCAACCACAGGACAGCCCCAGTGCCCACCATATGAAGAGCTGTTCCTTTAGGGCAACACATAGAAGGCCCTTAAAATACTAGAACAAGTTGATCATCCAGATTAGCCTTTCGTTTTATTGTATTTTTGATTAATAAATAGTAATTGTGTACATTTATGGGGTACAAGGTGATGTTTTGATACATATATACATTATGGAATGATCAAATCTTCAAATCAGGCTAATTAACATATATATCACCTCAAATATTTATCATTTTTTTGTGGTGAGAACATTTAACATCCTCCCTTTTAGTTATTTTGAAATATACAATACCTTATTATTAACCGTAGTCACCACACCATGTGATACATCACCAGAACCTATTCCTCCTAACGGAAATTTTGTACCCTGGGACCAATGTCTCCAGTTTCCCTGTCCACCCCACCCCTCAGCCCCTGGTGACCATTCTCTTTCTATGAGTTTTACTTTTTAGGTTCCACATATAAGTGAGACCATAAGGTCTTTCTTGTATTTGACCCCAAAAGCACAGACAGCAAAAAGCAAAAATAAATGGGATTGCATCAAATTAAAAAGCTTCTGTGCAGCAAAGGAAACAATCGACAGAGTGAAAACTTTCAAACCATACATCTGATAAGGGCTAAATAGCCAACATATATAAGGAACTCACACAACTCAATAGCAAGAAAACAACTTGATTAAAAACTGAACAAAAGATCTGAATATACAATCCTTACAGAAGATTAAAAATGACTGACAGGCACATGAAAAAGGAAAACTCACCATTTTTTAGGTGGACTTAAACTGAGCCTTGAAAATTTGGCAAAATTTGAATAAATAGGAATTAATTTTAACTTGTGTGCCTAACATCATCCTCTTCCTAAATTTCTTGAGCTCTTAGCTGAATGTGCCCTAAAATCACATCCAGTCCAGTTGGGCCCCAGCCGGATCTCCTAAACCCAAATTCTTCATAGCCTACAGATTTTAAAAATTGATTAATTTACCCTCATGACCCTCTCTGCCAAAAATAAGGTGTTTTTGAGGTGGCTTATAAAACAGTATAATATAATAAAGTATAATAAAGTAAAAAGAATAAATCTGGGTAAAGAAAGAATGGAGATGGAATGAGACTATCTAATGAGCAGTCTAAGGTAGAGTGGTGTGAGATAAGACTCCCCCCCACCTTCTTGGAGAATTACTAAATCCATTAAGATGAGCTGCTCAGCTTCTAAAGCAAAGGGCTTGCTGGACAACCCACCTCAAACGCCATCCATAAAACTTCATTTTCCTAGTATCACATATTATCTATTTATTTATTTCCCCCCAAAAGACCCTCACCCTATTTCTACTTATTGAAATCGTACATCTTAAAGTTGAGTTTAAGTCAACCTCATCCACAAAGTTGATGCTGATATCCTCACCCTCCTAAATTTCTTGAGCTGCAGGTGCCCTTAAATCCCATCCAGAAAAAAAAATACCCTCCAGTCCAGCTGGGTCCCAATTTCCCAGGGTGGGCCCTTGAGTCTGCAGGTAATTCTGCCCACTAGGGTTGGAAACCTCAGGACTAGTCCAGGCTCTCGCTTTACATATGCAGAGAGGGAAGCTCAGGAAGCTGAGCGGCCCACAGCAACCATTGTGGGGGCAGGAACTGAAGGCAGGACCCTGCGCCACAACTTAGTACCCTTTCTACCTTACCAATGCCAGTTCAATGGGACTGTTTCTGCAGTCACAAGACTGAGTAGAATTATACCAAAACCTTACAGCCATATTTAAGGCATTCATAAATTTTGCAAGATTTTTATACAATCCGAAATAATAGTGGCAAAGTTGCAGTCCAATATGACCTAATACTGCGGATGATGTCATACAGAATATGGTCTAATAACTCTAAGAATGGAATGGAACCACCACAGAAAAGATACAGTCCAGGAATATCTTCATTGTAGCTGTGATGGGCCCGCAGCTGGTCTCCCTGTTCAGTAAGCCAGGGGCGGAGCTGTAACTACATGACAGGAGAAGGCACGGGGGTTGGGGGGAGAAACAGACTGGTAGTAAAATTGTGTAGAACAGGGCTTTCCTTGAATGAAGTAATTCTTGCTTTTAGTTTACGTATCATGACTTAAATGTACTAATAGTTCTACTGCAAAAAAAGAATAATTTTAAAAAATTAAGACTTTTTAAATTCCCTTGACCTGAACTGAGGGCTTCTTGTAGTAAAATACTGCACATTCTGTTCTGCTCATAAGAAGCAACTACCACTTTCCAAGGTATTTCCAAATCATCTGGAACTTTATCTAAAAGGAAACCTACAAAACACTCTCTGAAGACCTCATTTCTTGTTCCAAACCAGAGTAGACTCTCAGGGACTGACCTGCTAGTGGCCACTGTTCGGGGACAGACCTCATCTCTGTGTCTCCTACCTCCGAATTGCTCCCAGTGACCGGAGCACACCCTACACGCCCTGTCAGGTCAGATGCACGCACTTTCTTTATGACAGTCTCGGTGGAGAGGTCCCCAGAGGGAGGGCAAGCTGCACAAACTTGCCCCTGAGTGTGTGCTAACTGACGTTGAATGGTGGAGACTGTGGTTCGTTGAACGGTGAAGACTGTGGTTCGATTGATTGAAGGACAAGTTGATGCATAAACCTCTTCTGCCAGCTTCGGGCCATGTTAGTCAGCATCCAAACACACCCAGCTTAACATGTGTATGTGCAGAGGGAGTGTATGGTCCCTGCGCTGTGGTAGAGGCAGAAAAATGAAATTAGACAGTTACTCAGCTCTTACACGTCAGATATTTGCACATACAGCAACCTTCGTTCACACACTCATTCGTTCATACACTTATTCGTTCATTGATTCATCATTGGTTTATTAAATAAATATTTATTGAGAACCTATGATGGTAGAGGCATTCTTGATGTATAATTTAGGCGAGATGCCCATCCCCACATTGGCTAATGCACTTACGCTAGTAACTATTTACCACAAGTCTGCTCTGTGTTCCTGGAAGAAGAGCAGGGTGTCCCTGGGGCAGGTAGCAGGGAGACCCGGCCCAGTGTGTGTGTGATGGGGGGCGGGGGTTTCCTGGAGGAGAGGGGTCCTCAGTCAACCAAGGGATGAACAGAGTTAACTATGCAGAGGGTTGGCTGGCTGAGTTGTGGGTTTGTGACACCTGCAGCCTCAGATCAGAGCTTCTCAAACTTTCTCAAGCTTTTATCTACAAACCTGTCTCCTGGGTGCAGTTAAAATGCAGGCTCTGAGTTAGGACATCTCTGGGGACATTGGTAGTGGCGTTTCTGACAGGCCCCCAGGGGCTGCAAGCAGGAGACAACACTGAGCCCCGAGGGGCCCAGAGCAGCACGTGTGGTTTAGGAATCACAGAGGAGAGAACTCAGAGGTCCCCGACGAGATGTTAGGTTTGCTTTCAAGACCAGCAGAAAGGCGGCAGAGTTTGCTGGTGGGACCGGGCAGCGAGACTGCGCTTCCTTCCGGAGGCGAAGCGGAAAGTGGACCCGACGCGCCGGAAGTCGATGTGGGGGACAGTTTTAATCCTTGTTGCCAAGCCTCTGAGGAAGGAATTCTCTCCAAATTTTATGGACAAGGAAACTGAGGCTAAGGGAGGTTAAACAACTTGACACAGGTCACGGATATGTGTGAATGGAGACAGGATTGGGAACCAGACACCCCGATTCGAAATCCAGTATGCTGGAGCCACCCACCCTAGGACACGGAGAGGACCTAGGAGACAGGAGAGGACGGAGAAGGGAGGAGTGGGGGAGTGTGACGGGGAGGAGAGCAGGCAGGAAGCGGAGTACAGGGAGGTTTTGCTATGACACGACTGAGCACTTGCCTGTGGATGGGTGTGGGGTCTCCACTGCTCTTCACGCACCGCACAGAAAGGTGCTGCTCTGCAAGAGATGGAGGCTCCTTAAAAGCGCAGTGTGTCTTATACGTCCACGTGGCTCAGCAGCACCATGGGCACCAGGCTGAGAATCTAAGCCCCAGCTCTGCCACTTGCTAGCTGTGTGACACTGGGCAAGTTCCTAAACCTCTCTGAGCCTCAGTTTCCTCTTCTGTAAAATGGACAGACTTATTCCCTGTGGTCTGAGGTGGCTGACCTTCAAAGGGCTGTTAACAATAAAAGTACCCACATTTAAGAAAATGTAAATTAGGTGATTCTGGTACCAACCCATCTAGGACTGTATGTGATACATAGGAGGGGCTTAATCAATGGCTGTCAGCTTACGTATTAATTAGGACTGTTTTAGTTGGAAGGGAGAGAAACTCTATTTAAATTTGTGCAAGCGGAGAGGGGAATTTTTTGGCTCACATAAATGGGAAGCCCAGGCATAGAAGGACCTGGCAGCTCAACGACACTTCTCCCTTCCCCCATCCTTCACCTCTTCTGCTTTACTCTGTTGAATTCACTGGGCAGGTTTATCCACACTGTAGGGAGATGACTATCAACAGCCTGCGCCTTGGTTTCCCTGCATAGCTACCCAGGAGGCCAAATCTCTTCCAAGCAAGAGTCCTGACCTTGGGCTGACCTTGTCCAAGCCTGGGTCAAGTGCTAAGCCCCGAGAGGTGAACCAGCTCCAGTCAAGGCATGTGCCCTTCCCCAAAGGACAAGGGAAGTTACCAGAGGAAGGGCTGAAGGTTAGGCAAGACAACAGCTATGGACTTCAATACGTGAAAGCACTTAAAAAATGTAAGTATTGTAAATAAACTTATATATGTTTACTGTCATAATACAAGCTCAATAAATTCTTGCATATTTTAGCAAGAATGAGTTCAGTACCTGAATAGCAGGCACTAGTAAATGCCACGGGAGTGAAAGTGGCTGTATTGAGAAAAAGATGGAGAAAGACAAAGAGAGACGGTGGAAAATACAGCTCAGCTCTGCGTCACCAAAAATCAGAATGAGATCGAGAGCAATTAGCTCTGGGTGGCAGGGGAGTGGACAGGCTGCAAGCCTTGAAAAGGTAAAAAAACAAAGAAAGGGCAGAGAGGCAAAAATAACATATTTTCCTTTTACATTTTTGAGCAAAACACAGAAACGTAGATTATAGGTACAGAAATTAAAATAGAAAAAAGACAGAGAGAGTGAAAAGGTAGTAGATATTGGGAATTTCTCTGTCCTGAGCAAAATTATTTTTAGTATAGGTCATTAAGTATGAAATGTCCGATTTCCTTAAGTACTAAGTTTGACAGTTGACATCTCTGACGTTTGATTTCTTGTTTTATTTTTATTGTGAAAGTACATCCTCAGTCTTTCAAAGGTATGTTTTAGCTTGTGATTATGTTTTACATTTTTTTAGAGCAATTTTTGGGAAACCATGGATAAGTCAAAAATTCTTGTTATTTTTGAATATGAGTTCCGTCATGGAACCGATGCAGTGCAGACAGCTCAAAATATCACAAAGTGTTTGGGGAGGATGTGGCTAATGAAAACACAGTACATCAATGGTTTGAGAAGTTCTGTTCTGGTGATTTTAATTTTGAAAGTGAGCTACGTGGGTGACCTGAGACCAAGGTGGATCATGATGAGCTTAAAGCTGTAGTGGAAGCGAATCCATCTCAACCTACATGTGAATTAGCAGCAAGGTTTGACGTTACTATTCCAACAATATTGGACCATTTGAAACAAATGGGCAAGGTAAAGAAGCTGGATAGATGGGTACCCCATGAATTAAACAAGCATCAGAGGGGAAATTGTCTTGAAACTTACCTTTCTTTGCTGTCATGACATAAAGGCAAACCATTTCTACACCATATTGTTATTTGTGATGAAAAATAGATACTTTCTGATAATTGCAAGTGTTCGGCACAATGGTTGGATAAAGATGAAGTGCCAAAACACAGTCCAAAACCAAATATTTATCAAAAATACTAAGGGTGTCTATTTGGTGGTCCAGCGCTGATATTATCCACTACAGCTTCACGAAAGCTGGTAAATCAATTACAGATATCTCCTGCAACCAATTAGATGAAATGATGAGGATACCTGTGATTAAGCAGCCGAGATTGGTCAATAGATACAGGCTAATCCTCTTGCAAGACCAAATGTTGCAAAAAAACAATGCTGCTCAAACTACAGAGGTTGGACTTAGAAACTTGCACCGGCTGATTACCGCCTTTTCCAGGCTTTGGACTACTTCTTGCAAGGAAAAATATTCAGTTGTCAACAAGCTGTGGAAATGCCTTTTGCAATTTTATTGCCATTTGCTCTCCAGGCTTCTTTGCTGCTGGCATAAACAAGCTACCTTAATATGGCAAAACTGTGTTGATAGCTTAGGCGCGTACTTTGATTAATTGTACTGCTTCTTGTTTGAGATACAATAAACTAAACTTTTGATTCAAAATCAGACATTTCATATTTAATGACCTAATATTTAGTTTGGCTCAGAATACCTTTTGTTAAGCATTTTTTATTTTATATGGAAAAAAATTGAAGACAATACTGATGATGTGAACAATGAGATATTCAACCTCCCCTTTTTGAAGCTTCCTGGCAAAGGGATTTTTTAGAAGTGGTTCCTCCTCCTGTAATGAAGGCTGTGATCTTGGATGGCCTCTGGCATGTCATTCTCCCACTCCCTGATATGGGTACTTTTTATTTGAAAGGCCCCTTTCAGTGCCTGTCTCCCAAACCTTGTCCCTGGGTTGATCTGAATCCCAACTCCGGAGGATGGCTGATGAATCACTTATTCCTGCAACCAATATCTAAAGGGTTCCTGGAGACAACTTTCCCAATGAAATTTAACCCTGATATTTAAAGGAACAGTAATAACAAGATACATTAAAAAGTGGAGATTCTAAAGCTTTCCCTGGGTCCTGACACCTTGACATGCCAGGGGTTGATCAGGTATGACCTTAGTGGTTCCACTGAGTGGACAGTGTTGGTTTGCAAAGCACCCCTCAGGAACGTGATGAGAGCCTCTTCATGCAATGCCTGTCCCTGCCATATACATGGGCCGCCACATAGGCCACTGAGTGATAATACTAGGAATTCTAGGGGCTAGAAGGGAACTGTCCTTAACTATGTATCTATTTTTCCTACTTAGAATCCTGATTTCACAGCTAAGCACAGCAGTAGACTTCAAGTTTCTTTGTGTGGAATGCTCTGAGCTGGCTTAAGACTATAGTTTCGCTTGCTTGTGAAAGGCTGGAAGAGAGAGCAATTCAATATTTCTAAACTGAAGAAGCCTCCATTTCTTCCAGTCCATCCTTGTACATTGTGTAAATGTAGCACTAAAAGGCCTGATTTTTAAAATTTTATGGAGGAAGGGCAAGTGTATATCTGATAGTTAACACCCACTAGTTTGCTTATGAGTTCCATGAACAGTCAGCTGTTACCCTCCAGTGAATATGAAGGTTTCTAATGAACTTGGGCATTGGCCAAATCTTCGAGGACAGGTTTGGGAAATTCATGTGGACAACTAGGTTTGAGAGGATTGATTATAAGTACAACTATTTGGAATTTGCCTTGATGTGATAGTCTTAAGGATCCAGCCCAACCTTTGTAAATTTGGGTGCCATCAAAGTTACAAAATCAATAAATGTAAATTTCATGGGGTTTGTAATCTGCTTAGTCCTTCCATCCAGTTCCTCTTGTGGGTTGAGTCCCTCAAGCAGGGTCTATATTACCTATATTCACCTGGGCCCAAGTGACAGGGTGGATGTGACTTTGGGATTTATGTGTCTGTGAGCTGGATAAACTTGGAGAGAGGCAGGAACAAGGCATTGCAAGAGGAAGTCCCTGTCACCATTCCTAAGGAGTGCTTTTGCAAACCAGCACCATCTACTCAACGGAACCACTAGGGTCGTACCTGACCAACTCCTGGCCTGTCAAGGTATCAGAGCCCAGTGAAAACTTTAGAATCTCCACTTTTTAATGCAGATGGTTGGTACTTTGTCTAACTTCAAGAGAAGTCCAGTTCCCAGTTAATTAACTTGAGGCAGAAAAATGTTTTTTTTCTAACCTCACTCCTAAGGCCCTAAACACACAAGTTTTTCTTTCTCTTTTCTGAATCATGCATGTGATCCATACCCCAATTCTCCTATAGAATATCCATGACTTTGCAGTCACCATGACATAATCTTGTACCAAATCCACGGCTGCCTTTGTTCTTGGCAAGACCGAGGTCTGCTTGAGCACAGTCTGTGGCATAACTGGTCACTGTGTTCTTTCTGTTTCACTTTGAAGATGTTGGTCTGATAGCAACTCCCACCCCAAGATGCAAATTAGAAATATAACATAAAAAATAAAACTACTTTATTCACGCACCAAAGCAGGAAAGGCAAAATAAATTTCCATTCTAGTAAAAAATGAGCACTTTTGACACCTTTTATTAACATTTTCAATGCCTTTTTAAAAAAAGCTATCTAAATGTTAGAAAGTCTTAACAATTATTTTAGGCACAACAATAAACAAATATTTCCTAACGTGGAAAAATTGCTCTACTATAGAGCACCCAAGAATGTAAACACATGTTCATTGCACATCATCCCAACTGTGTGAGTTACTAGGCTTGATAATGGGAACACCAAGCTAAATTTTGAATTCAATTTTTGAAAATATTACTTTCATCACTCAAAAAGATTCTGTAAGATGAAAACAAAGACACCATGCTATTGAAAGTCTTTACTTAAACCACAGTTTTCAAAATCTCCACTTAAATTATATAGATTTTCATCATTTTAAAAATAATCATCAAAAAGTATGACACTGGAGTCACTTTACTCATTTTTCTTACAAATATTTTCTTCTGTAGTTTCTTTATTTATTTTTTTAGAGTTTTCAGCTCTAACCATACAACAGTATCCTTAAACCTTAGAGAATGAAGTTCCTTGCCATACGTTTTTTTTTTTTTTCACTGTTACTTTCAACAGTTTGAAAATTGCTTTGAGGTTAAATAAAAAATCTAAGCCTTGCCATTGGTATTTTGTTTTCCCTTGGGGGGGAAATGCAGTTGGCTTGGCTCAGTTCTGACAAGGTAATGAAAGTCATTCTCATTTTTTTTTTTTAAGAAAAAGCAATTTTCATAAATGGTGTACCACTAATGGATCATGATCATCTATAAGCCCCACAGCAAATTACTCTTAATCCAGTTTGCTGTGTTGCCTTACCTGAGGGAAATAATACCCACCCTTCCTCTGGGCTGGCATAGTGTTCACAGGGACTTCTTCAATATATATTAATCCTATCATTTATCTTTGTCAACTGAGAACAAAAATAATTTCTAGAAGAGTAAACAGAAGCACATAGAAAAAGGGAGCTCGGCATTATTACACAGCGGAAAGCAGGTGCTCGCAAAGCCAAGCTTATTTTTATTGCAAAACTTGAGTAATTCTCCTTCTGCATCTGTGCATAGTAAATAAGAGTGAGGGAAAAATCTAATATTTTAGAGGAAACTGAAATCACTTTAGAAGAGGAATGAGAGCAGGCACTGGCATTGAGGCTTGCTTTTTTAAATCAGTCTGAAAATAGGAGATTAATGGCCTCCAAAGGGCAGGAAGGAAAACGGAAGAGATGAGAGTCAAGGAAAACTTCCATTTGATTTGAAAAATGCAAAATAATAAAATGTACTTTCTGATATTCATTTTGCAGGACCAGATCTGGGTCTTGGCTGCATTTTCTTTCTTACCCACAAACTTTCTTGATTACTGGAACCACTGGCACTAGCACTCTTATTAATTAGTATTCAATTTGCTAGTACTAGTACAAATAATGCTACTAATGCTAAGAGTACTAATAACCTTTTCTTTAGAGCCACCATGTGCCAGAACCCCTCGTGTGCATTTTGTGATGGTCTTCCCAATACTGTACAAGTGAGGTGAAGGAGGAGTAGAGAAGATAAATGAGGATCCAAGAAGTTAAATGACTCTTCACAGGGCTGAAAATGACAACCAGGCTTTGTGAGCACGTGCTGTGTGTCAGACACTGGGTTACCAAGCCTTGTGAGAAGCTATACCACTTATCTCCACTTTACAAATAAGGAAACTGAAGGTTGGGAAGGTTTAGAAACATATCCAAGTTCGCAGAATAATTTAAGTAACTGAGCCAGAATTCTAAACCCAGGTCTCACCAGCTTCTCACTATCCCAGTAGTCTGCTGGTAAGTCCGGAGTGATTTTTGAACAGATTTTTTTGGGCTGCAAAATCCATGTTGTTTCCACTCCTCTATGGTGCCTCATTTAGGAAAACGCAAAACAAAACAAACGCTTCCGATTATTTCAAAACCCTCCAGGTCAAGCCAGCTCAATGCTGAGGCTCAGTAGATCTTTGGAAACTGCTATTTCACCTCCACCCCTGCATCACCTCTATCCTTCACCATCACCTCCTAGTTTTTGTTTGAATTATGGTTTGTGCCTAATTCTGGCGGTGGTCTCTCCTGGCAGTGACTCCCAACTGATCTCTAAGAAATTTCAACTAAGAGCTGATGTAGCAGCATCGAGAAATGAAAAGTTTGTGCCTTTTCCAGCAACCTTCTGGCCACTGAAATTAAAAAAAAAAAAATAGGTCAATAATGTCTATCTAGCAGAAATAGAATATCTCATATGCAATGAAAATGAGCAGGGACCACCGAACAGCTAAAAGTAGGGAGTCTTGTTTTAAGCCAAATGAAACCGAACTGGAAGGATAGAAAACTTTTTTTGTTCAGCTATTCCCTATAAAGTTGGATTGTATGATGGGGACTAAGGTACATTGCTATTTTGGTCATATATTTATTCATTTATTCATTCAGTTCACATCAGTATATTGAGGAATAATCACTGCAGGAAACCAAGTGAAATAAAACTAGATCTGTCTCTCAAGGGACTTAAAGAGTTTATTTTGTTCCATGTCTAATCAGCACAAGCCACTTAACTCACACATAAAATTAGGTGTGCACAAATAACTGGTCTCCATCTCCTGTCAATCAAGTTCAATGGCAAATCAATAAGTTTTGGGATTATGATAATGGTGCAGTGTGCTTATTAGTATCAGTGGCAAAGAGGGAAGGAAGGAGGCGTTCCTTGGGTTGCCAGGCTTTGTGAGCCATAGATGGAAAGGAACTAGGCAAATACTGCAGCTGGTCTCTGTGGGAAAAGGCCTTTTTATTTTTAATTGTCCAGGTTGGCAACACAAGTGATATTATGGCCCCTCTGCCCTTAAATATCTGTACTATCAGCCAGCCTCCATCCATGCATCCTGTTCATCCACCGTATGCCCTTTGGAATACCTCAAGAGGGCTCCAAATGTGTGCAACATGCTTCGCTTGTAAGAGAAGGCAAGAAAAGACAGGAATTCCCCTTGAGCTCTGTAACAGCTGATTAATCCTTAAGGGACGTTTCCCTTCTGCTTGATGCGTGGAGGGCTTTCACCCTGGAGCAGGGCGACACAGTCTGATCCACAGTGGGGGATTGGGACTGATCTTGGGCAACTCTGCACAAGTTGAATTTCTTAAACTACCCTTGTCTGAGCGAAAGTGTTCACATTCCCTCAGGGTTGTGAGTACCCCAGTTTGAAGATCACGGATGTAAAAGGCACAGCCTCATTGTTCCAGGGTTTGTGCATTGAAAAACAGTATTTCTTATTGATGTGTTGGGTACTTAGGGCAAGAAGTAAGGGAGGAAAGAGAAGGGAAGAGCAAAAGGGAAGGTGGGAAATGCCAGAGACAATCTTTGATTCCCCCACCAACGACTGTCCATTTGTGAATATGATATTTGGAATAGTCGTTTCTGAGCATGTCATTAAGCCATGCAGAGGTACGGTGACAGCCAGTAGACCCTCCACACTGCATGACAAAGGCTTGAGGCGAGGATGCTTGATGACAGGTGAGTCATCTTTGGCAGATGGCCATTGTCTGCAAAACTTGTCACATCTTGCAATTCTGCTACCTGGGCTGGCTATATGCCCAGCCCTGGGGCCTTTCCCAAGCATTCTCATCACAAATGTCCATCTGAACCATTCCCCATGGCTCATCTTTGGGGTTTTGTGATCACCTCCATAAGTCTGAAGTCTGAAATTATTATATAATTATTATATAAAAAGATTTTCCAGGTTTTGAACTCTTACTCTGTACCTGGTTCTGCCAAGTTCTTCATAGAAATAACTCATGGGTCTTCAGAACAACACGTTAAGACAATTCTTGCTATTTCCATTATGCAAATGAGGAACCCCCTGCATAGAGAAGTTGGTCAACTTACTCAAGGTGACACAGTTAGTGAGCAGTCTGAACTTAAATCCAGATCTATCTGATGCCATAGCCAAAGATGTGAACCATCACGCAAAATTACCTTGTGCGAAATGGGATATCTACCAATAAATATTTTTGAATGATTTAATGATAAATTTTTAGAAACTCTCCTCTTAGTTTCAATTCTCATTGGTCTTGGCACCTCAGCTAGACAGAAATTGTGATTGCTGCTCTACCCTTGTTAACAGATGACATCCAGGCCTTGTTAGGAATCCCATTTTTCATGCTTTCATTTAATTTTTAATTGCAATTCATTCTTCCCACCTACTGGGTTCCAGGTTTTGTTCTAAGCAACAGGGATAGAACAGGGAATAAAACAAACACAGTTCCCTGCCCAGTGACATGTACATGTTCATGGAGTGTTATTATGACTAGTGAGGTATCAGGTCAAAATATCAAAAAATATCTAGATTTGACTTTAGCATTTTTTTATAGAACTAAACAAAGAAAAATTTGATTTCAGGGAAGGAGAATTCTGTGGACTGAGATTGCTTTTGGACAAGTGCCTTATATTGTTTAATGCTGTAAGAGTCCAAAGTTATGAACTTTTGGTATTTTATTATAGTAGAACACCTCTATTTTTTCTCAAGATGGAAATTTTAAACATTTTACAAACATTGCTATGAGCACATATTGACCCACCACCTACCTTGTATGATTAACATTTAAATACACTTCCTTGCTTTAGCACTTACTCATTCCTCCTTCCATCCATCCGTCCATCTTACCTTCTGGATGCATTCAAAGAAAATTGCAGACATCAATATCCTTCACCACTGAACACAGCAGCACTCACACCACAAACTAAATAGAGCTCATTTGTTTACAGTTCTCCTTCCTCTCTTCCTCCCTTTTTCTCCTCCTCTTCCTCTTTCTCTTTATCCTTCTTTTTCTTCTTTGCCATACAATTTATGTAGAGTAAAAAGCACAAATTCTAAGTGGACCACTTGATGAGTTTTGACAAAATTACACCCCTGAGAACACACCAATTTGTTTAGGCCCAACCCAATTCTGGGCCTAAATGAAACAGGAATTGGTCTATCAAGCCCTCTCTGCCTCCTCTATTAGAGATCAGTTTCTTCCTCTTCATATCTTCATCTTCTGTACTTATTCAATCCATACTGGTTTGATACTAACTTATCTCAAAGTCTCTAACAATATACACAGGCTAATTTAATTTGGAAAGGGACTGTACTTTGAAGATGTTTACAACCCAAAGAACTAAAAGAATAAAGTGATAATGGCAGAATGGCAGCCATAAATAATCAATATATCTGACAAAAGCGTTACCAAAATCCTTCTAAAAATTGTACCATGACAACAGCCACCGAATTGCTCCACCCTTGGATTTCCTTGCATTAAGTTTTGGTGTAGGAAGATGATGCGTGTTTTACACAAGACATTGCATGGGTTGTTGAACTACACAAACTGAATTGGAAGAAACTCCCGTGACACTGTAGATTTTACTTCTCCAAATCTTCATTTCGGTCTGAGATCAGATCAGAGTGGAGATACACAAAGAGCTGTGGTATGTGCAAATTGCTAGCGAGACCAGTTTGATGTCAGACAGGCCAGCCCCTCAAGAGGAACGCATGGTTGAGGGTGCGTGGTGGGAGCCCTTAGGTCAGGGTGATTGTCGCGTGGCAAGTAGGTTTCCAGTAAAAAGAATTTGTCTTTTTTCAGCATACGTAAGTGGAAAGGCTAGAGTATTGTAGACTGGCCTGAGTGACTGTGTGGTAAACTGAGGCAGATAGGGATCAGATGTCAGATTTCTACTCACCCTCTTCATCTGAGCAAGGAGTGAGAGTGGGAAACTGAGGGCCCTGTTTTCTCATTTCCAGCCCCCAGTTTGCCGATTTCAGGTATGTGATTCTTAGTTATTCTATCTCTTTACACTGAAGCTTTTCTTAACCTTTTATTTTTATATAATTTCAAATGTACAAAACTTTACAAAAATACTACAAAGAATTCTCATATACCCTTTAGCCAAATTCACTAATATTTCACGTTTTGTTCCATTTACATTATTATTCTATTCTCCGTCCATCCACCTGTCCATCCATCCACAAACACACACACACACACACACACACACACGTGCAAATATACACCACATATACATACATGCATGTTATTTACAAATAATTTGAGAGTAAATTACATTGTTTCCCCTTATTCCTAAATGTTGCAATGTATATTTCCTAGAAATAAGGACATTTGCTCATACAACCACAGAATTATTAAAATTAGGACATTTAATGTTTATATAACACTATTATCTAACCCACAGCCCATATTCAAATTTCGAATTTCATCAGCTGTTTCAATATCCTTTATAGTATGGATGTGCACACATGTGCATGAGCTTGTATATGTGTTTGCACACATGTGCTTGTGTGTGTGTGTGTGTGTGTGTGTGTGTGTGTGTTTATTAGTCCAGAATCTAGTCCAGGATCACACTTTGCATTTAACTGTCATGTCTCTTAAATCTTTTTCTGATTTGAAATGATTTCTTAGTCTTGGTCTTTCTCTTTCATGATCTACTCAGTTTTGGAGAGCCCAGGTCAGTTGTTTTGTAGAATTTGCTCAGTTTGAGTTTGTCTGATGTTTCCTCATGATGAGATTCTGGTTAAGCATGTTTTGACAGAACTTCCCAAAAATGGAGCTGTGTTCCCAGTGTGTCATATCAGGAAGCACGCAGTGCTGGTTTGTCCCTTTACCAACTATCTGTGGTCACTTGGTCAAGGTGGTTTCTATACTGAAAAGTAGTATCTTTCTTTTTTAAGGTATAGCTATGTTGGGGGAGATATTTTGAGACCCTGTAAATATTCTATTCTTTACCAAAATTTTACTCACTACTGTCATCATTCATTGGCAATTTCTGCCTGAAGTGGATACCACTGCAGGATCACTACATGGTGGCCAGGATTGTCTAATTCCATCCTTCCTTACACTGATTAGCTGGCTTTCTGCAAGGAACAGTGCTCCATCTCCTCTGCTTTTTAATGTATTCATCCATTTAGTTATACTTGCCTGAGTGCATGGATTTTTTATTTTATTAAAGCTTATACTCTGTTCCTGTCACTATTTATGTTGATGTTCAAATGGTTCCAGATTTGGCCGGCAGGGTCCCTTCATGCCAGCTCCATGGTACTTTGACTTGTGTTATGGACTGACTTGTGTCCCTCCCCAGTTCATATGTTGAAGCTCTAACCCCTACTGTGACTGTATTTGGAGAATGGGCATTTAAGGAGGTAATTAGGGTTAAATGAGATAATAAGGGTGGGGCCCTAATCCAACAGGACTGTGTCCTTACAAGAAGAGCAAGAGACCCCATCAGAGATCTCTCTCTCTCTGCATGCACACAGAGGAAAGGCCCTGTAAGGACACAGTGAGAAGGTGGCCATCTGCAAGCCTTGAAGAGAGCCCTCACCGGAAACCAACCCTGCCTGAACTTTGAAATGAACTTCCAACCTCCAGACCTGTAAGAGATAAATTTCTGTTTAAGCCACCAAGCCTGTGATATTTTGTGAGGGCTGCCTGAATGGTCTAACACAGCATGTCCCCTGCCATTCTTCCAGTACTTCTGTACTTCATGTGTCAGAGCGAAGTTACAGGCTCGTTTTAACCTTTGCTTGCCCAACCATTTCTCCAAATATCCCTGATGCCTTTTAGTGGAGAACGGTATTTCGTAAATGAGATCTGTGAGCAAGGTGCTCTATGACTGCTGAAGATTCATTTCTTCATGACCCTCTCCGAGGGCAGAGCTAGGACAGATCTATGCTACCTCAAAGACCTCCTCACACACACTGGAATCTTCCTGATTTTAGCTTCTTGCACTAAAGAATGAGGCGCTGATTCCTGAGATATCAGCTCCTCTAATTTCTCATTTCTCAGACCATGAAGACTTCAAAACTTATTTTTTGTGCCCACAGAGACCATCTCTCAACACAGGCATGCTGCGTGCTCATATATGGGCTCGATTTTTGTCTGACACAGTTACACAAATCCAGTTGGAAAGGCAGTGGGGAAGTTATTTATGGACTTTTTATTTGATCATCCCCTCTACATTTGAACATCCAAATACCACCCACTGGCAGAGGGCATAGTCAAATGCTGACAGATTTAAATTTTGTTGATATAGGTGAAAAAACAGAGAACAGTATGAGAATAGGAGCACAGGAAACTCAAATCTTGGCATGAGGAAGAAGAGAAGCACTAACATGCTGCAGCTCTCCACAGTGGAAGCCTTGACTTAGAGAGAGATGACTGCAGGGTTTCGCTTCATCCGGAGGAGGGGATGTAACCTGCAGGGAGGACTACTCATCTTCAGGTGTTGGAGCACAGCTCATGTTCCCCAGCCCCCTCCAGCCAAGAGCAGCAGGGCCAATGGTGGGAATATTACCTGGGGATTGGTAACCAGAGAAGCAAAGGATTGGTGACCTGATCCCTCTTTTGTTAAAAAGAAAGGGAGGGCACCTGGGGAAATGTACCCCTTCCTCCCAAAACATGCATATGGAAACACACAGGCACACACATCTTTTCCCTGCTACACTTGAACATTGTCATTGCTTTTACCAATATCATGCAATGGCACATAAATTGATTCTTATAATATCTAGATCAAAGAAAATCTTGAATAAAAACAAGAAACCATTATGAGCGAGGGGGAGGACCTGACGTTGATGTTGATTGGTCAGATGGGCCTTTAGGCAGCATTTACTAATGAGGCTCATTAAACCAGCTGTAAAAGGGACCTGGGCTCACATCTCTACTTCAGCTACAGTCCAATGCCCCCCACCCCCAGGGTAGGGTGGATGGGACCACAGACAGAGTTCTTATCTCTTCCACTTTGGCTGATTATGCAAACGCCAAGATTAGCCAGGTAGAAAAAACAAATGCAATAAAATGCTTATCAAACATCCACTGGCATCTGAAAATAAGTTACAATGAAGAGACAGGGGAGGGATATTTCCCCTGGGAGGTCATAGGTATTAAAAATAATACCTATGTCAGAGAACATCCAGGTGAGTGGAAATTCCAGAACATTCTCCTTCACATGCACAAAGTGTGGGGATGCAGAACTATCCAAGTGGAGGCGGCCACAAAAGGGGTCATTCCTGAGTTTAGGCAGACTGATTCGCTGTGCTAGGAGGTGGGGGAAATGACTCAGAAAACCCACTCTCTTTTTTTCTCTCTCCCTCTCTCTCCCACCTTCTCTCCTTTATGTATTATCTTATTTCATGAATTGTTAAGCTGTTTAAAATGTTCCATAGAAAATGATTATTCTCTATTTGAACTAAATTCAATAGAGCAGTTTAGAGTTCAAAAACATGATGCTGATCAGAAAGAGCAACTGGCAAAATGCTGCAGGCTATGGAATACCATTCATGCTGTTAGTAACACAGTGGAAAGGGATTCTGGGTGCTGGTAGCTTCCCTGTCATGACTGGGTGATGGTGCATGAGTTTATTCACTTGCAGAAGTGTATGGAGCTGTACACTGAGGACATGACCCTTCTCTAAATCTACCTCAATAAAGTTACAACAAATTATAATAAATAAATATCCTAAACAATGCCGTGTGACATTTGTGCGCATGTCTATGCAGTTAAAAGCACAAGATCATGAGGAAATTGAGACTCAGAAAGGGAGAGCAACCGGTGCCTAAGTCTGTCTGCTTAGGAAGTGGTAGAGGTGCGATGTCGACCCAGGTGGACTATTTAAAAGACACTGCTCTTTCTGCAATACCACAGTTCCTCTACTAAGTGAGTATCTTGGATCAAAGCAAGGAGTAGTGGACATCCCTGAGACAGCTGGCCTATTAACTTGCACCAGCTCTTTCCAGGACTAATTTCTACAAACCAAGATTGAGGTGTTGTTATTCATATATGAGCCCCACTTTCATCATAAATAAAATATAGCTTTTACTATCCCTTTTGCATACTTGAGTTCCACATTGCATGAATCTGATGAGGTAATGCAGACGGAAATGCCCTGGGAACAGGGCACCACTGTAGCCACACAAGGTGCAAATGCCTGAGAATTGGTTCTATTTTGTCATCTGAATTTAGTTCATGAAGACACATAGACAGTGTCTCTCTGCAGGCTACTCATGCCTTCACTGCTAGAGAGTATCCCTACCTGCTCTCTCCACTTTCCACCATGCAGGGGAATAACTAACTTTGAGACTGTTGTCTAGTTTAACCTTCAGAGCATCCCTGGGAGGTTAAGGAAAGCAGGTCAGAGAATAACCATTTCCCCTTACACAGATATAGAAGTTGAAGCACAGCAGATTCGAGCCCCGAGCCAGGAGCCACAGGTCTCAGGAATCCCTGTCCGGACAACTTTCCTTCTTGCACCACCCACGAGCAAGCTGACCTCAACACTCTGCGTCCTTATATGGATCTAACTCTTACCAATTTCCTCAAGGTATATATTTCCTATGATGAAGGACATTATATTACACACCATAGTATTATTATCAAAATACGAAAATTTAGCCTGGACGTAATGCCATTATGTAGTCCAGAGTCCACTTTCAAATGCTAACACTTGTCCAAACAACGTCTCTTTTAGTCATTTACTGCAGTCTGAGATCTAATCACACTTGGATTTGTGTCTCCTTTGACATCTTGTTTTGGAGGAGTTCCTCAGTCTTTCTTTGTATTTCTTGACACTGATGTCTTTGAAGAGTAGAGGCCAGATATTTTGTGAAATGTTACTTAATTTGGATTCTCCGATGTCTTTAATTTTTGGCAGTAAAACCACAGAAATGATGTTGTATTCTTCTTGATGCATCTTTCTAGCACACACATGATGTCTGCTCATCTCAGTTTTGATGGTGTTAACTTTGGGCTTAATTCATTTTTGATTCAAGTTGAGTAAAATTACCTTGTGCAGCTCCCACATCTGCAAGGCTGATTCTGGATTACCTGAGGGCTTATTTTCCTTTGAGGGGTAGGAATGATGTTGGATGATGCCCTTTTGCCTCTGCTATGTTCATTTCAAATATTTATCGGTAGTGGAAGAAGGAAAATAAAAATTAACAGCAAACCAGATCAACTTGGTATTTCTTAATGAAGGGCAGGATTTTAAAGCCATGGATAAAGTGATTCTCTTTTCATATAAAGTGAATGAATATTTGGGATAAGCAGCAAATGTTAGTTTTCTATGAGAATCTTACCTGACTCCAGCTATTTGCTAAAGGGAAATTTCCCAGAGGTTTTTACCTTTTCCTAGTAAACTGCAATGTGTGAAAAGACCATTAGGTGGCGCACAGGTTCCAGTTGTTTTATCAGCAAGTTTCCCACTGGGAAATCTGCTTGCTTGTGGAAAACGCCGGTTGCTCAAGAAGTCAACTCGATTAGCTCCTTGGAATCTAAAGAGAATAATTGGTTTGTGAAAACCTCTCATTGCATATACATTTTAAGCTGAGGTTGGATTCTTTTTCGTGAGAATGTTTCCCTCTTCTTCATTTTCTGGCTCCAAACTTAGGAAACATATTTTAGGTGCATGATTAAAAAGAGGGGGAAAAGATTGTATCAGTAACACAATAGAATTACTAGACTTTAAGTTTTCAAATCTTGGGAATCTTTAGTCTTTTAGGGAGGTTTTGCCTCTACCATTTCCTTGATGAAAAGAAACATACAAGGAAAAAAAAATAAAACCCTGAAATTCCTGTTTCATGGGTGGTAACATGTGCTGGTGGGTGTGTGGGCTGGGAGGAGCCAGTGTGTGGGCGACAGAGAACACAAGGGAGAAGAGTGGCACTAAAAATGGTTTATAAACTCCCTTTCCCCTTCACACTAAAGTTTCACATAAGTTCAAAACTTTGAACCTCTAATAGTTTGAGTTGTAGGCGTGAGAGCCTCTGACCAAATGTTAACACATTAAGAGGCAAACTGGACGTTTTTCTCACACCTGATATGACTGCAGGGGACTCTTTTTCCTGCTGCAGTTCTTTTTCTTTTTCACTTTTAGTAGACTGAAATTTAAAAAAAAATTAAATATAAACCTATTCATGTGATTGCACTATGTTACTTAACAAGTTGACTTTTAAGTGTCATTTAATACTTGGACAAGGTTCAAAAGTTCTAGAAAGCTCCTATACAGAGTTCACCTCCAAAGCAAGGTGTAGACCAAACTGAGGTGTGTTCGCCGAGTGTTGCTTGTGTCCCTGATTTTTGTTAATGATGTCGTAAGGGTCACTTAAATAAATAGATAAGTGGGTTGCAAAATTTCTGTGGTGTGTCACTGTAGTGCTAGAATGGTACAGGGAGGGGACTAGAAGAGATGGAGGAGCCACAAATCGACCACTTTGCCAAGACCACATGGCCACACACTTCCCTGTGGATCCAAGGATCAGTCACCTTGGAGGCCCGACTGTGGTCACTTCAGCTTAATTTGCCTGTGCAGTCACTAGAGGGCACTATTCGGGCTCTGTCTATTTTGAAGCTCTGCACTGACTGCTGGTTTATATTTATGAGAGAAACCGGGTAGCTCCCAAATTAGGAGAAAAAAAGACCTCACACATTCTTTTTTCCCTCCAATCCTTGTATAATTATAACTGAACCAACTAAGTTTTGGTTCTACTTTAAATACAACAACAATTTTAATACATTTTCATTTTATGAATAACAATGAAATCCTCTTACATTTGACAAGTTATGGTACATAGATGTCCAAACTAAAGTATCGATTCAAACGCTATGCACAAATGGACTTGCAGATTCTGCCAATAACTCTTTGCCTCTGCAGAAATATTGAGGACAAAGAAAAACATTTTTTACTAGATCTAAGTGACGTCTGCATGTGTTTTTCAAGAGATGCAAACCACAAAACTTGCTCTTTGTTATGGAGATAGACTTGTGCAAATCTTTCTGTCAGCTTGCAAATTCCCTGTTCCACTGACACTGTGTTTCTCAAATTTGGGGGCAATTCCGTACAGATCCAGGCATCAGTCACAGATCCGTGGATCATGAGAATGATACAAGGAATCTGCTAAATAAGCAAGCCTGGCAGAGTTGAGTCAAGGTAGACAGACTCTGGGATCTGCATTTTAACAGCATTCAAGGAGATGTAGACCATGATTTAAGAAGAATGTTTTATAGGCAGTGCCACTTGTCATTACGGATCCTACCACATGTGCCTGTCACTTCCAAGTTTACAGTGCTTTCAGGTAGACCACAAGTTTTCAAACTGTGCCTGCTCTGTGCCTTAAGGAGTCACGGGCATTTCCAGCAGCTTCTCAGGAGCCCTGCCCCCGAGCACTGTTCAACCACAGTGGCTCTGACTTCCTGAGTTTCATGTGCCCTTCCAGCCACTGGTTCCATAGGGCTGACTATGGGACTGGAGCATCCACAGATCTTAGCATTCTTTGGGGGCCCTGGTATCAACCCCTTACCGATACCAAGGGGTACCTGTATAACCCATATCAGCCACCTTGACTTCCGGTTCTGGGAGAGAATCACAATCAAAGAAACACAATCCAGTTACAAGACAATTTAAATCTTTGTTTTCTCAATCAATGCGCTAAGGGAGTCTTATATATAAATATATAATTGCTTTAAAACCCGTTTTCATCCTTCTCTCTCTTGTTGACAGCAGTTATTCCAGAGCCTCTTTTCTTGTCTGAATAAAAAACAAAATCTCTCTCTTGAATATGGAGTGGATTCTTGGCTTTTCTTCTGTGCCTTACTTTCTTCCTTGATATATCCTTTTATTTTCTTATCCCCATTACATTACTTACTCCTAGACACTTCTGCAGTTTTCTCTCCTCTGTTGTCCTCTTAGCTATACTCATTACCTGAATTCTTCTACCCCTTAGACTGGGTAATTTATAAAGAACAGAAATTTATTTCTCATAGGTCTGAAGGCTGGAAAACTCAAGATCAAGGTGCTTATAGATCCCATGTCTGGTGAGGGCTGCTATTCTGCTTCCAAGAAGGCGCCTGTTGCTGCGCCCTCACATGGCGGGAGCTGGAACAGCAGCTCTCTTATGACCACTAATCCCATTTATGAGGGCCCCCTCTCCTGACTTAATGACCTCATAAAGACCCCACCTTTTAATACTATCACGTTGGCAATTAAATCTCAACATATGAATTGGGGGGGCACACATTCAGACCATAGCATCATCCATATAGAAAAAAAATGAAGAAACAAAGTTAAAACTCTACTTCACACCATGACAACAACAATGAATAGGTGGGTAAAGACTTAAATGTGAAAATGCAAAACCAGGGTACCTTTAGCAGATAATGTAAGAGAATATCATTGTAAATTTGGGATAGGCAGGAGCTCTTAAACAAGTCACAAGAAGTACAAACTGGAAGGAAAGAGATAATTCAACTAGATTTTAAGTAGGAAATAATGTGAATAAAAAATTGACATAAACAAAAGGCAAAACAGACTGGGAAAGGATTCCTTGCAGTGTATGTAACTGACTAAGGGCTAGTATATAGAATACATAAACAACAGCAAAAATGCCAACAAAAAGGAAAAAAAGAAAATAATCCAACAGGTGTATGAACAAAGCATTTGAAGAGGATCTTCACAGAAATGAAGATTTGGATCGTTAATTAATATATGAAAGTAGTTCAACCTAGTTAGGAAGGAGGGAACTGCAAATCATAAAAATCAGATGAAATAGCATTTCACACTCACAGAACTAAAACAAATTTAAGACTTTGGTAATATTATTAATTGTTGGCAACATTGTGCAGAAACAGGAACAATTAGTAATATGTAGTGCCAGAGACTGTTGAATACTGCAGCCTCCCTGGAAACAACTTGGTATTATCCAGGAACGTTGAAAATGTGAGCACCTCAAGACCCTGTGATTCTACTCTCTACGTAGATTCCATAGAGAAACCCTTGCTCTTATATTTGTGCAAGAACGTACACAGCGGCTTTGATTGTGGTGCTGTGTGTGTACACACGCACACACAAACACACAAGCCAAAGGCAACTCAAACGCCCACAAAATGTAAAGGGCAAAACAAATCATGGCATATCCAGAAAAAGGGAAAATCCTCCATTCTTCTCAACGGATGAATGACAGCTGCATGAATATCGGGACTAAATCTCAGGAACATAGTACTGAATGAAAAAAGCAAGTGACCCCAAAGGACACACACTGTGATTTCTTTTCTCAATAACATACAAAACCAAATGTTGTATTTTAGGAATACTTTCATATGTGGTAAAGCTATCAAGAAAACCCTGGAATGGGAGGAATGAGACAAGATGAGTGTGGTGCCCACAGGGCACCTCTGAGCTGCTGCTACTGTCCTTTCTCTTCCTCTGGGTGGTGGCTCGAGGATGCTCACTATATTAAACCCATTGTGCCTCCTATATATTTCACTTTAATTTTCTTACACATAGTTTATACATTTTCTTTGCATTTACTTAATATTTAATTAAAACAATTCTAAAAGGACAGGCTATAGATGAAACAAGAATTTAAACTATGAAAAGGAGTCTTTTCAACTTATCACTGACTCTGCTTTTCCGTGTCCACCACCCAAGCTTTGTTTCCCTCCCCATAGACAAACGTCACGGATTCCAGCCGCCCCCCAGTGATGTTTCAATGCTAATCTCTGCCTTTCCCAGTGCATAGTCCATATCAGTCCAGGTACATATACCTGAAACACAGGTGTTCGTCCTTTGGAAGCCACAGTGGCTATCCATGGATAAGGATGTCTGTCCCCATTTCCCCATTATGGATCCCTGCTCAACTCTGTTACTACTCAGGGGACAAATGCACCTTAGAAGATGAGGGTCCTGAGTGAGATGCAGGGTGGTCCACTCCCGTTGAGTGGTGCATTGTTTACCAATCTCTCCTGAGCCCCAGCCTTGCTCAGTAGGTAATGAAGGGGATGTTGGCAGAAATACCTCCAGCGAGTGTGGGCCTAAAGTGGACAGAGCAAGCTAGTGAGGGGGTTGGAGTGCAGGGACCAGACCGTAAGGCGGAGAAACTGGTGCAGGACTCGCAAGAAGGTGGTTGAAAGCTAGGAAGGAGTTCATGGGATATGCTTTTAAAATACAGATTTTTGCGCTAACCAGAAACCAACAGTCTTTTCAATATGTGGTATAAACAAGAAATCAGAATTTAATTCCCTGGCAGAGGTCTGGAAATGGCATGAAGCACCCCAAGAAGTAGGTCTCTTAATAAAGCCATGAGAGGGCCTGTATGAGCAGACAGCCATGTTGCTGGGCCATGTCCCCAGAAGGGATGGGACGTAGGTCTAGTCCTCCTGCTTCTTTACTTTTTCTCTTATTTTCTTCAGGTACTCAAGGGTGCAGCCACAGTGCACCTTCCCCACCTCAGCCCCCCAGCCATTCCCTGGGGGATGACATAACTTGTGAATGCTGGTTCTAAACACAGGACTTTTTTTTTTTTAAGGTATTTTTAAAATGTCATTGTTTGCATCAGTTCTAGAAATTCTGCAATTAAATAGGAATTGACTAAAATATTTTATGTTAAAAAGATAACTAGTTAAGAAAAATAGCAACCTAGCCATTCCGAAATGTTGTTTTCCATCACCCTTTTGCTGTAAGAATGCCTTGAATAAGAGATTCCCCTAGCATTTTGATGACAGCCCACAAATGCAACATGTACTGTGTGCTGAGGTAGGACCCCAGCACTTTTTCATGGGTGCTTCTTTCTGCGTGGGGGTAAAGACGCGGGTTGAACCTGACATTCCTGCTTTATGTTCCTGCCTTGTTTTTACATCTTTTCCACTTTCAATCCAGTGAGACAGGCCGATCCCTTTAAAGCAAGCCCCACTGCATAGCGTCTGTTTTACAGGGCCATCCCATAAAATAATGTGTGACAGGATTAGACACCTGCCTTTAAAGGCACTTCCTCCCTGTCACATACTACTTGATTTAGCATCGGAGCACAGGATTTCCCTGACAGCTTGAGCACCTTACGAGGCCCGTGTACAGGTGCAAAACAGATCTTCCCAGGACTGCGAACCGGTCTCGAAGCCGAGTACAATGAAGCGTCAACGGACTGTGGCCGTTCTCCATGGAGAAACCACTGGGGAGGAGGAAGGATGAACCAGTGTGGCCAAATTTTCAGGGCTGAGTGCAAATTTCCCTCATTTATACAACAGAGAATAAATATCTGTCTGGCCAAAGCAGGTGACTGTATACACAGGTGCCGACTTGACTATCCCTTATTTTATTTGTGCACGTGAAGGGGAGGCTGCTATGGAAACACAGATGTGCCTTCAGGCCCGTTAGCCATGCTCAGTGTGAAAAATGTAGGTTCCGAGTCTTGATGGAAAGAAGGAAGGGGAAGGGGGTCTCCTGGAACCCCAGAGGTTTTTAGCCACAGGCCCATAGGTGGGCCCTGAGCGGTCCAGATGCCTGGGCTTTGATCACATTGGCCCGTGTGACCTATCTGAAACTAGCCCCTGTATCCAAGCCTGGAATTGCAGCAGAACCATCATTTGCATAGTGTCCTCCAAAGTTACTCGCCCCCTAGGACTGGTGAGCTGAAACTTGGACCCAGAAGCTACACAGCATGGACTCGAGGTCAGACTGGTTTCCAGCCTGCTATCAAACCTGCTAACTGGACGTACCTGAGGAAGCTATGTAGCATCTCTGAGCCTCAGTTTCTAAATCTTTGAAATGAGAGCTTCGCCAACCAATCAGTTTACCGAGAGGGCTAAATGAGATGATATTTGAAAGTATGTAGCAAGAGCTTGTCACACATTAATAGTTATTAATGATAAACAGCAGTGCTAGTGGAATTATTCTTACTGACGGTCTGACATTGTAACAACTGACCAAGTTTGCTGTATGGAAGTTTTCCAACACCACCCAGAATTTCAGGGAGTCTCTGCATTAGGTGGAAGATCTGATTCTATCTTACATAAGCTGGTAAGGGAGGAGGAAATAATGACGTGTCAGAGGACAAGCTATCTAAGTGTTCATAGACCATGAAATTTAAAAGCTGAAATGCTGAACAGTCATTTGAGGCCACTAGACTAGATGCCCTTAAACTGCAGTAGTAGTAACTCCAGGGGGACCCCAAGTCCTTTGATGGGGTGCATGAGCATGGACAGTTGTAAGATAACCAAATATCTGACTTCTGTGT
Organism: Lemur catta; assembly: GCF_020740605.2. Lineage (NCBI taxonomy): Eukaryota > Metazoa > Chordata > Mammalia > Primates > Lemuridae > Lemur > Lemur catta. Next base: position 13,059,883 of record NC_059144.1, on the reverse strand, counting down.
GGCCTCGTTTCTAAAAATCCTTGCAACTGAGGTGAGGTCTGCTGGTGAGACAGCGTGCAGGGTCTCCATTCCCTCCTTCCCTTTCACAGCTTCCTTTTTCCATTTCATTCATTCATTCATTCACTCATTCAGTATTTACTGAGGAGTATTCCCTACACACCAAACACTGTTCCAAATACTCAGGATACAACAGTGGAACAAGTGGGCAAAAATTTCTGTGTACAAGAGAGGACAGAAAATAACATGATAAAACTAGTGGAATCCATAGCATTTTCAATATTGGCATGTGCTAAGGAGAAAAATAAAGCAGGAAAGAGGGATTGCAAGGGTTGGAGCGGGAACAGTTGCAATTTTAAGTAAAATATTCAGGAAAGATCTCACTGAGAAGGGGTCGTTGGATAAAGACCCCAATATTGCAGATTTCTAGGGTTAAGAGTGTCTCAGGAAGAAGGAACAGGACCATTGTGTTCAGGGACAGTGAGGGTCACCTGGATGAGGTGAAGGACTTGTGGGGAAGCAACATCCACCCACACAGAGCATGTTTTTATGGTGGGATCCTGTTCAATGGAACAAATTGGTGCTTCACTAAGACTGCCCTTGCCAGAGGGACTGCAATCAGGAGACTGTCTGGAAACATCCATCTATGGATCTGTGCTTGTCAGCCTCTTTCATCATCTCCTCCCAACACAAGCCCAGGACACACATAGCCATGGACATCAGCTGGAGACCACCAGGGCCTTCATAGCTGCTCATGCTCAAGTGTGCAATTCCTAGAGATGTGAGGACAGGAGCTGAGCCCATGGAGATTCCTTTGACAAAGGGATGTGTCCTGCATCTGGGGCAAGGACTAAGAATAGAAAGAAGGTTCTTGTGGAGGTGAGGTGAGCCTGCCAGTTCTGAGTGTGCAGAGCATGATTCGTACTAGACAAATAAGGGGCCCTTGAGGACATGGCTGAAGCCGAAGGACGGCCACAGGCACCAGTCCATTGCTGGGAAATGATGGTGAAAAGTTGATGGACAATTTGGAGAAAAGGGAAGTCCTTAAGTTTTATTTTGCTGCAGAGTGAACACTGATCAAGGGAGCAGACACCCAACATGTCTGTCGCTGGCAAGATTCTGGAATACATTACCCATTCTGCTTTCCTTTTAAAAGGAACCTGTGATCACAAGAAGCTAGCATGAGTTCACTGAGAAATAGCAATTTCACACTGAACCTTATTTCTTTCTTTAAAGTAATACTAGATTAAACCATGTACTGGGCACTATGTTGCAGAGGAATTTTTGGCCAAAGATCAGAGAAGACCTCTCTCATCTTGCCAGAACCTAAATGAATCAACAGGATCTATTTATGAGGCAGCGAATGAAAACAATCACAACTCTAATGAGAAAAGATAACAATCAAGGGCCTTTTTGATCAAATCTAAAGACAGCATTAAGAACTACTCAATAAACCTGACTTCTTTTTTTAAAAAAGGAGAATTACTCAGCTAGAGAGATTTCCTATTTGAATAGTCTCAAAGGTGTGAGCAGGATTGGAGATCCACCTCACTCTCTGTGCTTACCACTTTCCACATTGAGCGGCAGAAAGAAAAGTTTGTCTAAGGCTGTGGTTCTCAAGGTGTGGTCCCCAGGTGAGCAGCATCCACATCACCTGGGAACTTGTTAGAGATGCAAATTCTCAAGCACCACCCAGACCTCCTGAATCAGAAACCCTGGGGTTGGGATCCCAACATCTGTGTGTTAACAAGCCCTCCAGGGCATTCTGAAGCTCACTAAGTTAGAGGCCCTCTGCTGTTTGGTAAAGCTCGGTGGACACCAAGTGATACTTGTGTAATTTGCCTTGTGCAGTGGAATGCCTGGTCCCGCCGTGCTCTGCTCTTTAGCAATAGTTCAACAATTCCCTTTCGCCCACTGATAAAGAAGGCATTTTCACCTGGCTAATGGCCAAGAGGCTCTAGACTACAGTGGCCTGCTAGACTACAGTCAGACATTTAACAAGTGAGATATTTTACATTTATTCTAAAATGTATTTCATAATACATGAGCTGGTGAAGGCTTTCCATTTTTAATGTGAGTGAAGTTGCTATGTTTTTCTTTGGCTGGGTACCATGTGCAAATGTCTTAGGAGATGGACTCATCTGTTATGCAGTTAGTATCTAACATTTGCCTCCTTCAAAATTCTGCACAACCCTGGTCTGGACTTCACCAACTCAAGATCTTGGCAACTTTCTTGCCTAGAAGAATGATGACAAAAAATCCAGGAAAAATGCTTTCCCATCCTCTTTTTGTCCTTGGAAGGCACAGTTTTTCCAGAATAAATTCAGACCAATGAATTCATCAACATCAAAGTCTTACATCTCTTCCTCTGAATACCTTTTCAGCCTGCTAACTGGATTTGATTTTGGGGTCACATGATTTCTGCTGCCTATGCATACAGTCATTCATTTTCTTTTGTCTGAGTAATTTATACAGAATCTCACACAGGGGTTAGTTTCTTCTTGGTTTATGCATGGAGAATGAATGCTGCTTGAATCCCATGAGATAGATCAGTCAGTATAAATGCAGGGTTCACGCTGCTCACGTGGCCTCAGTGGCATCGTGCTATCAAGGCCCTCTCCTTGTGCAGCCAACATGTACACATCGCAAACGGAATGGTGAACACCCTGGTGGGCTTTGGCCTTTGACCCCTACTGTGTGTGCATGTGCTTTTGCACACATATGTTGTCTCCTGGCTTTCTGTACCTGGGAATATACACCTGTTGTCTTCGTTCCTTTGTGTTACTTTAAAGGAACATCTGAGGCTGAGCAATTTATAAAGAAAAGTGGTTTATTTGGCTCTTGTTTCTGCAGGCTGTACAAAAAGCACGATGCCAGCATCTGGTTCTGTGAAGGACTCAGGGAGCTTCCACTCAGAGTGGACGGCGAAGGGGAGCTGTTGTGTGCAGATCACACGTTGAGAGAGGAAGCGAGAGACAGAGGGGAGGGAGGTGCTAAGCTCTTTTCAGCAACCAGCTCTAGTGGGAACTAAGAGAAAGAACACACTCACTCCTGCAAGAACAGCACCAAGCCATCCATGAGGGGTCTGCCCCTGTGACCCAAACACCTCCCATCTGGCCCTACCTCCAACACTGGGCATCAAATTTCAATGTGAGATCTAGAGGGGACAAACATCCAAACCATATTACCTGTGAAACAGATAGAAGTGGGGTTTCCTCCCACCATATTCTTCCAGATCTTTCCTGGCTTCACCATATTTGGGCCTGTTCACCTTGCCTTGGTGAGGTGCTCCCCTCAACCTCACGCCTGACCCCATCCCCACATGTCATATGTAGATATCACAGGTTTTTTCCTGCTATAGTTTCTCTTTAGTTATTTACCATGGATGTGTCACCGAGGCTGGACAGGGGTCCACCTCAGCTCCCATCTTAACTATCTGTCACTCTCCCTCCTCTTACCTAGGACGCTGCTCTTGCCTGCTTTACAGGGCTCTTAGAAGTTTAGGAAGAGGTTGGGCTCTGATGACAGCTTCTGTCCCTTTCTGCCTCAGACCATTTCTGGTCTGACTCTCCTGTAGGAGGCTCAGGAGAGGCCACCACTCTGGCCAATCTCCCCATGCACACCCCACTCTGCAAGCACCATGCCAAGCTCCCCATTCTTGATGAATGGGTTCTCCAGGGTGTCCCAAATGGCAGATTAACTTAAAAACAGTTGTTCCTCAGGCAAAAATGCTTCAGAGAGCTTATCACATTCTTTTTTGATTCTGGGCATTTCCAGAAGAAAGTCTGCCTTAGGGCTTAGTGGCCGCCTCAGTTCTCAGTCCTCTTTCTCACTCGCTAATTCTCCTCTGCACCCATCTCCACCTGCACCTGTCATCCACTGCTTCAGAGGGGCATACTTGCCTCTGTGTCTATTTTCAGAAACAACTGGTGCACAACTCGCTTCTGCATCCGACCTCTGTCAGCTGAAGAGATGGCACTGTGTGAGTTAGTTAGGCTGCTTCTTTCTCAGCTGGCTGTTCTTTCCTAGAAACTGGCTGTCCCAAATCAAAAGCTGTTCCACTGTTGGATGAAACAAGCAGAACTGCAGACGATGTCCCCAATCTATGACGCACCCTCTTTCCCTTGCCAGCAGGAAAACTTTCCCTAGCATCTGATCAGTACGACTAAGTGACCAAAACTACCCAGCTAACTGGTCTTCTGGCTTTGTGCAGAGCCACCAGGCCACAGCCTGGACGTCGCAGAGCACATGCATGTTTTCTCAAATTTGCACTCTTTTGCCTTGTGTTGATTAAATTTGGGAAGCATCATAATTACGGGAACATAAATGTGTTCAACTGTGGAAATCCTGCCCTTAGAAGAATCTGGCGTAGCCTCCTGAAGTCAATCAAGGGCTTCAAAGAAAGCACTGGGGGCATCTAAAGTGACAACAGTTGCCTGACAAATTGCCATTTCAAATCCCTTTGAACTAGAGGAGTGAGCTTAATAGCTTTCAGCCACTGATTGTTAGTCTTTAAATGGGCCTTTTCTTCTTGTCTTTTGGGTCATCTGCTGAGCCCTGCTTCTGCAGCTTTGGCGACTGTCCTTGTCCCCAGTTTGGGTTAAAATTGAGATATTTCATACCGCTTAGTGGTTGCCACTTGAATTTTGTCTTTGGTTGGCCAAGTCAATCACGGTGCTGGAAGAATGCCAGGAATGTCATCACTACCAGTGGGGACTGCTGGCAGCAAGCCACACTGGAACCAAACACATTCCCATTAAAGGCAATTTTAAATTAGTATTGGATATAGAGACCTGACTTATGACACCAGGATCTCACCCCAGGCGAGGGTACCAAGGTGGATGGGGCACTGTTCTGTGCCAGACATTTTAGATATAAAGATGAATTCAATTTAATCCCTAAAACCACAATTTAAAGCAACACTCTCCAATATGGTAGCCACTAGTCACCTCTGGCTATTTAAATTTAAATTAATTGAAATTAAATAAAATGCAACATTCAGTTTCTCAGTCTCAGTAGATGCATTTCATGTGCTCAATGGTCAGAGGTAGCCAGAGGGGGCAGCACAGATATGACATTTCTATCATCCAGAAGTTTCTTTTGGACAGGGCTGCTGTAATGTCGGTTCTATTTTTTTTATAGTTCAGATGCAGAAGGTGAGATGCAGAGAAATTGAATGACTCAGCCAAGGGGGGACATCCCCAACCCCCTGGAGTAAGGAGTCCTCACGCTGGCTTCATTTCACACTCCCTCCTGCCACAGGGCCTCTCACACCACGTTCTTTCCCGGTCCCCTCCATGCCCACCCTGAACCCTCCACCTAGTTCGTTGCCACACATCTGTAAGCTCTCAGGACAATGCTACTTCCTCGGACAATGCCCCTTCATCTGCATCAGGACTCACCACTTCATCCTTCATCACCCTTCTCAGTGTGTACTTATCCTTTTCCTTGTAATAATTGCACGGTCTGATTGGTTACTTCACTGACCTGCAGGGAGCGTTTGAACTGGGCTTATTATGTGAATGCACATGTACACATACACATGTGCACTTCCATGCTTCCACACTCTATGTCCTCAAGCTAGCTGGGCTTTTAAAGTCTCCGAGCTAGATTTAAGTATAATCTTTAATGTGGGAGTGAGATTTTTCCCCTTGTCAGCAAAAGCAGTTCACAACTAACCCCATGCATTGCACAGTGGTTAATATTTACACTCCAACTTTTTGTTTTAGAGCCAGTCATAACCAGGGACTCTTTTCTTCACTAAAGGCACGTGGAGCAAATGCTGTCCACTTCGGGGCAGAGTGTCAAGTAGCCAGGAGCTGCATGCGTGCATCTCTCCGGGCTCCCCTGGAGCCTTGGGAGATGACTCTGTCCGAGAACAGAGCAGGCTGGAAGTGTCCTGGGACAGCCCCTAGCCAGTGACTGATGGGGACTGGTGCACTAAACAGTCCCCAGCCCCCAGGGCCCTCTGGCTGGATAACCCCGAGGCACACTCTTTCCGTCACTGTCCACAGTTTCTCCACAGCACTAAGCTCTGGTTACCCACAGGAGCAGCTCGCTCGCTGACTCTCTGCAAGCTCCTTTCCTTCTCTGTCTCACTTCCCCATTCCCTTTCCGGGACTTGCTGGGACCACCTCTCCAATACACCACGTCCACTCCGACCCTGTCCTCTTAAGTAGCCTGCAATGTAGTTGAGAACCACGACACACATATTCCCCATATAAAGCTGAGTAACATGAGAAAGGCCAGGAAGAGGGGAGGGCAAATATGTATTGAGGGTCTACCGTGTTGGGTTCCTGAGGTTAGATGCATCGCTTAATCTTTGCACACAGCCTTGTAAAAGTGTCAGGATCACACAGTTGCAGAAGCAGCTGTGGTTCAGGTAATGCAGGTAAGTCCTTCAGTATCACAGTAAATCCTGGCGCGGGGGTGTGAGCTCAGCTTTATGAAGCTGGCCCAGCAATCTCAGCCCTGTTCCCCATGTGATATCATTAGATACAAATGTGCAGTATGATTAATGGGTGATCAGTCAAGGAGGGGATGTTTGGGATTAGAGTGACCAGATAGTGTTTCTTGGGAGTCTCGGCCTGGAGGATGCTTTGGCGACAGGGTGGACAGGCTTCCAGGAAGCAGGATCAGCCTCAGCAAAGATGCAAGGGCCAGAAGGCACATTTTGACTTCACATGTTTTCATTTCTTCTTGAGCATATTTTGCTTTTAACTTCTCAGATCTTAAGAATTTAAAAATAACACATGTCAAAATGCTTATCTTTTCTGCTGTTGCTTTTGGGGCTCTTGAATGAAAACACATTAAAAGGAGACGCATCCTTGAGAATTCATGGGCCAGTTTCGAATAAAACATAAAAGAAGATAGTTGTTATTTTTAGAATCATATAAAGAAAGCAAAGCTAATTGGGGTCATCGCTTCATCTTTAAAACATCGGAGTGAAAGCAGAAACATCGCCTCCATTGAGAATGGGAGAAAGGTTCATGTCAGTAAGTGTTCTGTGACCAGAGCCAGCTGACAGACAGAATGTGCCACCGAGCCAGCATTCTGTTGTCACACATGTACGAGAGCAGACAGCAAAGCTAACATTATGGGAATGGTGCTATCACCAAGAACAAAAGATTACTTTGCTCACTTTGCAGCCCCACTGGCTGTCTGAGAGACGAAGAACTAATTTCAACCAGGAGACCACAGATCCCATTTCTGACTGTGCCTCCTCATCCCTTCAGATTGGCGTCTCCAGACCATGAGGACCTTCACCAGATTTAGAGTCATTCCAGAATGCACTCTCTGTGTCAGAAAGATGGCACGGCCCGTCTTGTCTTTGCATCTCAAAGAGAGAGCCAGTCCTTCCTCACAAGGAGGTTGCCTTAAGTTGAGCTCCCTGGAAGGAAAATCTGAGGTGAAGATTCTTGTGAGAGAGACTGATTGTGGGATTCTCTAGGGAGACGCTCTGGAAGGTGGGTGGAGAGGATGGGGAAGGGGAAACTGAGCAAGGGTGCAGTTGCTGGTCAAACCCAGCCTGAGCGCCATCATGGGGTGGGGGGCACAAGCTGCATGGGACAGTCTGAGCGGCCTCAGGCAAGGCGCTGGGATTTCACACACAGTGTTTGTCCACCATTGGCCCCCAGGTGCTCCAGGGTAGTGAGAAGCAGCTCGAAGGCCTCTGGAGAAGTTGCCATCGAGAACCTTCATAGCTGCTTCCAGATCGGCGGGCAGAAGGCACCCTGGAGATCCGGACCCCATGGCATTTGCCCCAGGGTGCTCTGTGTGTTCGTGCTCCCATCTTTCTGGGTGCTTCAGCACACACTTGGGGAGAGGGGGGGTTGTACCCCTCACTATTGAAATCTCTCCAGGAAAGTCTGCCCTCTGCCCCAGGAAACTCAGACCTTTTCCCAGGAAGTAATCTCCTCTTCATTTCCCCCAAAGTCTAAGTCCTGCCATCTCAAAGGGTGGCCAGGCCCAGCATAGAGCAGCACGGTCATTGCCCAACACGCCCACCACCCCGGGGATGGACGCTTTGTTCATGTGAGTGAGACTGGACACACTTCCTCCATTTGACTTTTATTTTTTTCTCTGTTCCCACTAAAGAGAACTGCAGGGCCGTTGGACCCCCTCTGAGCAACATTAAAGAAAACACACCTCCTAAGCACAAATGCCACTAACTGTCTGGAGATGATGAAGCTGAAATGCAAGGTGTCCACAACCTCGCTTGCAGTCACAGCACTGAGGGCCACGACTGATTTCCTCCCCACTCCTGGGGGGATTCCAGCACCCCTCAGAATGTGCACTGGGGCCTCACTGCCCTCGGTTTCCCTCTGGAAAGATGCTGTTCTTGATGAAACTCTTACTAATTATGCAGTTTGCCTCCTGCTATAGTGGCAATAATAATGACAAGTTCTGACATTTATATAGTAAAAGGACACAAGTTTCTCTTCATGTCAAAATGAAGCTTAACCCAGTAAGGCAGATACATACCCTGAGGCTCCGTTCATTCAACAAATACACACAGTCTCCTAAGCGCGACTCTGGACCAGGCAGCAGAGAGGGTGGGGGCAGGTGGGAGGGGAAGAGCAAAGGCTGGGTGGAGGTCTGGTGGGAGATGCCCCAGAGAACTTTGAGGGAATTTCTAAACATTTTGAGAAATGTGAGAATAGGTAATAAATTTAATCCCCTTAAATGGTAAAATGGTAGACAGAAACAACAACTGGAATTCCTTTTTAGTCACTATGCAATGACTAGGCTGAGGTTCTTTGAGTTCACCTCACGTAGAGAGTGGATCACATGGGGTCCTGGATTATTTTCATTTGGATCCAGGTGTAACATTCACACGCACACACACATTTGTGAATGTATATATATGCATGCAAATATATAAATACATATATACGTATTGTCTTATTTAATCTTCAAGCAGGAGGACTTGACACTGGATTGAGGAGACCCAAGAAAGGCTGTTTTATGGGGACATCCACCAATTTTAGTGCCTTCACCTCTATCAAAATCTTCAGGAGGATCCGTATCGCTGGCCACTGTTCTGGCATGAGAGCATTCCACATGGCGAGTGTGGAGGGTGAGGTGGGGCAGGGCAGACAGTCAGGAACGATCTCTGAGTGTGGAAGGGGACCTGGGGGCCAAGCAAACATGAATGAGCCCCTTGAGAAGACACACTGCAAGTCTTGTGCCTCCCTCTCTCCACTTTGGTGGTGCCAAGACTCTCACCTGTGTGAGCAGTCATTCTGTATTTATGGGGTCGTAGCCCAGTGACTCAGGCAACATGGATCCCAAGGCTAAAGCAGGAGACCCCTAACGTCCCAGGTGGCAGAGCTAGCAGACCTCCATCTCTGCCACGTGTAGCTCCCACATGGAAAGAAGTACTGGGATTCTCCACCTGAGGACGGCATGTGCTGGGAGACACAGGAAGCCACAGAAAATGAACCTAGAACGTCAATTTCTCACAAAAAAGATACAAACAATAGTTAATAATTTTCACTGGTAATTTAAATGTTTTAAAAATACTGAAAGAAATGTAGATACATTATGGAATAGAATATAATTCATAGAGATTTAAGAAATAAACTTTTAAAAAACTGCCTTGCTGGTGACAGGCTGCTTTGGACTAAGTCCCCCAAGACTCAGGGGACATACATAAACTCCCCAATGCTAGCAGAGGGGTGAGCCAGCAGAAAATTCTGATGAATACAGAGTTTTGGAAAAACATTGAGTCAAGAGCCCAACTTCAAGCTTTACATCTATCCCTTAGTTGTGTGAGCATATTAATTGGTTTAGTTCATTTTTAAGCTCAGTGAAAACAATGAGTTTGCCTGTTACAGACTGTATCTTGGGGACGCTGAGATGAACGCATTCCAGACTCTTCTTCTCTGGGGGACACAGGAAAGTTAGCATGTGCAGAAGACATTGTTGGTCCCTTGGACCACACTGAAAGTCCCCTGCACACAGTTGCAGGATGTCTCTGCCTGAGGAGCGCACTTTGTCCTGAGTTTGAGGGGGCTGGAAGTGTCAGACAGTTTATGTTCAAGAGTAACCCCCCAAAAAGGAGGCACCAAAGTTGGTAGACAAATACACCAGCTTTCTTGTCCTGCACTGCTCTGAGCCATGTTCTTCTCAGGCTACTCAGAGGGTCCCAGAGGGACTGAGCCCCCAGTGTCCATAGGCAGAACCTGCTCAAGCCCCCACCCTTCATAGGTGTTCCTCCCCACCCCACCTCCCATGGGTGGTTCCCAGTGTTGGCTCCCAAGTCAGGTGCTGGCATTAGCATCCTTGCCTCAGGGTTTGCTTTGGGGGGGGGGGACAAACTAAGACAGCATCTATATGTCTTGATACACTGTGAGAGGCTATAACAGAAGTGATCTGTGACACCACGAAGCCCAAAGAGAACATAATGAATTCCATGGGAGGGAGCAAAGAAAGGTCCCCAGAGGTGCCATCACGGCTCCGTGCGGAATGGTAAGCTGGAGTTCACCAGAGGCTGCAGTGCTAAGGGGTGTACCAAGGAGAAAACAGAGTGCACACAAGGCTATGAGGCTTGAGAATGCTTGGTTGGCCTGGGAGCAGCAGGATCCTCTTGTAGATTCATTACTTTTATTTGCACAATGGGGCAATGGGGCCAAATAACCTTACAGGACCTATTTGCCTCCAATATACTGCCATTCCAGCTGCAATTCTCACTCAGGGGAAGCAACTGGAGGCCAGGACTGTGGATGAGCAACTCTGCCCAGAGTCCCTCAAAGAATTCTGTTCAGCGGCACAAAGGAGCAAAGGAGAAATAGGGAAGGCAGTGAATTGGTGGCCCCATCCAAGAGACCTGATCTTAATTTAAGCCACACTGAAGGACAAGGCTTGGCTGACTGGAATGCGTGGGTGGGGGTAGACAGGGTACACACGGCTGTGCCTTTCAGGGAGAAACTGAGTCTGGAAGAGTGGAAGAAGGGACTGCAGGAGAGAGTAAAAGAGTGCCCATGCCGGAATGCACAGCTTGCTTAAAAAAAAAAAAAAAAAAAAACCTGAGTGAGCTAAATGGAATTACCAGCAGAAGGAACCTAGATGACAGCTGTCTCCGGAGGCTTTGGGGTGTGCGGTGGGTGGAGATGTTTTCACGCTGCTGTCCTTGGAGTGGTCCTCCCTCGTGACGGAAATACTGCCATGCTCGCTGGAGATCTCACCACAGTGGGTTTAATAGCCATGAGCCAAGGTGCAGAATTTATACAGTATTGAAATGGAAACTTCTGGGATTTATTCAGGTGCACACCAGATGTTGTGCTGGCATTGGTTCTGCAAGGAGTGACTCGTGGAAATCAACTGCAGGCCCTGGAATCCCACACGCCTCTCCCCAGTTAACCCTTAGGAGACCACAGAGGCCCCAAGACCATCCATAGTCAAGAGAGGCTGGTGGTCCTAGTACTTACTCAGTGTTGCTGCATGTGGAGCTGTGCCCGAGGTACAACAGGCAACATGTGAGAAGTAGCACGAAGAGTCTCCATGTTGTAAAGAATTTGTTCAGTCAGTGCATCTTTTCCTCATCTTGTCTGGATGTGAGTCAGTCAGCATGGCCCCCACCCAGGCAAAACAACTACAAGGCACTTGCAAATTGGTGTCACTGAACACAAGAGAGGACAGGGCACCGTGGCCTCAGTAAAGTCCCTGAACCTTAACATTTTGGGTAATGTTTGGATCAAATGTTTGCCTTTAAGAGACACCTAGGCCAGAGGAAAGTTCAGAGCATGTTCAGTTATTTGGAATGACAAGTAAAGTGGTCACTAGAATTGGAAGACCAAAAAGGGTTTTGTCACAAAAGAAAATTTCTTTCTATGCAGCATTGGTCAAGGTAAAGGTATCTGAGGCCAGAAAGTTCGGGCATGTTCTGGTAGAATCAGAATATATCACCATGAGAAGTGGACACCAATGACTTTTTTCTGTTTAGAGCAGTACTTCCTGTCTTTCAGATGAAATGTGTACCCCTCCTATTTAACCATTTGTTCAGGTGAGGACTGTCAGTCAGGATTCTCTGACGCCCTAGACCTGGCAAACACCTGGCCCAGGCTGAACCAACCAGGCTTCTCCATGAGGCTTGTTTCAGCTGGGATCAGTGTGGAAGGTCCTATTTCCCCTCTGGTCCCAGTATGCATAGAACCCCATGACTCTATACAGGAGAAGCCATTACTCCAGCTGCACTCAGACAGTCAGCCAGGGGAAACAAAGCAAGCACACAGGTAGAAGCAGAGAGTTCCTGTCCCTGGTCTTCCCTAAGGCCGGCTCCACTTCCTACCCCACATCTGGTTAAGGTTTTGTCTTCTTCTTCCCTCTCTTCTATTTTAAAGTATCTTTCTTTCATTTGCAAATGAAAGAATCTGGAGCTTGAGAATTTGTAAATGGAAGAACCCCTGCTCTGTGGGTATGTACACACCTTCCTCAGAGGTGCTAGAGCAATAACTTGCTATTTATTGTGACCCCAAGTGTCTAGTTTGTGACTATGACCTAGGGAGACTGGAAGAGAAAAGTAAGGGTCCAGTGAGAGAAGGGTGCTGAGCATTCCTCTGTGAACAGAAGTTCTCTGAAAAGGAATTTGGAGGAAAGAAACATTATTGCAGTGAACAGTCTGCAAACCAGGGAGACACAACCTTCCATGTAAAATGAAGGTGCTTTCTGGAGAACAAATGGAAGGTTTGACTTTTGTACAGAAAGTTCCTGCTCAGGTTCCCAATCAGGTCTGTCTATGCAAATGAAGGATTCAAGCTCTCTTAGTTTGCACTGGTTGATACAGCTGAGCTTTGGTTGGTCAAGGTAGATGAGCTCTGATTAGTTGGTTCAGAGGAGCTCTGGAGTCCCAAAGTGGAACAAAGATGTGGGTTTTGGTGTAATTCAGAGTATGTATATGACCTCTCTAGTCAACAAATGGCCACTATTTAAAATTTAGGCCCAACTAGCCACTCAGGATCCATCTTGAAGGACTGGCTCTTTCAGGTTCACATTTGTTCACACCTTCTAATGAAACAAAGAACTGTCTCTAGGACAGTTGGTGACTCCAGTACATGAGCATCCAAGGAAGTTGAACCCACCGAGGTGTCCCATTAAATAGCCATCTTTCTAGGTGGCTGTTAGAAGATAAGGTTAGAGATGGAGCTTCAGAAGGTTAGATCTGTCTTTACCCAGAACAGTAGGTGACTTTTAGGATAATAAGGAAGAAACGATAACAAGAGGGACCTGGGAAATATTTTCTGAATCATATTGGATTAACAAAACCCAACAGTATCAGTACTTGGTGGAACCATCACCCATTTTTAGTCTACCTTGGTGGCTTCTTCATGGGCCCAGAGAGTGTTAGACATAGTCCTTTTTGTTCGTGTCCTTGGACATGGAGCATTTCTTATAAGATTTCCAACTGAGAGATGTTGGAGGGAAGAGAGCATTCAGCGAGTTATCTCTAAGAAACTAACAGCAGGAATTAGCCCACAAATATCTGGCTCTTAGACCTGACTTTCTTAGATTCCCAAGATTGAATCAGTAAATATTTGAGGCTATGGTCAGTTTTTAGGGCTTTTGCTTAAGCATCTCATTTAGGATCCAAGAAGGAAGCAAAGAGAATATCTACCTGTGAACAAAGCTCATATTAGAGAATTTGAAGGCTTGCCATTGCTCACAGGGCAAAGCCAGAACTGCAGGGGAACTGAAAGGCATCCACGATGCTGCTGCTTACAATCTCCAGCCGCACCTTCTTTTTAAATTTTATTTGCTTCTTGTTCTGCCCCAACCTCCTTTTGAGGATTTTCTCTTTAGGATACATGGATAAAGGAAATTTCCCTGCTAGTGGTTACAGTGTAAAAGGGTATAAGCATTTCAGAGGGCAGTTTGGCTATTATCTAGTAAGGAAACCTTAACACCCGTTTCTCCTCTAGGCATGAATCCTAGAAAAATCCCTACATTGTACAGGGAGGAAGGTACAAGGATGTTCACCAAAGCTTTTTTTTTTTTTTTTTTAAATACTTTAAAATTGAAACAACCTCAATATTTACTTATTGTTAATGAATAAATAAATAGGGATGTATTTTAACTACTACATTGTTATTAAAATGAATACACTAAATCTACTTATTTTGGCATAGATGAATTTCTAAAATCTAATGTTGAGAAATAAAAGCAAGTTGTAAAATATTATAAATAAAATAATGCCCCATTCATATAAATTTAAAAACAGGAAACAACACCATGTGTAATGAGTACATACATATATTATAAATTTTAAATATGGATTAGAGGGATGTGAACCACCTTCAGGATAGAGGTTGTTTTGGTGAGAGAAGAAGCCAGTGGGATGAGGGAGAGTTATTATATCAGCCAACATTATACTTAAAAAAAAAGTTCTAAACAAATATGACACCAATATATTAAATATTAGTTTGAAAAGTGTGCACAGTGCAGACATGGGTTTGTAATATTTATAAACAAACTCTTTAAAATATCTGAAATATTTGATAATTCTAAAAAGTATTAAAAGAACTAAATAGACTTAGTATAACAGCAAATAGAAGAAAGTAGTGGTTGCAATATTAACATAAAATAAATAGAATTAAATGGTTAAATTCTAAATGGAGAAACACTTCCATTTTATTTTCACCTCCTATTTTAATTTGTATCTTCTGTGTCTGGAATTTTATTAATGCTTTAATTTTTTGTTATAGCGTATGTATTTTTATATACTATCCTCTGTACAATGAGGTGAAGTATAAGCAAACAAATAAAACATCCAGTCTTTTTCATAACTTAATAGCTAAAACAAGTCTGACATTAATTCCGGTGCTTTTGAAATGTGTTATATACCTTCTATTACCATTTTGGTTATTTAATTAATTAATATAGAGAGGACCATTTTTTATCCTGGCTAAGAGATAAGTCTTTCCAGACATTCAGGATGGGGTCAGCAAAAGTCTAGATAGTAAATATTTTATGCTTTATGTGCAGGAAGGTCTCTGTGCAACTTGCTGCTGTCCTAGTAGCAAAGTGGCCGTAGACAGTATGTAAATGATTGGGTGTGGCTGTGTGCTAATAAAACTTTGTTTACAAAAGCAGGCAACAGGCTGGGTTAGGCCAAGGGCCATAACTTGCCACTTCTAATTTAGGACACAGGACCCTCCAAGGGATTTAATAAGCCATTCTGAGGAGCATTTCAGCCCTTGTGTTCGAGCAAATGGCTTCTTCAAGGACTGCACAACAGAAATCATACTTCAGTTCTTTGCTTTATATGGACAAGAGCTTTGACTTCCAAAACTGGGTGAAATGAGACGTTTTCTTTTATTTATTTTTATTTTCAGCAGCTCTTTATCTGTATAATTTCAATGTTCCCCATTACAGAAAGATCATCATAATTTCCAGAGAATTCAAACTTTCTTTTCAGTCCTTAAATCTGTGACTTAGATAAGCTTAGGGAAAATTCTGGCCAAGAACTGGTGGAGATCAAACTGGAGATGAGAAGACACATCACCAGCAATTTACCCATTTCTGTTTAGTGCCCACCAGCTGCCAGTCCCACCCATGCAGACTCCCATGGGACAGAAAGATAGGAAGTTAGCAAGCCACTCAAGAACATTGACTACATTGACTAGGAGAAGAAAAATGCTCATTTGTTCATTATTTCTTACATTCATTCAACCAATATTTACTGAGCACATTCTACGGGCCAATATTCTATGTTGGGTACTGAGGATATGGGGTGAACAAGAAAGTCATTGTTTTTTCCTTATAGGACTCAAGCCAACATCTCTGCTCCAGGGATTTGGATAGAGAGTGTCAAATGTTAAAACAAGACGGGGGCTCAGATAGCTAGCAGTGTGTACCCAGATTAGGAGCTGATCAGGAAAGAAAGGCAAAAGCACAGAAGCACATACATAAGCCAGAAATGTAACGATTCAGTCATCTGATAAACATGGACTCCAAAATGTGAAAGATTCTAGCATATTGGCCAAAATATTAATCCTAGTGGAGAAAGTCCTACTTGGAATGCAAAGAGGACTTGTACTTAAATATTATTAGTAGTACTTTTGTGATTATTACTTAATATATTAGTATACCAGCTGACCTTAGGCAATTTGGTCTTGCAGAACTCTTAGGTATTTTATGTAGAAAATGGAAGCTTACAAAGAAGTTAATGGTGAGTGAGTACTGACTTCCCCCTCTACAACCTGGCCAGTAGGCTGTAAGGAAATCCAGCTTCATTTAAAATTCTGACACATATACAGACCTTTTAAGTTAAAGGGTTCTTATCAGGCAAGCACAGAAGCAGGTCACACAACTAACTGGTTCTATGAGTTCAATGAAGTCCCAGCCCTCTGCCCTTTAGGAGCTCAGCCCACCACCTTGCTTGGAAGGTTTGCTGGAGGTGGCCTCCCAGCATTCCACGGACAGGCTTCTGCTAACATTGTGGGCAGCTGCAGGAAGACAGAACCCTCAGGATTCCTGGATGGATGTAGAACCAGAAAAAGATCAAGCTTTAGGCAAAATCACTAAAAATCATGGATCCGTTGGTTGTTCATACCCTGTTATAATGCAGAGAATTATCTCCATAATATTTTGGCCAATCCACATACTTTGATTACCTTTAATTTCACCAGATGAAGACACTTTTTAAATATGTACCAGCTTATTAACAAGCCACAGATTTCACCCAAATCTGCATTCTATTTAGCCAAGCCTCCGACAGCGATTGCAATAATAGAAGTTCTTGCAATACCTGTCTCAACAAAGGGACTGCCTCTCTGATGTAAGGCAAGTGTGCCTGCCCGGTTGAAATGCCATGAGTGCCTGAGTTGTACCTCAACTCAAGTAATGGGCACGTAATCTCACATTGTCTATGCTGAAATATTTTAAAGTAAATTACAGGTGATATAAAAATCAGAGAAGCACTATTATTATTTACTATTATTACTTACTATTTATGTTTTTAACAACTTATTTACATAAGTGTTGAGAATTTGGAGAGAATGATTATATATTTTTTTAACACTTAAGGCATATTTATTACAGTTTAAACATTTCTTTTTGACCATATATATATTACAGTACCTTTGCCAATAGCATAATGAGTACCTATGATTTGGTAAGGTGCTCTAAATTATCAGGTGTATGTGTAGACTTTATAGTTATTTAGATTCTGGGGAGAAGGGGAAGGTTTTCTTCATGTACAATAAAAAAGCAAACTATTACAATCTACCACAGATTATTACTGCTGGATTATAGAGTTCTAAAGTATAAAAAAAGTTTCATTGTACCAACAATGTCATCACCATCAAATTGGTTTCACTGATCATCACCTAAGAGCACATTTAGGAATAATAACATTGATCGGGTGTCGGGCAGATGTTGGGGGGAGGGGATGGGTGTATACATACATAATGAGTGTGATGCCCACTGTCTAGGGAATGGACACGTTTGAAGCTCTGACGGGGGGGGGGCAAGGGCAATATACGTAACCTAAACTTTTATACCCCCACAATATGCTGAAATAAGAATAAAAAAAATTAAAAAAAGGTTATATTTTTTAAAGTGCAAATGAGAAGAGAGGACATAATAGTAACCAAATCAAAGAAAATAGCCATTAAGAAATCTCTCACACACAGGTAGATAAATAGATAGACCCTGTTAAATAAGTGTAGGTTCTAGACAGAGTGGTTTGCAGTGGTTTTATGTAAAACATGATATCATTAACTATTAATAAAAGCATCATCTTTTAAGTCTACTGTAAATGATGGGAAAATCTGAACCTAAAGCCACCTCCTGGTGGTCCATCTTTTGTCCTATAGCAAAATCTGAAAAGCATAACTAGACCAACCAATAGGCCTTGGGGCCACATGTGGCCTTCTGGATCCTTGAGTGTGGCCTTTTGACTGAATCCAAATTTTACAGAACAAATCCTTTTAGTAAACAGATTTGTTCTTTGAAGTTTGGATTTGGCCGAGGGCCCCACTTGGGGGTCTGGAGGGCCACATGTGACCTTGAGGCCTCAGGCTCCCCACCCCTGGTAGTGAGCACTTGTTATGTGCTAACTGCTTCACCTTTACCACCAATTAGTCCTGTCCACAACCTCCCATGTAGGAACTATGATGCTCATGGGGGAGGTGGCTGGGCTCTCTGCCCAGTGTTGCCCAGTTGGTGCACTGCCAAGCAGGACTCCATCCTGGTCTGGGTGACCCCAACCCCGTGATCTTCCCACTCTGCTTCATTGAGCTTCTGATTCTTTGCTAGTAAGGGAACATCCAAGCTCACCCAGCTTTTTTGAAGTTATGTGTGGGTGTTGGCTACAACGTTGAATGCATCTAAGATGTGCACGAGTTTCTTTAGATTGTTCTAGGTACATCTTTAAGTCCCTTCATCCCGTGACCTGGTCCCAAGGCTAACTCAATTGACTCTCCTCGCAGAGGCATGCACGTCTGAACCTATGAAATCTGTAAATGCCCAGTGTTTGTGAGAGATCCATCCATTGACAAGCTTGCCGCGGATTCCACTGCCACTCTCCTTACATCCCCACCTCTAAGCCCTTTCTCGCAGAGGGTGAGCTCATCGTTTCTGAAAAGCTTGGCGTTTGATAACAAACGTTTTTATCATGAACTTGCTTACCTTCCCTTATTTCCGGTTCAGATTCTTTCTATTATCGCTGGCCCCTTCCTTGTCTGTCAAACTCAAGGCACAACTATCTCCTTCCTTGCCAAAGTGAACCCTTTGCCTGTGAGCTCAGCTTTCTTTCCTCTTTAGGAACAGGATCTGTTATCTGAGTGTGTTCTTCAATCTTCATTTTTCTCTTGGATCCTTCTCCTTGACCTTCAAAAGATGATACCCCCGACCTAAAAAGCAGGATTCCCCCTACCCTGCGACTTCTTTCCTCTCCTTTAGCTTCCCTAGTCCCTGGACGTCGTAGGATGAGCCTTTCTGAGGGCTGGTGCCGCATGTCACTCACCCATGATCCTGCCCTTACCCCTTACCCCCACTGAGATCATCGAATTTAGACTTAAAACACTCGATAGGCAACATTTGCTTTTGTGTCTGCCTGATTTAGCGTGTGTGGTATATCAGCTTGAAACACTTGCTTTGGAAAGCTCCGAAGGGTAGTGGGTATGTGCGACTTGTTCACTGCTGCAGATTCAGCACACCGAAAGTGTGCGATGAACATCTGTTGAATGACATCGTATTGCTGTGATTTTCATTTGTTCCCCTCTGTCTTTGAATTATGCACTTCTTGGGGGCAGGGGCTGCATTTTATTCATCTCTATGTTTCTGGCACTTGGCAACCACAGCACTCCAGGTGTACCAGGAACTCTTTATGTATATATTAGGGATTTTATCTGCCCTTTCAGATGTGCTGAATTCCATTTATATATTAGTCTTCAAAGAAGAAATAAAGTTATTTTAATGAACTTATTGCTAATGAATGTATATTGAATCTTATGCAAAAACACTTCCCTCACTGATAAACTGTTTTTGAAAAATCACACTATATAAGCATAATTTTTGATAACTGCATAATATTCCCTCATAGACATGAACCATAATTAATTTAACTAATATCTATTATTGAACATTGAGGTTGCTTTAAATTTCTTTTGGTTTTAAATATCATTGTCATGAACATCCTTTGTATAAATTCTTGACTGAATCTCTGATTGTTTCTTTAGGATAGATTATGTCAAGGAGCATTAAAGTTTTAAGGATGAAAAGATTGTACCAATTTAAATTCTCATCAGCAGACAATGAGAATGTTCATTAGAATGTACCTTTACTAAGTTTGGCTGACTTTTAATCACCAGTATGATATTTTGTTGATTTTAAAAATAAATAATTACATTACTTTAATCAGCAAAAAATTGTTGAATAAAAGACTGAGTAATGAAAAATGAAATGAAAATGAAAAAATCAATATGACTAAAAAATAACTAAAATGTTGCCAAATATTTAAATATCTGGTATCATGAAAACAGTATTCTCTGATTGATTTTCCCATTTTATTTGGCTTTTTACGGTGGTGACTACACGACCCTGCAGTGGTTTCCTTAGTGTCCCTCGAGGCAGGAACATGCGGACACCCTCAGAGCAGGGCTTCCACACCTCTGTCCCTGCTGGGTTCCCAACACTGACCACAGTGCTGGACAGGCAGTAGGCACTCAGTGGATATGTGCTCAGTGAATGAACTATTGAAGGGGAGTAATAAGGAAGTTTGTGTCCCTCCTTACCTTCTATAGAGTGCTAGCCTGAGCCCTGAGAATGGCTGATGAAGCAAGTCATATGTGATGTTTTGTGCCTTTCAAAGCAACTTATAAACCTAAATAAAATGTGTTTTCCCCCATGGCTAGCTCATGCCACGAGTGGGCATCATCACAACAGAGGCCACAGGGTACTTGCTCCCGCGTGTCGTAGCTGCCTGCATTGGAACACAAGAGCACCTGGAGCCCACTGGGATGCTTAGTATAAATCTAAAAAAAAAATAAGAATAGAAATACAAACTGAAAAATCACTAAAAATTTAAAGCAACAACAACAACAATGATTTGAATACCAGACAAAGGAAAAATAATCTCTGTTACGGGGATTTATAGGCAAGAGAAATCTTTGTGCTGGAGAAAAGGAACTGAGATGGATCCCAGCAACACAGCCTGAAACACAGTGGACCATGTACACATGTGTACACGTGCACATGCTCATGCACATGGGCACACACATTCACACATGCATGTGCACAGAACACACACATGCACACACACTGCATCTATAGCTGAGTGATGGACGGATGGTAATATCTAGATAGAAACAGACCAGGAGAACCAGCACAGTGCTCATTCTCAAGGGCAGAGAGTCTTGGCATTGGACATCTTTACAGCACTCCCTCAAACAGAAGTTCAACGTTGGCATGCTAGTGTGA
This sequence comes from Lemur catta, assembly GCF_020740605.2. NCBI lineage: Eukaryota > Metazoa > Chordata > Mammalia > Primates > Lemuridae > Lemur > Lemur catta. The sequence goes on along the minus strand of NC_059144.1, from coordinate 13,038,964 downwards.
GTCCGAAGACCATAACGGGAATGATGATGGTGGCACTTCCATTCCTGCCACCACTCACCGTCACAGACACAGTCGCAGCCACTGCATGGACCACCAGCCCTGCCAGCCCCACCAGCTCGTCCCAGATCCATCTGCTCCTCTGTGCATTCTGCTCCAGCTGTCCTACTGCCACCACACGGGGCTGCCCACCTGGACAACTTCTCTGCTGAGGGGACAAGGAAACAGGTGGGGCAGCCACATCATCTCAGCAGGCCTGGCTCCGGGGGAGACTTGGGGCTGGCTCCTTCCCTCCCACTCCGTGCGATGGTTGTAGGCATCAACACTCAGTTTTCAGAGCAAGGACCTTTTATCTCTTGCTCTAATTTGATATGCTTTTCAGTCCCCCATTGCTGAGCTAATGGGAGTGTCTGTTACCTCGGGGCCTCAGAGGGAAGAGACAGAGTGCAGGGAAGATCACAGACAGGACCTCAGGCACCACAGCCATGATCGTGTTTCTCGTTTGCCTTGGTTCTGGGTCCTGCTGGCAGAACAGAGTGCATTTTATGTTGGGGATGTCAGATATGGGCGGACACTGGGAACAGAGGAGAGAAAGAAACAGATCTTATCTTCTTGCAGACAGACCAGAGCAGATGGGACTCTAGGCAAACTCTTCCCAGCTCTGCTTTTTTTCAAATTACCTAACTGAATTCATTTTAAATGTATTCAAAGTCACTCAAGTTAAAACTTCCAAAGTAGGTAGGAAAAGGGTGCAGAGAAATCTGCATGGGGAAGAGCGTTGAGTTGGGTTAGAAGTGGGAAAATGTGTTCCAGGTCATCCCAAGCCTACTTGAAATTAGTGGATTTAGAACATGTTCCCAGGAGCGAACCTCTGGGAAAGCTCTGGGCTCTGCAAAGGGCTCTCCTGCCCGGCTGACATGGGCTGTCTCCTGCCTGGCGAGAACAGTTCCTGAATGTTCCTGGAAACCACTTCCAAGAATGGCTGCAAGGGCAGGCAGCAGTGACAGTAACCACCGCACAGGGGACGAGGGAGTCCAAGGTGCCCTTCACCACGGAGCTCATGGTGCGTGTTGAGAGCCTCCGAGTGCAGCTCAGGAAGCAGAAAGTGGGGATCACGCAAGGAAGGGGGGTGTGGAAGTGAGATTATAAGCAGAGTAAGCTGATGACAGATGCCATCTGGGTGTTGGTGGAGATGAGGCTGTCCAAGGACAAACAGGCCTCGGGCCAAAATGTGTTCTGGGCTACTCTGGCACTAAATCACAGTTCCACACTGTTGCAGGGGCAGCAGTGAAGCGAAAGGGGAAGGAAAGGCATCAAGGCAACTATTAGTCATAATTGCTTGTTTCTATCGAGACAATAACACCAGCCACACAGGACTGGTTGAGAATTCAATGAGATGACCCAGGCAAGACATCAAACTCAATGCCTAACTCATGAGATCCTCCAGCAATTTCAACAATTTCAAAGCACAGTGTCCAAGACTCATTTATTCACTTATTCACTCAACAAAACAGTTCTTGAGGGCCTACTATGTGCCAGACACTATTTGAATTACCAGGAACAGTACACTAAACTGAATTTTTGTGTCCTCCCAAAATTCATGTATTACGATCCTACCTCCTAGAGCGAAGGTATTAGGAGGTGGGGTCTTTTGACGGTGATTAGGTCACGAGGGTGGAGCCCTCATGAATGGGATTAGTGCCCTTATAAGAAGATACCAAGAAATCAGACCCTTATCTTACAGCATACACAACAATCAACTCAAAGTGGATAAAAAACCTAAATGTAAGACCTTAAAATATGAAACTCCTAGAAGAGAACACAAGGGAAAAGCTCCTTGACATCGGCCTTGGCAATGATTTTTGTATCTCACACCAGAAGCTCAAGCTACAAAACCAGAAACATATAAATAGGACTATATCAAACTTAAAAGCTTCTGCACAGCAAAGGAAACAATTAATAAATGAAAAGGCAATCTACAGACTTGGAAAAAATAGTTGTAAACCACATTTATGATAAGGGGTTAATATCCAAATTTTTTAAAAAAACGCTCACAACTCTCTCATGCCTCTTTCTTGCAAGTGCACGTGCAAACTACACTGCTGTGGGTGAGTGTCAGGATAAGGTTCCCGTCACTTACCTCCTGCACAAGTGTCATCTCCTGCCTGTCCCACTTCTGCAGGTGAATAAGTTTGCCTCCATCCAGTGTGACAGTGGACTGGACCTTCCTGTCATCTGCTGTTGTCTCATCGGGCTCCACCCCTAGCTTAAAGCTGATCTCTGTGTTCTAGAAGGTGCTCTGTGTCTTTAGGATGCTAGTGTCCCCATTCTTTTTGATGACTGTTGGTAGGCTTGGTCGTGTTGGCTACCTGCCTTGTAGCAAAACCCATGCGATTGATTTCATGGAGTCATGGAAATCCTTGCTGTCTGCTACTTTCCGGGTGCCCAGGAAGGTGTCCACCACGGTGATGCTGGGGTAGGCTGAGAAAGCAGCTGCAAGAGAGCAGGCATGCAAGGACTCCAGACGGGCCAATAAAATTTATTATAAAAAAGAAGACGCTGAAGAAGAGGCCAGAGAGCTATGTAGCTAACTCTCTTTCTGTCATGTGAAAGTACAATGAGAAATTGGCAGTTTGCAGCCCAGAAGAGGCCCCAGACAGAACCCAACCATGTGGCCCAAATCTCGGATTTCCAGCTTCCATAGCTGTGAGAAATAAGTGTCTGTTGTTTAAACCACCCAGTTTGCGCTATTCTGTTATAGCGGCCCAAGCTAAGACAGGCAGAAATAGAAAAACCCTCTGTTCTCTAGGATTTTATGTTCTACTAAGAGTAAAAGAACAATAAATAAAATGTACATGTCAGGAAATAAGAAGTGCTATGAATGAAAGAAAAGCAAGGGAAGGAAGCAGGAGGGGTGGGGAACTCTCCGAGCCAGTCATCGGGGAAGCAGCAAGGCAATGTCATCTGCACAGAGATTGGCATGAATCATTCCAGGCAGAGGAAGGAGCCAGTGCAAAGGCCCTGGGGTGAGTATGGCTGATGTCATCAAGGGGTAGCCGAAGGGCAGGGGCTTGGGGAAACCAAAGGAGATGAGGTCTGAGAGGTCGATGTGGCTCAGAGGACTTAGGGGCTTGAAGGCCACAGCAAGGACCTTCAATTCTATTCCTGAGTGGGGTTGGAAATCATTGAGAAGCTTGGGCTGTGATGTCACACCTCCTGCCTCATGTTTTCAGAGGAGACTTTGGCTGCCTCACGGAGGTCAGCAGAGGGTGAGAGGGCCAGGATGAGAAGCTAGAGGCCCAGGTAGGAGCCGTGGTGCGGTAGAGGTGGCAAAATGATGGGACTCGGGCAAGCAGGCAGAATTCCCTGCTGGATTTTGGGTGTAGGCCATGGGGGAAAGAGTGAAGGAGACTTACAAGTGGTAGAAGCTCATTTGCTGAGATGAGTGAGCCCAAGGGTGTGGCGAGTGAAGGACGTGGCAATGCTACTGTTAAGACGACAGCCGGGCTGTAGCGTGGAGCTCTTCCTCCCAAGGCCTTCCCTGTGTCATTCGCAAGCTGGGCATGGCGAAGGTGACAAGTGACCACTTCCTTCACTCTGAGACTCTGTAATTAGGGCCCTAGTTTCAAAACATCATTGTATATTTGACTTACCCAGAGAAACTAAGAACACGGATTCCAGAGACCAGCAGAAATTCTGACTCAGTGGGCCCACGGAGGGATCCAAACATCGAGTGGTTTTTAGCAACCACCCAGGGGACGCTGATGCAAGGAGTCCGTGGCCATACTCTGAGAGTCCCATCCTGGGGAAGATGCTTCTGATGGTTTTGTTGATGTCAAAGACAACCCAGGAAGAACACATGTCTCGTGGGCTGATGAGGTGACTCGTGCCAGCCCATCTGTCCTGGAGCACCTCTGACAAAGATCCCATAGAAAACATGATCCTGTGTAAGACAGAGGAGTAGTTGCAAGCATGGGTGACACCTGCAGCATCCTCTGAGCCTCACCCAAGCATGAAGAGGTGGCCGCAGCAAGCCCTGGGGCATCTCCCCGTCATTAACTGACCAGAGGACGGACTCCTGCTGCTGAGTCCAAAGTGCCAAGCCAAGAAAGGAGTAACCTCACAGCGCCTGTTGAGGACATACACTGAGGGTAGCCTGCAGGGCCTGTCAGGCAACTGCTCTAGCTTTTCTGATCAGCATTTACTTGTAAGTTGTGGGGCATAATGAAAAAATCTCTAATAAGATCCTTTTATATCCATATATCAACCAAAGCAATTGCAATAGTAATCAAATCGGCTAAGCTCCATGCGACCAGTGACACTATGCAGTTATCAGTGCAAAAACAGTTTCAACTCTAACTGGGCAGTGGAACTCGGTGTCATTTATAGAGTTATCATATCACAGACCTTCTTCCTCTAGCCTGGTCCTATATGTTAGAAAATACTATATATTCGATGTGTATTCCATAGCAATACACAAGCAACACTGATGAAAAATACAGATTCCTGGGCTCTAAGTGAGATGTTTGGAATGTTTGGAAACCCCAAAGTCTCTGTAATTTTAAACCAGTTTCCCCACATGATTCTCTTAGGTACCACTGATAAAGACCTTACCCAGATATATATGTTTGAGATACGACTTAGAAAACACAGCGGCTGGCTTTGGAAATACAAATGCAATTGTCTCATCTTTTACCAGCAGGTGATTCATACTGAGAGATGACTTGAAGACATCCAGCAATTCCTCCACGAGCTACTCCTTCCTTACTGACATAAGACAGAGGACAACATGGAATGATGCATTGGTTATTTTGCAATTTAATCACCATAAAGAGTAGATAAAGGATTTGTATCAACATGAAAGTCTCTAATCATAGTAGCGGAGTAGGATATAGAATCTGCAGACGAGGTGATTGTGAGCCTCAGCTTCAGAGTCACTCTTCAGGCCCATATATTGGTGTAAGTCACACACTTTAACCACAAGAGACCATCACTGAATTATCTACAGCAATATAAGAAGGCCAGTGACTTGGAGAGGATCGGGCTCAAATTGTGAGTAAATGGGGGCAAAGATAACTTTGGAACCACATGAACTGTGAATAATAATAGTAGTTTCTTGGCCACTCTGTGCAAGCTCCTTTTTGGGGGGCTTTTGGTTCTAGAATAAAAAGCCACTGTGACACATTGGCATCTGGCATTTAACAGGCAAGCACAGTTTCAGAACGTGAAATCGCAGTGGGAATGCTCTTTGCGACATACTCCTCAGGCTGAGAATGGCATACGCTCGGCTTTCTGTCATATAACCCTCCTGCTGTTGACGTCTAAAGCCTCCACACACCTTTTCTCAGGAGGCTGTAAAGATGATTAGAAATGTGTGCTGCTTCTAGAAGTGAAGCATAGCTGAAGCTCTGGATTTGTCTTTTGGAGGTGACCAGGTATGCCTTGCACAGACTTGACTTTGGACAGCAGAACGTCACCAATCTCAACACCTAGGAAGGGCACTTGGCATCCCAAGTTCACATTTTCCTCCCCACACCACCCACCCTTCCCGCACACCCACTCAGTATTTGATGCCAGACTCACTGGAGTCTTTCCGAAGTTCTCATTCTACTGATCCATTACAGGGATGGTGCAATAACTGACATTTTAGAGATGTTTGACTTGCTGTAGTTCATACCTGGATAAACTACCTTCTTGTTCTCTCAACGTTGGAGAGCCTTGCAGCTCTCTCTCTCTTTCTGTGGTCTCTTTCTTCATGACCTCATGCATGCTTCCAACTTCAATTACCAGTGATATTAATCTTTTCTTAATTTTATTCTAACTGCCAACCTAATATTTCCATTTTTCTCAGCTTCTGAAATTCAACATGTCTCATGACAAGGACAGCTGCAGGGTTTTCTGCAGAGAAGCTGTGGCTCGTGGCTACATCAGAATTTCTAATGACACCCCCTGTCATTGTCTTTGTCCTGCTGAAGAATAACAGAATCTCTGGAGAAAAACTGTGGGTGGGAGTGCCCCTGATGATGGCTGCTCTCATCACCAATGTCTCACCCCAGGCTTGACTTCCACTGTGCAATCCAGCTGGGCTTTAGTGCCTGTGGAAAGACGAGAGCATCTTGGGGCACCTCCTCAAAACCTCCACACTTCTTTTGTCCCTTAGCATAATCTACAGAAATGGCAATAAAAGTGAGAGTGTAGACGCATAAAGAGCAAAGAAATCTGGCCAGGGTTCCGGGTACCTTGTGTGGAAACAGCTGGGTAAACAGTGAATTTGAGGCATTAGCACATGTCATTTGTACAGCAATGAGAGTTTTCAAAAAGCATTCATCTTTTGCACTCAAAGTGAAGCCAGATATAACATTTTCTGAGGAGCAGGAGTCTAGTACAGTGCTGTAGGTGCATATTGCCGCTCTCACATTTCCAAATGCTTGCTCTGCTCTTTCTTAGCCAGCATCTCAAGGAATCTTCAACCATTTTTCCACTTGTTTATTGTGAAGGAAAGAACATCCCAGTGCTCTGGAGAAAGTAAAGCCCCTGTCTTTCCAGCTGTGTGGCTTAGTGGAAGCATAATGGTGGGCGAGTAAATTCTTCAGTTTCATGTTCAAATGTCCTGATGTCATTCTACGAAGAGAGTTATGATCAACACATTTATAAGTCACCAGTGAACTTAAATCTTTAGAACACATATTGGAGTTTGGAATCCTCACCCAAATTTCAGTTCTGAGGGTCCATATGTGTTCAGTTAGGAATTCATCTAGAAACACAAAAACACAGTTTCCTTGAGCACGGCCTTGGGCTTCCTGCCTTGGGAAGGTGACAGCTGTCGTGGGGAAGAGCGAGTTAGGGCAGGAATCGAGGGAGGGAAGGGGAGGACAGCCCTGTGGAGAGTGTTACTGGGCAATAAATTTTAGCTAAGTGACAGGACTCTGAAGATCACTGTGTCTTCCAGCCTCCATTCAAATTAAACAAACAACATTTTTCTGTCCCTCTGTCTTCTTGAGTTTTATTGTATGCAGCAAAGCGGTGCATGGTGTTTCTGATTTTAAATATTTCACCAAAAACGTGATACAAGGATGGTTTTTTTTTTTTTTCTCTTAAATGAGCCAGGTGTTTCTGTAAGACCTGGAAAACAAGACATTATTTTAGAACGTGAAGGTAGAGGAAGACACGTTACTCATTCTTTCTTCTCTGCCACTTCCTGAAATGGGTAGTCCTTCCCTTCGGATCCAAATCCATTGTGTCATGTCTAGCTAAAACCCTGCCTTTCCCATGAGCATGCCTTTTCTCCATGACTGCAGGGCGTTCTAGCAACAGTCAGTGTGTGTATCCATCAGCGCACGGTGCGGAGCGCCAAGCACACACAGTCTTGGCGTCTCATGCTCATGGTGATCTCTGAGGCAGGGACCACATGATCTTCACCTTTCAGATGTGTAAGCAGAAAGTTGGCGGTTCTGCAACGTGTCCATGTGTCAAGGCCATGTCATCAGTAGGTGAATAGCCAGGGTCAAGAGCCAGGGGTCCTCCCTCAGGGGGGTCCACCCTAAAACCCTCTCTAGTGCTCTGTCCCCTGTGGGAACCTCGCCCAGGGATTCCTTTAAGGCTTATTCTTTCATCTCCAACTAGACCGTGAAGCCCTTGATGCCATTCTTGTCTTGGACTTTTTTTGCATCCAGATCACCACGTCACACACGCATGTGTGCGGGAGTGTGTCACAGACACCCGCTGGTTGAGATCTCATGAGGATGTATGAAACCAGAGACTCGAAAAATAGCAAAGTCAGCTTTTAGATAAGGTAATCATTCTATGGCTTATGGGTTCTGCTTTATGTTACAGGTCTTTAAAATCATGTTGTGTCCAAGCAAGTATCAAAATGAGAAAAGAAAACAACCCAGTAACGCACATCAGCTTTGGGAATGTCTTTGTAATTAATGTTATTTTTGACTGTACTGGAGTAAGATACAGGCGGGCAGACACTCCAATGTGAATAGTATCAAAACACAGTCTCGCCCCATCCTGTGTTTCCGCCTGGGATCCCACCCGGCAATGACTGTGGATGCCCCGCACCTGAGCGTGTGAGATGCTGTCATTTCAGACCCCACCTGTCTCAGGGAAGCCTCTCAGTCTCCTAGAGGTTCTGTCCGTCCAGACAGCTCTGGGGCAGGGTCTTCGCAGGATGGGTAGTGTGGACAAGCAAGGATGGGGAGGGAACGTGGAATAGGCCACCTGGAAGAATCTGAGAAAGGTCTGCAAGAGCCTCTCCAGATCCAGTGACTATGCAGTAGTGATGCACACAAAAGGGCCCACGAATTAGTTCACGGTGTAAACCAAGTGCCACAAAGAAAGGATCAGGGGATGGGGCAGAGGAAGTGAGTTTTGTCTGGGCCTGGGGGGAGTGGGAAGGGTGACAAGGAGGTTAGCAGCCCCACGGGATGGAGCAGGGTCCCGAGGAGAGGTAGAGTATGGGAGGGTGCTGGCCCAGGAGAGATGCCGCCAGGCCAAGCCAAACGCTGTGGACCCCAGCAACCCACCCCCGGGGCACAGCTCTAGGCCTTCCGAGGAGCTGCAGCAAAGGGAACGATGTCCTCTCCCAGTTTCAGGAAAGTTGCCTTGACAGGTAGGGAATGTCAACTTTCCATAGAGCTGCGCTCTGTTCGCCACTTGTCCAAATAGTAATAAATCACCAGTACATTCCTGGTGCTGTTTGGAAGGTTCGGACTTCAAAGCCCCGAATTCACAAACAGGAACCTTTCATTAACTCTGGAAAAAGAATTGCACTTTATTTCAATTTGTGCACTCTGGTTATTTAGTGGAAGCCTGTATTGGTGACCAACACGAGGTGCTGTTTTGAATCAAATGCCTTTTATTCTAGAACCGTCAGACACTGAAATTGTGTTTAAATGCTTGACCAGCCTTCATCTGTACCAAATGTTTGAACTCGCTTTTATAAAAGATGAGACAACTTTGCTTTTTAGTTTTTGTTTTTTTTTTTTTAAAGCTGGTTTTATTCACTAGATACCATAAGACCAAAAAAAAAAAAAAAATCCCTCAGAGCTATAACATTTTGATTTTCCTGGAGTTCAAAGTACTACCTTTCTCCATTAAATAATTTAAAGCATCTTTTTTGTGAGAAGGGCATAAAAGCGAGATCTAATCTGGAGTTGGATGCCTTGTGGTGCGTTGCTTTGCTGAGGCCCATTGCCTGGTTATTCCTCTATTTCTTCTCTTCTCCCCGCTCCGCGGCTGTGTGTGGGTATCCAATGTCAGAATCCTTTCTTTCATCAGCCCCACGCAAATGGGACAGTCCTTTCTCTGCTGAACATCACTGCCGCGTGGACCTTTAAAGTTCCGGTCAAACATCCCTTTTTGTTTTTATTAGGAAGCACTGCGTCACACAAAGACGATATGAAACATTGACCTTAAGCATGAGCATTAAAAAGCAAACTGGGATCTTTCCTGTTTTCAGCTGGAACAACCATTTTCTTCAGGCCTGGCCTGAGTCTCAGATGTTTGACTCTTCCAGGAATCAAGGTGAAAAGGATAAACATGCAAGTTTAAAAGAAAGAAAGAAAGAAAAAAAAGAAAAGATAATCCAACTTGCATTTCCTTTCTGTACGCTGGTGGCAGAATGTTTAGCTGGCAGCCACTGACAGGGTTTGGAAAACTCATCAGTGGGAGAGGAGCCAAAACACAGCTTGAACATGGGTGGTCACCAGCAGTAAAAGAGGGGGTGCAAGCGAGAAAGCCAGAGTCTTCATACAAACGTTTTCACATGATGTTCCAGTGATCTGCTTTTCTCCATGGCTAAGAGAGTGTAACTGTCATCATCCCGCTGAAAGCTCAAATTAAGGTGATGCCATGAGGAAGCATTTCATGTCAACTGCAGAAAACAGAGCTGACACATCATCATCCCCGCAGGCTTGAGTGGGATGGTGTGCACCTTTTTGCCTAGTTTCAAGAATAAAATGGTCACACTATGTCATATATTACGCCTCCAAAAATTCATGGTCAGGTAATTTGAATATCAATCTAGGGTAAAACTCCTTTCCATTAGCAGAGACTTTTTGTTGTCTTTCGTTTGCTGTTAGACTGGCTATGCACAAACAGAGAGACCAAGACACCAGTAAGCGATACAAATGTTAACCAACTCAACAGTCACAACAGCGAAACCCAACGCCCTTTAGAAGCACTTACATACACTACCAATTTACACTGCCAATTTAAGAAATAAAAGGTACGTTTTTTGAGCAAGAGAAGAATTCTCTATTAAGTTAATCATGATGATAGCATCGATATACATCAGGTCTTTGTTGTTTTTTTGTTTTGTTTTTGAGTATAAGTAGTCTGCAAATATTTTCCTCTTTGTTTGATTAGTAAGTTATTTTGTTAGTGAGATTTATAATCATCAAAAAATACGTGCAGACGTTGTTTGCCTCCCTGGAGAGACTGCCAATTGCCCTTACTGGGCAGGCCAGTGTCAATGCCATGCAGGTTTCAGGCACCGCACTTGTCCTGCACAAGGGGGCAGCTCTATTTTGTGGCAGCGTTTCTCCCAGCATTGGCATCAGAAATAGTTTGAAGGCGACATCTCCCAAGCAAACGTTTACCTTTGTACTCAAAAAAGAGCTGTTTCTCCATTAGGCCTGCCTCAAAAGCCATTGTTTTTTTTGTTTGTTTGTTTTGTTTGTTTGTTTTTTTCAATGAAGCTCTCTGCTATCTTTACCTTTAGGACCAAAATCCAGGGTTCCATGACAACCTCAAGCTTGTAATGTTTTTTGTTTCTTCTGTTATATATATACATTTGCGTGTGTGATCCTTCGAGCCAACCCACTCCTCCTTCTCCCTGTGCTTTGCTCACTTAGAAGGAAGCAATGGAGCGCTCCGTGTCTTTGTTTAGAGGCAGCAAGACCAGTGCTCATCTTCATCCCAAGAGCGGCCACTTCCTATCTTTGTTTTACAAGGTTGTCTGCTCTGCGGGCCCTGGGCAGGGTGTAGAACAGGTTCCCAGAGGCTCTTCTCATCTTTTCCTCTGTTTGTAAAATCCCCATATTCAAACTTGAAGAGTCAGTAATGGCCTATATTTTTGGAAGCTCTACACGGTAGCATATTAATATAATTGGTTTCACTGGGTTTGCTCAACATATTAACCAGTTGTATGACTGAATTGGTCTCACTTTTTGCACAGATGTGGCTTCCAGAAACTTACAGTATTTTTGAGTCACTGTATTGCTTTGGGTGCTACACATCTAGAGGGGAAAACATTGCATGGATCAAGAAGTGTAACTGTTAGCACTTGATCATGGATCTTAGATCCATTTCAAGCATTCGCTATGATAAGCATACACACTTCCAACATGTGGCATTGCTGCACCATTGCATCTATTTTTTTTCTTACAGTTTGTCTCATGATGGCATATTGAACTGATTTTGGAAAAAACACAGGTTCTATATTAAGTCACAGGGTATGACTAGCTTTTGACTTTCAATTATATAACCTAAGTTAATAGCAAATCTCCTTTGTCTTTGTATATGTGTCTGTGAGTGTACATAAGGATAATAATCCTTTTGTTAGGAAGATCATGGTCTACATATTGGTGGGGGGAAAAAGAAAAAAAAATTACAAGCACAGAGGTCACCAGAGAATCTTGGATTTGGGTCCTAGCTTTGGTTCTTGTTACCTGCACAACTTTGGAAAAGTTACCTGGCTTACCTTATATTAATACAATTGTTTTAAGGACAGAATGATAGAATCCATATTAACATTTAGAGCAGTGTGACAGTGAACATATTAGGAAGTGATAACTAGTATTCAGAAGTGTAGTCTAGCTACTGTTGCTATAAAGTTCTCATTCCTGTATTGAGATGTGCATGTTTCCAAATGTTCAGCAAAACCATCTCTTTTTGAGGCTACCAGTTAAGGATCCTTAAGACAATATTAAGGCAAAATATTCTGCTCCTATGTCTTCTGGTAATTTTTACACAATATAAAACTATGAATAGAAGTCAGTTAAATAAAGTTTTTCTTAACACTTTCTCTCTAAAATGATAAAATTATTCATTAAACACTTTGATAACCTTTAAATGGAATGAGATTGATATTCCTGTCCAGCAAACAGACAGAAACAATGGCAATGTATCATAGAGGAAAATTCTCTGCTTAAACACCAGAATTGAGTCCCTACCCTTTTTTTTTTCTTGCCCCTGACTAGCTGTGTGATTTGAAGCAAATTAATTCTCCAAGTCACATTCCCTTTATCTATAAAATATGAGAAAATATACCCATATCCTGGGATTGCTGTGAGGACTGGCATAAGAGTTGCCCAGTCACCTTTCCCATAATATGGAGAAAAGGCATTGTTGAGCTGAAGGTGATTTCAGATGGCTATTAAAAACATATTTGTGTGATGGCCTCATATTTTGAATGATATACACCCTCCCAGCACGATGACAATGTGATCGACTAGCACTGAAATACTTCAAGGGAAATCCTCTCATGACTTTATTACTTTCACGATCACTACCCCTCAACCCCCAGGTCATCTGTTAATAATTATTAAACTGACGCCCTCCTTTTATCTCTTTGGATTTCAAAAAAACGTTTAGTGTTGTTATTTGTGATCTTGATTATAAATAGCAGAAATCCCTCTGGGGGAGCTTTGGGAATAAAAGGAGGGAGGGGTTGGATATCAGGTGACGGGGGCTTTTACACGTGGTGGATGGGGTGCCTCTTGGCTCCCCATTGCAATACACCACAGTCCGGAGTTTTGGTGAAAACCCAGGACATTCTTGCTCTGTCTCTCAACCAGACTCTACCCAGCTGTCTCTCAACCAACTGTATTCCACTCAGCCGCAGTAGAGTTGCTCCACGTGTGCTATGGCTGTGACAGGACAAACTCAACCTCCTGTGATTCTTGCAGTTTGCTATTATAAAGCAGAGTCCCAGACTCAGCACCAAGATAGGAAGAGGTTAGATTGTGTAGTTCCCCATGTGTATTGGAGTTAACTGAAGTCTATTTGCTGATCCAAAGCAATGTACTGGAGTCATTACTTCAAATAATAAGAGAAAGCAGTTTGGTTTTTCTAATAAGGAAATATTTTTGTTAAGTAACTCCAACATTTAGAAGGATAGTTTGCTATGTAGAAATTGCTAATAGGTTTAATATGTACAAAAAGCTTGGTTTTGCAAAGTAGGCATGCTCTTTTTGTGAAAAAGAGTGAAAGTTCTTTTCATCACCATGGAAAAAGACATTATTTTGTTCATAGACTATGTGCTAGAACATAGTAGAAGATTATAATTTTAAATAATGAGAAATAGAAAGTATAAAATACAAAATTATATGATTCAAAATTATATGGATATTAGTGAAACTGGTACTAGAAAGAAGAAAATTAAACTCCTTATCATATTTGTAATATTCTAAAAGCAAGCAAGCCTTAGCCTAGGGTTAAACTGAATAACTAAAACTACAATGAGATATCATCTCACCCCAGTTAAAATGGCTTTCATCAAAAAGATAGGCAATAATGAATGCTGGTGAGGATGTGGAGAAATGAGAACCCTTGTACACTGTTGGTGGGAATGTAAATTAGTGCACCCACTATGGAAAACAGTATGGAGGTTCCTCATAAAACTGAAAATAGAGCTACTACATGACCCTGCAATCCCACTGCTGGGTATATATCCAAGGAGGGGAATTCAGTATCTCGAAAATCTATCTTCACTCCTCTGTTTATTGCAGCACTATTCATAATAGCCAAGATTTGGAATCAACCTAAGTATCTATCATTGGATGAACAGATAAAGAAATTGTGGTACATATACATAGCCACAAAAAAGAATGAAATCCTACCATTTGAAACAACATAGGTGGAACTGAAGAATATTATGTTAAGTGAAATAAGCCAAGAACAGAAAGACAAATTTCACATGTTCTCTCTCATATGTGGGAACTAAATATCAAAAATAATTGATCCCATGGAGGCAGAGAATAGAATGATGGTTACCAGAGGCTGGGAAGGGTAGTGGGGATGGGGGGGATAAAGTGGGTATGGCTAATGGGTAGAAAAATATAGTTAGATAGTTAGGTAAAATGAACAATATTTGATAGCACAGCAAAGTGAACATAATCAACAAGTTAGAGAATACTTTAAAATAACTAAAAGAGTGGAATTGGAATGTTGCTAACACAAAGAAATGTTAAATGCCAATTACTCTGATTTGATTAATTCACACTGTCTGCCTGTAACAAAACATCACACGTACCCTATAAAGATATACAACCATTATGTATCCATGATAATTAAAAATAAAATCTTTTTTTACAAACTACTTCCTTAACATGATATGTGCATTCAAGCATGTATTGTGGCTAATTATGGAGCAATTATGTCATTTTGCCCATTGTAATTGACTGAATTAAATCAACTATATAGTATTTTGGTTAAATCCTGAGGAATGTTTTCTAGTTGCTTGTTCAAATCAAATGAAAAGTGAGTCTTCTGGCCCGGGTATGAAGGTGGACATGTATTTTATTCCCACTTTATCTTCCCACATAGGAGATGGCAATCGATTAAATATAAATCCGGTGCCTCATTGTTCAAGATACTTTTAGAAAAATGCAATTTCCTTTAGGACACTCCCACTCAGTTAACTGTTGCTGACTCACTTTTTTGACCAAGGGTTTGGTTTCATTTTTGGAAAGAATATTATCCATTTGTACATTCACCTTCATTCTTCATTAAAAACAAAACAGAACATCTCACAAGCACTGGTGCCTTTAGTTCCAAAATGTTTCTTGATCTTGAGTGACTTCGGGCAACTTGAAAGGAGCCGTTGCAGCAGGGGTGGGCGCACCTCTGCCACTGCAGGAAACCGTGGAAGAGCACAGACAAGTCTGTGGTTAAACCGGTGGCCAGAGTCATAGCTTGATTAATTCCATACAGCCCACAAAATGAGAAGTGAAACACCATGGCAATTTACAGAGTGTACAGGGACCTGGGCTAACCAGAAATGATACCATTTTCCCTCTGTTCCTCAAGGGTTAGAGGCTTGTGTAGAAATCCTGTCACTGGCCAATGTGGCCCCATACCTAACAGGACGACTGGCCCCTTCTATTTTGATTATCTGCGTGGGTGTTCTAACCCTACCAGAAAGTACCAGAGGGAGTTATGCTTCCAAACCCTGCAGGGCAAATGGGAGAAAATGCAGTTGTCACCTCTCAGTTATAATAGCTTAATTATCAAGTTATCAATAACATATTAATAACGATATTAATGACACATATATACTGCATAATTCTGTCCACACACTTTACCAATTACTTTTACAACAGCCCTAAAAGTAGGTGTTGTTATTTCCACATTGGAGAATATGAAACTGAAGCTCATGGAAGTTGAATAATTTGCCGACGTCTCTAGCTAGCAAATAGTAGAGTCAGGTTTGAACATAAATTCATCTACATTTGAAGTTTGTATTTTTCTCACTATGCTATATTTTCTTATTTTTAAGGCCATCATCTTTTGAAAAGTAAGATATAATTTATATATGATAAAATTCACCCTTTTGAAATATACAATTTAGCAGTTTTTAGTGTGTTACAAAATTGCACACCATCACCACTATCTTATTCCAGAGCATTTCATCACCCCAAAAAGAAACCCAATACCTATTAGCCATTACCCCTCATATCCCCCTCCTAGGTCTTGGAAATCACTTATCTATTTTCTGTCT
Organism: Lemur catta; assembly: GCF_020740605.2. NCBI lineage: Eukaryota > Metazoa > Chordata > Mammalia > Primates > Lemuridae > Lemur > Lemur catta. The sequence continues at coordinate 13,023,240 of NC_059144.1, read as the reverse complement.
TTATGAATTTGCCTGTTCTGTACATTTCATATAAATATAATCATACAATGGGTGGCCTTTTGTGTCCGGCTTCTTTCACTTTGCTTAATGGTTTCAAATTTCATCCATGTTGCAGCATGCATTAATATTTTATCCTTTTTATGGCTGAATAATATTCCATTTCATGGATGTATCACATTCTGTTTATCCACTACTCAGTTGGTGGACATTTTGGTCCTTTCCGCATTTGGGTCATTATGAATAATGCTATTGATACTATGAACATAGCTATGGCTATGGAGGGAATTTGACACATATCTGTTAAATTGGGTGCAGAATCCTCAAGCCTTGCTGGATGATAAATGGGCTGCAAGGCATGAAGTGGTAGACGTAATCAGGGGTGGTCCCCATATTTCTCTACCCATCCCCATGGAAGCTTAAAGCAACTCCAATCTGGATGCTAATCTGCCACGTTGATTTCTGAGTGACGCCTGTTCAGGGAACACCTCTAACAGAAGTATCTCAAGATTGGAAAAACAAACACCACATGTACTCATTATTAAATTGGAGCTAACCAATGAGCACACATGTGCACAGAGGGAAGTAAAACTCAGGGGAAATCAATTGGGGGGGAGGGGGAGGAAGGGAGGGGCAAAAACCTACCTAATGGGTACAATGAACACTATTTGTGTGATGGGCACACCTAAAGCCGTGACTCAAGCATTACAAAAGCGATCCATATAAACAAAAACACTTGTACCTCCTTGATATTTTGAAATAAAAGTAAAATAAAATAAAATAGCAAATAGGTAAACGAGGCTGGCTTTTGTCAAACTAGATCTTTTGGAAAAAAACAGATCTTGAAGTTTAAATGAGGATCAAAGTGGACAGTTAGATAGTCTATGAGAGTAAGAAGATACATAAATATGCAAGTGATGCAATTGCTTAAGGACATGTTCCTAAGGAGAGGGGAGCTGGAGAGAGGGTTTAGGTTGGGGGCCAAGTGCATTCTCTGTCTTTCACAAGTTTGGCAGAAACTTGGTCTTTGGACCAGGTAGGGAGGGTGGAGAATCTCAGCTGGATAAAGGTCCTGAGGTGAACATGAGTCTGAGGTGACAAAGCAACAGAGAAATCCTCGCATGGCAGGTGCATGCTGAGTGGGAGAGTGGCGTGTGCCGGGAGTCTCGGGAGTCTCGGGATGGATTCAGGATGTCATCTTCCCCACATTTGGCAGCCCTTGAAAGGCTATAAAAAGAGGCTTCGATGATTCGATCAGGCTTTAAGCGTCAATTCTCTCACTCAGAAAACCTTGCTCAGTGCTCTGTGCCCACAAGCCCCTCCCGTGAGGGATGTGGCTCAGCTGTCAGACCCTCAGGGATGCCTCAGCTGCAGAACGGCCCAGGTCATGCCTCTTCCAAGGCAGCCCTTGCCCCTGAAGCATCCTGGATGCAGGAATGTAAAGGCCCAGCCACCTCTGCCCATTCTGGGGCTGCCCTGAGGGGCTAGCCAGGGTATTGTCCCATCTGCAACACAGCTCAGCTGCTGCCTCTGCCCACTCCTGTGCACCTCTTCCACTCCTCCCTCCCCTTCCTCCCTGTCCCTCCTCTCCTACCCCTGTCCTTCCTTCTCCTCCCCTCCTCCCTCCTCCCTCCTCCCTCTCCCCTCCCCCTCCTCTCCTTCCTTCTCCACTCCTCCCTCCCCCATTCATCTCTCCCTCCTCCCCTTCCTTGGCTCCTTCCCCCCTGTTTCCTGCCCCCTTCACTCCTCCCTCTTCTCCCCACTCCCTCCTTCCAAAGCCCTTGATCCCAAAGGTACCCAGTTAACACTTTATAAACTAGACCACATCTCTGGTCTGCTCCTGGGAACCTCTTCTGTGCCCCATCCTCAGATTCCTTATCCCTCAGATAGAAACTGACCACCAGCCTCCCTGGTGTGCTGTGAGGATAAAGTACTCGAAGTATGAAAAGTCCTCAAGCTATGATGAGGGCACTTCCCTTTCATCCAGGGCTCTGTAGCAACCTGGCTGGGAAGCCACCCTCTCAGCCTTAGAACGAGCAGGGGTAGAGGACACTTGTCACAGCCTGAGCGATGGGACCAGGAAAGGGTTCTTTCTTATTTTCCTATTGATTATCTCATCCTATCATGTTTTAAATGACTTTTTTGTGAACACATATTTACTTGTTCTGTGTAGCCTTAGGTTAGCCATTCTTCACCTTTGAATCGAAACATTTTTTTCCCATTAACTGAAGGGACTGGGCAGCCCCTTTCATCTTTCCTTATTCAGTGATTCTGAATTATTAGTAAATTATACAATAAATAAGTAAAGGAAATGTTATTGGATGTTCAGCATTATTTTCAGTAATAAAACAATGAAAATGATTTGAATGATAGATTGTGGTAGATTTATGAAGGAATATTGTACACCTCTTATATCTTAAGAATGTGCAATAAACATCTTTATCATTTTATATTAAAATAGAACAGATTTGCAAAACATTATAGATGATTTTATTTCCAACTCTGTACATATAGATATAAAGAAATAGAGGTGTAGAAATAGATATAAATAATGTTAATAAAAAGAACTGTAGGATACACATCAAAATATTAGATGTTGTCATTGTCATGGAGTAGAATTGAGTGGTTTAATTATTCCTTTATATTTTTATGTATTTGTTCCCTAAATTTTCTACAGTGAATTACATATATCTATTCCAGCACAAATACATGTTATTTAAAATACATAGAAAAAAATGACAGCCAAAAGCCAGTAAGAATTTGTCTTGTTAGTTTTCAAACATCACCATTGATTCTTTGGTTACAGTACAGCCACGCTTTTCCCAGAGAAGAAAAAGGTGGCTAAGGGTAAGTGAACTCAGTGAAGTTGGAGGAAAAGATCTCATTGTCAGTCTCAGAGCTTTATTCAGCCACATAAACTGGAGGTTATTAAAAACCAGACTTTGTCTTTCCAGGGTCTGAAAGTGACACGTACTCTGTAGTGCTGAAATAGTGAAATTCATCTTTTCTCTCTCTCCTAACAATAAAAAAAGAAACCTAGAATACTAATTCAGGTAGTCTCTCTCTAAAGTTTTGGAGAGAAAACATAAATGATTTTCACATCACTAATATGTCATCGCACTTTATGAAAACGTAGCACAGCCCCCCCCTTTCCCCAGCCAGGCAGTCTCTCTGGGCTGTACTTGTAATGACCTGGGTGTCGTTTCTCGCCCTTTCCTTGCCTCCCCTGCCCTGCCCCTCCCCTGAGTCTCATGCACGGCCAACCTTTGTCCATCTGCACCTGCCTGCTGCCTTTAGACACCACGAGGGGCCCTACTGGGCAATCCCCTGCGTCATTCCTATTGGAAAGTAAACACAGCCAAAGGACGAGTATTTGGTTGTTCCGTAGGACTCATTTTTTCCCTACAAAAATAGCCCACGGAGGGTGCTAATCGGCTGCTGCGAGGACTTTCCACCTGGGTTGGCTTCATCCAGGTCCAGGGATTGGCTTTAGCAGCTGTTCGTAAGCTCCTCGTTGCCGAATTCCCTGCCACCTGGAATGAGGTTTTCTTGGGCTTGTGAACCTGGGGATACAGCACCGAGCATTTCTGACCTCAGAGCCAGTTTGGCGCTTACAAGCAGCCTGAGGATTTCTGCCCGACTCCCCCCTGGCACTGAACATTAGGCAGGCAGTGAATGGTTACAAGCATTTCTGGACTGCAGCTGGTAATGTTGTGCTGGGAAACAATGGGGACTTTCAAGCCACAGGATATTTAATTAGTGGGTGAGTTAATGTGAACATTTCGGTGTATGTGTGTCTTTGCGTTATGTATGATATTATGCATCTACGAAAATGATCATTTGCTCCAGCCAGAAAATAAGGGGTCCAATTTGAAGCATGACTCATTGAATCTATGCCATGTCACTCTGTTAAGCCTCCTCTAATCACGAGACAAGTTAGCACCATTGTCAAAGATCTTGGGAATTCACAACCGTAGTTGGATCAAGCACACATCGCACAAACAGTGCCCAACGTTCCGAGGAGCTTTTTGGTGTAGTACCTCAGGTTGCCATTAGAGGTCAGCAGTAGCCAACTCCCTGAGAGGCTGCTCTCACAGTGCCAACGTTTTGAAATCTAGAACATTCTTCAGGAAAATGTATCTCTGGTCTTAGCGTCCTCACCTATAGCACTAGTAGGACTATTGGGAACTTGTGCTGCCCTGATCGTTACATTCCACGTTTGCTTCTAGGACAATATGCTCAAGAATCCAACAGTCTGTTACCATGCTAGGTTGTTGCTGCTGATAAGGGAACCTGTGCCCCAGAAGGAAGCTCGAAGTGAAATATCTGACAGTGCATGAGGATCGAGTAAAATCCATAACTTGATACTGATCCGTGGGAAGGCTAAGTGCAATCGTTTAAATACCTGTGATCTTCTGTAATGGAGACTACTCTACAGCCCCTGAAATAATTTTAAAAGGAGATCACAAACGTATTGACCTGAGAAGATGCCCCTGCTGTATTGTTGAGTGAGAAAACCAGTTGAAAGAAAAGCCTGTAAAATATGATTGCATTGTGTACATGCATACATATATATCTTTTGAAAATGGATTTTTAGAGTTTAGGATATAATGGTAATTATGTTAGGGAAATGCCGTTGCTGTGGGTTTCTAAGGTTGCTCTATGCTTTTATATGGTTTAGACTTTTGCAACTGTGTATTCCTTTCACAGTTAAAAAGTTTTCCTTTTCGATAACAGAACAAGTGTCAGCTTTCTGATGACTTCCCTGGGACCTCCAGGAGGTCTCAGCTCCTTCCTTATCTCCCCGGATAATAAACTACACCTCCACTCACGTGGCATTCTAACTGTTCTCTAATTTTGTCTCCCCAACTCAAATGCAAGGAACTCCAGGCCAGGGACTGAGTCCCCCCTGTTTCTGTAGCCCCAGAACCCAGCACAGTGGCTGATACAGGTGTGTGTGTTCTAAGGGCACCTGCTGAGTGAAGGAAGCTCAGCAGCCCCTGCCAGGGCTGGTGTGTAGCCAACAGTGGAGCTGCCAGTGGAGGCCCTCTCCTTTTCTCCCACCGCCCCCCTCTGAAGTCCCTCCACTGGAGATTCATTCACCCAGATGACAGTGTGGGAGTGATCAGCTTGGGGCCTGCTCTAGGTATGGCAGGTGCAGGAGTCACAGGGGGCGACAACCCCGGTGGGGTGGGCAGGACAGGGTCTGATGCAAGGTGGGGCATTGCTCGAGTTGGTTTTCATCTCTGGGCTTCACGGTTGTGAAGACTGGCATCTCAGCCGCCTCCAGGTTTCAGCAAGTGCTCCCCTGAGACTTCATGGCATCATGTGAGTTTAAAGCACTGTGTTGCCTGCTTGGGCCTGGGGGTGGGGGTGGGACCTGGGGGAGGTTGCCCATCAATACTCCCGCTCCAGAGGGCAATGGGCAAGTATACAAGTGACCCCATAATCCAGCAACTCCACTTTGAGGAGTTTGTTCCAAGAAGGCGATGTGTAAAGATATATGTGCATCATATGGATGGCGCCATTGAGAAAAAAGTCAGGAATTGCCTAAATGTCTATGAATTAGGCCCTGACTGACTAAATCAGGCTCTGGTCTCAGCTTTCCTGCAGTGCAAGGTTCTGATTCCTAGAATGAAAAGTCTACAAATCTGCATTTTTAAAATGGACCCAGGACGTGGTGGGGACCTGTCTTTGATAAACACGAGTGCAGCTGTGTATGAAGGGACACAGAAAGGTAGCCATGCCAAAAGCAAAGTCCATAACCTGGACATGCACAGAAAAGTATCTGAACAATTACAGGTCCAGGTGTTTATTGCTGGTGGCGTGTTAGTGGAGAATTTTTATAACAAATTCATTCGTATATTTTTTGGTCTTGTCTGTGTCTTATAAAATTTTAACAAGAAATTTGGGTGATTTGTATAAAAAAGGAAATGATAAAAATCTAAAACAAAAATGACTGACGTGCTTCTCTGGTGGGTGCTTGTAGCAAGGCCAGACAGACCCGAGAGGTGACAGGGAGGGAGGCGGGGGAGGGCAGGGCTCTCACCTCCTGGCTTCCTGCCAGCCGGGCGCAGGAGCCTGGTCTCTCACCCCCACCTCCTGAAGACGCAGTGGTCCCCAAGCTGGACACGGGGCTTCTGTTAGTCTACAGTTTCACGGGTGACCTTTCTTCCTGGGTCACAGAAAAATCAAATCAATAGATTGTTCTCAATGTTCTGTTTTTCTCCTGTAATTTTTTAAATCATTTAACACCCGCTAGACGGAATCTGTGTAAGATGGTACTGCGTCTGATTGAAGGCGGAAATATATATTCGGCAATTGTAAGCTTCAGCTTCCATTATTTCCAAGTGATCCACACATCAGAAAGACGGCACAGACCTTCCAGTTCCTCGGGCACCCGAGCAATGTGAGAACCACCAGTAAAATAGAAAACGCAGACTTTGGAAACCAAAATCAAACCCGTATTCTCATCTCAATGTTTTCTGAGCGACGTGGGAACAGAGGTGCACTTAACCATTCTAAGCTGCTTTTACCTCCACATACAAGGGCAATTATGATTAATTGAAAGGGTGTTTATGAGAATGAAATGGGGTGGAGCGAAGCTCTCAGCACAGTCTCCGATACTGAGTTACTGATACTCAGTAACTGCCGGGTCCCCTCTGTGTCCTGGAGGTTGAGCCCTGCACGGGGGCAAAACTCTGCCGAGATACAGTTGGCCTCAGACACACGTGCCTGGCCCTCCACGCTCTGCTCAGCGCTGTGCACCGCGAGGCCCCCGGGGACAGTTCCCCAGCCCTCCCTGGGCCACGCTCTGCACCGTCCTCACCTGCTTTATTTTCCTTCCACCTCCTGTTTATCTAGTCTGGGCGGCTTCCGCAATTAAGGGTCCTGCTCTCCGTACCTCTCTTCCCTCCGCTTCAGGATGTTATTTATTGAACAGGGAAAGAAAAGGAAGTACTTCCAAGCAGGTCTCTCTTGGGGCCCCTAGATGCTTGGAATGGGGAAGAATCGAGGGAAAACATGTTTCTGATTTTTTTCTGGAGAAGCTCGCTGCCTGGAAACGCAGTGTGGTGCAGTGCTGGGCACAGGGATACGCCGACGATCCTAAGGGTGCTCCAGCACCGTCGGTGGACACGGAAGCACAGGCGCATCGGACGCTTTGGTGGATCAAACGCCAGGGGCTGAGAGATGTGAAATACACACAAAACAATAGAAAGTGCAGGGTGCCGTTAAGAGCCACGTTGGTTGCCAAGGTGTTTTCCCTCCATATCAAAGTAACTTTGGCCGGGCTCGGTGGCTCACGCCTGTAATCCTAGCACTCTGGGAGGCCGAGGCGGGCAGATCGCTCGAGGTCAGGAGTTCGAGACCAGCTTCAGCAAGAGCGAGACCCCGTCTCTACTAAAAATAAAAAGAAATTATCTGGCCAACTAAAATATATATAGAAAAAATTAGCCGGGCATGGTGGCGCATGCCTGCAGTCCCAGTTACTCGGGAGGCTGAGGCAGTAGGATCGCTTAAGCCCAGGAGTTTGAGGTTGCTGTGAGCTAGGCTGACGCCATGGCACTCACTCTAGCCAGGGCAACAAAGGGACACTCTGTCTCAAAAAAAAAAAAAAAAAAAAGTAACTTTGGTTACCAGAGAAGAGCAGAGATGTGCACCCATGTTCTTGAGGGATCTTGAGGCATTTACCAACCCTTGTCTGCCAGACTGACGAGGAAAGAGCTAGAGGAACCTCAGGGCGGCCAGGGTGACTTCAGGGAAGGTGTGGGCAGAGAGGATTAGGAGTTGGGATGTGGTGTGGGCCGGAGGTAAGGCAGGTCTGTGGATGCTGAGGAGGGAATTTGGCCTTGACACGGAAGGTCGTGAGCAGCTGGTGAAGACACAGCAGTACGGAAAGGTTGGACACTGGAAGGAACTCTTTGAGCATGACCATTTGACTATGAGATCGCCAGTATGACCACAAGAATCGAAAGCTGCTTTATGAAAGTGGATCATTAATACTACTATTATTTGTTGCTAACATAGATTAAATGGGCCTTTCCAAAAATGTCGACCCATTGGTCCAGAAATCAAATCTAATTCCCTGTCAATACTCATGTGCATCATAAATAGTCCTTTCATAGAACATTAATATTTCTGCATTATCTGGGCATTGGTGTAAAATGTTAGTTACTGTGTACTTTGATATGAAGGGAAGGCCACTGTGGTCTTTCTTCTGTCATGTTATTTAATATCCGGCAGTTTGCTTTTATTCTGTTTGATGCTCAGTTTTTCTTTGGAGGCAGAGCTTACCTGCTCCAGGTAAACCCTCCGAAGACGGTTAGAAACATGCAATAAATAAAGCACAACCTGTACAAATCTGGAGCAACAAGCCAGATTTGGAGATCAGCCTTCCTTAAATGGTTAACATATAGTCAGGGGTTTTATTGTTTTAGATGAGAAACAAAGCTGGGGGAAAGCTGGCTGTCACCACAGGGCACACCCCAAGCTCAGATGTCACCATCACCAGGGCCCAATATTCCTGCCCTTCCCTCACCTAAGTGCTTTTCTGAGCCCTTTCTTAGAGCTAGTCTAAAATATGACAAAACAGTTCACATCAAGATGTTATCATCCTCTCTGTTAATGGTGCCACTACTTGGTAGAAGCAGAACAAAGGCAGAGTGAGCGCTGCCAGGGTGTCATGTCACTGGAGGAAGGCCATCTGACCTGTCCTGCCACCTCTTTGAGGCCCTCAGAGATCACCTCCCTCTTACCAAAGCCTTAAGACACTTGGATGTAGGTGACGTTGTCCATTTATTCTTCAATAGATGCGTGCCAAACAACCAGACCCTCCTTCCTTCAACCTTTCCACGGATGGGTGAGGTGTGCTCTGTCCCCAGGCTTCCTCGGTGAGGGGAGAACAGGAGGGGTGTTTTGCCCAGGCCTGGGGGCCGTCTGGGGGTACCTTGTCTGCCAGATTCACACTCAGTCTCTCAAAGAGCGTTTGTATCTTGTGTCTTCTCCAGCTGCAACACATTCTTTTCTATATCTTCATAATTCGGATATGGCGCCAGCCCTCTGAGTTCTAGCTAGAGAGTCCAGCTGGCTTCATAAGGTCGCTGAAGATGCCTGATCTCACCCCATTGGGAGTTGACTCAACTGGTCGAACATGCAGAGTTCTAAGGGTAAGAAAGGGACAGGATCTCCAGGGGAATTATTTCAGACATGGGGCCATTCAGGTGGGGTGATCTCAGGATTGCCACACATCGCTGACGGTGAGGATCTGTGGTCTGCATGGCTTTTCCCACATAGCATCTTCAGTGTCCATGTATAGTAGTTTGCTTGGCAGTCAACAACCCAGTGCAGTTGAAAACATTATTACTACAACCTGGAACAATGACAGGAAAAAAAAGAACTCACTTACTGTGTTCTTACTAAATGCCAGACACTGCCAGGCCTTTTCATGCACTGTCTCACCCAATCAGTATCATGCACTTGGCCTCATTTAAAAGGTGAAGGGTCAACGTACACTCCATGGGATAACAGAGTCTTTGGATGTGAATGAACGCAGTGCTTATTATGCCCATAGCTTTATTCACATTTTATTAAAATCCTCAGCAAGGGCAGCCTGATAGTGACATCTTTTTAAATCTTTTTTTGATGATATTCTTAAACATTTTTATTAAAATTGAATTGTTCTTTATGTTCCCCAAAATGGAAAGGAGAAAGTTTCAACCATCGTATAACTTTAAAAAATGGAAATCTACTTTCGAAACATTATTCATTTCTTATTTTTTCTCCTTGAGAGAGCATTAAATAAACAGCATTACAAAAAAAAAAAAAGTGGAATTAAGTAAAATAAGCGTATCTTCAGTTGGTGCCACTAAATGATCCTTAAATCAAATCTTGAAGTGACCCTTTCTTGAAGACAGAAAAGAAAATATTTGTGGCTTACCCATGAACTTTCCCAGGTTTCTTTCTGCCAAGCAGACTGGGGGATTCCCATGGCACCCTGCCATGTGGGAGGCTTGTTGGGTTCGTCAGCTATTGTTCTCCTTCCGTACTGTTTGCAAGAATGGAACAGTGTCCGGTTTCCTAGAGGTTACCAAGGAAGGGATGAAGTACGCTTCAGATGGTCTCGGGTTCATTGTGCCCTGCAAGCCTGATATTCCATTACTTGTGCAATTTGTTCTTTCACTATTTTCTCCTCTTCTCTTGGCCAAGGAGGCAGTGCAGTCCCTTCACCTTTTCTGGCTTGAGAGAAGGGAGTGCCAAACTTGGGTGTCCAAATGGACTGAGACCAGGAAGACATCTAGGATGTCAGAAGTGGTGAAGACTTGTCCACCCATGGCTGAGGGATGACCGGAACTTTAGAGGCCAGAGCGTGATTGCGAGGCCTTCTCAGGAGGTTGGACCTGGGCCCTGGGGTTAAGGATGGCCGAGCTCCCAGATGGCAGGACCTCCAGGCTTCAAGGGGCCATGGGCACTGGCAGTGGGACTCACAGAGGAGACCAGCACAGCCTGAAGACAGAGGGGTCCTACAGCATATTTTGCCAGGTATGAGATCCCTGCACTCTTTACACTGACCTGGGGGTGCCAGGAAAGCCCTTTCCCTGGGTTTCCTGCCAGCCAATCTCAGATAGTTTGAAATCACATTTAATTTAACTGAAGAAAGAAAATTAAGGTACAGGACTTGATTTTCATTCCCAAGTTTGTGGACGAAGATTCATGCTCACCCCACATCTACGTGTGCTCACTCTTGGCATCATTCCAGGTCTTGGTAGGAACCTGACTTCTACTCCCAAAGTTTTAAGCAAGGAGAATTTGATGATGTGACTCTTCACCACAGTGTGTGCACAGCTGAGGGAACCAAGAAGGCAGTTTGAGACATTCAGGGAAAAGCAGCAAGGAGACGTCATTACCACCCCCATAGCTTCTTGCTGCCGGTAGGCTGGGACCACTCTAGGCGACTAGAGGCCATTCTCTGTTGTCTTTCCCTACGACATAGCAGTTGTTTCTGCAAGGCTGACAAAGGCATCACTCTTTGCAGTGTGCGAAGGTGTAGACTTTCTCACATAAGGTAATCTAATCACACAAGTAATATCCCGTCATATGTACAGGTCTTGCTCACACTCAGGAGCAGAGGAGGATCCAGGGTGTGCACACCAGTGGCTGGAAACCGTGAGGGTCACCTTAGAGTTCCACCTGCTAAGGATGGACGCAGCAGGACCGGCACTCACTGATCTCTCCCTCCCCTCTCCCTCTGCTGTCTGTATTCTCACTCCTGCACACGGCCTTGTCCAAGTACCATGGTCCCTGGAAGTATGGGGCTTATGTTAGCAGCTTTAGGACCAGAGAAGAAAGTGAATCTCACTCTCTGATTAGGAAATCCCAGTGGAGGATTCTGATTGGCTCAGTTGAGAGCTATGGTCCCCTGATCTATAAGGCCCTGAGGATAGAACTATTGCAAGAAGAAATGGAGCAAAACCAATTGTCTTTACATTAGGGGATACTGAATTACACAGCTTCTTTAGATATTTTAGAGCTAAAGTCAGCACGTCTGAAAACAAACCCATCCAACACCCATGGATGGAGGGAAGGGAGGCAGGAGAGGGCAGAGGAGGAGGGAGCTGTGGGATCCCCCAGTGTCAGCCTCGCCCAGGGGACCTGGCAGCCCTGGGGCCAGCATGGCCCTTCAGAGTCCATCCAAGTGGGGCCGAGATGGCCAGTCCTTTGCACTCTCAGATTGGTCATTACACATGGGCCACTGGAAGAGGATGTGTTTTGGGGTGAGGTGTTTCTCTGAGGCCCACAGTCCTCCCAGCAGTTAGTGACAGCAGACCTTCCCTGATGGGGGACCCGGGTGGTGCAGTGTGGTCCCCACCACACCCGGTCACCTTTATTCCCAGAGACCCACCCTAGTGCAGGCCCTTAACGTCTTTTTCTTTACTCTGTTGTCTACCAGACTCCTTCCCACCCTGCCAAATACCAAATCCCTTCAGTTTTCACAAAACACTCTATGGCTCCCAGTTGCCTGCCAGTTCAAGTGCCTCCATCTTAGCTAAGCTGTGAGACCCTTTGCAATCTGACCCCAGCCAATAGTTCCAGGATTGTCTTCTACTTTATATATCAACCTTCTTCACCATGACATCAAGTTTCTGTTTTCCAAACTCATTTTCCCTCACCTTCTCTCCTTCCTGACATGTTCCCACTCCATTTCATCCTCCTCCACCATAGTCCACTGTGGAAATCCTGCTATTCCTTCTAGGGCCTGCCATTAAAACAAACAAACAAACAATAAACCCCTTCCTTCATTGATCACCACAAGCCCTCTGACAGTTTCTGTAGTGTAGCAGTTGTCACATTCTCCCCACACCATAAGCCCTAATCTCATCTTCCCCAGAAATGTTAAATTCTTGCCTTGGGCAACATTTATTCTATGCTCCTGACTTAAGATCCCCCTGAAAGCAGCCCCCCAGGCAAGGACTTGGGGGCTGGTGACCTATTTCAGAGGGGGTCACAGTGAGAAGGGGAGAAGGAAGGAGGAGGGTGAGGCAGAGTCGTGCACACCCTACCATGCCCGTGTGAATGAGCAAGTTGCCATGTGGGCACCCGTGGCTGGCAGGGTCCCACCCAGGAACCTGAAGGACCCACAAGACAAATGTCTCAGAGCTGCCCACTGGAGGACAGAGAGCCCGAGGCCTTGACGCAGTGACTCTCACCCACCACCAGGGACATCTGGTGTTCCCAGGGCTAAGCCACCAAGTCGCATGTGTCCGTGAAGAAGCAAGTGGAAAAACCCTCAGGCAGAGGACACAAGAAGGTGCTTCTACAGGGAGCTTTCAGGGGACTGGGACATGGCCAGCAGAGCAGGTGGACTGAGGGCCTGGCACAAGGCAGGCACCAGCCGGGGCTTCTCCACTCCTCCCCTCAACTACAAACAGCGATTTCATTCTTTCTGTGTTGCCTGCAGCACTTGGTTTTGTACGTAATAGGCACTCAATAAATCCTCACTGATGTGGAACGGACCCCTGGGGGCTGGAGTAACTAATGCCTCCTAGTCAGTGGTCCCTGCCCCCCTGCCAAGTTGTTGGCATCCTCCTTCCTCAGTGTCTCTGCTCTTGGCTCCACGACATCACTTTCTGCTCACTCCCCCCTCCTGATCCTCTGACCAGGCTTTCACGTCCCCAGCGCCAGCTTTGCTCCTCTTCTCTGCTGGCCATGCCGCTGTCACTGCACTCCCGCTGGCCTCCTTCCCTGATGGAACAGAGTTGCGGTACTACTCATCCCTTACCCGGGCTCTCACTGAGGCCTGCTCGGGGCCAGGCCTTGTTCCAGGAGTGAGAACACAACACGCATGGGGTTCACCTTCTATGGTTAACAAATCAACAAATAGAAATATAGTACAAAGAAGCAAAGAAAAAAATTGTTATAAAAAGGAGAGAAGGGGGCCATTATGGATGAGGTAGTGAGCTTGGGCATCTCTAAGGGGGTTATATTTGAGCAGAGATCTATCTCCGTTTTTAGTTGAGACAACTGAGATTGGGAGTGACTTGTCCAAGGTCACACATCCGGGACTGTGATAGTCGGAATTTGTTGCCAGGCCTTTTCATCCAAACCCCAACCTGCAAAAAGTGTCCTGAGTCCTGGGAGGGGGCAGAGGGCAGAGAGGTAGAGGCTGAGGTTATCTTTTACCATGATGGAAAAGGAGAATTTTTTCCTCTCTTTGTCTTCAGAGACCACAATGTCTCGATAATTTACTGCTCATGTTTAAGATCCAGAAGAGCTCGCAAGTTTCAAATGATAACAGAATGAATCACTTCACGGTGAGCTCACACAGTGAGAAGGAGGAGGAGTAGTGGCAGGAGCAGAAATCAGTCCAGGCCTCGGACGTCAGGCACCAAGTCGAGCTGATGGAAGAGCTGCTACCCCCGGGCAAGGAAACTCGGCGTAATATGAACTCTGACTTCCCCTCCATATGCCTTATTCTGCTCTTTGCGGCCGCAAATGTAGCACATGAGAAGTCCTTTAAATTTCCAAGCTTCCTGGTTATATGATATTGATTAGGTTTTTTATATTTTATGTCCTGTAATTTCATTTTCAGGCTCATAAACTATATAGCACCAAACCAAGGCTGTTTCATATATAAAGAGACTTTTCAAAACCTTAAAAATGATTCTGTTTTTCTTCAGCACCGTTTTACGAGAGCAACACCACCTTACACTTAAAAACATTTTAGGGTGGCCGTGTTGGGTGATTTTTTCAGCCCGTATACGTCGCAGGCAAGTGGATTTGGGGTTCACGCTTCCCAGCCCAACACGCACTGACAGGTTAAGTCAGAACGTGCCAGGTCTGTTTTGAGTTTACAAATACATTGTGTGAAGCAAGCTGAGTTCACTAACAGCGTGTGCTGAGTGTTATGTAATTTCACGGGCATTGGATGTTTCATTTGACTTTCCCTACCTGGTAGGATCACAGTTTAAAAAAGTGAAGGAGAGGAATGAGAGAAAGTAGGCTTCGGAGTCCAGCTCCTCCTACAGAGAACAGGTTTGTGCTCTACACAGAGGCATTTGCCAACCCCTACAAATTCTGCCTCAAGCCCATTCTGAGGAGGAACCAGCAGACACAAATTACAGGGAGAACTAGGTTAGGAGAGACTATTGCCCAAGGAGGAGGGGAAGTGAATTTTCCCACCGGCATTTTTGTTTGTTGTTAGCACCTGTATCCACACAGAACAACGCTGATATTCTGTGGTTCCCCCCAGCTTGACCCCCTGAGCTCCTGGGCTGTCAGTGGGGACTCTGCAAGATCCAGCTCTGGGCCCCAAGTGGCCGTGGTTGCACACGTCACCAGGTGTGCAGACAGCCATCTGTGCCACACTGAGAGCGAGAAACCTGGCCTACACTGTCAGCCACTAAACAGAGACCAAAGGCAACGTTCTGTCTTTCGGGTTCTTTCCCCACCCTCGAGAAAGACCTTGGCTTTGAGGTTGCAACAAATCAAGGCGATCCCGACCTCCAGCGAGGCTGCAGAAGCAGCCTGCTGGTGGCACACGGGGCCTCGGAAGCCCTCTGCTAATGACATATGAGCTGCTGACAGTACTGCCAATGTCTGAATTAAAGTTTATGTACTGACTCACGGGGCGAAGAGAGAATTTTAGAGTCAGGATGTGAAAGTTCTTTTTCTTTCCCCGTTGGAGGTAATTATAGGGGAGTCCCACTGCCGGGCTGCCCGGCTGGCAGAGAGCTGGCCCGGTGTGAGCAGCGCTGTTCACGGCTGCTCCAGGTGAACTTCTTGCTGAGAGCTCTCTCCATTTTCATAACGCATGTCACTAAATCAATTAGCAAACAGAACACAAATCACGCCTGTTAGGCAGGCTGAGAATTCAGGACTGACTCATCCTCCTCTCAACTCTCAATTCCTCCCCCGATCTGCCCCAGGTCCTGATTTGATGTCACCTCCTAAATATTTCCCCTGGGTTGTTCCCCTCACTTCTGCTCTTGTCCCACCTACATACTTGAATGGCCTCCGGCTGGTTTGTTTTTCCATTGTCTGTCCACTGGGAGCTTTAAAAACAGGATCGTCTAAGTCCACCCTGGTGATTCCGACATAATTGGTCTGAAGTGCACCCTGGGCAGGAGGATATTTTTAAAGTCCTCCCAGTGGCTGGAGAGTGTACCAGGGTTGAGAGCCACTAGGCTAGAGCCCATGTCCCCATCTCCAGCTGGCATACCCTCCACCAGCCAAACCATCAGCATCTTGTTCTATGTTACTTCCTCCAAGAAGCCTTCCAAGTTCCCCAAACCAAATCTATTTCCAATCTTTTTCTTCATGTCCTCTCTTACAATACTGCAATTGAAAATTCACAAATGCCATTTTTTGTTTAACATCGATCTCTCTCAGGGGTCCACATGTCAGGGGCCACACCCACCATGTTAACTGCTGACGTTTTCCGAGGCTGGCAGACTGGCTGGCACATGGTGGGCAGCTCAGTGTGAACGGACTGAAGGGGGTGCTGTCGGGGCAGGCGGGCCTGTCCTGGGTGGCGGAGGATGCAGGTTCACTCTGTGGACTTGTCCTGGTACATCTTTCCAAATAACAGGCAAACAGCTGTGGGCTGTGTGGCCACGGACAGGTACTTTGTGAAACTGGGGTGGGGGCCAGGGAGAGAGCTGTGAAGGGAAGAAGGGCCCAGTGGAAGCTGAGCCACCTGCTAAAAAGATGATGCACTAAAAAAAGACCAAACTTGGAGTCAAAAGACTTGAGACCAACTAGCAGCAGCCACAGTGCATTTACTTTACTATGACAATGACATTTCAACTACTGAGTAATATAGTGACTTCTCCGGAAAATGTGTTTTGCCTATACCACATATGTAGCACATGGATGGACACTATATTCATTTTTAACAGGCATGCTCTTTAGAAAGTGTACATCCCACAGAGCCACTAAAGTGGGCAAGGAGATGGCACAGCCGGCTTTGCAAGGGACAGTTGGCATTGTGATTTAAATTTCATTCGCCAGACTCAGAAAGGCGTGGGTTCAAATTGTGTCCCCACCAGGTACTTCCTGTTGGCTTTCACCAAATTACTTAATCATTTCAACCCTCCACTTTCTTTCTTGTCCATAGATTAGATTATTTTAGCAGATCCCTTGGAGAGCTCTTGGGAGGATTATTTGAATCAGCGCTCATAAGAGGACTTTATCCCTCTGCCTGGCACTTGGTAAACCTTCAGTAAAGGCTCAGCAGTTTTAAATAAGGAAAGCTAATGCAACATACAACAGCTATTTTTGAATATTGACGTGTGGATGGTGCCAACAGGTGCAGTGGTATGAGCCAATGTTCCCGGTCATGTTTCTGATTAAGAATAGCAGTTTGCTATCACAGTTCAAAGGAGAGCCATCCTGGGAGTGTGGTCTCCAACCTGCCATTCTTCTTTCACTAGATCCCGCCCAGGAGGAGTCAGAGTGGATCAAAAGGATAACTCTCCTGCAGCCTTTTATGAAATCTG
Organism: Lemur catta; assembly: GCF_020740605.2. Taxonomy (NCBI): domain Eukaryota; kingdom Metazoa; phylum Chordata; class Mammalia; order Primates; family Lemuridae; genus Lemur; species Lemur catta. The sequence goes on along the minus strand of NC_059144.1, from coordinate 13,006,249 downwards.
CTGACTCCCTTTGTTCCCTCCCATCTCCTGTCTTTTATCTAGGCTCCCACCTTTCAGCAGGCCTGCAGTGAGGGGTGTTCCCTGTCAGTCATTTCAGATGCTGCAGGACACAGTCTGCAAGATGCAAATATTCTGGAATCAAAGCGGGTTAACATTACATTAAAGCAAAAGATCAGGCACTTTGGAAGGAAAAACCAGATTCATTTACATATTGTGCTTATAGATAGCAACATGTAGACTCTTTCTTACCACAAAGATTTATTTTCACAGCTATCTGCATCATACCATTTAAGCAGGAAGAAAAGAGGCCAAATCCCAGACACAAGTAGTTTAGGGACGGATCACAACACTCGGGACACCCTTTCTATTACAAGTGCCAGGAGTGTGACCCATGGAAATAAAAGAGCATGAATGCTGCGTGCAGTAGAGTGTGCATGGTGCATGTGTGCATGTGTCTGTGTGTACACATGCATGTGTGTTGAGTATGCATCTACGAGTGAATATGTGCATGTGTATGCATTCGTGTGCATGTGTGTGTGTGTGGATAACATGCACAGCTATACCTTGGCCTGGGTTCCCCCAGACACACACTCTGAGGCCAGGATTCAAGTGCAAGAAGTTTAATTGAGAGATGACCACAGAAATCCTTGCTCAGGGAAAGGAGATTCCACGAGACAGGGCAGGACTCTATTATATAAAAGGTCTGTTATCAAGCACTGCAGGCAATGGGAACTCACTTCTTCTGGGGGCTGCGGGAGAAAGTGTAGACCACACTTAAAAATGATATCCGTTAGTCTTCTGAAATTAAAAAAAAATTAAGTATTAAAAAAAGAGTGATATCCATCTTCAGACTTCCTGTCTGTCACTGCTTCTGGCTTACCCTAGAAATAAGTCTTCAGACAGAGATCCCAGGTGACAGCAGCCCTCCACCTTCAGCGGGTAGAAGTCAGTGCCCAGGTGAAACAGCACCTGCTACAAGGAACAGATAGATGCCTTGTGCATTGAGTGTGGCCCAAATGTTTCCCAGGCACATGCAAAAATAGTAACAACAGAAAGAAAACATCTGAAGCTTCTGCTCTTAGAAATGTAACAATCAGATAATGTCACACAATGAATCTCCCTGTTCTCTCCAGCCTCAGTAGTGTGTTTTTCTTTTATTCTTCTTAATCCGGACTCCTTTTCATTCATGAGCCCACCAGACATGCAACTTCCATTTTGTAGCTAAAAGAAAAAAAAAAAAAAAAAAAAAAAAAACAACCAGGTTTAACATGACGTCAGGGAATTGCCTTACTTTGTGCTGAATGCTATCAAGTTCTTTTTTTTTTTTTTGGTTTTGTTTCTTTTTTTAAAATCAAACTCTCAGAACCAAAGTCCTCAAAAAGAAATATCAGGAGAACATAGGGAGAGAACAGCAGGAATACTTCCATGGCCACAAAAGGCAGGGAACACAGTTTCTCTGGGAGCGGCTGCGGCAGGGTGGCCAGCCCTGGAGACCTCCGAGGTCCACGTGACCCCACGTGACCCCACGAGCCACGCTCAGCACCTGCACTGCCCCAGTGAGCACAAAGTCCGTGCAACCCACACCCACAACTCTCTCTGTTTTGATTTTCAGTTTCACATCAGTAACCTTTCTAAGTCTTCAGTGAAATAAGGACAGGTGATTTGCCTGAACTCCTCACAACGTTTGGGGAAAAAAATATTTTCTAATATTTTTATAGGATTCAAGCAAGATTTAATAGCTTTCTTTTTTTGTAAACAGCAACAGTAAAATTGACTTTTTTTTTCCTGGTATAGAGTTCCATGAGCATAAACACATGTATGGACCCCTGCAGCCCCGAGCACAACTAGAATGCAGTGTAACTTTTTAACACTTCTATCTCAGATAAACATTTATCGTTTTCCTCTTCATTTATTTTATTGTAACTTAGGAAAATATCTAATTAGCATGAACCTGCGTTTGTCGTGATCTTATCATCTAAGAACCCAATAAAGTTAGTATTTATCTAATAAAAATAAGTGGACTTAAATGCTAATAAACAAGTATAAACATTATTCAGAGAGGGCAAAACTTACGAGGATGGGAGACAAATGAACGAACTCTTGGAAATGACATTCTCTTCACCTTGTCTGAAATCAGAATGATTCCGCGTGTGCCAGGGTGGTCTGAAGTGGACAGTGTGGGTGCGAGAGGTGTCCCCCTCTGGGGTGGTGGCAGTTGCGTGTGTCAGAGTCAGTCTGCTTCTAAGCCTCGGATGCTTTTTGCACCCAGTGTTGGTTCCAGAGAAAGCCAGTGAAAGTTCTGGCCACAGGGCGCTGCAGAGTGAGGCACAGACGCTGACAACGGCCGCTTCACCAGAGCCTCTCATGCAAAACCAGGTTTTTATGTAACTTGAAAAGCATGACACTAACAGAAAGCGTCATTCATCTTACGAGTTATGGTTGGCTGTAAAATAGAATGAAGAATTCTTTTCCTTTGAAAGACAAAATGTTTATCTTCTAATTCTTTGGTCTTCTTTTTCTGGCCTTTTAAATTTAAATCCATGTCTCCACTTCTTCTAAGCTTTATATTTCAAATTCTAATTAAAAATAAGAAGAACGTTTTGGCTTTCTATTTTAACTGTCTTTGACCGAAACGATCCACATCAGAGATATTAAATGATTGAGTTACATTTCCTCAGGCTGTGATATTAAAAAGAAAAAGAAAAAGAAAAAGAAAAAGGAAAAGAAAAAAACAGCTGGTCCAACTCCATTTGTGGTTGCTTTATTACTTGTAGGAAGTCTCCATAACAGTAAATTGAGAAACCTTTAGACCACGAGACGATGGGGCTATATTCAACCCAGTTTTGCCATCAAATTCTTCTTTTGGCCTTATAAAAGTCCCTGCCTCAGTCAGAACTGCACTTTTCTTGTTTGTAGAATGAAGAATTGGACAATTTTTAAAGTCTTTGTAATCTCTAACAGTGCATGATACTGTCCTGCTCTCAGCTTCGGGGCTTTTTTGTTCCAATGATGAGCAGGAAGGGACCATTTGCCGAGCTCTTTCTACGTAGGGATCTGCAGAACTTGCCTTACATGCATGGCCTCACTGAATCCTCAATCTTAGCCTGTGAAAGAGGCATTATTTCCCCAGGTTCCAAATGGAGAAACTGAGTCTCCAAGAAGTTAAGACCTGCCCTCTAAATCATGCAGCTCATAAGTGAAAGGGGCAAACAGAACTGAAGCCCATGTTCATACCCACTCTGCCTGCTGCCACCCCTTGCCTTTCAAAAACAAATATCATAAAGGAAATGACATTCCGAGGCCAGGGACCCCGGGACCATTTATTTTTCTAAGGTGTCTCAGGCAGCTAATGTACTTTGGGTCTGGAATGAACTCCCTAGAAGTAGCCTCCCCACCGCCCCATTAGAGGGGCAATTCTTCCAAGTTCACATGCTCTGTGTGCAAACTTCACATCCACAGCCCTTCCCCAAGGGAGCAGCAGTTGGAACAGGCAATAGACTAGAAAGCCAACGGGAACGCTGATGCTTGGCGTTTGTTCAGTTGGAGAATCAGGTAAAGGAAACACAAAGACATAGGATTGTTTCTCAACAGAAAGTGCACACGCTGGGACAGAATATTCATTCCCTGATACGCTGTCAGGGGCTAACAGGTAGCGGATTGTATTAGACTTTGCCAATTCCCCTCTGACTCCCACCGTGTGAGAAGGGCTTGCAGGAACTTGCAGCAGGACACGGGGAAACAGGGAATGGAGTTTCCCAGCTGCTTGTTCTTGTGAATGAGGTTAACCAAAAACATTTTTGCTGCTGTTTTAACACCTGCTGTTAATTTGATTCCATTCCAAAAGTATTTATTCAGGTTATGAGAAATAAAAATATAATTCATTTTATGAAGAAAAATATAGACATACACTATATTTTATTGACATTTATAAAATGCCTTCAAGGATTAGAAGCATTATAATTTTGTATGCCACCAAAGAAAAGATGTTATCAATTAAATCTGATACATGTATTTCTTATTTCTTGGAATTTTTATTTTATAATTGGTGAGTTTTTAAAGACGTTCTAGACAGATTTTTATCATATAAGACTCTTTTATGTATAGGGAAGGGTAAACATAAGTTAAATAGGTGGATGCTTTTTCAAAACCTGTTCTCATTCTGGTTTGACTTTTTGGGATCACTTTTCTACGCAGAAACATTGATGTTCTTGTGGGGCTGGTTTGTTTGTTTTTCTATACAGTATCATCCCCTATGCCACTGAAAATAACTGGTGATACAGCATTTCTTAAAAGAATCTTCCACTATGGAGCATGGACAAAAATGACAATTATATCCTTCCTACTGTCTGGCCAACCAGAATTGTAAAATGCATTCCAATTTCAGGGACAGTAAATGGTTAAAAAAAAAAAATAGAGCACTCACACAGCAGGTAGGAGTGTAAATAAATTAGCTGGTGGAGCCTTTTTTAAATAACAATCTGTCACCATCACATGCCCTAAAATTTCCAGAGCCCCAGCTGTCCTCTAAGATCTGATCCCTTTCCCTCACCCCACACTGCACACTATTTCTACCTTCCTCTGTTCCCCATCCTCTGGGTTGGCCTTCTCGTTCCTGCCTCCAGACCTTTGCGCATGCTCTATTTTGCCGAGACAGTGTCCCTCCCTTACACCCACGCCTGACTTACAGATACTTCTGTTATCTCCCCACTATCCCTTTTGTCACTAACTCCATATATCTTCCCCTGGGGCCCCACTCTGTCCCCAGTGCCTGGTGGAGGTGCCTCCCTAGTGCTTGCACCCCGTGACCTGACAGTGTAATTGCCCAGTGATTCGTCTGCATCCACCGCTAACTAACTAGCCAAGTCGGCTCTGTGGGAGAAGGTACTTCAGCACGTTCGCTGTTACATGCAAAGCACTTACCACCATGTTGCAGGTTCTCAAAAATACTATTAATAATTAATGATTTTCAGAAGTCATTTGTGATTTTTAAAAATATTTGTTTTAAATACATAGATATAAATAATAACTGAAACAACCATAGAAATAAATAATATATAATAAATTCTTATATATGTACAGAAAAATAGATTACTGACAGCAGCAAATGAGCAAGCAGTCCCCCTCTGCTGACACCTCCCTACCCGCAGATGCACTTTGCCCAGGTGGCCTCTTTTGGCCAGTGCTGTGCTTAGTTATCATGGCTGCTGCCCTGTTTGCCAGCTTTTGCCACTTCCTGTGGGGTAAGTGCTCCCACTATGGCTGATTTCAGGCTTCCAGTGGTTTAAGGACCAACTCATTAATTTCCTGAATATTTAACAAAGTTAGACCAAAATCCATTGATCCTGGGCTGGGCTGTGAGAGATCTCTGGTACCTTCTTTCTCCTTGCTTCTTCTTCACAATGCTTGATAATTACAGCATTTTTAGTTTTTTTCTTCTGTTTACCACTACAGCTTTTAAAAATATCATCACTATGATTTATCCTTAATTGTAGTCAATTAAGCCATTGTTTTTTTGTCAGTAACTTGATACATAACTGCTTTCTATGCCAGAAAAGGCTATTTCCTGTCCTTCCCTCCACCTTTCCACCTCCCCTCCCCACTAGAACTTTACATGGTCAAAGTCATTAGCATTTCCTATGCTTTGCTCATAGCTTGGATGGTTAAAATAATGCCCCTTTTTAATTTGTTTTCTATTATGACTTTCTTATATAGTTTTTGTTTGTTTGTTTTTCCTGGAGTTTTTACTTGCTATTCTTGTTTCCTGTGGGCAAAAGAATAACGTGTCTCCATCATCTTTTCAAGTTGCTACATCTATTACATGATGTTCCTCCCTCCACTTCTCCTTTAATTGAGATGCTTCCTCCCAGGGCCTGGGTCCTCCAGACCCAAAGCTGCTGACACCTCAGTCTCTGACTTCTAGCTGCCAGGATTGTAAGGAGATACATTTCTGTTGTTTAAGCCACCCCATCTGTGGTTCTTTGTCATGGCAGCCCTGCAAACTAACACAGAACTATTACAAACGGTGCTGCTAGGAGCATGCTTGCATATGTCTGCTAGCGAGCATTTGTACAGATTTCTGCTGGAAATACACCCAGGAGTGGAATTGCTATGCCAGGGAGTATGCACATGTTCAGCATAAGTAGATACCACCAAAGAGGTTTCCAAAGTGGTCATATTAATTTACACCCTCACAGGTCCTTCTAATCACCTACTTAGCTTAAAACCTCCCTGTACCTATAGCCTAGACCTTTGTCCCTTTGTGCTCTCTGGCTTCTTCCTCCCCCGTTTCCTCATTGCTGGGCCCCTTCTGTGCCATCTTAGAATCAGATTTGTCCTAGTTTTCTAAGTTCAGACTTTTATTTTTCATGCTTCTTTGATTCACTGATTGCCTTAATCCTAGGATGACTTTTTCCCTTTCATCAAAGCCTACCTACCCTAACTTCAGCTGGGTGACAGAGAGTAACTATGAATTAATCAGATGCATTATTTAGTGTAAATGAGATAGCATCCTAAGGTGTTCATAGTTACATCCTGTTAAGGTTTAGAAATACTGCATAGTCGTACGGGGAGCTTTCCCATATGAGACACTTTCATGCTTTTCCAAGTCATGACTGTCCTATGAATGGGGTCATTTTTTGATGTGGAAGGACAGTGCCTAGACTTTCACTTCTCCTAGCTCTGAATTTCTTCCCCACATCTACAAATACATTCATTTTCATGCTCATTTACCATGTTTCATGCCAACATTTATTCAGATGTTCAAGAGGCTTAAGACAGAGTGTAACGCTATTAACACCACCCAAAGAAAAATCTGAGTTGCAGTAGGGCCATGTTGCTCATATTCCTCACAAATCCAGACAATTATAACCAGAAATATGTGTGAGTTAATCCCTGGGATGAAGGAAAGTGTATAGCAGAAGAGACAGCTTCCCTAAAAGCCTCTTGCCTCGGGGAGCAGTTCACTTGATGGATGACTCAAAAAACTAGAATAAGAATCTACTCTGTGCGAAGCTCAGATAACATAACTGGAAGACCTGCTAAACAGAACAAGGAGTGTGAAACTGACCTTGGTGCAGGCTCTGCATGTAAACACATGACAATGAGCTTTGTAGGTACCACACTTTTAGCCCTCACACAAAGCCGTACGTTGGTTCCCTCACTTTACTCAGGAGGAAAGCAAAGTTCAGAAAGGCTGAGTAGCTTGCCCAAGATCACACGTCACTTCCTTATAGAGCTGGGGCAGGAATTCAGGCCTGTCTTGCTCTGTAACCCATGCCCTTTTCCCTCTAAACATTCACTTACACTCAAAAGAAGTTGAAACAGCCACTGAAATCAATGTGATTAGAAAGAAGGAAATGTAAAATACACAATTGCACAAGTGCAGGATGGGAAAAATTTGGAGCAGTCCACATTCTTAATATAAGTCCTCAATGTGACACAACCACCAATTAAAAATTAGTATTGTCATCCCAGCCAATTTTGAGAAGTATGTTAATAAAACCGTACTCTCTCCTCAGGAGTCTAAAGGAGTGTTTTATCATAGAAGAGCTGCTGTCAAAAACCTCACTTCTACCATATACAGGTTAGGTGACCTTGTGCAAGTACTTTTCCTTTGTGAGCCCCAGTTTACTAAACTACAGGATAGGAATAGTCATAGTTCCTGATCCAGTGTTGCTATGAGAACAAAAGAATTCAATGTTTAGCACAGTGTATGGCACATAGCTATAAATATACATTTCCTGGTGTTATTATCCCATCTGGAGTTTTGTATCTAGTCACAAAGTCCACACCTTAAGAGTTGAGAATGCCTCTGAGTTGCCTCTAGAACAAGGGGCGTGGGGTTTGCCACCTGAATCCCATCTCAGTGACCCTAAAGAGCAGGTAAATGCTGCTAAGTTAAAGGCAAGGAAAGAAGAAAGATTGTTTTCTTTCTTCCGTCATTTACAAATACTTCTTGAGTGTCTGCTATGTGCTAGGCATGCACTGTGATTAAATGGTGAACGCCATGGTACCTATAGTCAAGGTACTTCTATTCACATGGAGGAAACAAGCACAGAACAGCTACACAGAGAAAATGAATAGAATGATAGCAAATTGAAGGGTTGTGCAGGAGTGCACCGTGGCTGAGACAGGGTAATAAAGGCATGGACTGTGTCAGGCAGAGTAGCCACGGAGGCCTTTTTGAAGAGGTTGCAGTTAATCAGAGACGTGAAGGCTAAGACATGGGCAGAGAGCATTGCCTAGCAGAAGCAGCAGAGGGGACCAAGGCTCCAGTGTGAAGGAGCTTGGGCTGACCAGGAAGCTAAGAGAAGAACAGACAGGTGAGTGAGGCTGGGGAGCAGTATCAAGTGGGGTTGAGAAAAATCTGACAGTGCCTATGGCATGGTGAGGAGCTTGGATTTTATTTTGCAGGCAATGGAAAGACATTGAAGGGTTTTAGGTGGAGGCCAATGTGTGCCAAGTGACATGTAGAGACTGGATCTAGAGGGGGACATGGTAGAACCTGGAGGTAATTTACTCTAGAGACGACAGTGGCCTGGGGAGGTGGTGGTAACAGGGAAATGGGGAGACGGATTGGAGAAATGTTTGGAAAGAAAATCAACAGTAAATGTCACACTGTCCAACCATGATTAAGACCCTCTAACATCACAGAGCTCCCTGCCTGTCCTAATGAAAGCATGACAGACATCTGACAAGGATATTGTCCAATGGGAAGTTATAGCCAGAGGGAATCTTAGAATTTTTCTGGTGTTAGTCAGTCTAGGATTATCGAACATCTGAAATTCTATATCAATTGCTTACCTGGAATATGTATCAAAATCCTCTCATAATGTTGATGACAATAGAGTCGTATATGAAACCATCATACAGGAATATTTTGGGGTTAATTAATATTTTTGGGTTAATTAATCAGCCCACTCCAGTATGGCAGCTCAGAGATCTGCTGGAAAAAGCTCTGGAATGAAGCAATTCAATACGGGAATTGTTACTGAGGCAGAACTGCCCTTCACAGGGGAAGGCTCTAGAACTTCTGGGGGGGTCACAGACACCTGAGAAGGGGGTGCACAAGGGGGAAATGTGCTGTGCCAGAACCTCATGGCATCCTCTTGGGCACGTTTTGGCCCTAGGATTCCCCTTATGTGAAGTCCCTGAAAAGTCACTTTTGGGCAACTCTCTAATTCTTGTGTCAAAATAGAAGAGGGTCTTAGACCAGTGGGCTATACATTAGAATACTGGGCCTCTTCTAAGAACAAAACTCATGCCCAGGCAACACTTGGGGAGGGTGAAAGAGGGACAAACTGAGCATTTTAAAATAATTCCCCAGGTGATTCTGGTGCCATTAAGGTTGAGAAACAATTATGTTATGCTATCAGTTTATTTCGAGACTGCTCTTGCCTTGATCTTTGTGCCCCGACAAAGTTCATATGTTGAATGAAGTCCTAGCCCCCGAGGTGATGGTATTAGGAGGTGGGGCTTTGGGGAGGTGATTAGGTCATGAGGGTGGAGCCTCCATGAATGGGATCAGTGCCCTGATAAAAGGGATCCCAGAGAACTCATTTGTTGATTCCAGGGTGTGAGGATGCAGCAACAAGGTGCCACCCATGAACCAGGAAGCAGCCCTCACCAGACATGGAATCTGCCAGCATCTTGATCTTGGACTTTTAGCCTCCAGAACTGTGTTAAATAAATTTCTGTTGTTTATAAGCCACTCAATTTGTGGTATTTTGTTATAGCATCCTAGAACAGACTAAGACAGACACCTTTGCCTTCCCCAAATGTCAAGTATTCACTTGAATAGTACACAGGTGTACTAAGGGCAAGAAAAGTTTCACAAGATGAAGTTAGTATATAAAAGGAAAGGGCCAGAGCCCTGTCCCCTTCCCACTGGCCATGAGAGGGGAGTGGATTGACACCAGCTGACGCCTGCAATTTTCCCTCTTCCGATGGACTCAGTAACTGTCTGGCAGCTGGGTGACGAGGGAGGCGGGGAGTGGGCACACAGATGCCCCATTCATTGTGCTCCCAGGATGGCTCTGCCCTCCCTTTTTAGTCTGAAATTTTTTTATAGTCTTAAAATTTTCCATTTCAACTTTTAGTCAATAGATTCTCCAACTTCAACTCTTCTCAGATGAGGATGGTGACGAAGAAGAAAAATACCTATCTGAGCTTAGCAAACATTTTTAGCAAACCCACACCGAGGGTGGGTAGAGTCTAAGGCACATAGCTAAGCCCTTTGTCAATACGAGGCCTCGCTCCAACTGCGCACTGCTTGGCTCGCGATCAAAATGGCTTCATCTTATTAGAAATCTCCAAGGCTTACCGAGTCCAAACTTGGACGTTTACTGTACACATTAACAGAACTTATTCCACAGGCTCATAATAAATCTTTATAACCACATATGGCCCAGTTATAAATATCAGCTGGGAAGAGCAATAAAAAAGCGCAGTGTACAGAAATGTCTCTGCCCAGCTTGGAAGCACTTTGGACTTTATTAATTTACTTATTTTATCGAACTGTAACATTTCAGATGGTAGCGTGAAGTTAATTCACTGTTGATGTAAACTGAAGAAACTAATAAAACGCTCAAATTGCTGCAAGGAAAATAATACAACAATTAGTCACTTAGTTCGTTCAAGTCGCAGTACAGTTCTTCAGACAAAACGAAGCAAAATGAAACACAGGAAATTCCCCAGGAATTATTTCTTCATGCCAGGTGGTGGTGGTGGTGGTGCTGGATTTCTTTTCTGTGTTGTGGTTCTGATACCTCCCTCTTGAAATAAATGAGAGGGTGAGTTGGATCTTTATGCACTGGGAAACGGAGAAAACGTAATAAAGAAAGAAAGAATGGGCCTGGCGCGGTGGCTCACGCCTGTAATCCTAGCCCTCTGGGAGGCCGAGGCGGGTGGATCACTCGAGGTCGGGAGTTCGAGACCAGCCTGAGCGAGACACCTTCTCTACTAAAAATAGAAATAGAAAAATTATCTGGACAACTAAAAATATATAGAGAAAAAATTAGCCGGGCATGGTGGCGCATGCCTGTAGTCCCAGCTACTCAGAGGCTGAGGCAGAAGGATTGCTTAAGCCCAGGAGTTTGAGGTTGCTGTGAGCTAGGCTGATACCACGGCACTCACTCTAGCCCGGGCAACACAGTGAGACTCTGTCTCAAAAAAAAAAAAAAAGAAAGAAAGAAAGAATGGATGTGCCCTCGACTTCCCCTCAGACACCCCAGCAATAATGCCAGGCCCAGGCTTCTGCTTTTCTAAAAGTTGTGTTCCTGGGCAATGCTGGCTGGCGAGCAGGACTCACAAGGGGACCTGTTCAGACATGCCCATGCGATGGTCCCCGTCTCTGTCCCAGGCACTGCCTCTGTGCCTGTTTGTGCTATTTACATGTGAAAAGTGCAAAATTGGACAACTCAACCCCAGGGTTACACATGCAGTTTCAGACCCAAAAGACACATTTCAGTTTTAAATATTGTTTGGAAACACTGCCATTGCTAAAATTATAGGTTTAATTGTTGCTTTCTTTTGGGAGGAAAGCGATGGCTGTACCAACCTCTTTCTATAGCAGTAACTCTCTCCCTCTGCAGCACTTCAAAACAACGTAAGTGTCGTCTTGACAACAACAGATTTTGTGTCGGGAATCTTTTTGAGACTCAGGAGAAACAAAATCATCCGACATCAAGAGATTTAAATTTAATCAAACTGGTTATTATTCAAAATTATCACTCTGCTTTTACTTTCTAACATTCTTTTATTAGAGAACTATAAATGTGGGCACTTCCCATGTTTGTTCATTTTCGAGATTACTAAATGGTTCTAAAGAACCTTCCTTTGACTTTCTAACTTTCACTCTTAGGCATGCAGAGTCTTGCTTTGTTGGAATATATTTGCAGCTGAGTCAAATGCAGGACCTAGGAAAAGACAAAATTTAAAAATGGCTTTGGGAACCAAACCTGCAGAATTACTTGCTTATGAAATTACATTCACCCTAGATTAGATGCATATAGAAGATATATCTTCTTTTTTTCTGTTTACTTTTAAAATATATTTATTGATCAGATGAAACTGGATAAATTTAAAAAAATTCTATGTAGTATGTGTGCTTCCCAAAATTAGGTTGCCCTAAAATAAGTAGTCATTCAGAACCATAAAAAAGTATAATTTATATTTAGGCTTAGCATAATTCACTAGCTGCATATTATAAAAAATCTAGAAGTCAAGGGTTTTTCAAAAATATAAATTCCTAGAGAAATTTTAAAGGAAGTAAGGAAAATATTACTTTGCTTGCATCTGTCAAACAAATAAAAAATTATTTTCTTTGTAATTTGGGAGTATTATAGTACTTTTAAACTATATATGTCTGAGTAGTTAAAAACTAATACATATGTACTATGAAATACGTATAGTATTTTTGGGAGAAAATCCATTTTACCAGTATTAGAGCACTTTCTATTTGTAACACCAAGAAGAGGTGTTCTTAATGTTAGAATAGAAAAGGGTTGCAGAGGAATGACTTTGACCAGAGTCTACTTTCTGAGAAGCATCGTTATATTAAAATTAATTATCCAAATACTATCCATTAAGACTTCATATTGTGGTGGTTCTGTCACTAGGTCTCATCAGAAAAACTGATCCTTTTTTTTTTTTTCATTTGGGCACAGCTTACATTTCAGGAAATAAAGGTGAACATTAACAAAAATAAAATACAATACCATATATTATTCCTAATTATAGCTTACCAGCATTGTTACAAACTATGTGTTTAAAAAGCACTCTGCCCAAACTTTCAGGTAGTCTTACTCTATTTTTCAGTAAATAAAAATTATTAGACAATTATTATAAGACAAAATTACTAAGACACCCTCACTGTCTTTAAATCCCCTGCACTTGTGGTCACTTGTTATACAGTTTCTATATTCATTCAAAGGGTGTCTGTGGTAGATCAGCACCAAGAATTCTGGAGTTTTTCCATGTAAAATTTGTGGAAATTGCAATGATTATGAAGTATAATGACATATTATAAATTGCACACATGCAAAAGTCAATACCAGTCATTTAATCTTCAAGTTGTATCATTATTTTTGAAATGATCTAGTTACAGTTTTAACTGGTAGATCTTCATAGACGTCAAATGTCTACTATATACCACCCCGTCCCATTTCAGACCACCCTCCACACATTTTATCCTGCAGGATTTAAAACAGAAATAAATCCTCAAAGCCTTACATAGTCAAGCTGCTGGTGAGCAAAGGTGCAGCAGCCAGAGATTGGGGTGAGGCTCTGGTAGGATCAGTCACAGTCTGTGTCAAAAACTGGAGGTACACACAGGGATCAAGCTATTACCCACAGTTTTGCAGATCTCTACAATACATAGAGCCCAAAGGGTTAGTTTAGAAAGAAAATTCTTCCCTAACTTGGAATTCCCTGGGTGAGGCTGTTTTAAGAAAGGCTCTAGGAGCTGTAGTAACATAGAGGAGTTTTTACATGACATTAGTTGACTTTCTCATTATGGGAGATAAGATAGAATTAAACACAAATTTTGCTAATAGGATTCTCATCCTTGCATCTTAGAACTGGTGGCTTTCACGTTTTGGGAATCTCTGCTAGCAGTTAGGTCAGCTTGTAAACAATATTCCAAGATTTCAGACACAGACATTTCCTTCGAACCCATGATAGGGGAAACTGACTTCCACTTGGGCTTCCCATGGCAGCTCTGTGTCAAGACCTTTTGGAAACATTTTTGCTAAATTAGCATCCCACTTTAATGTATCGCCTCAGATAAGAATCTCTCCACTGCCAAAGAAAGCATGTGCAGAATAGTGGCAAAGTTCTTTCACAGAAAGATAATCTGGAGAAGGAGAAGTTTCCAGGAAGGAACGTACCACCAGCCTGTGCATTTTGTTGTGATCCATGAATCAGTTCTGTGAATTTCACCTTTCCTTTTTTTTTTTTTTTTGGCTCTTGAGAAATAAAACTTAAGTGTACAGTACTAGGTTCGGGGGCTCCGATGAAGGGCACAGAGATATCCGATTTAGGGCAAAACATTGAACATGTTTTCAACCACTCTCCAAATTAACTCAGGCCAGGGGGTTGTGGATTCTGTGAGTTCAGATATTGGAACAGCCAGTTTTATAGACAGTCAGAGACCAGGCTTTTGCCCTCAGTGTCAGTTAATTTTTTTCTGGATAGAGGAATGTTTATATTAAGTTCTATTCCTCTCTGAATAAGTACTCCCCTCTCAGAAGCCAGCCCAGTTGGAGAGAGACTCCTAAAAGTAGCTCTGGTGTAAAACACATGTGCTAAAAATAAGCAGCCCTTTCAGCACCGAGTTCGCCGGAGCCGGTACAATTTTAAACACACTTCTTCTCCACATCCAAAGCCTTCAGTGGGGGGAAGTCAGGGGAGAAGCCAGGGTATGTTAGAAGAACAGAAGAAAGGATGAGAAGTGAACATGCCTGTGACAGCAGAGATGAGGAGCCCAGTCGTGGTCCTTGGGGAAAGCTTTTGGGGACCGTCGATCTGCAGGGGCACTCTCTCATTTAGAACGGCATCCTCAGAGCCTATGCTGGGGCCAGGCCCACAGGAGGCACTTAAATGTTTATTGAATTCAAATGAATTGAGAACAAGTCAGGTGAATATTTATGTTGATTTATTAATTCACCTACGCACTCTCTTAAGAATAAAAAGCAGGTCCTAATGCATATCTAACACAAGGGACATGGAAGAACACGGAGGTAAAAGGCACAATTCTTACCCCTCAAGGGGATGGTGGGGGGAGGTGGTAGATGAGAACAAAATGATCAATACAAAGGGTATTCATAAACTTCCTGCGGGAGGTGTCGTGAACAGAGTCCTGGGGACTGTCAGAGATGGCCTGGGTGTATTTTGGGATTGCTGGAGCACAGGATGGCTTTGACAAAGCGGGTTTCATGTTCCTGCGTTTCAGAGATGGGATCAACTGAAAGGTTAACAGAACCATCCTTCTTAAACTTGGCCCCACTTATCGGAACTATCTGCAGAGGTTCAAATACTGAGACTGTGATTCAGCCGGTCTTGGGTGTGGCCTGGGCATGTGATATTTCAAAGCTCTCCCTAACCCCAATGCGCAGAAAAGTTTGAGAACTCCACCTTAGGAGAAGATAGCTATTTTCAGCTGTGCCAAAGTCAATGGCTGCTTATCCCCTTCCTCCTTTTGTTTTTCCTGTATTTTCCCATGGAAAACAAGAAGGTTATGTTTTCTATCACTTACATAGGTATACTGGAAGGATTTATGAAGGGCAAGAGTGCTTAAAATACTTTGCGTAGTGGAACGGGGGAGAAATTCTGCCTAAATAATTTGCTGTTCAATTTTCTATCACCTCAGACTAGAACCCTGGGCCTCTGTTCCCTGGTGACTGGGGTTTTAAATGGCTCTTGTTAGCACTCTTCAAATCATTTATAAAAGAAGATACAGGTGCATGCAAGTGGATCTTAAAATATAAATCTCCAGCTTAGGATTGGCACCCAGCTCACACCAGCAAACAAAGCAAAACGTTTGTTTTGTCAACTAATAAATAACCCCCAATGAACAGTCCTTTCCTGATGGTGTTCACGAGGCACAGAATTAACACACACAGATGTTGGAAACTCAGCCAGACTTTTGAGTTGGCCGAACCAGGCCTGGCTGCCGGCCACAGTGGTGTATCAGCTGAGGTCTGGAGAGACGAGCTGCCAATTGCACCACTGTGTAGACAGAATAAAAGTGATTTGTTCAATGGAAGGTTATGTTTGGAAACATTCTTCCCTGTTTTGGCTGCCAAGCATGCGGACACGGCTCAGTCGAGCCTGGGTGCGGGAGGAAGCCCACCTTATGGAACACAGGTGCTGTCTGCTTCCCCCTGCTCGGGCCAGAGCTAGGCGCCAGGGAGGGTTGAGTGAGGATGATATGACGTGCTCACACTCTGCAACGTGGAATCTCTTGTATCTGGTGCTGAAAGATCCTGTCCTAAGACATGTCAGCTCCACACCTACTTTCCTTACAGTATTTGGGGCACAATTCCATGGCCACCTACTGACTTTGAGGTTTGTCAGCCACACAGCAGAGTAAAAAAAAAAAAAAAAAGGCACGTAAGACATGAATTAGCACGGTGTGAAAAGAAAAGTCAGTAAAAAAGAGTCCAGGGTGTGAGGAGGTATGAAAACATGTTCTGCAAGAAAAGGGATTTTTGATATGCTGAGAGACAAGCGCTGGGGAAACTGAAATTCCCATCTTTTCCTGAGCAGCCGCTGCAATTTCCATTGTACTTTGCTGTTTACAGAACCCCGCAAGCCTCACTCATTTAACTCTGAACGTCTTTAGCAGAGATCAAGTGAAACTACAGCAGTTAATAACAATATATTATGTTTTCAAATGCAAACACAGATATTAGAATTTTCAGCCAAGTGCTTCCAAACACATTTATATTGAAATCTGTTCTTACCTTCAAATCTGGAAGCTTCCAGCAATGCTCACTTATCCCTAGTGCAGGAAAAGGAGAAGAAATTCTACCCATTCTCCATCTGGAAGCTTTTCCTTGGATCAAGGTTTACAATACCCAGCTCCAAGCTGACACTCTTCTGGAGACGATCTTCTGACCAGAGATGGAAGGGAGGGCCCCGCAGCGTTGGCTGGCCAGGCAGGTCCTGTCGGTCTCTGCTTTCACCACCTGGCCGGCTAACCGCTAACCTTCCAGCGAAGGTGCAAGAATGTGATGAGGGGGGAAAGGGCCCACTTCCCCTAATTCACACTACACCCACCTACACCTGGACATTTAAGTGAGACACTTACAAAGGAAGTGGAATGGCTTCCGTATAATTCAATACAGAGATACAAATATGTGAAACGGCTTGTCCACACACGCAGTAAAACAGAAATCTGCTTGCAGACAGCCAGGAAGCTGAACTATTCTGTGATTTGTATTTATATTAGCACATTGTTTATATTTCACCATTAGAAAAATGAAATAATTCATGTCAGACTTTGAAAAGTACAAAAAAATTAGTAAAAAAACTGAAATAGAAAATTGTCTATAATACTTTCCTTCAGATAATTACTGTGGTCTTTTTTGACATATTTACTTCTATGTGTATGTATATGCAAAAATTATGATCATATTGAATATGCAATTTTGAATCTCGTATTACAATTTTTGATTTTCTTTTTGTAATTATAAATGTGATTTATTTTCATTATACAAAAGTAAAACATTACAGAAACAGAAAACAGAAAAGTCAGTATGTCCTATAATCCCACTCCCTCCCATAACCATCAATGAGGGTTCAGTGCCTATTCCAACAATTGTCTTTCTCTTTTCCAAATATACATATACTCTTAAACTTTTGTCTTGAGATCTTTGCTTGTCATTAAGTATTTGGAAGTAGTATGCTAATGATGGCATAGTGATTCAGAGACGCGCAAGAATTAAACCTTTTCCCTATTGAGTTGGTTCCTACAATTAGATAATTTCACATCTTTTGCTATTATAAAGCTTGCTTCTGGGCAGACCCGTTTTATCTTTGACCTTATTGCTGATGGTTTTCCCTGGAATAAAGTCTTTGAAGAAAAATTAGGAAGTCACAGAACAAGAACTTTCAATCAGTTTGATATATATTGTAAGCTCTTTCACAAAATGTGAGCACTTTCTATATTATGCACATACATTTCATTGCAATGTTAACCAATTTATGATTTTTAAAAGTTGTTTAGATACTTTTCATATTTTGGGCAGTTAAATCTTCCTTTTACTTTCCCCTTGTGATTTCTTTCATATTTGAAAAGCCCTTCACTAAGAGGAGAGGAGCTAGATTTTCAGGTATTTCTCTGTATTTAAATTTAAAAAAATTTTATTTTAACTTTTTCCATTTAACTCTTTAATCCAGGTGGAATTTATTTTAGTAGGTCACATAATGTGAGGATGTTTTGTTTTATTTTTCCAAAATAGGTAAGTCATCTTTGAATAATATCGTATTCCTTCACAGTCAGTGACTCCTTTAACAGGGTTTTCATTTCTGGTCCCTTAATCTATCACTGATTATGCACCGAGGGCATACTGTTTTGCTTTTTGTAGCTAATAGTATAGTGGTTAAGCATGTGGGTACTGAAATTAGAGAATGCTATGCTTGATTCCACCATTGGGTTGGTGACATTCTGAAAAGTGCTGAAGCTCTCTGGCCTCTGCTACAAAGGAGTAGTGACAGTCCCTCCTGCATAAGGTTGCTGGAAGAAGAAAACTCACCAAAGAGAGCGAGAACAATGTTTGCCACAGATCAGATGCAAACAGTAGCTACTGTTACCACCGTGACCCCTGTTACATTTCATATCTGCTGGGAAGAGACATAGCCAGCATTTATGTTTTTTTTTTTTTAAGTCTTGTTTATTTTTGTCTAGTATCTTTCCAGAAAACTCTCCTGATACTTGCAAAAGAAATTTCATCAAGATTTTGATTAAAGATATTAAACTGTTCCATTTGTTTAGGAAAAACTGGTACTCTGCCATATTCTATTATCCTCCGTCCCACATGATGTGTCTTTTCAATTACTAAGATTTTATGATCTTCACGTAAATTTTGCAGTGTTTATGTTTTGCTTTTGCATATTTATTCTTAACGTTGTTCCTTTATTTTGGGGGCCCTTTTTTGACTCATATGATTCATATATTTTCTCATTATGCTTTTGAATAAATTATGCTTGCACTTGGAAAGCTATTTGATTTTGGTATATTTGTTTTGTATTTAGCAACATTGCCTGATATTAGTATTAGTTGTCAAATTTTAAGTGACTTTTTGGGCTTTCTGAAAATTCAGTTATAGCATCGGCAAATAATAATAACTGTGCCTTCCTCTATAGAATCAGCTGCGATGTCTGGAACAACAGTGACAACAGTAGTGTTAGAAGTCATCCTGGGTAGTGGGGTGTTGGAGGAGCCCTTTTTTCACATTCTGTCTCTGCCACATGCTGGGTAATCTTGCATCCACTCTCCCCTGTGCATCAGTTTCTTCATCTGTTTAAGGTAAATAATAATAGCACTCATTGCTGAGTCTCTGGTCAATCCTTCCTGTAACTCGCTACTGCATCCATTTGTCCCTCTTCTATTCCTTCTCACCTTTACCTGCTTGACGTTTTTCTTCCACCTGGGCTTCTTCCCTATCTTTTTCACAGCTAATCCCTCATTTGATCCTCATTCCCAGAGCCGTTTTTTAACCATTTCTCAGAAACTGCTCACTTTTTTCTCTCTCTCGTAAAATAACAGGCAGCTGCCTGTCCACACCGTTGAGCTGAGAGATTCCTCCTGAGGATTCAGTTCAAGGTTGCAGAGTGAAAGAATGCAATCCCTTTGTGGCATGGGAAATTCAGAATTGTGGCGTCTTATAAATGTCTTCATTATAGGAAGTTCTAGAAAAACATAGTCCATCTTTGGACACAGTGACTTTAAGAACCCTCAAATATAAACTGTGATGAATTAGACAGCAGAGAATGGCAATCTGCTGAGAGTTAATTCCACCCTGATGTCTCTTCTCTTCAATTCAGCAATTCCTTGATGGGGCGTCAGGCCATCAATCAAGAATATAAAAGAGAGAGATGACAGCGAATTGGATGAATCTGAGAGATGAATATAATAGTATCCTTATTGCCAGGTTTTATATTTGAACCTAAAAATACATTTTTAGATGCAAGGACTCAAAAGTTGCTGTCATTGCTCCAGGCCACTTGGTTTAAAGTGAGGGCTGGGTGGCTCATGTTGAGACTGGGGAGGGAGGAAGACTCAGATAAGGAGGTCCAGGTCCCCAGAATCTGACCATGACCCCAAAGGCAGTCCGATGTTGTGGCCGGGAGGCAGTGGCAACATGACCTCAGGTAAGTTACTTACTTTTTCCACAGCTCAGTTTCCACATTTGTAAAATGGAGATAAGATTGGGATGCACAGGGTTGTCAAAAGAATTAAATGAGTTAATGTGCATAAAATGCTGAGGATAGTACCTGGCACAGGGTCAGTGCCATACAAGTGCCTTTTAAAACTTCCAAGGAGACTTCTGGGTGCTGCAGGGCATGGTGACAGGCCACAATGATGACATTTAGGGGCAAAGAGGACCCTGTAATGTCCTCCATCATAGCCAAGCCAGGCCAGCAGGCACACCTCCAAAACAAATAGAAAAGACCCTGTTGCCAGAATCATGGCTGTTTCACAGCAAGAAGAAATGTGCAAACGAAGGTGGGAGAAAGATGAGAGGAGAAATACCACAGAAAACGGGTTTCTTGACTTTCATTGCTAATTGTGGGTGTCCAAAAGAAATATCTATGAAAGGGAAGAATTCCCCTAAATGTGGAAATACCTGATTTGTATGGAATGAACTACACGAAAAAAAAAATCTCTTTACTAAATAAAAATATGTTCTATTTATTCAACAATTATTTCGACAATGAAGTAAAACATGAACTATTAAAATATTTATCTTTTAAAATAATTTTTGAGGTGACAATTGGTGACAATTCATCATAATTAAGCTACAAATCTAATTTTTTGCTAACTCGACAGCAACAAACAGCCCAATTAAAAAATGGGCAAAGGACTTAATACACAAATAGGCAATAAGCAAGTGAAAAGGTATTCAGTATCACTAGTCATCAGGAAAATGACAAGCAAGATCACAGTGAGATACCAACTCACACCCATTAGTATATGTGTTATTAAAAACAAAAAGAAAGGAAAATAATGAATGTGTTGGTGAAGATGTAGCAAAATTAGAGCCTTCTTTCATTGATGGCAGGAAATGTAGAATGGTGCATCTTCTGTGGAGAACAGTATAGTAGTTTCTCAAAAAATTAAACATAAAATTACCATATGACCCAGCAATTCCACTTCTTGGCATATACATAAAAGAATTGAAAACAGGGACTTGAACAGATATTTATTTGTACACCTGTGTTCATGGCAGCGTTATTCACAATAGCCAAAGGGTGGAAGCAACCCAAGTGTCTATCGACCGATGAATGATAAAATGTGGTTTGTACATACAGTGGAATATTATGCAGCCTTTAAAAGGAAAAAGTTCTGACACATGCTACAACATGGGTGAACCTTGAGGACAATATGCTAAGTGAAATGAGCCAGTCACAAAAGAACAAATACTGTCTGATCCATTTATATGAGGTCCCTGGAGTAGTTGAATTCATAGAAACAGAAAGTAGAATGGTGGTTGCCAGGGGCAGGGGGAGGGGGGTATGGGAAGTTATTGTGTAACGGAGGTCCAGTTTGGCAACATGAAAATGTTCTGGAGATGGGTGGTGATGATAGTTGAGAACGATGTGAATGCGCTTAATGCCACCAAACTGTACGTTGAAAAATAGTTAAAATGGTCAATTTTATGTGATGTATATTTTACCACACACAAATATTTCTCCGTACTCTGACAATCCCAGATGCCATCTGCCTGGCTGATTTTTTTGCAAATGTTCGGCGGTCCTCATGCGGACCTTGCCGTTGTGAATTTTCCTCCCAGTGAGCAAAGAATTAAGGAGGTCACAACAGAAGAGACTGAAAATTGTGTTAATAAATAAGCTCTTCATAAGAGTTGAAGTCAACTTCATATTGTTACTCATTTCCTTAAATAATTTGACTGATTAATACATCTGCCTTCAGAACTGTCTACCTTATAAAGTTCTGATTGCTATATATAAAATTTATAAAATTTCCCATACCATAGGCTCACAGCTCGCCTTTAATGTTTAGGGTTTTGGGGAGGCTCAAATGGATTAAAATGGTGCCAAAATATAAACAAAGAATAACTGGAAATTATGGAGAATTTCAATGTACAGTAAGGAGAGTTCAAATATACCTAACACGAATTTACTCACCCTGACTCAAGGTATCTACATTTAGAAATGTAAGCCCACTTTTAATTCATTTCGGAAATTGTCAAAACATGTTTATGGATCTCTCTATAAGAAAAGCAGCATTTTCACAGGCAAATTTTTCTTCTTAAAAAAAAAAAATCCAAAATGTAGTGCTTAAATTGAGCTTGAAATCCAGCCTTGACTTAAATATTACCCCAATGAGCAATTGCAGGTACATTTCCTTCTCTGGCACAATAAACAAAACTTGGAAGGTCACAGCGCTAGCAGGGCTCTTTGGGGAAATGCCTTAAGACCCCCAGGAAAGGCCAGAGGAGACTGCTTTTTCCTTCTGTTTATTCCACCTTTTAAAAGATCATTTCCTTTCTAACACTTAAAGCAGAGTAGTCCTAGCAGGAATTAGAGAAGCTCTACTTTATGCTTTGAAAAGTTGAAACTTGCCATGTGATTTAAAATTCTAACTCTGTCTTTTGGATTTTAACAGGAGCAGAAATTGCTAATTTGGGCCCTGCAGGTGCTTTGTGGAAATGTGAAGTCCTGAGAACAGCCTTAGCAACAGGGGCAGGGTGGCTTCCCCTACTCATGTAAATAAATGCAGACAGAATATCAACTGTCACCTGTCTTTCCAGGCTTCTACTTCAGGGTGAGGGGATGGAGGAGGTTGGGAGTGAACAGCGGGGATCAGGAAAATTTGAATTTAGTAATATAAAAAAGTTATTTGGGAAATAGATGAATTCATCTACAAATAGGGAAAAAAATGATACAAAAGGGTATTTTCTACTAAATAATCTGTTTTTTATTTATTTATAATTAAAATCAGCTTGTCGGCCAGGCACTGTGGCTCATGCCTGCCTGTAATCCTAATACTCTGGGAGGCTGAGGCAGGAAAATTACTTGAACTCTAGAGTTCAAGACAAGCCTAAGCAAGAGAGAGACTCCGTCTCTACTAAAAGTATTATAGAAAAAATTAGCCAGGCGTTGTGGTGCATGCCCATAGTCCCAGCTATGTGGGAGGCTGAGACAGGAGGATCACTTGAGCCCAGGAGTTTGAAGTTGCAGTGAGCTATGATGATGCCACTGCACTCTATCCAGGGCAATGGAGTGAGACTCTCTCTCTCAAAAATAAAAAATAAAAATAAAAATAAAATCAACTTTTCCTGTGTTCCTTAACCCTACTTCCAATTTCTCTGAAAATGATTTTATGGAAATAGACCTTTAAAAAATATCAGCTGCCATTTATTGAGCATATACTGTGTGTCAGACATTGTGCTGAGCCTGTTATATATTTCAATTAATCCTAACAACAATTCTATAATGTAGCTATTATTATGACTCCCATTTTACCAGTAGGGAAATTAAGTCTCAGAGAATGTACGTGATTTTCCCAGGATCTCTTATCTCTTCAGTGGTGGGGCTAGTATTTAAATTCAGGCTTGTCTGATTCTAAAGGCCACTCGATTTCATCACTAGTCTATATTAAAGGATGTCACCACATAGTAAAGCCATAGCTATTGCTGCGTGGTGTAAAGGGATTGGATGTTTGTAACCATAACCCTCTGCTTTCAAAAAGACAACATGTGGTTTAAAAAAAAAAAGGCACCCTCAAAATTTTATTTTTAAGACAGTATTTCCTCAGAACACATACGTCCAGGGCCAATTAATTTTGGGATCTATGGAGTTTATTAGCACACTAAATGTCCTAAGAAGTCTTGTAGTTAAGAAGGTGTTTAATGTATGAATTAATAAGCTTTTGCTATGAAAATACTACATAACAAAATACCCCAAATCTCAGTAGCTTCTGCCTGTCATTCTTCAGGAATCAGCTGTGCTAGCTCAGCTGGCACCTGCGGGTGACATATAGATCTGGTGGATGTGTTTGTTCTTCTGGGACCCAGGCTGAAGCAGCAGTGCTTACCTGGAGAAGTCTCTTCTTCGGTCTTCTAGAATGGTGGGCAGAAGTGAGGCGGCCAAGTCAACCACACATTTGACTTAGGTTTAAATTCTCTGCTTGGACTGTCATATATTAATCCACTCACACCCCATTGGTCAAAGCAAGTCACATGACCAAGCACAACAACACTTATGTGGGGAAATAACTCCTCCCACAGAGTCAGAAGATAAGAGAATGGAATCTACCAAGCATTAATATATTCCACAACAATGGGGTATGCTGAGGCACGTTACAAACTTATCTGACCGCATGATACTCTTTTTTTTTACAAAACTTTGTTTTCCCCATATCTGTTACTGCTCAAGATACTATTATTGCCCCTTGAGCATAATTTGAAGTGATTTTGGACAATTGATGTGATAAGATCTATTTGAAAAGTACTAACTATGTTTTAATTAATAGAAAAGTAAAATAACCTCTGATATGACGCTTTTTTCCAAAGAAAATAATACAAACATCGCTAACACCATGAATTTATAAAGTCACTTTCCCTGGTAGAATTTTGTTGACTGATAGATTTATAGCATTTTGTTATATTCTCAAAACAAGCTGTGGCTCAGCTGTTAAAATCCATGTATGACAGGTAGAAAACTCTAAGTGCCATAGATGTTGGGATTTTTTCCCAGGTTAGAGCAGTGGAATCGAGTCTAAAATTCTGGGTTCCCATCTCCCAGCCAGTTCAGCAAATCTCCCAGCCAGTTCAGCCCTCTGGTCATGTGCATAAAATTGCACCATAAAAGCTGCACTTAGTAGGTTTAAAAATTACAAAATCAGGTTTTATGTGGATTTTATTTTAAAAATGTTTTGAACAAATACTAATGAGGAACAGGACTCACTAAGGGAAAACCACAGAGATATCTAAACAGTTGTTAACATGAAAATCAAGACCACTAGCCTGAAAATCTGCTTATTATACTATTAATATCATTGAAGCATAAAATGTTTTCTTGATCTGCTTGGGTTTGTTCCAAAGATAAGACCGTTATCCAAAAAAAAAAAAAAAAAAATGATAGTAGGCTTTTCTTTTCTTTTATTCTTGTTTGATAATCACCTGGGAAGTAGTGGTGGCTCTCACCATCTTATCTCTTTTCTCTTTCAAGCATGACAGAAAAACACCCCTTCCTGTCTTTTCCACCTATAGCCAAATAGATACACAGACACAGACTTGCAAATATTGACTCTGCAAGTCCTGTCTTTATTGAACTTTTGTAGCAAAGAGGATCTGAGGCAATAATAATTGGTTATAAAGAATAAATAAGAACAACAAAACTCATCACAAAATGGCAATCCTAAAGGCGTGGGTGACAACTTTGCAATGTGTGAACTGGCTGGGGACACAAGGCAGAGCAGTTTGGCCTGTGCTGGTTATGGGTGTCTCCTACACCACACTTGCACTTCCCTGCAGCCCTGGGAAGATCCCCTGGGGCAAAGGATCATGGCTGCCTTCCTCAGCTTAATCATGTTCATTTTGGAACCCAGGAAAATAAATAAAACTGGAGGTGAGGAGTTGAAGGGAGATGAAGTATAAGAAAAAGAAAACAGCAGCAACACAATAGAAAAGTGCAAGAAACTAAATTGCCTTAGAAATATTTCTAAATAAGGCAGAAATAGGAAGAGTAAACAAAGCAGAAAATAATCTGTCTTCTAAATTAAGCTTAAAAACATGGTGTGGTATAGGGAAAAGCAGACATACTTTGCAGAGTTCATGTCATGACTATGCTTCTCACTGGCTGTGTGGCTTTGGACTAGTTTTTTCACTGATTTTTAGATTATCTGGAAAATGAAGATAATAGCAACTACTTGCCAGCATTATTGTGACAATTAATTGAGATATCATGTAAACTGTGGCCAGAAGGCTGAAAATGACATAAAGATGACTTATGTAACCCACAGAAAATATTTTAAAATTTGATATTAGTGGCTACATAAAAGTCAGGGATTTCACTTGAAAATTTAGATTTTTGACTATTCCTGAAAATTTGGAAGACATGGTGCTTGGATTATTTACTGCTATGGAACAAATCTCTACAAACCAAGTGACTTAATAAAACCCAATCATTTATTTTCTTTCTAAATCTGCAATATGGGTGTGGAAGACTTACGTGCTCATGCTCTGCCCTCTGGAAAGTCTCACCTCACAGGGGCTGGAAGATCCACTTCTAAGGTGGCCCCACATGGCTGGCAAGTTGGTGCCGGCTGAGGCCTGGGAGCTCTTTCTGGACCGAGGGGCTGGGGCCTCCTTCACTCTCCACATGGGTCCCTCTAAGTGTCCTCGCTGAATCTTTAACTAGGTCATCAAACCACTGCCTGTTCTGGCTCTCAGACACTGAGTCTGAGCATTGGTTGCATGTGGCAAGCACTGACACTGTTTTCATATGCCAGAGTTCAAAAGACAATGAAGTATCAGCCTGAAACACTTATTAGGGTGGATTTGCTATACAAAGCCTGTGAGAAACGACTGACCAAATAAGTAGAGGATGGTAGTTGGAAAAAGGATGCTGTGACCCAGAGTTCCAAATACACTTTAAAACTACACTTTGACCTCTGAAAAAGCAAGAGGCTAGCCAACACAATACTCAGAAGAATGAAGTCCTTCAAAACTGGAGAATTCATACTTCTCCCATTATGGACCCAGTGGGCTCTGCGAAATCAGGTAGTGAAGCCTAAGCAAGAGTTATGGGTGACCTGGCTTAGCAGTGAATGAATGCGCCAGCTTAGAGCCGAGTTTCAAATACTGGGAGAAATGTATTTTTTCACTCTTTTTGAGGGAATCAAAACAATATACTCCAAATAACCAACTAAACACAAAACAAGGCAAATGGGGGAGATGAAGAACTAAAAAGTTATTAAGTCATAAAAAACAAATACTTAAATGGCAGAAGTAAGTCCTTCCTCATCATCAATTATGTTAAAGATGAGTGAATGAATTTCTTCTCAAAAGGCAGAGGGTGACAGAATGAATTTTAAAAAACTTGATCCAACAATATGCTGTCTACAAAAGACTCATTTTAGATCTAAAGACAAAAATAGGTTACAAATGAAAGGATATAAAAAGGGTGTTCCCTTCAAATAGTAACCAAAAAAGAGCTAGGGTAGTTATAAGGTACTAGTATTGGACAAAATAGACTTTCAGTCAAAAACAGTTACAGGAGACAAATAAGGACACATATATTGATAAAAGGGTCAATTTATCAAGAAGATATAAGCATTATAAACATGTAAATAAAAGAATAGAGAAAAAGAATATAAGTATACATTGACAGAATTAAAGGGAGGAAAAGAATCATACAATTATAGTTGTAGACTTCAATACTCAACTTTTAATAATCATAAAACAAAGTAACTGAAAATCAATAGGAAATAGAAGATGAACAACACTATAAAGCAACTGGATCTAACAGACATAGAACACTTCACCCAATGATAGCAGAATGCATGTTTTCAAATGTACATGGAACATTATCTAGGACAGACTATATGTTAGTCTACAAAACAAGTCTCAATAAATTTAAAAGGGTTGAAATCACACAAAGTATATTCTCTGACCACAATTAAATTAAGCTAGAAATCAATAATAGTATGACAATTGGAAAACTCACAAATATGTAGAAATTAAATGATTTACTTTTAAAAAAATGGGTCAGAGAATAAATCACAAGGGAAATCAGAAAATCCTTGGGACAAATGCAAATAAAAACTCAACATACCACAGTTACGGGATGCAGCAAAAGCAATGCTAAGAGGGAAGTTTATAGCTATAAAAACATATATCTAAAGAAGAAGAAAGATTTCAAACCAATAACCTAACATTACACCTTAAGGAAATAAGGAATAAAGACCAAACTTAACCCAAAGCCAGTAGAAGAAAAGAAATAAAGATTGAAATAGAGATAAACAAAATAGAAAAAAAATGGAGACTCAACAAAACCAAAAACTGGTACTGTGAAGAAATCAACAAAATGACAAAATTTTGACTAGAATGAAGAAGAAGAAAAAAGAACAAATACACAAACAACTAAAATCAGAAATGAAAGTGGGGACATTGCTATAACAAATTAAATAACATGGAAAAAAATGGACAAAATTTAGAAGCAAAAATTACCAAAACTGGCTCAAGAAGAAACAGAAAATCTGAATAGACATATAACAAATAAAGAGATTGAATCTATAATCAAAAACATCCCAAAACAAAATTCTAGGACCATAAGGCTTCACTGGTGAATTCAACCACACATTTAAAGAACTAACATCAATTTTTCTCAAATGCTTCCAAAAAATAGAAGAGGAGGGAACACTTCCCAACTGATTCCATGATGCCAGAATTACCCTAATACCAAAGCCAGATAAAATCCACAAAAAACCTATTAGAGTTAATAAATAATTTCAGGAAAGTTGCAGGATATAAAATAAACAAGGAAAGAGCAGTTGTGTTCCTTCACACCAGTAGTGAATCATCCAGAAAGGAAGTTAAGGAAAAAAATTATTTATAATAGGATCCAAAAGAATAAAATATCTGGAAATAAATTTAACCAAGGAGGCAAAAACTTGCAAACTGAAAACTGCAAAACATTGCTGAAAGAAATTAAAGAAGACACAAATAAATGGAAAGACATCCATGTCTGTGGGTTGGAAAACATAATATTGTTAAGATGGGAATACTACCCAAAGGAATCTACAGATTTAATGCAATATCTATCAAAATTCCAATGGCCTTTTGGAGAGGAAATGGAAAAGCTGATCCTCAAATTTATATGGAATTGCAAGTAGTTCTGAATAGCCAAGGCAATATAGAAAATGAACAAAGTTGGAAGATTCACACTTTCCAAATTCAAGATTTACTACAAAGCTACAGTAATCAAAACAGCATGGTGCTATCATAATAACAGACATATAGACTAATGAAATAAAGTACAAAACCCAAAACAAACCTACACATCTGACCAATTGATTGCCAACAAGGGTGCAAAGAACATTCAATAGGGGAAAAATAGTCCTTTCAACAAATGATGCTGATAATTGGATATTCAAATACAAAAGAATGAAGTTGAACTGCTACCTCATGACATATATAAAGAATACCTCAATACTAGTCAATAATCTAAATATAAGAGCTAAAACCAAAAAACATTTTGAAGAAAGTATCTTCATGACTTTGTATTTGACAACAACTTCTTAGATATGAGGACAAAAGCACAAATAACCAAAAAAAAATTAGATACACTGGACCATTAAAATTTAAAATTTTGTCATTCAAAAACATTAAAATGAAACTGAAAAGGCAACCCACAGAATCAGAGAAAAATATTTTGCAAATCATATATCTTATCAGGGTTTAATATCCAGAGTACATAAAGGAAAATGATCCAATTTAAAAATGAGCAAAGACTTATATAAACATTTCTCTAAAAAGATATACAAATGGCAAACAACACATGAAAAGATGTTCAACATCATTAGTCATTAGGAAAATACAAATCAAAACCACATTGAGATAATACTTCATACCCATTAGGATGGCTACAATTAAAAAAGAAAAAGGAAAAGAAAATAACATACGTTGGAAAAGATGTGGAAAAATTGAAAGCCTTTTTCATTGCTGGTGCAAATGTTCAATGGCTCAGCTGCCATGGAAAACAGTTTGGTAGTTCCTCAAATAATTAAACATAGTATTTCCATATGACACAGAAATTTTACTCCTAAGTATACACCCCAAAAGAATTAAAAACAATGACTCAAACTAATACGTGTACAAATATTTTCATAGAAACACAATTCACAATAGCCAAAATGTGACAACAGCCCAAACGTTCATTACTTGATGAATAAATGAATAGATAAATTGTGGTATATAATACAATGGGATACTATTCAATCATAAAAAGGAAGTAAGCACTGATGCATACTACGATGTGGATGTTTCTGGAAAATGTTACACTGGGTAAAAGAAGCCAGACACAAAAAATCACATATTGTATAATTCTATTTATATTGAATATCCAGAATAGGTAAATCCACAGAGACAGAATTGGTGTTTGCTGTGGATTGAGGGGAGAGAGGAATGTGGAGTAACTGCTTAGCGGCTATGCGATATTTAGGGGGTGATGAATATGTTTTGGAACCAGTTAGAGGTGGTTACACAACATTTGTGAATGTTTTAAACACCACTAAATTGTTCACTTTAAAATGGTCCTTTTTATGTTCTGTGAATTTCACCTAATTAAAAAAAATATTAACAGAACAAACAATAATGTATGCAAATTTAAAAAATCATTTAGAAAGTCAGAAATCCCAAAATGGAATGTGGAATGTTATGAACCAATTTGACTGTGTTACAAATGGATGAAATGCCTCACTGAAGAGGGTGGGGGAAACGATGCTGATCTAAGTAACATTAGAAAGCAATGAAGTCTAAGATTAAATGCAAAAACATTGCACATAAGCACTGCACTGTAGTTGATAAAGTTGTTCCCATGGGGGCATGGGTTAGTAATTCTGATACTGCTATAGATGTACACTAGATTTGAACAATTAAGTAAATGGATAGCAGATGGTGAGAGCCAGATTTTTCCTGTTGGAGTAAGAATTTGCAGATAAGCAAAGGGAGGAGGTTAGAATGATCCACGTGGTGATGGATTAGAGTTGATGATCCCAGTATAAACTAATGTTTAGCTTCATATAGATACTGATGGTCACATATAAAAATACATGTAGAAATACTTATAGAAATATGCATATACATGGCTTGATATACATACATATATCTCCTGGCTCAGTCAGCAAAGAGGCTGTAGAAGCAGTAACATCCCAGTGACAAAATAATGCCCAGATCTTAGTTTCTAATATCGTTCTCCAACAAAAAGAAGTAGAGGTCCTTGGAGACAAGGCTGATTCTAGGAATAGGACACATATATAAAATGAGCCTGGACCATCTTGTATTGCCAGAAAATAAGAAAGTGCTCAAAAATAAAAAATAATATAAAGTATAAATCCACAATGATCAAGGTATGTCAAAATGATACAAGAGCCAATTGAATGAACATCCAATAGCCAAAGCTGGAACAATCTAAGTGACAAAGTAAACAAAGCAATATTGGGTTATAACCTAAAGTATAAAACAAATGAGTCCATGATTCAATGATTAAATAAATTAAATAAATAAGTAAGAAAAGATAAATGTTCCATATGAGGAGTTCTAAATAATTTATACAAGTATTCTACCTGTAAGAAAGTAGAGCATAAATCCTCACCCCTTAAGTGTGGGCTGGGCATAGTGACTTTCTTCCAAAGAACAGTATGGAAAAAGGGTGGAGAGAGGGGGTAACTTTACAAGGAGAAAACTGGCAAACACTACCTCAGCCTGGTTTTTAAGGTCAACAGTGATGTCATGTTAACAGTACATACTCTCAATATGATGTGATGAGAATGGCAATTTATTTCTGTGTTTTTTTCCCCAAAAAGCCTTAATATCAGTCTATTCATGAGAAAACCATCATATGAATTCCCCATTGAGAGACATTCTATAAAATGCCTAAGTCCTCAAAATTGTCAAGGTCATAAAAAACAAGGAAGAGAAACTGTCACAGCCAAGAGGAGCTTAAGAAGACATGATGACTAAATATAATATGGTATCCTGGATGCAACCCTGGAATAGAAAAAGAAACCAAGGAAATCTGAACAAAGCATGCACTCATGTTAACAATAACAATAACATGGTCACTATCATAAATATATCAATATTGGTTCACAAATTGTA
The DNA here is from genome assembly GCF_020740605.2 of Lemur catta. NCBI lineage: Eukaryota > Metazoa > Chordata > Mammalia > Primates > Lemuridae > Lemur > Lemur catta. The sequence continues at coordinate 12,974,675 of NC_059144.1, read as the reverse complement.
ACAATTGTACCATACTAATGTAAGATCTTAGTAACAGAGAAAACTATGTACAGGATATATGGAAACTCTCTGTACTACCTTTGCACTACTTTTTGTGCAAATATAAAACTATTCTAAAAATAAAGTTTACTTTCAGAAATGAAGAGGTAAGACTAATGACTGTTAAATTTCATTTTACTTAAAGATTAGCTAAAGAAATTTTGAAAAATGCCCATTTCAAAACCTTACCTCCCAAGGGTCCTGACTCAGTATATCGCAGGATGGAGTGTATGAAGCCCCCTTTTTAATATGCTCCCAAAATGATTCATATTTTGAGACACAGTGGTGCAGAGGAAAACAGCCAGTATTTCATCTCAGCTTTGATTTCTCACATAATCTTTAATAATAACAATGACTTTTCCCCTCCATGCAGATAGGAGACTAGTGTTGTGTTTATGTGAAATGAATGTCTCAAAATCAAGTTTGGGAAGAGACTTGCAACTCTATGGATCCCTCCTGTCATAAAAATCAGAGGTGGCTCCCTATAAAGGAGGCTGGGATATTGTCACAGCAGGGCTGTTTCTGGATTGATGTGGGTGGAAACATCAGTCATCTTCCTCTATCTCCCATAAGCAAAGGGGAAGTCCATATCTTTAGTATACTGTGCAAGGCCTGTAAGATCTGGCTCCTGCCTACCTTTCCACTCCTATTTCCCATTGCCTTGTGCAAACTATACTTAAGCCCAGGTAAAATTACTTCCTAAATGCCCAGTGCTGTTTCTTAATCTCTGCAACCAGGCAATGCCAGCCTTTTTGTGTTTCTCTTCTCATTATCCACTTATGCTTCAAGATGCAGCAAAAATACGACCTTCTCCATGAACATTTTTCTAACTTCTCGAAGAAGATGAAGGCAACTTTTCCAATGTTTCCTTGAGGCCAATTATACTACACTTCTGGTAGTACTCACACCATTGCTGAATGGCTGACTTCTCCACTCCTCATACTGGACAGCAGGACCCATGCTGAATTTACTGAATTCATTTTTTATTTGTCTGTTGTGTAGATATATACTTCAAAAGAATGTGCATTCTACTCTTGTTGGTTGGAAAGTTGTTTAGATATATGTTTAGATCTTATTGGTTTATATTGTTATTCAAAATTTTTAGTTCCCTGTGGACATCTGTTTTATTGTTCTATCCATTATTGAAAGCAGAATATTGAAATATTCAACTATACTCATTGAATTGTCTATTTCTCCTTTTAATTCTCTTAATAAAGGAGCAAATATCACAAAGGGACAATTTGTCAAAAATGAAAAAAAAGTTAAGTTTGAGAATACACTAGCTACATAACTAAAATTAAAGAAATACAATTAGTGCTACTCAAGTGCGATCCACAGCCTGATGTCGATCTATTTGTTACCAATCCATACAAATACAGAAATTGAGTATAAATATTGAAAACTTTTGTAGCAACTTGCCATTGTCTCAGAATCCAAAGGTGTCATCAGTGAGCTTGTCTTGTTGAACATGCAGATACATTCAGGTGATGTCAAATTTGGGTGGTTGATGAACACGTGGCCCATGTAGGCAATAGACATGTACAGTGGGTCCACATAGCAGTCCACAACACATAGGAAGCCAAATACAATATTGATGCTTTCCCGCCAATGATTTAAGCCACATTGAATTAAAAATATGTTTGGAAGATGTTGCTTGTCATGTTTGGAAGACGTTCCAAAAACACGTTTGGAAGATGTTCCTTGTCAAATTATAAAGTTTACAAAAGAAAAAAATGCTCCTCAATACTGTCATTTTTGTGGAAGAAGGAGTGCTCTTATTGATAAAAGTATAATTGATATAACCATTAAGGAGACTGTTTGATAGCATTTATGTAGTCCTAAAATATCCATAATCATTAAGTAATTAGTTCTATTAATCCTATGAAAATAATTGAATTGCTGGGTAAGAATTATACATGATGACATTCATTACCTTATGAAAACAGTAGGAAGCTATAACTAACTTGAATTAATAACAAGGAGAAGTTAATTTATTTATATTATATAGTCACGGATTGAAATATTAGATTATGTAATGTAAATTATGCTTACAAAAAGTTAAAAAGCAGATTTTATAATTTTAAAATAATATGCATTTATTCTAGAAAATACAGAAAAAGTATAAAAAATTAAAACTCTATAGTCCTAACACCCAGAGGTAAAAATGACATTCTGGTGGGTTCGGGGGCTTTTAAAATTTTTAGTATTTGTTACATTATTTTCCCCACATGCTCAAAATTGACTTCATAAATGTTTATAAAAAATATATTTTTACCCTATTTTCCACATGCTATTATTTTGTGAGACTTTTCTTCTCTGTGTTAATCAATGGGTAGTGGCTAGTGTTTAGTGGCTTAAAAACAGTGCATGTCTTTTTCTCTCTAACCAACATTTCCATTTCTGGTTAGCAGAAGATCTCTACTTATCATCACCGAGACACACTGTTCCAAATATTGTTGGTCCCCTCGCTAAACCTGGAGTATTTACCTTTAGCAACTGAACGCTCTGGCCTGGAAATGACACATGGCATTTCTGCACATGACTCATTGTCAGGCAGTCCCACGGCCCCACAGCCCCACCCAATCACAAGGTGTCCAGGAAGTCTGAGCCTCCCACATGCCCGGAAGGTGGGAAGCCAACGACATTTAGCCAAGAGCAGCAGTGAGTGCCATGCCAGCTCTACAAAGCACTGTGGCACTGAAGAAACAATATTTGATCCCAGGAACGTACCTTAATTTATTCAACCATCCTCCTGGTTGGAGGCATTTTTGTATCTTCATTTTTTTCAGTACTATAAAATAAACCTGCAACATTTCATATATTAATCTTTGATTTCACCTCGGATTATTCCCTTTGGATACATATCTTGAAAACAAACCTTGAAAACAAACCACTAGATCAAAGCATATAAACATCATAATACTGTTAAAATATTTTATCATTTTTTCAGAGTATTTGTACAAATAAATATTACTGCTAGCAGTAATGTCTACCTTCCAATCAAAGTTCAACTTCACTAATGCTGCATATTGTCATTTTAGAAGACATAATGTTAATTTTATATGAGACATAATATCCCATTCTTGTTTTATTGATAATTACTAAGACAGTTAAAGATTGATATATTAAAATGCTTATTATGTGATGAGACAAGACTGGGCAAAATATTGGCCATACAAAATAATATTATGAATGGAGAAAAGTCATCTAAACATGACACAGTAGTTTAAAGTGCTGTGATTACTGATTATTTTTGTCTTATCTATATGTTTTGGTATTTTCTAATTTTATTCCAATCATCAAAATGAAATAATATTTATTAAGTTTGTGATGAAGTGGCATTTCAGATCAGAGAGAAACAGAAGTATCATTCAATAAATGGTACTGGGAAAACTGAGTAGGAAAAAAATCCCTACCTAGACTATAAACACTAATAAATTCCAGAATAAAAATCTATATGTAAAGAAGCAAACAAATAAAACAAATCTCAATGTAACTATGTTATAATAAAATGTAGAATTATAACCATTTGTGAGAAAGAATTTTTAGCAGTATAAAAAGCACCGAAAAGATTTGCTTCCATAAACTTTAAAAACAACTAAACAATAGGAGTCAACAGTTTAAAGAAAAGTAGCAGAATAGGAAAATATCTTAACAACATATGTCAAACACATGTAGAATTAGTGTCCAGAATATATAAAGAATCTCTACAAATCAACACAAAAAAGCCAAAGTAAATCCTGCTATAATTAGGGCAACACAAATTAAAACTATCAACTATCTTTTTCATATCCCCACATTTCCAAAGAAGATAATAAATAATGTTGGTTGGTGGAACTGATAGCTAACAGAGCCCAGCCCAGCACCAGACACTGGAGAGTAAAGGATAAGGCTGGGGAGGGAGGTAGAGTCCTGGAAGAGGAATGGCAGTGAGTGCAGGCAGGAGCAGGCTTTAGTGTAGGATGGCTGGGAGACACTGAGGGCTAGACGATGCCCTCTACAAGGTGGCCCAGTGGATGCCCTCTCAGATTTCCAACACTCAGTGGGTTGTGATAGGGCCCTATCCATACAACTGACATAATAGATAAATGAAATCAGCACAATCATTTCAAAAGGTGCATAATAAAAGGAAGTCCCTGGTACTTATTTTGATGTGAAGCCTGTAAGAATAAGGCTATTCTTAGACTTACAGTCTGAAAGCTTAACAAAAATTACTTCTGAGCCAAGAGAAAGTCTTTGAGGTCAGATGTTGGCTTTTTCATCTCATTGGCTTTAACATGACTCTTGGTATCTTCTGACCCAGCAACGAGATGGTAGCAGCTATTTTCTAAAACCTAAATGGCATCTCTAGCCGACAGCTGCTTCAGAAGTGCTGTGTGAAAAAACACATGCACGTGATTTTCTTTCAGTAGTTAAAGAGGAGCTAATGCTTGGTTTATTATTTTCTAGATGTCAATTAAAATTGGTTATCATTCACTTACATTTTTCCCTTCCCAGGATAAATGTACAAAGGTTGAGTGTCAAGTGAGGCTAAACACTGCTGTCTTTGCAGCACCACATGAGTTGCAAATGCCCTGCTAATTGGAGGATACAGTTTTGTGTTGATTAAGCCTCGGGAATAGCCATTAGATTGGTTAAAATGTAATTTCAAATCATAGCAAAACAATATTTTGACTTTATAAAACGTGATATCTTCTGACTTTTATTGCCAAAATGTTGATTTGATCAAGAGTAAAACAGCCCTACATTACATCTGAATTTTGCACTGTTAATTTAGGGACTAGCAATCTACCTTTCTAATTTTCAAAATGAAATGAAATAAGATACAACCTCAGAGTTGTGAAAATTTGTGAAATGAAACTCAACTTTCATCTTTAGAATTAAAACTAATGACATGTTTAGTTTTAATGTTTAAATGTTATCAACCTAGTTAATAAAGTAATAATGTTATGATAATTGAACGTGATAATCAATAACAAAATACATAATTTCTTAACATATCTTTAAATGTGTTAAAATTCAAGTACCAATTTAACTAAAATTAACTATGGATTTACCTTGTTACTACAGGTCCAAAATTTCTTTCTTTCTTCAAAAAGAGATGAGATTATTGCTGTTAATATTTCCTTTTAGGAAAAGTCATTTAATAGTCAAAACTGTATTAAACACTTTAGCATTAATTAAGTAATTTTCCATGATAATCCATTTATCTTCTAAAAAGGCAAAATGATTCGTAAAGTCGAAACTCATTTATTTAAGCAGAAACACGTTTCTCACAAAAATTACATGCCCGTCCCCAACTCAAGGTATTTCCTTTGAAACTCCCCAACTGCTGATTTTCAATCAATCATTCTATTAAAATAAATTTGTCAATTGAAATGAAAACAGCCACCAATGCCTTTATATGGTATTCCCTACTTTGGATAATAATGAACATATTGCATATACCTTAGAAAAGTGCTTTTTAATTTATAAAAGAAAAGGAAAGGAGAGTAGAATCCCACATATTCAGAAGGCACAAAACGACTCTGGAATATTGAGGCTTAGAAACATTCCTCAAATTTCACTTTCACTAACTTACTCAGGAAAGAAAAAAGAAGTGCCTCGTGCTTTACAGAGTCTGGCGGTCCCAAGGAAGACCTCACCCAGAGAGACTGGACGCATATGGACGCCATTTGTAACCAGGGCAGAGAACGGAGCGGGTCAGCCTAACCTTTGGTGTCTGCCTATCCATCTGTTTTCACATTAGCTGCAAATTATAGAATCCTCCAGACCCAAATGACCATAAATCAGTACTATGAGCATGTACACTTTTCCCATCTGTCATAAAACAATGAATTAAATTCATGCCTGTCAAAATAGGCTGCAGCAAAACGGCCTTCTTCTGCAGCCGAAGGAATACAAAGCTTCACCTCATCGCTGTAATTTATGGCCTCCGTGGGGCTTCGGGGTGATTAGGCCTTGGCCCACCAACACGCAGAAAAACAGTAGGAACTCCAATAACTCCAAATGGAAATCTTGGGGCAAATTTATCAAACAAATCAGAGAGAAATCTATTTCTGTTTGGAAAAGGAGGAGATATATTGCGTGTTTAGTGTTCATGCACAGCTTTGGAACTTTTGGCTATTCGGTATTTGTGAGTTTTGGAATTTCTCGCTTAAATAGTATCACCAAAGGACATGTAATGTATTAGACATGAGCCATTTTTAGCCAAATAAAATATACAACTGCAGGCAAAGAGGTTTTTCAATGTTAACATCAACATATTTGTGCAAATGATGTAACTGAAAAATTTCTAGGTAGACCTAAAAAAAGCATAGCTTTAATACTGGAAAAATACACCGGGAGGAAAGGAAATATGTTGGCAATAAGAACCAAAAAAGGTAATAAAAAGGAGGGCATAGCCGAAGCGATAAGGTTTATGGACTTTAACTATTCCATGCCAATGTGTTTATATCAATCCCGCTACACAGTTAATGTTTCTTTAAAACTTCCCTTCCGTAAAACTGCCTTACAGTCAAATATTGCTTGGCATCTGAAAGCAAAGAGACAGAGAAAAAAAACAGAGAACAGTGAAAGGCAGGCAAAAACACTGATGTTCACCATACAAAAATTATTGGTCATGGTCGGATCTGATGAAAAATAAACGGAGATAATTTGGCTGGAGGGGGGAGGGGAAGGGGTCTGCACGCTCATCTGGAGGTTTTGGCACTTGTTCCTCATTGTAAGCCACAGTGTGCTCGAGCTGGTGTTTATCACGGAGGCCCGCAGGCATTTGTTCAATCAGAAAGTCGTATTTCACCAAACACCCCCGCTGTATTAGAAATATTCAGCAGGGCTAGAGCGGGCGAAATGAGATGATGATGTGGCAACACCGTATGTCATAGATCTGGTTAATATCCAGCCGTGAATTATTGCGTCTTTAAGAGAAATTCCCTGGGTGTTCAATATCACTTCCAGGGGACTAGAACCCAAGTCCAGCAACAGCTCTCAGGTAGTCTGCAAAATATTGTTCCTGCCAGAAGTAATGAAGTTCAGTCTTCATCTCTGATATGCCAGCTGGGTCGCGCTGTGGGTTCCCAGCAACGTGAACCGTGCAGACATGGGGTGCATCTTCCACACGCAGCGCTCAGCGGCACGTTAGGTGAAACACCCCATGCTATCATTTGCTGCCTTGCATATTGGGGAGCTATCAAAAAATATTGTATTTCATGCTGGTGGCAAGGTGCAGCAGCGGGATCTTGAGTTCTGGAAGCTGCAATTTGCTTCAAAAGACAAGCAAAGTTAAAAATCCCTATTTGTTATAGATATTGTTAAGAGTAAACTTAACGCACTTGGCACAGTTCCAAGGTGGTAGTTTTCCAAAAAATAAAAGCCTTGCTTCTTTCAGTCCTTTTCTCTCTTTCTTTTCTTTCCTACTTTCTTTTTTCTTTCTTTCCTTCATTGGCTGTTTCTTTCCTTTCATTCTTTCTCATTTTCTATTCTTCTTTCTTTTTTTCTGCTTTCTTTACTTTCTTTTTGTCTTTCTTCTATCCAGGGATCCCAACCATTCACTCCTACATGCAGTAATTCAGTTGCATAAACTGAGTAGGACTTGTCCATGTGTGGAGTTTGGTTGTAGAATATGTAGAATTATGGAAGATTGAGATATTAAGCAACACGTTACACAATTATTAATTAACTATAGTTGTGATCATTCCTGAGCCTGAAATCTTTCAGTTGCTATGAGAACCCTGAGCAAAAGGATGGAATCTGATCAGATATTGGTTTTCCATATCATTAAGCCAAAAAGCTGCACCTCAAACCAAATCAAACAATCAAGGCTGCTTTCTTCTAAGATACATTATAGAAGTTATCATTATATCCACTGGTTTATTACTTCATACCCAATAAAGTGACTCACTGTTTGCTATATTGCCGTCTTGTATTATTTTTTTAATGGGTAAACTGTAGTAGCTCCTATTACATGAAACTGACCACCAATAACTACAGGCTTATTTTATTTGAGAGAATGTATTAAATAAGAACATATGTTTGAAAGAGAAGAAAATGTGCCACTGAGTTTCTGTTCTCCTCCTATTTACTTCCCAAAGCAAAGGTTATAGAAGCCACTTGCAATTGATTAAACCTGCTCCCTTGCCATCTGAATCTATTGCCAACAGCACTCATCAAAATCAAGTAGTGAAATTAAAAAAAAAAATTAAAACTTCTAAAGGTAAAGTTTCAGATGGAAATTATTTAAGGAGAGTTACTGAAAAAGAATTACTGAATAGAGAAAAACAATTTCATCCTGTTTATTTTAACTTTGGCACTACTTTATACATTTCTAACAGTGGATACACACACAGGCAAACACACCACTGCCAAAAATTAGATTATGGCTGTCATATACAAATATGTCAACAGGTTTTAAGAATATGAGGGAAATTTTCTAGTGTATTTAGACAAAATTTATATTTGATTCCCATTAAGCCTATTTTCATTTCTAGCCCCTATCTTTGTACATATTTGTTGATAAAACATATTTTTTCTCAAAAAATATTTTTAAAAATTTTCATTTTAATATGCTTTTTGTTCTCCATTCATGTTTGGTTCACTTTAACATGACGATTGAAAATCTGGTTGAATTACCAGTAGATTCTTGAAACCTTGACAAGAAAGGAGAACTGTATTTATTATTTCATTCTAGATGGTGATTAGCGAACACATACGATCAAAGTTTGCACGAAACGTGGAGTTTCTGCACTCCCACTTCACCTTTGGCAAAAGGAATAACCCTGAGAAGGTACTGTAGATTGTTGACTTCAGATTTCTGAGCAGAATTCTCTCAAAAAGCCTTCCTTACCCAGAGACTCAAAAAAGACACAGGAACCGCAAGCAGGAGAGACGCACAAAGACTTTCCCTAAGCAAAACTACACTTCTCTTTAGGTTCCCCTGCAAATATCCAAGATGACTTCAATGTGTCTGCAGTTACAGATTGACAAGGCCACAAAGTCTTAGCGAGCCATGATTAGAAATTATTTATTTTCCTCTTTCCGTATCCATAACATTTTAAATATGAGGTTTGGCCATTAAGTTGTGGCAAGTTAGAGAAAACACTGTGCAGCAGCGTGAAGCAGGAAAAGCTGCAGGAAAGCTGTGTAAATCCAGGCTGACGTGGGAGAAACGAGAACAGGCTCACGGCCATGCCCTTGGGAATGGCGAATTGAGGAGCCATCCTGGGCACGTGACCCGACCGCGCCTGGAGCGCAGAGCAAGTTGGAGACCCAGGAAGCTTGGTAAAAGGGAAAAGTGACCCCCTCAGTTAGTACAAGTAAAACATAATACAGTAATCCCAAGGCATCTAGGTGCTGTTAATCTGCAAAGAACTCAACCATCCTCTGGACAAATATTTTCTTGCCATTACATGTTGCTTAAGGCTACAGCTATGTGACTTTTTTGGGATGATATATTTTTTCTCTTTGAGGCTATTCTAAATACTGAGGTGAGCATGTATGAAAGCGCAATGGAGAGGTGGAGACGTAGCATTATTCCCTCCTGATCTCAACTCCTCAAGGCACTAAGCGGGTTCAGATGTTTGTTTCTGGAATTAACTGAGTTGTGATAATAAAAAGGTCCAGCTATAGTATTATAGGTGAACTGGAAACACCAGACATCTCTACAGTCACGTAAAAAGAAAAATAAACACGAACCTTTCCCAGCCACTTACAAAGAACTTCTCATATTTGATCTTCACAACTGTGAGGCAGAAATTCTTGTGAAGCTGGTTTTATAATGATGAAATTGGCTTACCGAGGTGTCTTGTCCAAGCTCCTGAGTCACATGCTGTCCTCCACACCATACTGCGAAATAGAAGTGAAACTGCTGGGAAATGTTGTTTCTGTTTCGCTGGCAGAGTTTGGCAATCCGTTGTAAGCTATTTATTTCTTTCACTCTGTTGCAGCTCTTCAACTGTTTTCTCTACGTGCAAGGGTGTTTCTTGGAATTTTCATGCCCCAAATCTCTGAGGCTACTTGATCCTTTTATAAGCCCGTGATGTTTGACCTAGCCCTCTGCGATTACAAAGCGCTCTGTCCACAGAGCAGAGCTTCCCAACCCATGCGTGATGGGAACCAGTTGTATTTCTGTCCCCTCGCTTGATATGTGGCTGGTTGAATGTGACCCTGTGGCAGCCTGGTTAGAGTTCTGGGACAGTAGTCCGGCGGAAGCAGGGAATTGACCTGCCCTGTCATCCCCACACAATGAGTGGCACTCCCGCTGGAGCCAAGCCTGAGGTTACCTACCTGCCGGCTCCTCATGCAGGGCGAGGCTGTGCCCAGCGAGCAGGACTCAGGGGCCGCTGTGGGAGAGGCTGTGTTAGGAGTGCCTCAGGAGACCCAGGAGCTGGGAGTGGGGAGGCTGGAGGACCTCCTGGGTGGTGTCACTCCAGGTGACAGCCTGAAACCGCTCTCCTCCAGTACATCAGAAACTGATGTCCTTTTGGTTAAACTACCCTTTCATCCAAACTAGCTGTGGGATACTTGCTCTAACTAGGAATGCACATCCTGCAAAATGAAACTTTGTCATTCTTTCAAAGTCCTTGCTAGACACATGGAAATATTAAGAGTATATTGGAAATCTATGCTCATAAGAAACTGTAATAGTTCATTTGTCCATTAAAGAGAAGCAAGAGCTTTTTAGTCTTTAATATTTCAACTGTTGTACATTTTCCAATGGGTGAACAATGACTATTTTTTAATCCACTTGAGTGAACAAACTTTCTTATATACAATGACTATAAAACATTGGAATTATTCAGGGGGCTAATCAAGTTTAAGGTGGCTCACTTTCACCAGCCCTGTGAGGGCTGGCAAAGTTGCTGGGAGTTATAGAATAGCTAGATTTTAAACAGAAAGCTTTTGACATAAACAGTTCTGATCATGACCTAACGATATTGTGGAAGAAAGAGAGCTGTATCTCCAAGCCTCCAGTAATTTATTATGACTTCTTCTCTGATTCTAAAGAAATATTAACTTTTATACATGATTTTATATTTGCCGTTTTTTATTCTTTTACTTAAAGTCTCCCCTATTCCTCAAATTGTATAAGATTCAGACTCATGAAACCTGGTCTGCCACTCATGAGGAATTCCATGAAACCATAGCAAGCATAAAACCTGACAGGGTAAAATGTACACGGGCAAGTTCAAGTTTCTATTAAAACGGAGGAGGAAAAAAGAAAAAAAAAATTGAAAAATATTTCTTGTAGATTTATACAATTCCTGTATTTAACAATTTCCTAAAGGGATCATATTTTATTTTTCTTATCATAATTATACAATATAAAGAACATGCCATGAAAATCCCACCAAGTGCTATATAAATGTCACTAAATCTTCTCCTGGATGCTGCACTGTAAAAATGTGATTGTTTTCCATGTGTCCGGATGTGAAAAAGGAGCAGTTCTGCTTCCTTTACTCTGTGTTGTCCCTGGAATGTTTTGCTCTAATTTCTAATCACAGCCCCCTAGGTGCCTGATGCCACACCTGAAGCCATGGTCCTGCGGGTAGACCTCATATTTGGGGACAGTGCAACAGCTTCCCCAGGCTGGAGCAGTCAGACAGGCAGGCTGGTCTGACTTGGCAGGATCAGTCAAACAACCAGACTCACAGTTTACATTAGACTGGTGACGTGCTAGTCAAAGCTGTCTGCGCTGTCACAGGGAGGGCAGTGTGGAAGTGTCTGTAAGTGCCAGCTACTTTTCTTAAGAATTAGTGAGGGCTTGCTTTTCTGGGACTTCATCCAGTTGTTAAACCATTAAGTTAATCTTTATGATGTTAAATCAGGAAGTTAATGATGTTAATGATTACCATTAAGATGTTAACAACTCAGTGATGTTAAATCATTAAGTTAATCTTTACACAAACAACTCAGACTGACAGAGTTTCAGAGACTCTGTTAATTTGGAAGTTTCTCTTTTTTGTTAATTTTTGTTGAGGTTCTTACTTGTTTGGATGTATTCATGGCATTGACTCTTTCGTAGAGTACTGTCCAGTTATGTTATAGAGTGTCCCTCACTCTGGATTTGTCTGATGTTTCCTCGAGAGTAGGTGGAGTTTATGCATCTGGGGCAGGGGTATCAGAGAAGCTATGTGATGTTCCTCTGGGGACATCACATCAGAGCTCAGGTGGTCCATTTGTCCCATCACTGGTGATAACTTGGATCACTTGGTTGCGGTAGTGTCTGCCCAGCAAAATTAGAGTAAGAGCTATAGATTACGTAGTTGTGTTGTATATTAACATGATTCATTGTGTATTAATTTATTTCCTCATTTGCATCATTATGATCTAGGAACATCCTTATTTTTAGAAAATATATACTGAAGGAGGGGGAGTGAGAATGATGAATACATTGAGTTAAAATGCTAGCATTCGGAAGAATGAGACGAAGATGGATGCACATTCTTTGTACTATTTTTGCAACTTTTCTTTATCTGAGATTATTTCAACATAAAAAGTCAAGCAGAATTCAAAAAACAACCCAGCAGCAATGGACTTGATGCCAGTGTCGGATCTGAAGGGCTGTTTCCATTTCTATTTGGTGGTGTTCAGGTATTGCTTCATAACCCAAGAGATTTTCTATCAGAGCCATGTTTTTTTTTTTTTTACCAGTTTTCAATTCCATCAGCCTAGAATGATTTTTACAATGAAGTTTCTGTACAAAAATTGAAGGATGAAAAATAACAATTGCCTTCTCAGTCTATTTCTGAACATCTGGCTTTGAATCAACCTTCAACTTTGCAAAGACTGACTAAAATACGTCTAAAAGTCATGTGCCAAAGTACACAACAGAACTGGACTGGTTTAAAGAACATAAAATGGACACTGTTAACTCTTCAGTTCTCACCTCACTGTCTTTTTCCCATCCTCTGTCTGCTTTTGAGAGGAAGCAGCTTTCCAAATTTTGAAAGAAAAACTACACACGACTAGGTTAGGGTAAAATTCCAGAACATGCTGGTGGGACGTCAAAAACAGCAGTGATCCCTAAAGTAATTGACTTGTTCACTTGAACATATTAAGAATGGTAACGTCTTGTTCAAATGTTTGTTGTTTTTAACTTTTGGCCCAGTCGAATTGGCTGTGGGGACATTTTTTTTTTTCTGAGAATCCCAAAGACCACAGTTTTGTTTTGTTATTTTAATCGCAGTCCATAACTTCAGACTTTTTATGTCACAAAGTTTGGGTAAATTAGAAAGCCAGACAATAAATGCAATTGCTGATTGGAATGTTTAGATAGTCCTGCGGTGACTGCTTTTTTTTCAAAAATGAAATATACTATGACCGGTGTCATGCAGTGAATATCGCATATAAAGAACTATACAAACCTAGCCTGCTGGCCTCCGCACGTGATCAGGAGAGCCGTTTGAGGTAGTTAATGGAGCAGAGAATTTGAGGTTGACTAGATTTGGATGTCCCGACCACCTCTGTCATTCACTAGCTCTGCGATTTTGGGTTAAAAACTCACCAATGAATAGCATGACAGCTATGTAAGGTTGGACAGGTTGTCTACTGCAACTAAAGCACTTGGCAAAGAAGGTGGGCCCATAAATCTAGCCTGCACTCTGCTCACCTGGCTGTGGGTCTGGCAGGGCTGTGCCTGCCCAAAGGAAGGGGCACTGTTCTAATCGGTCTTCTAAAGTGAGGCGTGTCTTTGTGATCCATCCACCCAGAGGGCACCACTTGGCAGTGTGCACAGGGGCTATGATGTGCCACCATCAGTCTGAGGTTCCTTTACATTTCCTGGTTCCAGTGCCTCATTTGTGAGGGGGAATTGAGCTAGAGGAGGTACAGAGACTTGACCTGGGCAATGTTCATGGCAATGGTGTTTGAGATAGGGAAAAGTTGGAAAGCAGACTAAAAGGAGCCAATGAAAGGGAAATAGCCAAGTACCTTATCATGTGTGGTAGGGGGAGGACCATTAAAATCACGTTTCAAGGAATATTTAATGACATAGGAAAATACTCACAATTTAATGGTCAGTAATATTAATAAAAGAAGCAGAAATATAGGTGTATGAAATTACATGTGATTATATGTCACAGTATTGATAAATAATTATTTTCTAGACTGCAGGAATACGTATAATTTCTATTTTATTCATTTCACAGTTTTCATATTTTCCAAATTTTAAAATGACAATTTCTTTTTTTTAGAAGAAAAATGTTGCAATGAAACAATTCAAATAAAAATGTTCATGTCCTTTGACCTATGTCTTTGGCTTAAAACCATTTATCTGAAGGAAGAAATCAGAAATATAGCCAGGCATTAATTAGATAGTTACCTAAAACTGAAAAATAGGCAACAATCTAGAAAGAGAAATGGTCAAGAAACTTGTAATTCCTAGAGATGCAACCATAAAGTTATGCTTATTTTCCTGTTTTTTTCTTAGTCTTATTTTACACTCACAGTGCTTCTTGAGAACATGTGTGTACTGCCTTGGACATGAGAGAGGCCTCTTTGTCCAGTTCTCGGTGTGAATTAACAGACTGCTCTCAAATATTTTAATTTTAGGCACATTTCCTGAGAATGAAACATGACAATCTGAAAGTATTGAAAGAAAAACAGAATACAAAAATGAATATACTCTAATATCTCAGCTATGTAAATACAGAAATATTTAGATACGGAGCCAGCATTTAGAGACAAAATCTGGAAGGAAAACACAAACATGTTGCAATGGTTATCCCTGTTTTGGAATCATGGGCAATATTAATTTTATTCTTTATAGTCTTTTCTGTATTTTCAAATTGTTCTACAATTAGCACATGTTAGTTTAATTATGAAGGGAGGATGTTTCAAAAACAAAACACTATTTATGACTTGTCTGACTTAGTGACATCATTTCAATCTTTTCCTAAGATGTCTCACTGAGTGACAGTGTAGAGACATAAATCAATTATGTTCTTTGAGGATTGTAGGCTATTCCTTTGAACAGTTAGAGAAACTCTGGAATGTTGCCAAACCAGACTAAAAGTCATGCTTATTCCATATAATTTTGCTTCCTCAAACCTTTTTCTCTCCTTCCTTATGTGTCCTAATTCTATCAAATATCTTCTGCTTTGTCTTTTGAGAACATATCAATGAGCAGGTATTTGTAGGGTTTTTTATTTGTTTGATTGTCTGCTCTGTTTAGTCTGTAGGAGCCAGTGTTGTATTTTTATTACTGCTATGGACTCACCTGAAAGAACATGGGCCCCTTTCTTATCTGCAAGTAACTGTGAAGCCAACACCCCAAAAAGGTGACCCTGGAGAGAAGGGGAGCATTCCATGGATGCAGAAGGCCAGATCTGACTCCATCCCCACACCCAGAGTGGCGCAGGGCTCTCGGCAGCACAGGTCCCTGCAGGTGAGCATAGAGGGAACTAGCTAGCCTCAAACGAACCACAGGGGCCTGAGCTAGGAGCTCTGGGACCGGGGGACAGGATGGAGGAAGGGCCCCCCCACAAATTGGCAGATCCTGCATTTCTTACCTAGCCTGGTGAGTGGGAACGCAAGCTGTATTTAATTTGATATTTTTTTCAAAATAGAAAACTGGGACACTTTTATACCTTGAGAGTCATGGGAAAATTTACGCCCCTCTTAATAAATAAAAAAGCATTTAATAAAATAAAATGATTCCTAAGCCATAATTAATAACCATATTTCAAAAAAATCAATCTCTGAAAACCTCGGTCAAACGGCTAGGCTGAACCATTAAAACCAGGATTCTGGAAGCTGAAGGCATGCTTTCTCTTGCCAAGCCCGAGTTTAGTTGCCGAGCATAACTCTGACGTCTCCCCAGGGCTGGCTGTGCTATGTAGAGTGATCCTAGGCAAAGCCTTACTCCTCCTACCATTCTTCAGTACAGGCTGGAGTTTTCAAGGGGCCAGGGTTTTCTTGCTGAAAATTCCATGAAAACTTCAAAGATCATGACCTTCCCAAGTCCACCCCAATTTCCTTGCCCCTTGAGGGTCCAGGTCCCAAATGTACAACTCCAAACTTGTCCTGTCCACTGACCTTCAAACTTCTACAGAACCCACAGATCCTTAGCAAAATCCCATAGCAGAGGAAGGGGAAGCGGAGACAAATATGTTCCAACCTGGGGACTTTAGCAAAGTAACTTAGTGCCCATGGCATGTTGCACCCACTGGGACATCTCCCTGTAATCAACACATCAAAGCTCTGCTGTGCACGTGTGAGCACTCCCAGAGGATGAACCAGGACTGTTAAGAGCCTCATGTTGGCTCAGGTCAGATTTTGCTGCCAAAAGGGTTATGAAAAATTTCTCATTTCTTGGACATTTATGGATTCTTGAATTATGGATAAGTAATCATGGACCTGTATCGAATCTGTCTGCTCAGAACTTCAGCCTGGATATCCCAATGATATCTCAAAATTAATATATCTATAATAACTCAATAGGGATTGCATTGAATCTGTAGATCACTTTGGGTAGTATAGACCTTTTAACAATGTTGATTCTTCCCATCCACAAGCATGGTATGGTTTTCTACCTGTTTACGTGCTCTGCAATTTCCTTCCTCAGTGTTTCGTAGTTCTCCCTGTAGCAGTCTTTTACCCCCTTAGTTAAATATATTCCTAGGTACTTTATTTTCTTTGTTGCTATTGTGAAGTGTATTGAGTCTTTGATTTGATTCTCAGTTTGACTGTTATTGGCATATATGAATGCCTCTGATTTGTGTGTATTGATTTTGTATCCTGAGACTTTACTGAATTCATTTATCAATTCCAAGAGTCTCTTGGTTGAATCCTTGGGATTTTCTAGATATAATATCATATCATCAGCAAAGAGTGAGAGTTTGATCTCTTGTGTCCCCATTTGGACATCCTTGATTCTGCTCTCTTGCCTGATTGCTCTCACAAGGACTTCCAGCCCTATGTTGAATAGCAGTGGGGACAGTGGGCAACCTTGTCTGGTTCCAGTTCTAAGTGGGAAGGCTTTCAGTTTTTCCCCGTTCAATATGATGTTGACTATGGGTTTTTTATATATGGCTTGTATCATTTTTAGGTAGGCCCCATCTATGCCTATTTTGTTAAGCGTTCTTATCATAAAAGGGTGTTAAATTTTGTCAAATGCTTTTTCTGCGTCTACTGAGAGGATCATATGGTCTTTGTTTTTGCTTCTATTTATGTGGTGGATTACATTTATAGATTTGCATATGTTAAACCATCCCTGCATCTCTGGGATGAAGCCCACTTGGTGTGGATTCCATCCCTAAAACCCTTTTCCCACCTTACTCATTGGTCTTTTTGCCAGCCAGTTTGCTAAAGCCAAAACCCTTCTTCCTCTCAATCCCTTACGTTGATGTCGCCCACCAGTCACATTAGTTCAGCTTTGAAATCATTCATTGCACTCCCTCTCCACTGCCACCCCATGGTTGGTGCCACCACCCTTACTGGCTGGGCTACAGGAGCTTCACCCACTATTGCTCTTCCCTACTCCCCATTCACCTTGGATCGCAGGTGAGGAATCTCCAAAAATCGTAAATTGTCTTGTGTCACTGTCCAGCTTTCAATCCTTCTGTGCTTCCCATTGCTCTGCAAATCACACCCGAAGTCCCTGGCCTTGTGCCACCCCACCCCACACCCCATCTGGCTGCACCTTGCAACACTGTCTTTGTCCCTCAATGTACTCTCGTCACACTGGCCTCTTTCTCTTGCTCACACCTGCCACATAGTGTCCCTCTGGGTGGCTCCTCCATGTCCTTCCAGCCTCAGCTCCAAGGGCATCGCCTTCAAAAAGCCTTTCCTCTAGATTCAGGCTAGTGTAACTGCCCCTCCCCCTCCACTTCTCTCTGTGACACGGCAGTGCCTGGCTCTGCCAGGGCACCGGCCTCACGTGTAATCCCTGCTGATTTCAGCATGTGTTGACCGTCACTCCCTTCACTCCACGGCAGTGTCAGGTCTGTGAGGGACTCATTCACCACTCACACTTGGCCAGGGCCAGGCTTGTAATGGATGTTCAGTTAAAAACTCATGAATGAATGAGTGAATGATGGGGAAATTAGAGCTAGTTCACATTAAGTACCTCATGTAGCACCTAGTATATAGCAAACACTCATTAACTGGATATTAATGTTATTTTATTATGCAATTATTATTATTATTGTAATTATTATCAGGAGGTGAGGGATCTTGGGTTTGTGGTATAGACAGTGAGCTCCAACAGGTGGGGGTGAGGGTGAGGCCTCTGACCTATGGTCACCCACTTTAAAATTCCAAATGGGCTGACCCAGAAGGTACCGGTCTCGCCTTCTGCTTGCCTTCCAGCGTGGAGCCTCCATCAAGCATCATGATCTATGGGTCTCTCGGCTTCCTTCAAGAACCCTAGGGACTTTTAAGTGGGTAATTAAAATCTTGAGAGATTGGTCTTGGGCATTTCATTCAGCTCAAAAAAATATTATATTCATTGATATTCACCATACGGACCCAAGAAAGGGAATTCATTGCTTAATGATTAAGCTTCACATATGTTACAGATTAAGGTCAATATATCCCATGACATATTTAGATAACACATTTCCCAATTCTTCTGCTACTCAAGCCCACATTTCTTTTTTGAAATCAGATTAGTTATCATCTTGACTACTATATGTTACCTATTCATCAATTTTTTTTAATTTGTTCCAGTAGAAAAGGCCAAAAATACCTTGTGTGCCTGAAATCATAACTGTTTGTTTTATTTAAGGCAGAAGAGAATGATTTCAGATATTTTTTTATCTGAGAGAGAATTAAATGGATCAACCCTGCTTATATAAACAAATAAAAAAATACCTTGAATTGGCTTAAACAAGGAAAAGATACATTTCTACAGAAGAATGTTATTATACACATTAATTTAAAACACATATCAAAAGTGCTTTCCTCTAATGTAAAGGATACAGCCATTTTAAAAATGAAAAGGACATGAAAGATATGTTTTTCAAGCCATTTGATGAAATGTTTGACAGAACATAAAACCCCTGAGATTATTTGGATTTGATGTTCTTGGAGGCCACTCACCATGATTTCTGCTTTTGTGGTTGCTTTAGGAGAAAGTATATTATGAGCATTCACATAATGTGAGTAGTCATATCTGACCATCTGGCTCTATTTCAATGTGACCTTCAAGATTGCTTCTTGGAATTAAAAAAAAATAAAACACAAGTTACGAGTAAGTAGATTTATTAATGCACTTGGGATTTGGTGAGGGCTGGAGGAGTTAACTGTGTTTACTTCAGAAATAGCTGAGAAATATACATTTAATCACAATTATATAGCAAAAGAAACAGTAAAGACTTCAAGTGAATTTAATAATCATCTTAGAGGTTCTCAAGGTAGCCCCTTCACCTTACTAAATGAATCCCACTGATTCAGAATTTATGATAACAATTATGACTTGACTGGGCGAGAGTCTCTCGTATTTTTGGTTTTAAAAAAGTAGTTTCAATAAATAAATGGATACTATAAATAAAGTTCCAAGTAATTTTTGAACATTCAGAGTACATTTTTGCATTCTATTTGCCATTATCATCACCACATTATGTCTGGGATGCCAGGGTCACTCTTTTTACAGAGAAGAAAAAAGGGATTCAGAGAGGTTAACTTGCCTAAGATCACACAGCTAGAAAGAAACATGATTTTTACTCCAGAGTTTTATTTTCATCCAGTCTTAGAAAAATATGCTAGACATTAGCTTGTGTTACTTTACGCTAATTTTCAAAATTAAACCACATTTTAAAATTTGCAATACAGACTGTTCATCTGTTCAAAATAACTTCCCCAACAATATGTGCAAACAAGTAAGGATTCTTATGATCAAATATCTCCACTGTCAGTTTGGGCCAGTGTTTTCTTAATTGTACTTTTATAAATATTATATCATATACGTATAGCTATCTTTTCTTTTCAACCAGTTTTAGCAGAAAGTGTGGTTTTCTGGCTGCTAAAAATATTACCAAGACACAGATCAACCGCTTCAAAATAATCAAAATTTGGATAACTAAAAAGTCCAACACATCAGCACTTTTGTCCTTTGATTTAATGGTCAACTCAACAAAATGTAAAACATGTTGCCATGTTGCCTTTGAATTCCCAGGAGTGGCTGTTGTCATTATTTAAAGCAATGGCTGCTGATTCCTTGTGTTTTAATGCTGGACTTTCTTAAACCCCAAAGACTACTTTTCCTTAGACAGAGAGGCTGTGTGATGGAGTGTAAGTACTAATCAGGCATGCCCTTCCTCAGTGGTAAGGATGGTGGCTGCTAGATATCTTAGACATCAGATTCTGTCACTGAGTTATAAAGATAACAAAAAACATTCATAAATGATGCTTGACTAGGGTCTAAAAACAGCAATACTGTGATTAATAAATCCTTCCATGGTGAAACTCCTTTATAATAATAAAATTCATGGTTATTGTCATGTGAAATCCATTTGGAGCTTGGGTTATTTGGCTTAACAGTATTACTATGTGGTAGTCCTTTAGTTATCCAACTACACACAGCCCAACAGATACTCTGTATAGTACTTCTCATGCAAAGTAAACTTTTTGCAACCTAGTAGCTCTTAAGACTAGGGAGTTAGAATGAGTCAAGTAAAAAGAAGTCTACTTGCTGGCTCTCGAGTGCAATAACAAGAGCTGCAACCAGATTTCCAGGTTGCTCTGTGGTTCTCCTGGCCCTCTGGCTGGCAGCCCTGTGATGGAGATTAAGTACAAAACCAGAGGGGGAGTAAATGTTGTTTTACCTTATTTAGTATATGTCAGTTGGGTCCTTCAGGAAGCAAATTCAAGACAGAGCTGCAAGTACGAGAGATTTATTGGGAGTAATACCTGTGAATGATTGGGGGGTGGGGCAGGAGCAGCCAGGGAAGGTCTTCAGATCGCAATGTAAGTCTTACGCCTGTGGAAGGAGCAGGGGAAAGAAGGAGGACTGGGTAGTAAGAGCTGAGCCTGCAGAGTAATCCTGAGAAAATAAAAGCAATCTCCAGTCCTAGGCAGAAACAGCCAGGCCCTAGAATCCCTACCATATTTCATTATTGGCCAGGGGCTGCCTGGAAAATGTGAGGCTTCAGGGAAAATGCTGTGGCAGATTCCAAAAGTGCTGCAGCTCAGGTCTGTCTGCTATATGCACTTTTCACAACTGGTCAGCAAGTTCCTTCTTGAAGTGAGACTCTAGTGTTACACCTCCATGCTTGCCTGTGATAGCTAATTTTATATGTCAACTTGACTGGGCTAAGGGATGCCGAGATAACTGGTGAAATGGTATATTGGGGGGTATCTGTGAGAGTGTTTCCGGAAGATATTGCCATTTGAATCAGTAGATGTAGTAAAGAATATCTGGCTTTGCCAGTGTGGGTGGGCATTGTCTAATCCACTGAGGGCCAGAACAGAACAAAGGTAGAGGAAGGGGGAACTCTTCCTCTCTTTCTCTCTCTATTCTCCCTCCCTCCCTCCCTCCCTCCCTCCCTCCCTCTCTCTCTCTCTCTCTCTCTCTCTCTCTCTCTCTCTCTCTCCCCTTGAGCTGGGACCTCCATCTTCTCATCCCCTTGGACATCAGAACTCCTGGTTCTCAGGCCTTCAAACTCGGACTGAATCATACCACTGGCTTTTCCAGCTGTCCAGCTTGCAGATAGCATGTTATGGGACTTCTCAGCCTCCATAATCATGTGAGCCAATTCCTGTAATAACTCCCCTGCTATACATCTATGTACATCCTGACAGTTCTGTTTCCCTAGAGAATCCTGACTAATACACTGCCCTACAATGTTTTCAATACAATTATGTTATTGGTTACAGAGTTTAATAAGATCATTTCAAGATTTAAGCCACTAGAATTCAGTCCTAAGTTTTAATTCTACCTCTAGTTACAAAGTCCTTGGCATTCAACTGAGTGGGTAGAACCATCCTCTTTACTAACAGAGGTGTTTCCATTTAAAGGCCACCATTGTCGTAAGTTTCACCCTCACACATTTGCTGGTAGCAACAAATAGGCCACATCTAATAGACTCCATAGCACCATGACACTTAACTAGTCTTCTAGCTTCTTGATGCCACTTCTGACCCATAGAAATATATCACAATGAAGCAAATCCCTAATGTTCTTCAAACACTTACTTCCTTGGTTCAAACAATTCTGTCTAGTATCCTACAGCTGATCATTCAGTCGGGCCTGAATGTATTTAAAAAATTGATAATGTAGGGAGGTAATATAGTAGGGCTTTTTGATCTCTTTCCTCTCCGTCCATAGGCTGTGTGTGTACACAATTCACCAAAGTGAAGGCAATATTGGAAGGAAGAGATGACTCATCAAATATCCATAAATCCCAGCCACATCAGGTGGTTGCTCCACAGTCATGCTTGAGCACCTCTACAGCACGTGCCTGCCATTAGCTCAGCCAACAACAGAAAGATCCTCAGATCATCAGGAATCCAAAATGTCTTCAAACTGAAAAGCACTCCCCCCCCACACCAAGTACATACCTTGCAAGATTTTTCACAATTGATTTTTTTTCTAAAAAAAGATGTAAATTTTGATCTCAAGTGTCATGCAAAGCCATGAAAAGCCATTTTCAGGGCAATGTCCAAAATAGCAGAAGAGACAAAATGGATTTTATACACACCCCACTCTCTACCCTTCAAGAATGTAGAACCTGATAAAAAGCCAGGATGTGGTACAGACAGACCTGCTAAGTCATACTGAATGTGGAAAGCCCAAAACTGAAATCTATACCCAATGTGACCAGCCACATTGCTGAATCACAAATAATGTCAGGAATTAAATAAAATAATGCTTACTCAGTCTTACAGTCATGTTATGTCCTCTTTGGCATGACAAAGCCTTTGAGAAGGACTTAAACCAAAACTGGTCATTGGCTCCCTTATTAAAGCAGTAAATACCTCTCCTTTTTCTTACCCACTGCTAAGAACCACAGTGGTCCATTGTTTTCATAGATGGATTGCATCAGGTCTCCATCACCCGTTCAGCAAGTTTATAGAATCCACAGTGCCAGGACATAGGACTAAGGTTCTGATCTTATGTGCCTTGTCTGCAGAAGAATATTAAACATCAGGAGAACACGAGTTTCAAATTGCTTCTGCAGCTTGTGGTGTCTTTGATATGTGGTGAGGGCAAGAGTTCTTTTCTCTGCAGCTCCTAAGAGTGTTTCCTTAGTGACACATAATTTACTTAAGCCATTTATTCAATATTCTTCCGTGCTGCTGCCATGGCACCTAGTGGCTGGGACCCCCATCAGTTCTAATGGTGAACAAAAACCTGGGTTTCCAGGCAGGAAGGCTGGAGGGTTCAGGATGGATTAGTGTCACTCACTAATTCCCCACCCATGAAGCCATGGCTAGGTCATTCCAGGTTAAATAAAGATGCAGGTGTGCTAAGCTATAGGTGGGATGGGTGGTGGTAGCTAAAGGTGAGACCACCTATTCATATAAGGTTCTCTAGGGCCTTCTTTGGTTTTGTTCAGTGTTGTACTTGAACACACAGAATGTGCGCCCCAGTAATTTATTGCTGTGTAACAACCTCAGAAGTTAGTAAGTTCTGATAACTATTTTATTTTTTTATGTCTTTGTGGGTTGGATGGTTTGTCTCTGATCCACCAGGGTGGCTGGGGCTGGAGGACCCTCTTGCACAATAATTTATTCACTCACATGTTTGATACCCCTTCCCACATTCAGGTTTCTCACAGCCAGGTGGTCTTAGGGTCGTTCAACTTTGTACATGGTTGCTGGCTTGCCCCAGAGGGAACTTTGTGACAGAGAGTATATCAGAGCCCAGAAGGAGGTGCAAGGCTTCTTAGGATGAGCTACAGAAGTAGCAGAGCATCATGTCCACTGTATTCTATTGGTCAAGGCCAGGTTCAAGGGGAGGGGAGTCAGACTCCACCTCTCAAAGGATGGAGGAGCAAAGACTCCACGGCCACCTTTAATCTAGCACACTATGTGTGTAAAGAGGGAAAACTCACTGCATATGGCAGGGAACCTGTCTGCTACACTCACTTTGACGTTCTGGTATAAAGTCAGGAAAGTGGTATAAATAGGTCTTTCTTCTCCATGGTACAGAATTCGGAGCCAGACGATTCCATCTCTTACAGCTCTTGTACGTTGCTTTTCTCACAGCCTTAGTTTCCTTATCTGTGACATGGAAACACTAACACATAACATTGCAGTTTCTTACTAGAATAAAGGGAAACCATATGCAAAAGCACTTTCTAAATAGTTAAGAGCAAAACATTTAATGGAAATATCTTTTTCTGGAGGATGCACTGGAAAAAATATGGATTTCGAAATGAGATCAACGCAGAGTGTGACCTGGGGCCAACCCTCTCTGAACCTCAGATCCCTCATCTGAAGCATCAAGATGAAGATGTCGCCACCATGGAGTGTGTGTAGGGACTGGATGCAATCTTCCACGCAGACTGCAGGGTGCTGGGCAGGGTAGTTACTGTTAGTTCACTGTCTCTTCCTTTGGTAGTCAGGGATTGGGCTTTTTCTAACACTTCAACAAGAGACGAGAATCACAGGGAGTGTCCAGTGGTGATAATGGCTCAGTCCCTGGCCCCACACCAGGAAGAGCCACAGCACACCGTCCAGGCAGGGCTGGCAGAATCTAAATGAGCACAGGAACCTGCTTAGAAGACAAACCGATGGCTCCTATGGAACCTCCCCTCCTGCCAATTCTGCTTGCCAAGCCCCCCTGTTCAGGTGAAAACTAAGAGATGATTTAAAGGGAGCTCTGAATTGGAAGCAATTGCAATCAGTTGATAAGCTCACATAGGCTACTGAGAGGGTGATTATTACTTCTTGCTTTTTTAGTACTTTGTAAGTAGAGCCTTGTTGTATTGTGACTGACACTCAAATTTCATCAAAGGAGTCTCAGAATCATTTATTAATATCTTTAGAAACACTAATGTGTTTGGAGGTGACAGGAATATGACAGTTAATCTGAAAGTGTAAAGGATTCTCCCAATTTTTTCCAGACACCAGGGGACATTTTCCAAACCTAAGAAGGTATGATATTATTCAGAGTCCCTTTCCTTGGGGGGCACACCATTATTTTCTGTTCAGAGTAATACTCACATATATTTGGACCTCAGTTGTCTGTTAGTGACAAGAAGAGTTTCACAAACCTTTAAGAACAAAGATGGAAGGAGGAATCCGGGAATGCAAAGGATGCTCTGACTTGCTGTGACACACCAACTAGCAATTGTTTTTGTTTTCTTCTTTTCCCCCCTATTTAGGAAGCATGAGCAAAGTATACTGTAAACAATTCTTTGTGGTTATAAAAATAATAAAAATGAGTTGTCAGTGAACAAAGCTGAGGTTCACCATTAGTAAGGCAGGCATCATCATATAGGATGGTATTCTCCAACCTATTTTTATATACATGTTAACATTTTTGTACACATATTCTATGCTCTTGCTTGGCATCTCTCGAAAGCAATAAATAATGCACAACTATCAGATGAAGAAATCAGGTTTGGGTTACATCATTTTGTTCCTGGGAAGAGAAGGTCATGATAGATTTACATGAAGATTCAAATGGTGTCTTTGCCTCCCTGACAGGGTCCTCAAACCAGGCCGACTGAGCAGAGCTAGCCATGGTTATTGCACTCATAGGAGGAGGGCTACTCTCACCAATTAAAAGAAGTCACAATATTGTTCTACACCGACATCCTGTTAAGAGTGAAGGCAGCAGGCAAGAGGCCTGGGAGAGATGACATTTGCTCCCCCAGACCTATGTCTTCTTTGGGAAAAGAAGTGTGCCAATAGCAGTAGAGTCCTCAAAGCAGATATGGTCCACATCCCATCTATACCCCTTTGACACGCATTGATTCTGTACATGCCCCTGGCTTTACTGCACGCCCATGTGACTGCCCACCTGTGGACTTCCTCTGGCCAGAGGAGGATGATTTGCCGTCTTGCATCAGGGTGTTGATGTCCTCGGGAGCAGACCTTGCGCAGTAACACACAGCATTTCATGTATAAGCACCCCAGCTTCCCTGTCCCTTGAGTGGGGCAACTCTGAGATGTTTCCTACAGTTTCCTAGAGGTGCCCAGCAAGACTGACCCCAGTTACCACAGTAAAATTCTCTGTTGACATCCTCCCCTGCCCTGTCCTACCTCCCCCGCCACACCATGCTTCCTCGGACGCCCTCTCAATAAACTTCTTGTCACTGGGTCTGAGCACAATCCATCCCTCTCTCTATTTGTTCCCTTTCTTTTCCCCACCATCAGAATTTTTTTCTATTTTTCTTACTGGTCTTAGTAAATCCAGATTCTGTTCAATGAGATGACTCATTATATTCACCTGATTTTAGGTGATCATAATTTGGGGATGTAATTTCAGTGAAATCTACTGACTAGTACCAGGACGCCAAGAAATTTGGGGGCACGTGTCCGTACTGTTCCCGCATATCTGGGCTCCGAGCTAGCGGCTGTGGATTGCTATCGAGATAGATACTTTTTCACTCTGTCATTGACTTTTTACAGGGATTATCTTAGATAAAATGTTTCATGCCCTTCATGCTTTTATTTCTTGACTCATTGCCTGTAGTTATCACTTTGGGGTCAACTTTGAATCAACTCTTTCTAGAAATGTAAGACTTCTCTGCAATTTGAAACATCACACAATCAATAAGAATGCATCCCGACCTCTTGGATTTCCCCCACAGAGTTTTTATCTCCAAATATTTTGGGAATGACTTTCATATTTCTTCCCTTTATAGTTAACCATGACCAAAAGCACACTTGTAAGCCTATGTAAGACACTTTTTCCTTTTTAAGCTTCGGTCATGCAGCCCAGTCATACAAACAAGCTCTAAGATTTATAATCAATTTAGCCTTTGTACCCGGTTTCTGGCTTTGTTTATGCTAGTCCAGCCTCCATCAAAATGATATCCTAATTAAGTCTGAAAAATGGGCATTTGCCTTTACTCTACCAATGACTTCATTCTGCTGTGGCTGTGTATTGAATGTACTTACTACACACACACACACACACACACACACACACACACACACACACACATACACACACACACGGTTTTTATTTTGTTTTGCTTTTTTTTTTCTGTAGTGAGTCTGTATTTTCCTTTTTCAATAATCACTTTTGGAACTTCATTTTGAAAATCCATTTGTTCATCATATTATAAAAACACACCCTAGTAGAATACCACAATGACCTTAAACCAATCTATGGTTTGAAACTTGTCCTTGACAACATGCTACCTCTGACATTGAAGGGAGAAACCAGAGGGAATAATGTCAAGAAACCACACGATGAACCTGACCTTCTCCATGCTGGCTCCTCGCATGCTCAAGAGCTGTACGCTGCTGCTCAAGTGAGTCTGTTCTTCATGCCTCTCAAGGTCCCCTAGCCCCAAATAAGGAACAGAGGCAGTTAAAATGTGGAAAATTAAGAAAATGCAGAACACATCATTAACTCATATACTCAGGAAGCTGTGGCAATCTTTACTTCTCCTCATATAAGGCACACTATAAATGAAATATATATTTTAATTATTTCCAGTTTAAATATTCCCAGTGTGCAATACATAACCTCAGCTACTCGCTGGAGAAGAAAGGAGAATTGGGCAGTGAGAAACCAAGAAAAAAGTTGCAGTTAATGCAGAACAGTTGCAAGTCCTCGTCATATTGCCCTGAGCAAAACTCTTCCTTTTATTTTGTACAAAAAGCAATTGATTTCCTCTACTAGCAGCCTCTGTTTTCAGATTGTGTTTACTCATGAGCTCTGACAGGTCTACCCCAAGCAGCTTTGCAAACCAGCTGCTCCCCTCACCATCTCTGTGGTTATAATTCTTTTAAGTTGCAGGAATAACTTGAAATGTACACAGCTCTCCGGGATGTGAGGCAGGCAGCAGGAACTGTTGACATATTTTATTTTTTGCATAGCATTTCCAATTACAGAGAATGGCATTGCTATGAACTTTCACTCACTGGCCTTTTCGCTTGACATTCATCAGGCAACATAAAGCATGCAAAGTCACTTCAGCTCAGCCTCCCTCCAGAAACCCCTGCACACTGGCTGATAATGTCTTTCTGTCATTCCTGATGCAGTGAAAACCAAGCCAGAACCCTTTAAGCACACTGGGTATATGGCCTTTCCGGGTAAGCTCTGAGAGGGCTCACACAGGGAAGGGAACCTGGAAATTGCAACACAATATACTATATAGCTCTCAGCTGCTTCTTGGCCACTTCTCCCGTCCTTGAAAAGAAAAAAGTCTCATTTCTTCAAAAGTTCTTGTAACTTGTTACCGTTCTTCAAGCTTAAGGACTCTCTAAAATTTTATCACCACCGTTGCTTCTGCTGAAGAGTTTTGACATCTGCTTTAGGCAGTGGAGTTCCTGAGATGAGAGTAAAATTGGTCTTGCACAAGGCAGGTTTAGTACTGTGAAGAATCCAGGAAGGCTTTTATTTTCTAAAAGTGTTTATAAGTCCTGATTTGGCCTGTAGCCCAAATAGTATTAAACGAACTTATCCTGGTATCGTATCTAAATATGCATGATGGCAAAAAAGATCCTGGGAAATTAAACTGTCAGGAGATAGAAAAGAATGGTCATAAATCATCGCAGCCTGCTCAGGGGGAAATGGCCATCAAAATGAACTGAGGTTGAGAATAACATCCTCCCCTTCAGGAATTGTACCTGCTGGTTGCATGAATCCCTGCCTGTTCCCCAAATTCCAGTTGCTCAGGAGTTGTTGTTGTCCCTTCCTAGCTTGACAATTCATCCTCCAAAACCTGGATCAGAGGGCAAGGTCTGCACAGCCTCCCCGGGTTCCTCCAGACAGAGGCAGCCCTTCCACAGCTGCTGTCCAATAGAGGCTTTCTGTAAGGTGGGCATCCTATGGCTCCGTCCCACTCTGCTGCCCATGTGCCCTCCTCCCCAGCAGCCACGTCCTCAAGGGAATGCTCTTGTCTGCTATCTACTTCCCTTACTATCGCAAGCTCTCTGCAAGATGCCAGGTTAGGAAACGTGTTAAGTGGATAAAGGTAAAGTAACAGCAGCAGTACATACATACATATTTATACACTATATTGATTATGCAAAAATTTTTAAATTGTCTGCAAGAAGAGACTCAGCATGCTGCTCTTAATTCACTATAAGCTGCAGCTTACATTTTTCATTTTTCTGTACAAAAGACCAATGTTTTTCAGAGAAGAAAACTGCTTCCAAAATAATCACTTTCGTATCAAAGTTATTTATTTTTTATTACTTTTTAAAATTTCAGAATATTATGAGGGTATAAATGTTTAGGTTATATATATTGCCTTTTGCAACACCCAAGTCAGAGCTATAAGTGTGCCACACTTATACCACACTTATTAGGTGTGAATATACCTGTCCTCTCCTCTCCCGTCTCACCTGCCCGACACCGGATGAATGATACTTCCATATGTGCACATAGGTGTTGATCAGTTAGTACCAATTTCATAACGAGTACATATGGTGCTTGTTTTTCCATTCTTGTGATACTTCACTCTCTAAGTTATTTTTAAAATACTTGTATGTTCTTATTAAATTTCAAGCTCCACTGAATTGCCACTTACATCTTTTGTACTTGGTTTATGGCCTCTCGTTGAAAAAACACTGTCTATTTGAATATGTGTGTGTGGTTGTGAAATCATAAGCCCTTCCCAAGTAACCCCTTCCAGTACAAGATGAGTCAGATTTCCTGAAATAATTAAAAAACAAAGCACATGGAAACTAATGCTCAACTACGAGGAGGAGGAGGAGATGGAGGGAGAAGGGAGGAATGAAGGAGTAGACGGAGGAGGGGACAAGAGAAGAAGAGGAAGAGAAAGTAGGCAAAGATGAAGAGCAGGAGAAGAAAGAGGAGATGGGGAAGGAGAAGAAGAAGCAAGGAAAGAACAGACTCAGAAACCTCCTCTGAGCCCACATACAACGCGCACTGACAGCTAACACTTATCTAGCCCTTGGAAGCCAGGCATTGTTTTGAGTACTTCCCAAGTGTTGCCGCACACAATCCTCACCATCACTCTCTGAAGCAGGTCCTACTTTGTTCCACTGCTACTCATGAGACAATCGAGTCACAGAGGGTGATCTGCCAAAGGTCATCCAGCTAACACGTAGCAGCATCAGGACCAGAACTTGGGCTCTCTGGTTCCAGATGCTGTGATTCTCTTGAGTTGCTATCTCAACTTCCTTGCCTCCCAGTCACCCTCCACCAGCTCCAAACTGCCCTCTGGCCCCATTACTCCAGCGAGCTAGCCCTTGGGGTTAGCGACAACCTTCCCATCAAAGGTGCTCTTATTCAGGCTTTCTTGGACTTGATCTCTTGGCCACATCTGATACCGCTGACTTCTGCATCCTGCTTTCCTTTATTCTGAGTCACAATTCTTATCTGTTTTCCTTCTACTTCCTACTGGCTCTTTCTCTGGCTCCTAACCCAGTGAATTCTTCTTAACTCATCCATTAAAAGTTGATGTTTCTCAAGGGGAAGTCCAGGGACTCCTTCATTTTCTCCATCTTACTCAGTGCTCACACCCTAAAATTCAAGACTCAGGTCATCACATCTTTGCTCCCAGCGTCAATGATCAACTGCATAGAAGTGACACATACATGTACAGTTCCAACTCAGAACTCTCACCTATAATACATTCTAAGTTCCAGACCACATATGTCCAAATGCCTACTTGATAGTTCCTCTTGGGTGTCGGGAAGATGCTAAAAACTCACTCAAAAAACTATGTATTGCTGAGTGCCTCGGAACCTGCAACAATGTCTGACATGTAGCACACAATCAGCATATTCTTAATAAATAACTCAATAAATAAATGTTCAACATCTCTAATCACCAGGGAAATGTAAATCAAAACCACAATGAGGTATCACTTAACTCCAGTTAGAATGGCTTTTATCAAAAAGTCCCAAAACAACAGATACTGGTATGGATGTGGAGAGATAGGAACAGTCATACACTGCTGGTGGGACTGGAAACTGGTACAACCTCTATGAAAAGTAGTATGGAGACACCTAAAAAAGCTAAAAGTAGAACTATCATTTGATCCAGCAATCCCATTACTGGGTATCTACCCAAAGGAAAAAAATGACATTCTATAAAAAAGACATCTGCACTAGAATGTTTACAGCAGCACAATTCACAATTGCAAAGATGTGAAAACAACCCAAGTGCCCATCAATACATGAGTAGATTAATAAAATGTGGTACATGTATGCCATGGAGTACTACTCAGCCATAAAAAGTGGTGAACTACCTATTATATTATCCTGGATGGAGCTGGAGCCCATTATTCTAAGTGAAGTATCACAAGAATGGAAAAACAAACACCGCATGTACTCACCATTAAATTGGTACCAGTTGATCAACACTTACGTGCACATGTAGGAAGTAACATTCGTAGGGTGTAGGAAGGGAGGAGGAGAAGAGGGATAAATTCACACCAATTGGATGTGGTGCACACTGTCTGGGGGTTGGGCATGCTTATAGCTCTGACTTGGGCCATGCAAAGGCAATTTATGTAACCAAAGCATTTGTACTCCCATAATAATATGAAATTTAAAATAAATAGCTAGATAGATAGATGAGACTCAACATGTCCAAAATCAAATTCTTAATTTTCTATGCCCTAGAAATGATCCTCTTCCAGTGTTCTACCTCTAAATGGTACCATCTTTGAGAGCTCTGTTTTCCTCTATCATCTCAACACTGACGTCTCTCAATTTTATTCCATATGTTTCAAATAACTCCACTCTCTCCAATTCTGTAGCCATCTACTCATGCTCTCTGTCTCTCTTCTTGGGCTACTGTGCAGATACTGCTGACAGGTAACCCACATTCCCTCACACTATTTTCAATTTATTTTCCACAATGCTATTAGAGTGGTCTTCTCAAAAGATAATTCTGATCATTCATCAACAGGCTTAGAACTCTTCAGGAGTTTTTCATTGCTCTTATAAATGGGACACAAATTATTAACATTATCAATAAGACTCGGAGCTGCCAACCCCTGCCTAAGTACCCAGACCACCTTATTCCAGGAAAATTTTCAAGTTCCTGTATAGGCCAAGTTCTCTGTAGTCCGGGAACTTTTACTTATGGAGTTGCTGCAGCCCAAAGCCCTGAGCCTCTCCCACCACCTCACTTCAGTGAACTGATGCCCACTCATTCTTCCCTGGTTTTCCAGAATGGGTCCATCCTTCTATTAAAGCTCTAAGTTGCCTGCCATGTTACATTTACTTGTGTGATAATTTAATGAATAGCTGTCCTTCCCACTGACTGTAAACTCCATGAAGGTAGGGAGTATCTTTTTCTTGCTTAATTTTATCCTTATTTCCTGTTACTATGCCTGCTCAATAAATATTTACCTGTATTATAATTGTTGAAGGAATGTATAAAGGTGTATGAGTGTATGAGAAATTCATAAAGGAAGATCAACACCAACACATAGATTGATAAGTTACTTTAGCTTGAAAAATACAGAAAGACCATAGAAATAAAAGATTATCAGTAAAGAAAAAAACCTTCCAGATTGGTCTCCTTAATCTCCAGAAACAATTTAGGCTTGAAGACTTTGTAATAATATGCTAAGCTTTGAGGGGAAAAAAAGTTCAGCCAAAAATATCTAGTAAAGCTATTGTTAAATATAAATGCAATGGCAAGCCTTCCTCAGATGTGTGTGGAATGGAATCATAATGTTGACCACACTCATTTCTGATGATTTACTAGTGTCACTACTGTGCAAAAGGGGAGAAAAAGGCAGAATGATTAGGGAAGCAGAAAAACACAAAAAAATAAAGTGAATTGACATACATAACAGTTAACATGCCTTTCACTGTAGTAAATTTAAAAAATAAATTCATTGAAAAAAAACAATAGCTCTCAAGTTGAATCCAAAAACAAAACCTAACACACCTGAAACTAAATGATTAGAAAAGTTTAGAAGCAAAAAGAAGGGAAAAGAGATCCAAGACCTAAATGTATGACCTGAAATTATAAAACTCTTGGAAGCAAACATGATAAAAGCTTCAAAACAGTGCACTTTATAACGGTTTATTTTGGCAACAAAAAAAAATAGATAATTTGAACTACATCAATATTTAAAACTGTGCATCAAAGGACACAATCAGCAGAACAAAAAGGCAACCAATGGAATGGGAGAAAATATATGCAAATAAAATGTCAAATAAGAGGTTAGTATCTATAATATAAAGAAGTCCTATTAATACTATTCAACGACAAAAAAAACTGATTTAAAAGATAGGCAAAGTACTTGACTAGACATTCCTCCAAAGAAAATATACAAATGAGCAATAAGCACATGAAAAGATGCTCAAAATCACTAATCAGTGGAAAATTTCAAGTCAAAACCATAAAGGATACCCCTTCACACCCATTAGGATAGCTGCTATTAGAAAAACAGAAAATAACAAGTGTTGACAAGGATATAGAGAAACTGAAATCCTTGTGTATTGTTGCTGGGAATATAAAATGATACACGACTATGGACAATATGCGGTTCTTTGAAAAATTAAAGAAGAATTACCATATGATTCAGCATTTCTGTTTTGGGGCATATACCCAAAAGAAATGAAAGCAGAGACTTAAAGAGATATTTGTACACTCATGTTCATAGCAGCATTATTTGAAATAGTCAAAAGGCGGAAGCAGCCCAAGTATTCATTGACAGATGAATAGATAACCAAAATGTAGTATATATAGACAATGGAATATTATTCAGCCTTAAAAAGAAGGAAAATTCTGACACATGCTGTAGTAGGAATGAACCTTGAGAACATTATGCTAAGTGAAATAAGCCAGTCACAGAAGAACAAATATTAATGCTATATGATTCCACTTAAATGAGGTACTTAGAATAGTCAAATTCATAGGGACAGAAAGTAGACTGGTGGTTGCTGGGGCTGGGGGAGAGGGTAATGGGGAACTATTGTTTGATAAGTGCAGAGTTTAGAGTTCTGGAGATGGATGGTGGTGATGGTTGTGAATGTACTTGATGCCAATAAACTGTACACTTAAAAATGGTTAAGATGGTAAATTTTATGTCATGTGTATTTTACCAAAATTTTTTTAAAAGAAGAGAAAAGACATACCATGTAAATTAGAAGTAAAAGGAAAGCAAAGACCACAAAATGAATGTCAGACAAATTCAAGGAAAAATTATTGCAATTGGACAGAGAAGCCTGCTTTATAATCATTATGCTGACAGTCCTCCACAGTGAAAACTATAAGAAATTTCTACGCACCAAGTATCCTGACATCAAAATGTAGAAGTAAAAGCTGCAGGAATCAAAAGGGAATCTTTACATACCTTTTTTTAGTTCTTAGCAGATCAAGTAGATAAAACATAATAAAGGGTATAAAGGGCATATTTTTAATGAAATCAAGATACAGTTTACATACAGTAAAATACATGATAAATTTTGACTTATGTATGTGCTCATGTAACCTCCAGCCAAGTCAAGAAACATACAGAGTTTCCCTGAGTCCTGCATTAGGCAACCTGTAAAGGTAACCATATTCTGACCTCTACCACCAAGGAATAGCTCTGACTGCTGTTCACTTTCATATCCATAGCTATGCTATATATCATTTTTTTGCATCTCACTTCTGTCACTGATAATTTTTTTAGATTCATCCAGGTTCCATATATAAGCAGTTTGTTCATTTCCATTGTTGTCTAGTAACAATTGTATAAATAGAACACAGATTGTTTGGTTCAAGTCCTTTTTGTGGATCTATTTTTGTTTCATTTCTCTTAGGTGTATATCTAGGAGTTGAATGGATGGCTATTAGGGTAAATTTACATTTGTCTTTGTTAGAAACTGCCATGCAAAGCATTTGCTCCATATAAGCTCCCAACTAGCAACCCGTGAGAGCGTCAGTTGCTCCATATCCTTACAAACATGTGGTATGCTGTCTTTTTCAGCTACTGTATCTAGTATCTCAATATGTTTTAATTTGCATTTAATTTATGAGTGATGATATTTGAGCACCTTTTCATAGGCTTATTGACCATTTAAATGTTTTCTTGTAAAATGTTTGTTCTAGTCTTTTTCCTTTTCTTAAAAATTCGGCTATTTATCTTTTCCACATTGATTTATATTTGTTTACATATTCTAGAAAATTTTTTTTCCCATTGTTATGGAGAATATTTTTTCCCAGTCTATGGCTTGTTTTTCACTTTCTTGAAGGTGTCTTTTAATGACTAAGGATTTTAATTTTGATGAAACCAAATTTACCAAGTTGTGTTCTTTTAGGGTTAGTGCATTTGCATACTTTTCAAAAAATCTCTATACACCCAAGTTATTCTTCAATATTTTCATCCAGAAGTTTTATGGATTTCATCCTATATTTAGAAATATGACCTGTTAACATTTTACTTATTATAAGCAATTGAGCCAAGAGGTATAACATATCTAACTTTCTACTTGAAAGATAGAGAAATAAAAGTTTCATATAGCAATAAAACTTACAAAATGACCATAATTTAGGCCATCAAAAACCCTCAATCAGTACCAAAAGTATGGGTAACCAAAACAACATTCTGTGTCCACAATACTATAAAACAAAAAATAAATAACAAAATTTTAAAATCTACTTGGAAATCTAAAAATTGTCTCTTACAGGCATTGGGTGAAAGAGGAAATCAATATTTCAGGGACAAATATCTAGAAAATAATGACAAATTTTTTAAAGTCTGAGACATAGTTAATCCTGTACTCAGATAAAAAACTTCCTTTTACTACAAAAAGAAAGAAAGAAATGAAGGAAAAAGTGAAGGAATTACAACAGAAACTTAGATTGTTTACATTTCTTGACTATTGTGAGTAAGATGGCAATTAACATGGGAGTAGAGATATCTCTTCAAGATAGTGATTTTATTTCCTTTGGACATATAACCAGAAGTAGCGTTGCTCAATCATATGGTAACTCTATGTTTAATTTCTTGGGGAACCTCTATACTGTTTTCCATAATAGCTGTACCAATTTGCATTCCCACCAATAGTGTAAATGGTTCGCATTTCTCGAAAACCTCACCAACATATCTTATCTTTTGATTTGTTGGTAATAGCCATCCTTACAGGTATGCTGTAATATTTTATTGTGATTTTTATTTGCATTTCCCTGATGATTAGTGACGTTGAATATCTTTTTATATACCCATTGGCCATTTGTATGTCTTCACTGAAGAAATGGTTATTCAGGTCTTTTGCGCATTTTTTAATTGGGTTATTTGGGTTTTGTTTTGA
This sequence comes from Lemur catta, assembly GCF_020740605.2. Classification (NCBI taxonomy): domain Eukaryota; kingdom Metazoa; phylum Chordata; class Mammalia; order Primates; family Lemuridae; genus Lemur; species Lemur catta. Next base: position 12,938,330 of record NC_059144.1, on the reverse strand, counting down.
GGTTTATATGTTTTTGTTTTTGCTATTGAGCTGTGTGAGTTCCTTATATATTTTAGACACTAATGCTTATGAGATATATGGTTTACAAATATTTTCTCCAGGTCCGTAATTTGCCTTTTTTATTTTGTTGATTATCTCCTTTGCTGTGCAGAAAATTTTTAGTTTGATGTAATCCCACTTGTTTATTTTGGCTTTTTTTGCCTGTGCTTTTGATGTCAAGTAAAAAAAAAAAAATCATTGCTAAAATTAATGTCAAGGAGCTTTTCCCTACATTTTCTTCTAGGAGTTTTACAATTTCAGATCTTATATTTAAGTCTTTAATTCATTTTTCATTGATTTTTGTGCATGGTGTAAAAGAAGGATCCAATTTTATCTTTTTACATGTGACTATCTAGTTTACTCAACACTATTTATCAAAAAGTCTCTCCTTTCCCATTGTGTATTCTTGACATCTTTGTTGAAAATTAGTTGATCTTCTATATATGGATTTATTTCTGGCCTTTTGGTTCTATTGCATTGGTCTATATATCCATTTTTATCCCAGTACCATATTGTTTTGATTATTACAGCATTGCAATATAATTTGAAATCAAGAAATATTATTCCTTCAGCTCTGTTCTTAATAAATAAAGATTGCTTTAACTATGCAGGTTCTTTTGTGGTTCCATACAAATTTTAGGATTTTTTTTCCACTTATGTGAAAATGCCATTGGAATTTTTGATAGATGTTGCATTGAATTTATAGATCACTTTGGGTAGTATGAAAATTTTAACAATATTAATTCTTCCAATCCAGGAACACAGGATATCTTTTCATTTATTTGTGTTTTCTACAATTTCTTTTATTGATGTTATTTCATTTGCAGTATACAGATATTTAACTTCCTTGGTTAAATTTATTCCAAAGTATTTTATTCTTATCCATACAATTGTACACAAGATCGTTTTCTTGATTTCTTTTTTGAGTCATTCATTATTAGTGTAGAGCAATGCAAATGATTTTTGTATGTTGATTATGTATCAGGAAGCTTTATTGAATTTGTTTATTTCTTCTAGTAGTTTTTTGGTGGTAACTTTAGAAGTTTCTATATAAAAGATCATGTCACCTACAGAGACAATTTAACTTCTTTCTTTCCAAACTGGATGACTCATTTCTTTTTCTTGCCTGTTTGTTCTAGCTAGGACTTCCTGTGCTATGCTGAATAGAAGTGGTGAGAGCGGGCATCCTTGTCTTGATCTTTATCTTAAAGGAAAAGATTCAACTTTACACCACTGAGTATGATGTTAGCTATGGTCTCATCATATAACACCTCTATGGTGTGGTATTGAGGTATATTCCTTCTATACCTAATTTGATGAGAGTTTTTATCATAAAAGAATGTTAAATTTTGCCAGATTCTTTTTCTGCATCTATTGTGATGATCATATGATTTTTATCCTTCATTCTGTTAATGTCTTTTATCACATTTATTGATTGTATATGTTGAACCATCCTTGCATCTTCATTATGAATCCCATTTGGTCATGGTGTATGATCTTTTCAATGTGATGTTAAATTTGATCTGCTATATTCTGTTAAGGATTTTTGGACCTATATTTATCAGGGATACTGGCCTATAAGTTTTTTTTCTTGCAGTATACTTATCTTGCTGTGGTATCCAGATAATGCTGGCCCAGTAAAATGAGTTTGAAAGTACGACCTCTTGTTCAATTTTGTATAAGAGTTTGAAAAGAATTGGCATTAGTTCTTTAAATGTTTGGTAAAATTTGTCTTTTCTTTGTGGGAGCTTTTTGATTACTAATTAAATATCCTTACTCATTATTGGTCTGTTAAGATTTTCTGTTTGTTCATTACTCAGTCTTCACATGTTGTATGTTTCTAGAAATTTATCTAGTTCTTCTAGGTTATACAATTTGTTGACATGTAATTGTTCATATTAGTCTCTTATGATCCTTTGTATTGATGTGTTATTGGTTGTAATGTCTTCTCCTTTATTTTTGATTTCATTTATTTGCATCTTTCTTTTATTCTTAGCAAGTCTAGCTAAAGGTTTGTCAATTTTTTGTATCTTTTTTTAAAAACCAGCTCTTAGTTTTATTGACCTTTTCCATTGTTTTTCTAGTCTCTATTTTGTCATCTTTGCTTTGATCTTTGTTATTTTCTTCCTTCTACTAACTTTGGATTTAGTTTGTCCTTCTTTTTTGAGATTCTTGGGTACAATACTAGATTGTTTATTTGAGATTCTTCTTCTTTTTAAATTTAGGTGTTTATTGCTATAAACTTTCCTCTTAGAACTGCTTTTGTTGCATTCCATAAGTTTTGGTATGTTGTGTTTCCATTTTCATTTGTCTCAAGATATTTTTAAATTTCTTTTTGATTTCTTCTTTGACTTCTTTGAAATCCCTCTAGCATCTCTTTTAAGATAGGTCTAGTGGTGATGAACTCCCTCAGCTTTTATTTGGCTGAGAAAGTCTATCTCCAATTCATTTATGAAGGACAGATTTCCCCATAAAATATTCCTGGTTGGCAGTTTGTTTATTTTAATTTCATTACTTAGAATATGTCATCCCACTCTGTCCTGGGCTGCAAGATTTTAGCTGAAATATCTGCTGATAGCCTTAATAGAGTTTCAACATATGTGATATGCTTCTTTTCTCTTGCAGCCTTCAAAATTCTCTTTGATTTTTGACAGTTTATGTGTTTTGGTGAAGTCTTCTTTGGGTTGAATCCCATTGGAGACCTTTGAGCTTCATATACTTGAATGCTTACATATTTTTCCTCATATTTTGGGAGTTTTCAGCCATTGTTTCTTTAAATAAGCTTTCTGTCCTTTTGTCATTCTCGTCTCCTTCTGAAAAACCTATAATGTGAATGTTAGCTCTCTTGATGGTGTCCCGTGGATCCTGTAGGGCTTCATTTCTCTTCATTCTTTTTGCTTTCTTATCCTCTGACTAGATGCTATCAAATTATCTGTCTTCATATTTTTTCCTGTGTGATCTACTCTGCTGTTGAAGCCCTTCATTGTGTTTTAGTGTTCAATCATTATATTTTTCAGCTCCAAAATTTCCATTTTGCTCTTTTTTATGATTTCTATCTCTTTGCTGAGCCTCTTTTTTATTCTTGTATGGTTTTTGCGATTTTGTTAAATATAGTATCTGTGTTCTTTTGTAGATCACTGAGCATCTATAGAACAGTTATTTTGAACTGTCAGGTAATTCATAGATTTACAATTCATGGATTTCCAATTCTTTGGAGTTGGTTACTGAATGTTTACTGTAATCTTTTGATCATGTCATGTTTTCTTGATTCTTTGTGATTCTTGCAGCCTAGTAAAAGTGTCTACACATTTTAAAATGTAGTCATCTCTTCTGATATTATAGACTGACTTCAGTGTGGAAAATCCTTCACCTGTGTGGAACACACTGAAGCATGCTGTGGCATGTTCTGGGTCTGGTGACACAGAAAACCAAGTGCAGGGATGTACAGTGGCTTCAGGTTTAGGGGGGTTCAGTGTCTCATTGGCTAAGGCAGCTGGGATTTGCAACATTGGCAAGTGTATGGTTATTGGTGGCAAGAGCTGCAGAATGTTTGCAGTGGCTGTGAGTGTTGCTCGTGTACTCAGCAGTGCCTATGGATCTAGTGGCAAGGGATCAGAGCAGGCAGGCAACAGCAGGGGCCAAAGCTGGTGGTATGTACATTCTTGGCTGTGTGTTCTGGCTGCAGCTTGTGTATGGTGGTGGAGGCTGGTGACAAGATCAAGCATGTATGTGCATGTGCACAACTACAGGAATTGAAATTGGCAGCAAGCACATACATGGTAGTAGGGACCAGCTGCAGGTACAATCATGGTGATGTGGACCAGTGGCAAGAGTCAGATCCAGCTGCTTGTGCATGGCAGCTGCAAGGGCCATGTTGGCAGCATTCACAAGCCCAGCTTCAGGGGTCAGCTGAGGGAGCATGCATAGAGTGTTCCTGCCTTTGTTCTTCCCTGTTCTTGCCTTCAACAAGGACACAATGGCCAACTTGTTGCCATGTTGAAAAGACCAAAAAAATCTCAGATAATTCATTTCTGACAGAAATGAACTAAAGAAAGAGCATCAGCAAACATTTATCTCTTATCCTCTTGTTTTTTGAGGGAAAAAGGCTACTGTAGTCATACAAAAACTTTCTTTACTGACAAGAGTGCGGAATGATATGAATGGATGGTCATATCCATAGAACTAAAGAGTTAACACATAGATGCAGGTACAAATGGGAACTTATTTTATGATATAGTTGTTTCAAACCAGTGATGATAAATTGGAACAACTTCATGGCCAGTTGAAGTAAATAAAATAATAAAGATGAATAAGGATGGAATCTTACCTTGCTTCTTAAAGCCAAATATAATCTAAAAGATCAATGTGAAATTCTTCCAAGCAAATTTTACCAAGAAAAAATTAGTCAATGTTAGTTTCTCCTGCAATGCTTCTCCAACATTTAGAAAGAAATCTTTGCCTTAATGTCCATTTGCTAAACAGTTATCGCTGCAGGCCAAGTATTAAAGAAGTCAATGGGGAGTACTAAATTGGCTTATTGTTCATTTAAAATTACAGTCTTCTTAAACTGTATTAACCGCAAAGTTGAATTTGTATTAACCATGAAGATGAATCAGTATTTCCCTCAAGTAAAACCAGCAAGGAAATAATTTTTGTTGTATTTATACTTTAGAAATAAAGGAGTGCATTCTTTGTGTTTTTATTTTCCAGTTTTCCTAACAGCATTATTCAATCCTTATAAAGCGACTTTTGTGGCTTTAATTTTTTTCAGAAACAGTTAACATACAATGGGAAATATATGTTTATTTAAAACATATATTTATGTTTATGCTAAAAGTTTCTGGAAAAATCATATGGGCCTGATGCCTTTGGGAATGAAATATCTTTGGCCACCATTTCAATTTTTATTCCTACTTTTTTTTTTACAGTTGTAAGTCTTCTTGGTAGTCTTCCTCTGAGATCAATCTTGGCATTCATACCTTTCTAGAAAATTGCCCATTTCATGTGTTTTTAACTTATTGGCATAAAGTTATTCATATCAATTCTTATAGTTTTTAAAATACTTCAGCATCTGTTTGTGCTCTGTATGTGTTCCTGACATTGTTTATGTATATTCTCTCTCACTTGCTCTCACTCATTCTCACTCTCGCTGTCTCCCACCATCAAAATGTTTGCCTTTTGTTTGGTTGTTCAGTCTTTTAAAATAGTGTTCAGTCTTACCAATCAACTCTACTTTTTGTTTATTTGCTACTTAATTTTGCCTTTTATTTTTATTCCTTCTCTCTAGTTTATTTAGATTTTTGTGTTGTTCCTTTTTTCACCTTCTGGATTGGAAATACTAGTTATCATAAATTTGTCCCTTAGGTATATCTTAGAACTGGATACTATTGGTTTTAATATAGGATGATTTTATTTTAAATATTTTACAACATTTCCTTAGATTTACTCTTTAATGATTATTTTTAGAAATACACCTTATAATTTCTCAAGTGAATTTTTGTTAGTATTTATTATATTCTAATTTTATGTATTTTGTGGTCAGTGTTTTCTCCCCAAAACTCCAGTCTTAACCATAAGGAATGAGCCAGGTCTAATCATGAGAAAAAGATCAGACAAATCCAAATTGAAGGATATTATACAAAATTCTGACTAATAACATTTCAGAACTGTCAAAATCATCAAAAACAATGAAAGTCTGAGAAACCGTCATAGTCCGGAGGAAACTAAGGACACAATGATTAAATGCAATGTGGTATCTTGGATGGAATCCTGGGACAGAAAAACGACATTAGGGGAAAACTAGCGAAATTGCAATTAAGTGTAGAGTTTAGTTAGCAATAATATACTGATATTGTTTCCTTAGTTGTGACGAATGTGCTATGGTAACGTAAGATGTTAACAATAGAAGAAACTGGGTGAACATTATACGGGAACTCTCTACAATGTCTATGCAACACTTCTGTAAATCTAAAGCTAGTTTTAAAGCATTGTTTACATTTTTATGAAGCTAAAAAGAGCAAAAACTTTCCTGTGACTTGTCTCCCCACTCAGAATATAAGAATATAAGATGTCCATATCCCTATGGTGGATGCATGGTCTGTCCTTCTGTCCCTGCTATCTTGACCTCCTTGCACACTACTTACCCCTTTGCTCATTTTACTCTACCCCGCCCAAATGGACCTTTTGGATATTCCTCCAACATGCCAACCATGATCACTCTGGAGGGCATTTCCACATACCATCTCCAGGATCCACACGCCTCACTCCCTCACCTTTGTATTCTTATACAAATGTTTTCTTCGGAGTGATATATTTCTGACCACTTTATTTAAAGGTACAACTTCCCCAAGCCTCCTCCTTATCCTCTTATCTCATTTCTTTTATTTTCTTCCTCCATAGTGCTTATCACTTGCATCTCATGCACACACACACACACTATTTATTCTCTTTATTGTCTGTCTCCATTCATTAGAATATATAATGTCATTACAGTTGAGATCTTTTTATGTTTTATCCACTGATGTATCTCTAACATTGAAAAAACTTTTGACATATGAGTAAGAGCTCAGTGAGTATTGATCGAGTAAAATTAATCAGGTAAGAACCTTCAGCACTAGCCTAACAGAAATGGTGGTAGATTAGGTTTGGTTTATGGCAGTGGAGATGGAATGAAGTGGACAGCTTTGGGATGTATTTTGGATGTTGAGCAAACAGGACTTATGGATGAATTAAGTGTAGGTTTCTTGGGAAGACGAAGGGTGAAGGATGGCTGTTAGGTATGTGTTGAAATTGACACCATTTAATGAGATTGGAAAGATTTCAGAGGGGCATATAAGGCTGGAGAACCCAGAGCAAGTTTGAGATGCTGGATTTGAGATGCCTCTTAGATATCCCAATGGAGATATTCAATATGATTTGGGGGGTTTGAGGAGATTAGGGCTAGAGATAATGACTGGGGAGTCATCAACATATGAATGATCTTTTAAACCATGGCACTAAATAAGATCACCTAGGAACAGAACATGAAAAAGTAGAGGACCAGGTACATCCCACAAATTTAATCATGGGATCAGAGGAGGAATAGACAGCAAAAAATACCAGGAGGCAAGACAGAGAGGGTGGGAGTAAAAAGCTGGATAGAAGTGGCACCATAGAGGCTTTGAGAAGATTTTTTTAAGAAGAAAACAGTCACCAATCAAATCCAGCTAAGTAGTCATTAGGATGAGGACTAAAACTTGTCCCTTGGCTTGGGCAAGATGCAGACCACTGACATCCATAACACAGCTTGTTTCACTGAAGTGTTGGGGAAGAAACCCCAATTGGCATGAGTCAGGAAGAAAGTGGGAGGTGAGGAAGTTGGGACAGTGACAATAGCTGGGGGGTGCGGGGGCGGGGCACAGAAATCCATCTAGGGTATCTGCATTTTTAGCATTTTTATGTTTAAGAGGTTGGTGGATGGTATGTTCCTCATAGTGCAATGATTAAGTAGAGGATAGAGTCTGTGGGTACAGATGCATGAAGCTTGGAAGATTTGATGGCGGAAAGCTAAGAGACTATATTCTATATGGCAAGAGAATAAACAGAGAGATGGAAAGTGAAAGATTCATCAAAGAAACATTACAAAGAGATTATAAATTAAATAGTAGAGACCAAGCTATTAATTTGCACAGTAGGGAAAAGTGGGTTAAATGGCCCTATTAATACAAAAGTTTCTCAGTTTGGATTTGAAAACTGCTTTACTCAATTTTGCTGTCTGTAAAAACATTGCCACACACAAAGTAACACAGAACTGTTAAAAAAAAAAAAAGATGAACAAATATTAATTATACAAATGCAAACCAACAGAAAGCTGTAATGTCAATAATGTTCTAATTATTTTACCTCTAGGTTGGAGTTTGAGACAAAGGATAACCATAAGAAAGGTACTAACTTTATTGGACAACCCATCCTCCAAATGACCTAGCAGTGCCTGCATGGACTGGGGATACTGAGGCAGTGGGTTTAGAAAGGCATGCCCAAATTTAGCCCTTGCCAGTGGGTAGTAACTGTACTACTTGGCTTATAAGTCCAGAGAAGACCAAACCTTGGGCACACAGGACACTCCCTGCTCTGATTACAATGATGGCTAGTTCTACGGTGTGTGGTGGGAAGTAGTCAGAGTCGGGATGTGTCTGGGAGGTAAAATTTACATGAATTGTGGGTGTATTGGATATATCCATGGGTTTCACATCCATGGACTTAACCAAGCATGGATCAAAAACAGTATTTGTGGAATGCAGAACTATTGGATACAAAGGCTGACTTTGCTTATCTGTTGGTTACACAGGGCCAACCGCAGGACTTGAACATCCACAGACTGTGGAATCCACGGAAATCCTGGAACCAGTACCCTGCAGATACCAAGGGATACTCTGTATTTGCAATATCAAATCCAGTACAAACTTTTTTTTCACTGTCCATGGAACATTTACAAAAATATGAAATTACAAAATCTCCATGAAGAATCTTCACAGGTTCCTAAAAGTGGAAATTGTATAAATATATGTTTTTAATGTAACCATCACAGACATTGATACAAACAGTAACAAAAGCAACAACAAAAATATACTCCCTGGGAAACTGAAAAGTAAAACTTCTGAATTAATGCAAGGGTCAAGAATGAAATTAAAAATTCAATTATAATCTCCTTAGAAGTAATAGTGGTTGGAAAACAATAAATTCCAATCTATGCAATGTGACAAATACCATACTCAGAATAACATTTATAGCCTTAAATTTAATTAAAAAATGATAAAGAAGAAAGTTAAACGCCATGAAGATGTAACTCAGGAAGCTGGGGAATGGAATGGATAAATAGCCAATGAAAGCAACAGGAAGGTATTAATAAATATATCTGCTGAATTTAGTGAATTAAAGAACAATAAAAATCATAAATAAGTTCAACTATACATTCTTTGAGAATTCCAAGGAAAATGGAATCACTGGCACCAATCTAACGGGCACATGGGTGTGGTTGTGGCAGTAGGGAACAAGCACCCCCACTGAGGGAGTGGTGAGGTGAGCTGCATCTTAGCAAAGCCCAGCATGGCCAAAGGACAGTCCTGGACCTCATACCTCTCCATGAGCCAAGATTTGACAATGTGCCTAACTCCCTGAAATCTCAGGTACCACCCTGAGGCAGAAGAGGAAGGGGCTGAGCCCTGAAAACAGAGCATTTTGAACAAGGATGGACCAAGTTAACATTATTGAATTGGACCAAGCAATTATTGGATTGGCCTGATTTTTAAACCTGGAAATGAGTAGATCAAACCTCTCATTGGATAAAACAGGGACTAGAGAAGTAAATTAAGTTCAAATGTATACAAATAGAGTTGGTTTTCACGCCTGGGTTAAAAAGTGTATGAGTGTCATAGCAACCACAGATATGAGACAAAATGTTCAACTTCTGTAGTAATAAAGAAAATACAATTCACAATTTGTGGGAATGATGATAGTTTGATCAGTGTCTGTCTTCCCCACTCATTCATGAGCTCTGTGAGGGCAGGAGCCATATCAGTGTCTGCTCAGCTTGGAAAAGGGATGTGTGGAAGGCAGTGGTGCTCAGTAAGAATGAGCTGAAAGGAGAAAACAAAACAGCTGAGAAATAGAGGAAGGAAGGAAGGAGGAAAAGAGGGAAAAAGAGATGGAGGGAAAGGGAAGGAAGAAAGGAATGGAGGGAAGGAGGGAGAAGGAAGAGAGAGACAAGAGGGTTGGTGGTTCTGTGGAATACAATTTGGAAAACATGGATTGTGTTTTCTATGGTTGTTTGCCCTATAAATATTCATGTTGGAACTGTCACATGTGTTTAACACCCAAATGATCTGGGGATACAGAACTGGAGGTCAGAGTATTGGATTTCTTACTTAAGCATCTTGAGTGATGGTAGGAATTAAAGCTCCCAGTCTTCACAACTTCAAATTACCCCAATGACATTTATAGTAGGGGAACCATCTGTATCTGATACTCCTGTCCTCCCCTCCTCATCCCCTTTTGCAATCTGCTTTTCCCTCTTTAAGCTTACTCATGTCCATTGCTGGAAAAAAAAAAATTCTTTCTCCAGATCGTAACCCCATGCCATCACTCTATGTGCCTTCCCCATTCCTTCCTTCTCTCCCATGTCCCTTTCTCCTCTTCTCATTCTGCTTCTGGCCCTGCTTTCCTTGAACAAATATTTATAACAAGTCAACTCTGTGGCTATTCCTGTTTTGGTTCTTTTCATCTGCACCTTCTTTACTTTGTCCCTGTCCTTCCTAAATGTGGAGCCCAGAAGAAAGGTGCTACTTGGGATGTGGTCACCCAGCCAGTACTGCAGGGCAGTCATGTTTCTGGCCCTGAATATTAGGTCTCTATTAATCCGGGTTAGAAGTACATCTGGTCTGGGGCAGCCCATCTCACTTTGGGCCCCAGATGCACTCATAAGCCACTGAGCCTTTTCGGGTGCTTGCTGGGGGCCAGAACATGCCCATGCTGGACGTGTAGAGCCAACCACCCTTGTGATCATGTTCAGATGACCTATTTATCCCTGTGATAGTTCAATTTGTAGCTTTCAGGCTGACTTTGATATCAATGAAACCCTTTGCAATATTGCAGTTTACTTGACAAAAAACAGGATGATGTGAGAATTAAATTTTGTGGTCTGATAAAACCAGGACTTAAACAGTTGGAATATCTTACCCATTTCATGCCATCGTGGACTGCTTTCATTTCGTGCTTGTGGAACCTGTAGGTGTTATGACGGTGGAGCTGAAGATGGGCCTTGCCTTCACTTCGACAAGACTGATCCTGATTTCATGTCCTTTGTACTTCAGCATTCTGTGTGACATACGGTGTAGGAAAGACAAAGACATGCGCTACTTTCAGAACATTTGAAAACCAGAGAATGTTACAAAGCACTCCCTCCAGCTGATGTCTAAACATCCAAGTCATTTACTAATCTTCTTCTCTCTTTTCGTACAGACAGGAAAAAGGTTTTTCTTCTTCTTTCCAAGGAGAATCGCCTATTGATTCTCCTAGCTCTGTGCCCTCTCCCAGCCTCTCCTGCATCTGCAGTTTCTGTCGCTTAGTGAACATCTTTCCCTCAACTGCCAAGGGAGCGGCCCAGGCTAACCTGCACCAGCCCAGGCTGCCTTCACTTCCCCACCCTCCCTTGCTTGCTCTGGTTTTTGAATCATGCTTGTGCCACCACCCTGTGTGTGTCCTAACCAAGGGCACCATGTCTATTTCCCAGTGCTCGTTTTCCTGATCCCACTACACCATTTCTTAAACCCCAACCATCAGCTCTGTTCTTCTCTCTGACTGCTGGGGTCTTCCTTGAAACTTCTCCTCTCCCACAGTATAAACCCACTGTAATGGCCCATGTTTCAATGTCATCAAAGTTACTCCATTTTATGAGTTTGGGATTATGCACATAGCCTAACCCAGCCAAACTTGTGGTTTTTGTCATCCATCTATAATATATTAGGTTTAACCATATCAAATTACCATTTTGTAGATCAAAAATATACTATGGTTTTGCAAGATGTTACCATTGGAGGAAACTGGGTAAATGGTACATAGGACCTTTCTGTATTATTTCTCACAACTGCATGTAAATGTATAATTTCTCAATAAATATTTTAATTTAAAAATGGTCAAATAAAAATTCACATGGCATCCAAAAATATTCAGAAACAAATGAGTTATTTTTCTCTTTTTATGGATTTTTCCACGTGTTACAAAGTGCTAATGCAGAGAGCCCAACTTCATAAACTCCGAGCAATTTATGAAGACAGAGAATTTTTCTAAGAATAATTAAACATGACCACATAGTGTTTAACACATTGACTGCCACACTAGAAGAAATGATTTTTCCCTGGGGCCATGGTATTTTACTAAAACAAAACAATCCTTTCTAACTTGTTATTTTTTATTGTTTTCTGTGTGCGAGTTATATGCAATGCAATCCACATTTTTAGAATTAAATTTTCAGTATTAATTGTAAAAATAAGAACATTAACAAGTAAGATTTTCACAAACCAACTACAGGGTTTTGCTTCATGTGGCCCTGGGCTCAAAACTAGCCTGAGTTAAATTCAACTCACATGGCAGTCAATGCGTTAAACATTTAGTTGATATATAGCATTTACTTATTCCCAAATTCTTTTTACAAAGAGCTTCCCTTAGAGGATTTGCATTCTGTTTACAAATATGTTTTTTTTCCAGGTGTTACATAATTTTTAGGACTAATAATCAAGCCATAACTTTAGGCTTGAATTTGGGTGAAATAATCTAATGCATTTGGTTTTATTTACTCAATTTTTTAAACTTTGTAGATTAAAAAGTTGACCATGGATTGGGTTAAGCCACACTTAAATACTAAAGGCATCTTTAAATCACAGAATCTTGGGGCAAGTGGGACATTAAGGTCATACAATTCTGTCACATATACCTTTCCTACAACTTCACTCCCCAGAGCATCCCAAACCATCCTTGGATACTTCCAACTGCTAGAAATTTGTTTTATTCCTCATAGTAAGGTAGCACCTGTTTCTTTGCAACTTCATTTCACTAGTGTTAACTCTTCTTTGGATCAAAGAGACTTAAGTGTGAAACATAGATTTGTAAATGGTTGTACTCAGCCATTCTGTTCCCCTTTGAGTTAAATTTTCCCAAAGTCCAGTGCTTCTCAAGCTCCCAATCCTGCCTCATGTGGCCTGACATTCAGTTTCTTTTTCATCCTGCTCACTCTCCTAGGATAGGTTCCTATCTATGTTTCTTCACAGTTCAGTGCATTTCCTGGAATCTCCACTGGGGTCTGAGCAGGTGACTGTTCCCTCCCTTCATCTAGACAACATCTATACAAAGTGAAGACTGAGATGATCGTATCAGACATTCTTGGTTTTGGCATCCCAATTACACTCGTAGCTGTTTCATCCCTTAACTACAGAACCCACATCACCTTCTACCTTTTTCCACTTCTCCATTTTCAGACCAATTTTTTGGCTCTTGATGGGCAAGAATAGCCAATAACAAAAGAGAAAGAACTTGGCCCAAATATGAACATTATTCATAAATCTCATGTCCTTCCACATCTCAGTAAATAGTGCCTATGCAGAAACAGGTGAGTAAACACAGCATCTTGGACCTGGGCTGTTCCACTTATCATCTATGAGTTTCAGATTTAAGCTTCTGATTAGTCAAAAGAGGGTCAAAAACCTCTTTGAAGAAAACAGTGTAGCCAGTGATCCAAATGATTGGAAGATGATAGAGATTATTCCACAGTGTTTTCCGTGGTAGAAAGGGAATGGAAGCCTTCTTTTCAAATTATAGAGTGAAATGATCAACTCATTATTTCCAGTCAATCAATGAGGCAGATTCTGGAACAAGTTAAAGTTTATAAGGAGCCAAAGATGAAAGGAAAATAAGTAGTGAGCCCCTGGCCTGGTTAGTTCCAGCAGGGCCAAGGAGCGCTCAGTGCTGGAGCAACACCTGCCCTCACCCTCCCCCACCTGCCTGGTGTGCTGTCAGCTGTCACCTGGTTAAAATGGAGTCTGCCTGGAGCTCTGGACCCTTCAGTTCTGAATTGTTAGTAAGAGCCTCTCACAATCAGGGGTCTCTTCATGAGGTCCCCTGAGGTGCTAAATCCCTGGGATAGCCCTAGAACCTGCTCAACACTGCTCTTCCGCACAATTACTTTCCACTCTATGTTGCCTCTGACAACTTCCCTGAAATCTCAATCCCAGGCTTCACAAGTTTAAAAAAACAAGTACGTAAAGCCCAGTTTGCTAAATTCTTTTACCCAAATTGAAGTTTAGATTTTACCTTAAGTTGCATAATGTTTGGAAGGCATCAAAATACAAGCCATGTCTGGGGGCTTAAATTCTAAGAAAATCATTTCTTTCCTGCAGCAGGTGGCACTGTTGCAATGAGGCTGTGTGTCTTCTGGTGACATTCGAATCAAAAGGAATCAGCAGAGTTTAACTTGATAGAATATTTAATTCAAGGATCAGATTTCTGTAAAAAATAACTGCCTTAACCAAATGACGAAATGATTTTCACCCGTAATGGGACAAACCAACATCATGTGCTGGTGCACTGAGGACACGCTACATTATATGGTGTTTTAGCTAAAAATGCATGACTTGAATCTGATCTGGTGGAAACATCAGGCAAACCTAAAGTGAGGAACATGCTACTAAGTAACTGGCCAGTACTCTTCAAAAATATCAAGTTCAGGAAGACAGAATGGTTAAGGAATTATTCCAGATTAAATGACACTAAAGAGACATGATAGCTTAATGTCATGGATGATCCCTGATTGGATCCTGCACCAAGATTTTTGATTCTGGATAGGACATTATTAGAACAATTAGCAAAACTTGAATGTGGATTATAGATTAGATAGTAGTATTGTATCAACGTTGAATTTCCTGACTCTGTGCTATGGTTATGCAAGAGCATGTCCTGGTTCTCAGGAAATGCACCCTGAAGTACCTATAGATAAAAGGTTCCAATTATTCTCAAATGTTCAAGAAAAAATATGCTTTTATATATAGTGTATGTTAAAATTATATCAAAATTAAAATTATCCAAAAAGTTACATTTTCCCAGCTCCTTACTCAACTTCTCCACCCAACTACTAAAATACACATACCCACAGCCAACTTCATTGACAGCATCCTTTTCTTAAAGTTCATGAATTGTTTGAAGTTACTTTCTGTTTTCCTTCGGGCTCACAAGTCATCAATATCTTCAGGGCCAGCCCCTGGAATACGTTTTGGTCTAATGTCATCTACTCTGAGATTGCCTACTCTTCAAATATGTTTTGTAGATTCATTCCCAATAATCAGCACATGTTCATTTACTTAAACATGAAAACATATTAGAAAACATGATCAGAATATCTGAAATCATAAAATGAATCTTAGAACGTAGGAGCCAAAGAAATTTTAAAAGTCACTGTTCAAATACTTTACCAACCGCACGTTTTGGGAGATGAAACGAAAGACAATGGAGGTGTGATGACTGACCCGAGTTGACATAGTCATTTAGTTGCAAAACCAACTAATTAGGAATGCCCCTAATTCCTGTCCTGGGGCCAGGACTCTGTCCCTTACTTTGCTTCTCACACTGGGGAAATACAGGAGATACAAGGTCACGTGCCCAAGAGACGCAGCCACAGAACACTACGATGCAGCTTCTGTTTCATGACAAGACATTTGAAATAGCATATTATTTTTATACAAAAGTAAACATATGCAAAATTTATCTCAATTTCCAAATTTAAAAACAGCAGACTTAACAGCTGCCATTTACCAGGGCTGTTTTGGACTGTACCCGCGGGTAGCCCAGGAGTAAGGAGTAGGAGACCATTTTCCCTTCTCTGCAGTAAAAGTTCTCAGAAACACCAGAGAGACCCTGGGACCACTTAGCCAACCCACGGAACATGAGTTCCCTGGTGACTGGGTCTGCAGGCTCCTTTGCGTGGGACACCTTGTAAAGGCCCCTGAGTCTCCTTCACACCAGCCCGGTAAGGGTCACACAGCAAAGGAACCCGCAGTTGTCAGGGATTAGAGGTAAGACCTGCCTGGCACTCTCAAGAGCTGTGTGACCAGGAATGGAAGGAAGGGCCCTTCAGGACAGCGGGTTTTGCGTGGGAATTGCCTGCACCACCCCCATACACACACAGGGACCTCCCCTCCCACATAGGGCCTCGGCTGGCCTGAGATGCTTAAAAGCCCAGAGCCTGTCAGATCCAGACGTTGGAGAGCAGGAGGGTCTTTCCCTGCTAATCTTTGGGCAAATAGTTTTTCAGCCCTGTGACTTCACAGCGCGTTAGCAGCCTTGCTTCGTGTGGCAGGCGTAGGCCAGCCCACCCGGGTGGGGACAGCTCCCCCCCCCACCGTACCTTTCCACGGGCGGAGAGCCTTCCAGCTCCAATGCCAGCTTCCCGGGGAAGGAAAGAACAACGTGTCCCCCCTGCCTGAGGTGAGCCCCCAGGACAGAAGGGAGGAGGGCAGGCAGCCTTGGAAGACTGGTGAGCTCCATTCACAGACAGGAGAGGGCTGGGGCTCCAGGCGTCCCTTTCTCACCCATTCCCTGCCAGCTCCCAAAGGGGAAGCTGTGGGTCCTCCTGCTTCTCCCGTCCCTCTTGGTCTCAGGCCGGCTCATGCACGGGTTAGACCAAACAGGCTTCTGAACAGGAGTACCTCACTCTTGGGCCTATTGTAGCCTTTGACTTAGCTCTGGACCTGAAATGTCCTTGTGCATTGTCACTATGAAATGCCCCTATGCACACCCCCCACACACACACACCTCTGTCCTGCCTCCTGCCCCGGGAGGGGACTTCCGCTGCCCAGTCCAACCCCAACACCACCGCCACCTTCCAGCCTGTAGGAGCATATCTAACTTTCTTTCAGGTGTTCTGGTGAGTAGCTTTGTGGGCTCCACAGGCAATATTTTGCTGAAGTAAATCTATGATTTAGTCTGGCGGTTCAGCATCGGCAATGTCTGTTTCTACCACTCCAGCAGGTGCAAACCAAACTCACGTTCTGTAAGCAAACGGGGGGAGTGGGATGGCTACGTGCATTGGCAAGTCCCCCGAATGGGAGATGCTGTATCTTAGTTCGGGAAATCCAAAAGCAACCCTGAAACAATGACGTGTGTGCAGGTAGTTTACTTGAGAAGGGATCTCAGGAAGCTGGAATGAGAGAGTTGGGAAGCAGGGTAGGGAAGGAGAAAACAGAAAATGGCAATGTGTGTTCATCACTTGCTGCTGGGAGCCCCTGAGGCTCAGTCCCACAGGGACAAAACAGACCTCAGATGAGTAGGACACAATCAGTTGGCCCACCAAGTGACTTCCACCAATTCCCATCCATTAGTGCTTCAGAGTTGCCCCACCCCAGGGCAGGAGAGGTGGGGCATTTATCCACCAATTCTCTTTAGCTGTTATTTGAAGGCTGCTCCTTGTAGATGGAAATGAACTCCCCAGCATTAATGGACTATCCCAAGCCTGAGATAGGAAGGCTCTGGGGAATAAAAAGCTCTCAGGCAGAGTCCCAGGTGCTTGCAGTAGGAAGCCAATAATAACACAGAAAAAGCAAGTGGCTAGGGACAGAGACAGGGCACTGACAGCATCTACCCCAATAAGCCTAAAGCATATCCTGTTAAAAACAAAGAGCAGGCCGGGCGCAGTGGCTCATGCATGTAATCCTAGCACTCTGGGAGGTGGAGGTGGGCGGATAGTTTGAGCTCAGGAGTTTGAGACCAGCCTGAGCAAGAGCAAGACCCCATCTCTACTAGAAAAATAGAAAGAAATCAGCAGGAAAACTGAAAATATATAGAAAAAATTAACCAGGCATGGTGGCACAAGCCTGTAGTCCCAGCTACTCAGGAGACTGAGGCAGTAGGATTGCTGGAGCCCAGGAGTTTGAGGTTGCTGAGAGCTAGGCTGATGCCATGGCACTGTAGCCCAGGCAACAGAGTGAGGCTGTCTCAAAAAAAAGAGCGCATGAAGATCTGCCCCTGGATGCCCCACCAGCAGTTTACTCTGAGTTTACTCTGGGTATGTTTCCCCCGTCTTCAGATTCAGTGTCAAAATTTGAAAAAAGAAATCCCTACCAGGATAGCAAATCCCAATCCACTCTGCGTGGTTTCATTAAGTCATTTTATACCACCAGTGGACTGTGTAGACAGAAGCGAAGATGGTACAAGTAAGAACCGGTGCTTGGAAACTGATTCAGGTAACATGAAAAGGTCATTTTTACATTCAAAGAGAAGAGTTTGGAGACATACAAAGTTGATAATCCCCCACTCAGGACTTCTCTCAACCTGGCACCATCCCATCTTCAATAGGCAGCTCTTATCACAGCTCAAGCAAGACTCTCTCATGAACAATTGGAAGATTCAAGAAGCCATACTCGCTGATCGCACCCAGCTTGCTGTCTCCGGCACCCTTCCCTGATCATGTCTGCTGTGTGCATGTGACACTGAATGTAGCCTCCATAACATTTATGTGTCACGGGGCTGCTTGGCACCCAGCCTCAAACCCAGCCTTCTTACAACTACTACACATTCCTTATCCTGCTTAACTCTTCTGCAGAAAATAAAACTGGCCCCATTTTTCTTAGGACTTTCTTTCCTTGCATTGAGAGGCATCATTCTCTGGTGGCTTCATTCTCTCTGGCCACCCTCAGTGACTATCCCAGTTTCTCTGCTGCCTTAATTTGACCCTAGTATTCCCCAAGGCTTTGTCTTCAAGACTTAATCTCTTTTTACTTGATTTTCATTCTCTTTGATCAGTTTCCCTCATGTATACCCCAAATGACAACCGTAACCCATAGACTGATGGCCCCCACTTTATCCTCAACCCCGAATTATACTCTTGGCTGCCTGCTGAGCCTCTAACACCAGCACTCGCCCATTTGATTGCCTTGCCCTCGCACCTGCCCTTTCCTCTGCTTCCCGACCAGCCTCGTGCATGGCCCTACCCCTCAACCAGGCAACAGAGCCAGAGGTGAGGACCTTGTCCTGCCTTCCTTCAGCTCTTCCCCGCTCAGCCATTCAGGCCCCGATTCCAGGATTTTATCACTGTGAAACTTTCAATGCATCTCCCGCAACTCTCACTTCAATCGCTTCAGTGACCTCCTGAGCCATCCCCTGTCCCTGGCTTCAGCTTTATGCCAATTTGTCTTCCACATACTTCCAGGCTCTTTCTAAAATGTAATGTTAACATGCGACTCCTCTGATCAAAAATGTTGGTGGCTTTGGCTTTCCAAAGCCATCAAAATTAATTCACATTCCTTAGCATGCCATAGGGCCATTTCCAGTTCATCACCTCCCTTCTCTCTCTTTCTCTCTCTCTCTCTTTCTCCTTTTATCTGTCTCTCTCTCCTGGCTCTCTCATGCACTCTTTGTCTCTCTGCCTCTGTCTCTATCGCTGTTTCTTTTTTCTCTTTCTCTCTCTCTCTCTGTCTCCATCCCTGTCTCTCTGCCTCTCTCACACACACTCTTTGTCTCTCTTTGACTCTATATTTCTCTCCCTGTCTCTCTGTTTTCTCTCTTTCTCTCTCTCTCTCTCTCTCTTGCCCACACACACACACACACACATGCACACACATGCACATCTCCACACCATTACCCCCGATGCTCAGACAGATATGCTCATCCTTCCTCTTGCTGTTGGTCTACATCTAGACCTCAGTGCTGGTCTCACTCATCACCTTCTTGGTGATAGGCCCTTACTCTCCCAGTCTTTATTAGATGCCTCTCCTGGATGTTCCTATCGTGTCCTCGACATTCCTTAAAGAATCTTTGTGACACCACATTGTGATTGTTTGCTTAACGGTGCTCTCACTGAGGCCAGGGACCATGTGTTTTCATCTCGATTTTCCCACAACAAACATTTGGCTTAGAATTATAGCCCCCAAAATATTTGAAGAATAAATGAAAAAAATGAATGATACCTGATAGTGCTAGGCATGGAAACGTATAATTCAACAATGGCCAACATGCATGCACTTCATCCTTTCTCTCTTCTGCACGTTACTATCACAACCTGCTCAAGGCAGCCAAGGCCGTGGCTGACCCAGACCTGAGAGTCTCCCCAGCCTGCTCCGAGACTCAGAATGCAGAGGAATGCCGACTTTGCCTTGTCTGTGGGAGACTTTACAAGTTCCAGAAAATTGATTTTTCCAGGCATGCATGGCTTGGCATAAAAACCAGACAATTTTTATTGAATTTGGTCCTAAGTGATTAGATTTTTGACCTTAGCAATGTGGCCAATAGATTCAACAATGAATACTTTTTTTTTTCCCTTGTTTTTGCCACATGGGCTCACTTTCACAGATTAGCCAGTAGGTTCAGCCACCATTGCTTTCCCTTGGGATCTGTTTTCCCTGTTCCTGTGGCATCTGTAATTGTGCATAAGCTGTGGGCGCATTTCTGAGGAGCAGCACGATGGCAATGGCACGCACTACAGAAAATGTGTGCCCGCTGGTGCTTGGTTGCTGTTTATGTTTGTCAGTGGTCCCTGTAATTGGAAGGCTGTATTGCCTTACAATTATGAAAAGGGTAATAAAAAGAAAATTAGGGAAAACATACGAGTATAACATCAGATCGAAACCAGTGATTTTTGTAATTTTACACAAATACAATACAGATTTTTTTTCCCCCAAAATCCACTCAACTGTAGTGAATACTGAACAGAGAAAGCTCCACTTTAAATACCAGGCTCAAATGAATAGCTAATCTTTCAGTCTTTGAACATGATACAGTCCCCTGTATGCACCAATTTAATTAAGGCAGGAATCCAAGGTTGTTGCTTCTTCTGATGAAAAGCATTAATTATGAAGCACAGGAATGCAGCATGGTTTAAGGAAAACAGATACCTTTTCTGGTTTCAGGGATTCTGTCACATATTTTTAAGATTGTCTCTGCAGTAGACCTTGTCAGTGCTGACTTCACTAGCTCAGACACTACTCTACCTATTGTAAAAAATATGGGAAAAAAAGGAAAGAAAAAAAGAATCATTTTCTTTCTGAGCGTGCATAAGGTTTAAATTTTTAGAAAGGAGAAAATAATCTGAACATCCATCTTAAAATGGAAACTAAAAATTAAAGTTTATATCAATAACCTACTCTCCATAGATTCAGCAAACTAATATCATTTGAGGGCTTATTTCTTGGCAAAAAAATGAACCCATACAATCTAGTATGTTTTAATGTAGGCGTATTGTGAGACTTCAAAAAAAATTTAACTGAGTGCACCTTTATATTATCTGCAGGATGATATGAAATATCTTTGGAAGAAACGGGCATACCTATTGCCGTTCTCTTATTTCAGACTTTGGTTTGACAGCATCACGCTGCCTACTGGCACATTTACATACTTTTCCACATTCACACACTGTCTTATTCTATTTTTCATTGCTATAACAGAATACCTGAGTCTGGGTAATTTATAAAGAAAAAAGGTTTATTTGGCTCATGATTCTTATGGCTGGAAAGTCCAAGATCAAGCAGCTACGTCTGGGGAGGGCCTCATGCTATTTCCACTCATGGTGGAAAGTGGAAGGGGAGCAGGCATGTGCAAAGAGATCACATGGCAAGGAGCAAGCAAGAGAGAGAACCAAGAAAGCCAGACTGTTTATAACAACCCACTCTAGTCGGAACTAATCCTTTTCTTAGAGAGTGAGAATTCACTCACCCTCAAGGGAGATTGTCAATCTATTCTTAAGTGAATAGATTTGCCTCAATGACCCAAACTCCTTCTACTAAGCCCCATCTCCCAACACTGCCACATTGAGGGTCAAATTTCAACATGAGTTTTGGCTGACACAAACCATAGCCAAATCAGGGCACACCCCTACAGCATGTTTCACTTACATTTTTTTCTTGCTGCATAATTATGGGACTTGCCACATAGTTGCACAACTAAAGCATAAAAAAAAGTATATATTATGGTGGTTTGTCAGTGAACTGGCTAAGATTTTAATATCTGATTATTTATTTATTATGCTAATGGACTCAAGAAGTGCCTCTTATTATTTACACATATGTTTATATTTAAAATATTTCATTTACTAAAATGGCACACTATTTGTACTGATTTATTGCTTCATTGGCTTTTTCACAGGACTGTCCTTAAGGGCAGCGTGCAGAACTTTGAAGAGTTGCTGTGACCCAGAATGATGAGCTGTTTCCTCCTGGTGTAACCCTGTCCTTTCTGGAGGAGGCCTTTGGACCCCTTTGAACTCCTCCCATGTCCTTTCCAAAATGTGCACATGTGAAGCAGAATAATGAGAAGGGGCTGCCCTGTCCCAGGCCTGAGTTAGCTCCTGCTCTGTACAGGTAAGTGTGCTCCCTGCTCATGGAACCAACTGGAAAACCATGAGCTTCCTCAAGGAAATGGCCCAGATGAAGTACGACCCTAACATTTTGTTGGCAGCCTACCGGGTTTCTGAGCTTCTTTAGACTTAACGTGCTTAGCATCTGGACTGGCTTAACTTTCCCTCAGCAATGTTTTGGATACTTTAATGGATAGGAAGTGCCTTCTCATTTTCTCTCCTTTGGGGAACCAAGACTTATGTACAGATTTTCCTCTCAGGTTTGAGTGAGAGGCCTCGAGTCAAAGCCAGGTTTTTTCTTTTTTCCTTCTCTGAAACATGCCACATGCCCAGTGTCCAGTAGTGTGCCTCTCGTGGAGGTGGGGGGCAGCACAGAGGTTTGATGTATTCAGAGCATTCGGGGAAATGAGCAGTCACCTTCTCACAAAGTTCCCCCTACAGGTGCTGAGAAGAAGGGCATAGAAGACTAAACGTCCCACTTCATTACAATTATTTTTAAATTTATGATTCTTGTACCTTTCAGTTTTGAAGGGGCATTTTTAAAAGTATTTTTCTTGGCTACCAACTAAGGTTTGTTGAAAACTAAAGTTAGAGTTGGGGAAAATTTAGAGGATGGGGAAGCATATGACCTCCTGGGGCCAGTAACACTCATTTCCCGTTCTTGTGCAGTCTCTGAAGACATTTCAGAGTTTATCATCTGCAGCCAGCAGAGGGGATGGTCAGTGTTGGCAAATGGGTTAAAAGACCTCACAATGACATCAACTGCAATCAAATGCAAGGGAGATTTTCTTCCCTATTTTACATTAAAACAATCCTAGGATGAGAAATAAAGGTGATTCAAAACAACATATAAAATCTTGTTTCTCAAAAAACCCCAAAATTCTTACGAGCCATGAAACTCCAAGACTCACCTACAGGTGAGGCTTCTGATGTAGAGAAATGACTCACAGCTTTACCTTGATCCTGGGACAGCTCCAACTTTCCGTAGCTTTTCTACACTGCTCTGCCTGCAAACATTCTCCTGTCCACAGCAGATAAAGCTCAGAAACCCAAGGAGAATTATTGGGAAAATGATTACAGCTCTTAATTCCTTAATTTCTGTTTTTAACATCAGCAACAGAGCCAAGGAGCCCAGTGCTTATAAATGCCATCAGAGACCTCTCCCCAAGCACAGGCTGCTCTGTCGGCTGAGGTCCAATGACAAAAGACATCCTCTCTTTGAAGAGTACTCGAGAACTTCGAAATACTCATAGATATGTTGAACATAAAAGAAAAAGAAACAGATTGGAGTGGTGGGAAATTCATTTCCAGACTAAGTAGAATTGAATGGAAGTACATACTTAAAAAAAAATTAAAAAGAATGAACATGCTTAGTATTATAGAACAAACGGAGACTGCCAGAAACATGCAGGCTTGCTTGCCAGAACACTTTTATTAGACTCTCATTGCAATAATTAGTGGTCTCGTACAAACTTAGCCAAACAACCCATATCAATTCCCAATTCTGCTATTTTAACAGCACAGTCTCAGTCACATCCATCAGATTATTTTATAAATTTTCCTTGAAAAGTCAATATATTGTGTTTCACTGTTGTATTTTTAGTTGCATTCTGGGGCAACAAATTTTCCTAGCATGAGAAACTTCTCAACTGCATAGTTACATTTCAAATTTATACAGATAAGTATAATTTAATTTTTTAAAGTATATTTAAATTAGTAGAGATTGAGTTAAATTATTTGAAATTCATGAACTTTTTTAAGCTTAAGAAATGTCTGCCATCTAGAGGTTGCAACTTCATTTTAATGAATAAAGAAGAAAGAAAGAGTGCTAGGTAAGACAAAGAAATCCTGTACTTGAGCTCAGGGATGGGTTCAAAGGAATTTTTCCAGGTATAAGACATGCTTTGCTCAGATACATTCATGCTGTTAACTCTTCCTTGTACCCAACTTATAGATGAGCTCAAGTGTCCCATCTTGAAGTAATTTTTAAAATATTAAGGGAGTATCTCAGGAAAGCATCAAAATTTATCATGATGGTGATTAATGACTATAGCAAAGATTTATTGATCTTAGCCTCTAAAATAAAATAACACTGAATTAACTGGCAGAGGGAAATTTTCAAAAAAAATTCCTTAAATTACAAATTTTTCTTTATTGAGGAAAAAGGATATTAGCTATATTGAGTCACTCTGAAGAAGTAGTTTTCAAACATTTTTAGGCCCTTCTCTGAATAGAATACTGTACATAATACCAAAAAGAAATGTGATGTTGCTGAGGCCGAAGCAGGACCCCAGAGACCCGTGTCTGTGCCTCACTTGCTGCGGGCCCAAGGCACCATACTCATATGCACACACAGATTCTCAGGTCAGTTATATTCAAAATAATTCATGATTATGGAGGCAAACATTTTAAATAAAATGATAAGTTTGTCAAGAAGACTGGAGCTCACTTCTCCCACCCATATGCTACTCATTTAGTGGAAGATCTATCCAAGGCTTTGCAGGCCAAGAATACTGAAGCCCTTATTACTGCCCCTACCCAGTTTCTGTTTATATGGTATAGGCTCCAGCCAGGGATGGGCAAACTGAGAAGACTGCAGGCTATTATCCCCACTCCTAACTCCCATTCATAAGATGAAAGTGTAAATCTGGAAGAAGTAGGCCATCATCTCCACTAGCAGTTCTGGTGAATTAGAACACCAGAGGTTCTTCCAGGGGAAGGGGCCAGATGGGAGCACTGGCAGCTCTACAGATCTGCTGAGGGGCTGACATTATTGGAAACAAGATCCAGAGGAACTCATGTCCTAAGGCATTATTGAAAACAACAGAGATCTTAATCTTAAGCAATTAAGAAAAGGCTAATAACTCATGAAACTAGTTGCAGCAAGCAAAATAGCTCACCAGCCAGAAGTTTAACAGAGACAACCAGAGAAACAAACATTTATTTTTTTAAAGAAAAAAGACCTTGCTAAGATTACATTCAGCCCTGGGGTTCTGAGGGCTGTGCACATGTGTTAGGCTGCAGCCACCTAGGAGCAACCACATTCCAGATTGAGCACTTGAGAGCTACTAGTTCCTGGTTAAATATGGGGTGGACTTGAAAGCTTTCCCTAAATTATGCACAGATTCATCAACAAAGGGCAAAAGTCTTACAAACTTAAAGGGCACAAACTCTGACCAATCACTGGCTGAACATTAAGCTATGCTGAGCTAATGGTGACTTCCAGAAATCCAAGCTTAAAAACAAAAACAAAGGGGAAAAAGACTGAGCAGTGATATCAGAGGCAAAACACTTTGGAGGAAGTACAATTCACAGGTTAGTCCAGGCAAACCACTATAGAAATAAACTAATAAAGCCCAGTAACATCAACAAGCCTTTGGAAAGAAGGGAGCACTAATCAGGATGACTCAGAGTTGCCACATTATCTAAAATGTTCAGTTTTCAACAACAACCACCAAAAAATGAGGCATGAAAAGAAACAAGTTGGTGTGATCACTGTATGGGAAAAATAAGTGATCAATAAAAATTCCCTTTGAGGGGGCCCAGATGTTGGATGCAGCAGATAACATTTCAAAGCAGCTAATAGAAATAAGTTCAAAGAATTACAGGAAACTATGTTTAGAGAATCAAGGGTGATTTAGTGACAATGATTTCTCAAACAGAGAATATCAATAAAGAAAGAGAAATTAAAAACAAGTGGAAATTCTGTCATTGAAAAGTACAATATCCAGTATGAAAAATTCACTAGAAGGGCTTAATGGTACATTTGAACTGGCAAGAAACAAAAGAAAAAAAAGAAAAAAGAAAAAGAAAAAAAATCAGCAAACTTAATGACAGATCATTAGAGATTTATAATCTGTATAACACAGTCTGAAAGAATGATGAAAAATGAAAAAAAAACAATCTCAGAAAGCTGTGGGAAACCATTAAGCATGCCAACATATACATAATGGGAGTCTCAGAAAAGTAGAGAACAAAAGAAGACAGAAAAAGTGTTTGAGGAAGTAACAGCTAAAAAATTTCAATGTAATGACTAAAAAATTCCAATATATGATAAAAAAAATTAATCTATACAATGAAAAAGGCTCAACAAACTTCAGGTAGGTTGAACCCAAAGAGATATCCATATAGATATATTACAGTCAAAATGTTTAAGGAAAAAGAGAAAGTTTTGAAAGCATCAGAAGAATAAAACTTGTCTTCATGTATAATAGAATGCCAATAAGATTAACAAATTACTTCTCATCAGAAATGATGATGGACACAAGGAAGTGGGACAACATGCTCAATGTGCTGGGGGAATACATGTCAACCACGAATCCTATATATAGCAAAACTATCTTTCAAAAATGAAGACAAGGGGAAATTGACTTCCAGCATCACAGTATGAGAAGCTCTACTGACCTGTACCCCAGGGAAACCAGTAAAAATTATTTTTAAACAACCATTTAAATTATCTGGAAATAGTCATGAAGGCAAATAGCATATGAATAACCATTTATTGAAGAAGATCTATGAAAATTCATTAGGAAAGGGGAGAATCTGTGGTATGTGAACCAACCACATGCATTCTTTCCTCCCCTCTCAGTTTAGCAAGGCAGAGACTCCACTAAAAAATGCTGCAGCCAAGAACACAGGGCTCCCTCTCCCTCCATCTTCCAGTCAGAGGGCTTTCTTCCCAAAGTGATCAGTAATTCAGCATTTCTCATTCTGCCCCAGCTACTTGTTGCTGAGGCTAAGTCCCAGAAAAGTGAGGAAAAGAAGTGGGGGGATCCCTTTATCTGCCCTGTCTCCACTTGAAGAAAAAGAGGTTCTACTTCAGGCACAATATGCTGAGAATACAGGAGCCCAGATATCCCTTACTCTGGCTCATGAGGCAGTGGTTACATTCTAGGAGAGCAAGCCAAGGTGTCAGTTGGATGTCCCCCTCCACCTACTGCTCAGCTTCTCGAGTGGGAGTGCCACTAAGAGAGAATCTTTCCATTTCCACCACTGCCAGCTCTAGAGCACTGGCTCAGAATTTTCCTGGGAAAAGAAGTAACCTGCAAAACAGATATCTGCTAATCTCTTCCCAAATGAGCTGACTTCATTTGCAACAGAGTATGGACAAGTTTAAACCTAAGGGCACTCTTAAGAACAGTAGATGCTGTGGTAAAAGACAGTTGGGAGAACATTCTTGCATTTCATAAAAATGCAGCTTGGACAGTAGATCAGCTAGTTTGCCAGAGAGAAACAGGAAATAAGACAACTGGAAGGAGCCCCCCTGGGTCAGAACAGGAATCACACAGGACACCAGAAACTATTCCCTCAAAGAAGTCTCATTTGATTAGATTGGAATGTAGAGCAATCTATGTCCCAAGGCATTACTGAAAACAACAGAATAATTAGGCAGCTTTAGGGGAATTTAACATCTCAGTTGATCAGGAAAAGAGAGGAAGAAAGCCCTGTCAAAATCACTGTCATCCCAAGTGACTGTAGACATACTCAAAACTACATCTCCCTAAGGAGTAACATCAGAGACTTAACACTGTGGAGGACAATCACTAAATAGTCAATCACTAAAATAATCCAGATAGTCACTAAAACATAAACAAAAAAATAGCAATACAAGCTCAGGGTTGGGAGAGGACTACTGCCCATGATTGCTACAGTATATATTATCTAAATTGTCCAGTTTCCAAGACAAAGTTATGAGGCACACAAAGAAACAGGAAAGTATGAGCCATATAACAGAAAAGAAAGAGTGGACAACATAAATTGCCTGTAAGAATGACCAGATATCAAATTTAAGAGAAATAGACTTCAAAAAAGCCATTATAATTATTTTCAAAGAACTAAGCGAAGAATGATAAAAGAATTGAAGGAAGGTATGATGATAATGTTGCATCAAAGAGAAGAGACACGGAATACTCCAAATCTGAAATGCTCCAAAATTCAAAACTTTTTGAGCACCAACATAACACAAGAAAAATGATGACAGCCTAAGAAAAATGTGGGACAATATCAAGTGCACCAACATAGGTATACCTGAAGGAGAAAAGAGAGAGAAAAGAGCAGAAAAATATTTAAAGAAACAATGGCAAAAAAACTTCTCAAAGGTATTTAAAAATAATAACCCACACATCCAAAATGCTGAAGTAGGATAAACACCAAGAGATCCACAAACAGACACATGATAGTAAAAGTGCTGAAAGTCAAAGACAAGAAGAAAATCCTGAATGTAGCAAAAGAAAATTCAACATTTACACTGAAACCCCAATAATATTAACATCTGACTTCTCAGCAGAAGCAATGGAAGACAGAAAGCAGTGGGATAACATACTCAAAGTGCTCAAAAACAAAAACAAAAAAACTCAGCTAAGCAACCTATATCCAGAAAGCTGTCTTTCAAAAATGAAGGTGAAATTAAGACTTTTCTTGATAAACAAAAACTGAGAATTTTTTGCTATTAGACATATAAAAAATGCCAAAACAGTTCTTTAGATGGAAAGAAAATGACTCCAGTGATTAATTTGAATTCATAAATAAACAAAAAACAAAGAACACTAGTAAAAGTAATTTTGTAATTATATAAAGCAGTATAAACATGTATTTTCTCATTTCTTTTCATGGATTATTTAAAAACAATTGTATAACATAATATGCACATATAAATTTAATGTTGAGTTTCTCAAATATAGGTATGTAATATATGTAAAATAAATTGCCAATAAAAGCACAAAGAAGGTGAAGAGAGCAAAACTGTGCTGGGACAGATGATAAATCAATAACTAGAACCCTGCATTATTGGTTTGTAACTTGATAGATATGTATAACAATAATATCACAAGAAGGGGAAAATGAAATAAAACTATAAAGGAGTAATATTTCCACATACATCTGTAATTAAGCAAGTGCAAATCTGAAACTGATTCTGATAAATTAAGATGTATATTGTAAATCCCATAGAAACCACTAAATAAAAGAACCTCGCAAATATAGTGATAAAATTATTAGAGAAAGTAAAATGCTACATTAGAAAATATTCACTTAATGCAAAAGTGACCCGTGAAGGAGGAATAGAGGAACAAAAATTACATGAGACACAGAAAACAAAAACTAAAATGGCAGATGTAAATCTGACTATATCTATAATAGAATAGATTGTGTGAATGGATTACCCAATCCAAACAACAGTTAACATTTGTCAGACAGGATTTACAACAATGATCCACCCGTATATGCTGTCTATAAGATACATGCTTTACATGAAAAGATAAAACTAGGTTGAAAATAAAAGGATAGAAAAAGGTATAAAAAAGACTGATGTCCCCATGTTGCTACTGGGATTACGTATCACATATAACAGTACACTCTTTTACCTGGGCAAGAGAGACCTCTGCCATAAGCCCACACTTCAGAGGTCCCAAATATCACAAACAAAGCAAAAATAACAAACCAAAAATTGATAAATATATAGGTGCCTCTACCAGAACACAATCCTAAACATCCATTTTGCCACTAACATAGTCCAGGCCCCAGGGAAATACTTCTGTCCATTTCTTGCCTTATATCCTCAACACAACAGGTCACTGTGTGTTACCGTAAGTAACAAAGGGCCATGTGTTGTGCTCCTACCAACATCAGGGACAGATATGGCTTCAGAGTACAGAGAGGTTTCAATCGGTGGAAACACTCTCAGACAAAATAAGTAAGTAAATGCACAAATTAGTTTTGTCACAGAAAACATGATGACCACAAGTTCTTGGATAACAAGGCACCATTTCCCAGTCAGGCCAACCATCTCTTTTCTAGCTTCTCTCTGTTGTTTTAATTTGTGCTTCCAGAAGTATTCATGAAGTTTCGCATTATTGGTAATATCTGTATTTTTTGTTGAGGAACATTTACAATATTAAACAATTCATAGCACTTTTAAACATATATGTATATATGCATATACTTACATACATATTTATGTACATATTAATATTTGCATAGACATATATGTATGATTCTTTACATTTAGGAACTAGATGAACATTGAATGCATGAATTGCAAGAATTGCAAATAACAATTGGACTGGACAAATGATGCATGTTGACCTACTTTTGCTTAACATGGTATTATAAACATTATCTTTTATAACATATTAATAATGTCTAATCCTCCATTTTGGGGGCATTTATGTTACCAGTTTTTGCTTCTATAATCAGGGTTGAGATAAACATCATTACCCTCAAAACTTTGCAAACATTCATGGCATAATTTTCTAGAAATTACTTGCTAATTTAAAGGGAATGCAAACTTTTAGTGTGGACTGCATTACAGTGTTTAGAAAGTATTTTAGTTTAGTAAGTTTAATAAACATTTGAGTAATAGTGTCATAATTAAAACATCTCATGGATAGCATTCTATTTTCTTTTTCAGACTTTTCACATAAATAACAAAATTTAATTCATCACAGAAAAAATTATGAACATCAGACAATCTAATTATATCCCAGAAAATGCCTACAGCTTTAGTTGCTCTAAAAGTGAGCAATCTTAGTAAACTTCAAATCTTTTAAAAAAGATGTCCCACACATTTTGACAAAATATATATGCATGATTACATAAGCATGCATTTGAATTTCTTTATTTATTTGTGAATAATTATTACAATGCACATATTTTATTATTATAATGACATTTGAGTGGGTAGCTGTACCACAAAAGTATGCCGTGACTTGGAGGATTTCTCCCATTTAAAATCTCTGTAGTTCAAAGAGAAACATCATGCTTTGGGTAAATATTTATTTACAAAAGGAAACCAATATTAATAACATTTCCTTCCTACTATTGCTTTTTAAAGTTAAGTTTACTTTAATTGAAAACACAATAAATATTTAGTAATAAGGAACAGAAATGAAGTGACTGAATAAAAACTATTTAATACCAGATAACAAAACACAGTCAGTTAAAGGAAAGCTCATCTTAAACCATTTATAGCACAACAATCTTCTATTTTATAAAAGCTTTTATGTACTATTTGGTTCTCTGGGTGATTACTACCAACATATGTGTTTGTGTGACTTTGAAGGAAACTATTCAACAAAAAATATATATTGTCCAATTCATTTATGAAGGTTTAAATTTCATTAACACAAAAATGTTTTGTCAAATTGGCCAATATTTTATCTATAGCTATATTTTGCTAGTATTTTTTTACAGGAAAACATCAATACTTATTTTCATGTAATACCATACTAAATAAAATTAACAAGCACTCACCAGGAGTTTCAAACTGAAGTGTATATGAGAATGAACTGCATTAAATGGAATTTTTGCACAAACCTGCCAATTCACAGGTCATGTGGTTTAAATATTTACATACTAACTTGACATTCATCGCCCTGCCTTAAGCACCATAAATAGGCAGAAATGGTGCACAGTAGACAAAATTAAGTTGCTTTCCCTCCTATCCCCACAGTCCTCTCTATTACATTTTATCTTCAAAAATTTCCCTGATTCTGTGCCATGCACTGAACAATCCTCTGGTTAAATGAAACTCTAGAAGATCATTAAAGAAAATTTCCATTTGACAGAGCATGTGGTAGCTTTTAGCCTCTTCTTGGACTATTTCAAAACAAATGCTAGTAGTGGTTCTAGTTCAAGTGAGGCCTTGCCTGAGGCCACAAATTGTGAAGAGTCAAACATCAGTAAAATCCCATGAGTTATAACTTCACTCAGGGAGCCCTACAACCAGAACCCAAGAGCTAAGATGACACAGGCACACTTGGCACAAGAGTTGAAGTGGGAGTGAGGATCTGGGGGTACCACAAATCAGAGGTCTTCATTTTTATAGGAAAAGCTGGTTGTTAATATTCTGTTCCCAAATGATTCAGGGTTTTCTCTGAATCCTAAGAAATTTCTCTGCAGAAGGACCTTGGTTTCCCAGAATAACTCGAGAAGACAGACAGTTGTTCCCAACGATTGTCCTGAAATGTAGGACCCCCTTCCAGCCTGGCTCCCCTGTGGCCATAGCTGCTTACACTTGTCCTTGGTCTCTTTTAGATTTTTTTTAACCTTAAATTAATTTCAGACTACACTAGAATCAAAAAAAGCAACATGGCTCTAGATGTCCCTCATTCCTGTTAATAGTTGGATAAAAATGTCACCACTTTAGTGAAATGGCTTTGGTAGAACATCTAGCAAGACTGGGTATATTGTTTTAATTAGCCAGTACTGCACAAAAAGTCTTTTTTTAAAAGAAAAAGCAGGGAATTAATAGAAAAAGTAATTTGTCAGGAAATATAATTATCTTTTGATTAACTGCATGTTGTTGCACATGAAGGAAAATGGTCCAATAATGACATCTCTAGATATTTCTAATCTCTATTTTCATAAAGTAAGGGTTTTTTTTCTTCTAACAGCAAGGAAATAATATTGCAAAGAAGACAGGTTTCAAAAGAAAGATGGACACATTAATTTTTAATTTATAAACCAAAAGCAATTGAAGCATCATAAACATGTCTATTAGAAAGCAAAAGATTATGTCCATCCTGACATGATTTGAGTTTCTCCAGAGATGTGTTCCTCCCATGGCTAGGAGAAGAAAGCTTGTTCAAAGTTTAAATTGCTATTCATATGCTGTAACTAGTATATGCTGTCCAGCCTCTCAGCAAGGACAACAGAGTAGGACTAGAAGCCCAGGCTGACTGGGTCACATGGGTGACTTAACCCAAGCTCCTTGGCCTCAGGTTGGGTTCCCCGTGCGACATGGAAATCATTACACCGACTGGTGTGAAGACTCAATAAGACCCCATTGTCTCACTGGAAGATCCGTGGGATAGGAGTGATTACAAGGACACTGAGCTGTCCTTCCTTCCATGTGACCAGAGATGGCTGACTCACTTGACAATGAAGTGCCCCTGTTTCTTTCTTGGTAAAATGAAGAGGTAGAACACAAAGTTTGTCTTCCTTCGACATTGATTCAACTGCTGTTAAGGGTGACAGCTGTGAAATGCTGAGAATGAAGAGGTAAATAACACATAATCCCTTCCTCAATGAATTCGTTTTTGTAGTTGATCTTCACAACCCTTTTCAGCTCAATAATTTTATGGTGTCTTGTGGTAGCCAACCTCTGAGTTGGTCCCCAATGATCTCTGCCTCTTGCAATCCACAGTCTCGTGTAGTCTCATGTCCCATTGTCCTAGGGTTGCTCTATGTGACTACTGCATATGGCAGAGTGATGGTATATCATATCTGAGGCAAGTAAGGTGAAAAAAGGTTTTGCTCCTCTCGCTCTCTCTCTCTGCCTCTGAGAGAATCGATCTGCCCTTTTGTGAGCAGCTCTATAGGAAGACCCATGGGACAAGATGTTGAGGCCACTAACAGCACACAAGGCAGTGAGGCCTGCAGCACATGTGGATGTGATCTTGGCTGTGGATTCCGCAGCCCCAGCCAAGCCCTGAGAGGGGTGCAGGCTTGGTGGGCAGCTCGAATGCAGCCTCTTGAGAGACCCAGACTCAGAACACCCAGGACCCACTCCCAGATGTCTGATCCTCAGAAACTGTGTGAGATAGTAAATTTTGTTTTGAGCTTCTAAGTTTGGATAATTTATTATGAAGCAATAGACAATTACTACGGTGGTCTCACTTTAGGATTCTGTAGTCCAGCTGAAAGAGCAATAGTGAGGATATCCCAAGAGCTGGGTTCTGCTTTCTGACATGATGTTGGACAGGTAATTTGAATTTTTTGTATAATTTCCATAATCTACTACATGGGCAATTATATCTCTAACAGGACACCTAATGAGAAATTTGGTCATACTGATTATAGACAAAATGAGATTACTTTAATTAATGCAAAAAATAATCTCTCTTAAAAAAACTTGAGAGTATAGACTGGAGCAAAAGAGACTGAAAATGTAGCAAAATGAGACTGTGAGCGCAGGAGAGGTTGTGGTGCAGTGGTGTGCTACAGTCAGTTTGCACCAGCTCACAGAAGATCATTGTTAAATTTCCACAAGTTTCATGAGCTGGTAGTTAAACACAGTCATTTTAAAAATTACATTATGTAAATTACATTCAAAACAAAGGTAATAAATAGTCAAACTTCATCTTTCCTAAATATTTTACTAAATTTTACCGTTGTCTATGCTTTTGTGCTTCTTTATGTCTATTATATCTATGTGGTAGAGACAGTATAATGGTATGTCATTGTACATCTCTTCCCAATTCTGCCTTTAGTGACATCACCTTGGCAGCTTGAAATTAGCAACAAATGGGAGTATTTACACCATAGAAATTGGCAAATCAGGGCTTCCCCACAGCTCCCCAGAACCACTTGTTAAACATTTTCCAATATGATTCTAGAGATGATTAGAGGTCCCAGACAAAAGTAATGAGAATGAGCAGTCTATTTGTCCCGGAGGAGTCAGTGAGCATCAAATACAGAATTGATATGAGAATAGAGAAGAGAAAATAAAAACCAGAAAACATAGGAGGATATACAATTCTCTAAAAGAAAAAAAAATCAAATGCTTTCCTAGTAGAAACTGGAAGAAGAAATAAGGAAGAAGACTTCTGAGAAGAACATAACTGGTTATAGAATCCAAGAGCAGTCCCTGGCAGTGAGGGGCTAAAGGACACATTAGTAAATGCCTGACAAGGGATTATGGAGGGGAAACTTTGAAGTCTCAACCCCTGGACATGACTTGGAGAAACAGATCAAGAATTAAAAAAAAAAAAAAAAAAAAAAAACATGAACTAAACATTAAGATTAAGTCAAGAGTTGTTTTTTGTTTTGTTTTGTTTTTTAAATGAGCACTTACTCACCTCTAGTGGTGTGTTGGTAAATGTTTAACAATTGGCTCTTTGGCTGTCGGGAGGTGGTTGGGGGAAGCCCTAACTTACAGTGTTTGCTTATTTCCATAGTGTAAACATAAACAGGCTGAACAGGAAAACTTTTTCCATACTTTGGCATAACATCATTCATTTATATCCACCTCTCTGGTCTGTTTCTCTGTGTGTATTAGCTTATATAAGCAGACATTTCTATCCCCTCTGAGGACTGAGTGTTTATTACCCTGGTACTTGCTGCAAGCTGACAAAGCACTGCTGCATCCGTTTCTACAAGAGGAAATAAAAAATGTCTTCACTTGCGGAAAGCATATTGTGTAAGACTATGCCAATATTGCTACTATTCAAGTGAATCTTCTTGAAGACACTCTGCATTATCTGGATTTTTATTTATTAAAATCATAATTTGTCCTGTACAATAACCACAGAAAATGAATATTTTATTCCTCCTCAAGAAGAATCCTAATGGAATAAAAGGATGTCGTGTCAGCTAGGTCATGGTTCAAATCCTAGCTCTGTCACTTACTACCTATGTGACTGTGAGCAAGTCACTAACTTCTCTGTGCTTCTGTAAAGGGGGCATAATAACTGTACCTACCTCACAGGGATGCTTTAAGGACCCAATAAGCTAATATCTATATAGCGGTTAAGAAAACACTTGACTCCTACTAGATGCTCAACAAATATTGTCTTCAGTTCTCCTCCTTTTCTCTCCATGTTTCCTCTCAACCTCCCTCCCAACTTTCACAGACCTTCTTATGCTTCTCCTAAAAACTCTAGTTCAAATGTCCCTCCCTCTGCCAACCTCCTCCCAACTATGCTGCCCGCTGTACAGACCGACTCTTCCTTGAAAACTTCTACATCTTCATTCTCCCTCAGATCTTTGTTTTCTAACTCTGTGAAAATATACGTATTCTCCCCTAAATTTGACCTTAAACTTTTAAAGCAAAAGTGAATGCCTGCTGCTTTCTGAGTGTTCGCTCAGCCCCACATGTTTAATATGCATTAGGCCCGTAATAGTTGCTAATGAAACTATTACAGTTGAACTTAGACATGAAATGACCACTAAAGTTGATATAAAATTGTAGCAAAACAGACATTAAGATATCACAATGATAATCAAACCAAATACTGTACAGATTGATGCATGGGCAGAAAATAATGCAAGTGAATCCAAACTTTAGCAAATGGATAAGAAAAAAAAATATATATATATATATGACACAAGGTATAGGAAAGACCAAAAAACTGTATGTCAATTAATCTGACAGAAATAGTATTAGTAGTTGATTGTAGGAATTTAGAATTATACATGTAGCAGCTCCAAAGAGTGTTGAATGCTCCTGAGAGTCTGAAATTATGAATTATAATTTATCACTGTACCATTTCCTATGGGAGAATAATACTGTAGACCAATAGGTAGAGTTTTTGAACATTTGGAAACCAAAAGTTTGGTGGTACAACCTTTCTGGCAGCAGAGAGGGCGCAAAGCAGATATTGTACAATGAACTCTGAGTGTGGAGGTCCAACACTTTTGAGACCGTTGTCTCCATGGTAATGAAGCAGTTGGAGAGAGCGTCAGGTACCCAAGTCAAACACTTATAATACAGACATATAAGTCAGTGGCTAAAACCAAAACAAAGAATCAGACAGAGGATACAGTTCAATGAAGGTCTGTATGAGAAATATGGGCCAAGGGCTCAGTTTTACTTGCTTGTGCTTGATAAAGAGAAAAGTCACCAGGAAATGGAAAAACAACAGCAAAGCGACCTCATGGAAGCTATTGTAAATAAACAAGAAAATTGGATAAGGGAGGATAATTTAGAATAGCTTCTGAAATTTAGGGGAAAAAAACAGAAAAATGAGCAGAGTTTCTCATAGAGAGAAGCAGTCTCAGAAACCACCCCTAAACAACCTTGGTGTCAACTAGACCCCACCGCGTTAGCACATGAGCACATTCGTGTAAGAATTTAAAGTCAAAGCTCAGAAAAAAGCATACAGCTGATCTATTGCATCGGCCATGCTATGTTCTGTGTAAATTTTTATTCCATTATGTATTTTCAGCACATATTTTTAAAATTATTGTGGACCTCCCATTGAACATATTATGTTGTACATCAGTTTTTATTGCCTTTCCCCTCAAATCTCACTAAAATGGCAGTAAATGGCTAAAAGAGGCTATTAGACCTCACAGGACAAAGACAATAGGAAAGATAATGATTGCACATGGTGAATACCCATGTGGTCTTAGAAAATAGAAAGTGTGTATGGAGAGGCAGCTTATCAAAGTGGAGGAATTTGAATGGAGATAAGCACCAAAAAGTTCCCAAACAACCTCAGAAAAGCTCAGGACCAGGAGGTACCGGGTACCATGGAAGGCTGTGGGTAGCGGGGAGAAGAGCGGCAGAGCAGAGGGAGGCACTGGGGCCACAGATGGGGACTGGTGTTCAGCCTCAGGAGTCATCGAAATGCACATTACAACCAAAATGAGATTCCACTACCCACCTACCAAAATTACTAAAATGTCAAAGTCTGAAAGTACCAAGTGCTTGTGAGGTTGTGGAGCATCTGAGATGCTAATTCTTGGCAATGAACGATATTTACCACAGTAAAAATATTATCAATACTGCATATATATTTAACCAAAAATTTTTATTAGAACAATATTAAGAGGATTGGGGATGAGGCATTTAGGTAAAAAAACTAAATCTTCAACTACAATAATAGAACATCAATACTTATAATAATACTATTTAGACTTTTAAAGTAAAAAATAGTTGCCTCTGGGAAGTGGGAGCCTGGGTGGACTGAAGGTGGTGGAAGGGGGCAATCAGGAAACTAATGCTTCCCTGAAAGTCTTTAGCACTACTTAACATAAAATTGTGTACACATAGTTCTTCAATTAAAATAATTAATTTAAATAAATAGATTTTTTTAATAAAAAAATTATGGGCACTCTGTGAGACCTGACAATATGGCTCCAAGCCGATTCACTAGTGTTTATCTAATACTTCCTTTATGCTTTTGGGTGTATCAGGTGCTAAGAAAGCATACAAAGCCATAGGCAATCTATGGGACAAAGAATTCTTTCTCACATTCTTGCATAAAGGTGGGTCGGCCCCTGTGGTAGATGGTCTCCAAAGATGGCTGCTAGTTTCCCCTTCCTTCACAGGACAAGTACCACATTCTACCCACCAGAAAGCAGAACTTATTTCCTTTTCTCATGGAATATGGGCTGGTCTTGTGACCTGTTGCAATGAATAGACTATGGCAAATGTGATACTGTGCCATTTTGAGGTCTACCTTTAAAGAAAACTGGCAGCTTCTACTTTCTCTCCCTTGGAAACCAACAAGGACCACCACACTATGCAGAAGCCCAAGAGAGCTACATGAAGAAGCCACACAGAGAGGTAGAGATTCCTGGCTAGCTACCAGAAGTTCCAGCTATCCCACCAAAGGTGTGAAACACTAAGTGAATAAGCTATCTTAGATGTTCCAACCTCAGCAGCCACCATGCTGCGCAGCAAAGCTAGCCCCCGGAGCCTAGCTCAGATTTCAGTATTTTAAGGAATAAAGTTGAATAGTAGCTATAATTTTGGATAATTTCTTACTCAGTAATAGATAACTGAAATGGAAATTGATACTGGAATTATACAGCAATAGATAACTGAAACTGATACAAAAATATCTATTCTGATTCCAGAATTAGTAAAGTATGTATGTGGAGAGATAAAAAGATATAAACGAATAATACAGCACAACCAAATCAAGGCAATTTAGGAAACAATCTAGGTACAGATTTGAGGAGAGGCACTGAACAAAATCTATCAGAAGGATAAATTAATAAATGATAAAATATTGTTAGTTAAAAGAAATGAGATTATAAGAGAAAAAAAAAGAAAGGGGTTGAGGAAAAGAAAACTCTTACTTTAATTCTACTAGAATTTCAAACTTAGGAATGGAGTAAAGTAGAAATTTTCAGGACTTAAGAAACAAAACTGGGCAATAAAAGTTTGCCTGAAATATATGTTTTCATAGTAATATAAAGAAGAATGAATGTATAAAAGATTGTAGAGTTTAAGATACTATTGTTATAATGAGACATTGGGTGGCAAACACAGTCTACTAAAAGGTTAAGAAATACAATAAACTTGGATGGAGCTGGAGCTCATTCTACTAAGTGAAATATCGCAAGAATGGAAAAACAAGCACCACATGTACTCACCATCAAATTGGTACTAATTGATCAACACTTATGTGCACATATGTAAGCAACATACATCAGGTGTCGGGCAAGTGGGAGGGGGAGGAGGGGATGGGTATATTCACACCTAATGGTGTGGTGCGCACTGTGTGGGGGATGGCCACACTTGTAGCTCTGACTTAGGCAGTGCAAAGGCAATACAGGTAACCTAAACGTTTGTACCCCTGTAATATTCTGCAATTAAAAGAAAGAAAATAAAACAAGAAAGAAAGAAAGACAATAAATCCACAGAAGAAAGCAGCTGATCTAGATTTCTACCCCTCAGTTTGAAAGTGATTTGCCAGTCATCTGTGGAAAGTCTCGGCAGAAGATTTAAATGCAGTTGAGAGAGAAGAGACATAAGAACCCACTTATTTGTGTGTGTGTGTGTGTGTGTGTGTGTGTGTGTGTGTGTGTGTGAGAGAGAGAGAGAATCAGGAATTAGTAATTCAACACAAATGACCTGAGACAACAAAAATATTTGTGGTTATAATACTGTAAACTTCCCAAATTTGACAAAAGACATGAATTTATACATTAGAAACTCAATAAGGCCCAAGAATAATAAACACAAAAATATCCACACAAAGACACATTATGATCAAATTATCAAAAACCAAAGACAAAAAAATCTTGAAAGTAGCAAGAAAGAAGAAACTCATCACATTAAAGGAGACTTTAATCAAAATAACAGCGTATTTCTCATCAGAAACCACGGAGGTTGAGGGAGTGCAATGACATTTTTCAAGCAAGGAAAGAAAGAGAAGAAAGAGAGAAAGAAGAAATAAAGAAATAAGGAAGAAAGAAAGAAAGGAAGGAAGGAAGGAAGGAAGGAAGGAAGGAAGGAAGGAAGGAAGGAAGGAAGGAAGGAAGGAAAGAAAGAAAGAGGGGGGAGAGGAGGGGGAGGGAATGGAGGGAGGGAGGGAGGAAGAAAGAAATGAAGAAAAAGCTGTTATCCAAGAATTCTATATCTGGCAAAATTATCTTTCATTATCTTTTGATTTGCATTTTCCTGATGATTAGAGACATTGAGTATTTTTTTCATATGTTTATTGGCCATTAGTCTATCTTCTTTTGAAAAGTTTCTGTTCATGTCCTTTACACACTTTTAAATGGGATTGTTTGATGTTTTTTCTTGCATATTTGATTGAGTTCTTTATAAATTCTGGTTATTAGCCCTTTATTAGGCCTTTATCAGATGTATAGCATGCAAATATTTTCTCCCATTCTGTAGGTTGTCTATTTACTCTATTGATTGTTTCCATGGCTGTGCAAAAACTTTTTAATTTAGCACGATATTGTTCTACCGATTTTGTTGTATATATGTCTGCATACTTTCCTTTGTCATGAAATGATTACTGAATGAAAGAGTAACCCTTTGCAGAAGTATCATTATCTTCACTAAGACATCAAAATCCCAGCATCACTTTTGTTTTATAAATTGACCCAGAATAGTCAAAATGATTTTGAAAAGGAAGAAAATACTTCAAACACTAAAACTCACTAATTTTAAGACTTATTACAAAGCCACAGTAATCAAGACAGGTGTGATTGGTACAAAGAAAGACAAATAGATCAATGGAACAGGATAAGCAATATATAAATAGACCCACACATACATGGACAACTGATTTTCTACAAAGGTACACAGGCAATTCAATGTGGAAAGAATAGTCTTATCAACAAATGACACTTGAACAATTAGATATTCATATGCAAAAAAAGAACTGCAATCCATATACAAAACTTTGCACCATATACAAAAATGAACTCAAAATGGATTATAGAATGGAATGTGAAATCTAAAACTATAAAACTTATAGAAGAAAATGTAGGATAAAATCTCTGTGGCCTTTGGTTAGGCAAAGATTTCTTAGCTATAACACCAAAAGCATGGTTTATTAAGAGAAATTGGTAAATTATATTTCTTAAAATAAAAAACTTTTGCTTTTGGACCAACACTATTTCATTAATTAAAAAGAAATGAAAAGACAAGGCTGGGAAAATATATTTGCAAAGCATAAGTTTGATAAAGGACCTATATCCAGAATACAGATCCCTCAAAACTCAATAATTTCATCAAAGAAGATATAGGGATGGTAAATAAGCCCATGAACAGAATATCAACATCATTTGTCACTAGAGAAATGCAGATTAAAACCACAATGATACATCACTACACACCTATTTCAATGGCTGAAACTAAAAAGACTGACCTTATCAGGTGTTGGCAAGGATGTGGGGCAACCAGGACTCTCATGCATTGCTGGAGGGATGTAAAATGGCACAACCACTTTGTAAGACAATTTGACAATTTCTTAATAAGTTAAATATACACCTTTCATTTGACCCACTAAAAATGAAACCCTATACCTATACAAAGGTTTGTACTCCAATGTTCATAGCCATTTTAAAAATTTGTAATAGCCTAAAATGGGAAACAAACTAAGTGTCCATCAACAGGTGAAGGAATAAACAAATTACAGTATACAAAACAGGATATTACTCAGTAATAAAAAGGAATGAAATATTGATATTAGGAACAACATGGATGAATCTCAAAATAATTATGATGAATGAAAAACATCAAACAAAAGACTGCATTCCCTATGATTCTATTTATGTAAAATTCTAGAAAATGCAAATTAATCTACAGATCTATAGTGTCAGAAAGCAGATCAGTGGGGTGGCAGGTGACAATTTTCAGGAAGGGGCAAAAGGAGGGATTACGGCATATAAGGAAATTTTGGAGGTGATCAATGTGTTCATTATCTTGATTATGATGATGGTTTATGTGGTAAAGTATATCACATTGGACATTTTAATAAATGTGCCTTATCGAATGTCAATTATACTTCATTGACATTCTTAAAAGCATATCAGAAAGCAAGAACATCTACATGCATTATTCAGCAAACATTTACTAAGTTTCTATTAATCTGTTTCCTGTCCAACTCTTCTGTTTTCTATTTATACCTTGAATGAAACAGATTTAATACTTTAATTTCTCGTTTTGACAATTTAGTGATTTAATTAGTTAGCTCAGGCTGCCATAACAAAATACCACAAACTGGATGACTTAAACAACAGAAGTTTATTTTTTCAGAGTTCTAGAGGCTAGAAATCTAAAATCAAGGTGCCCACAGGGTTGGTTTCTGGTGAGGCCTTTCTGGTTGGGTAGCAGATGGCTGCCGTCTTGCTGTGGCCTCACTGGCCTTACCTCTGTGCAGATGGGGGGTCGGGAGTGGGAGGAGAGGGAGAGAGACAGAAAGAGAGAGATCTCTGCTATCTTTCTCTTATAAAACACCAGTTCAGTCAGGTTAGGTCCCTATCCTTATGACTTCATTTAACTTTAATTACCACCTCAAAGACTCTATCTCCAAATGCAGTCATATTGGGAGTTTAACATATGAATTTTGGGGGGACACTATTCAGCCCATAATGGTAATATTTAGCTTTGTTATAAAAATGTTGGTCCTAATATAATATGCAGCTAACTAAACATATCCAAACCTCTAGAGGTGATCATGAACTCAGGTCTGGCTATTGTCAAGGCCAATAATCTTGATGACTAGAACTGTGTGTCTCCAGGCATTGCTAAAAATGCATATTTCTCAGCATCAGACCAACCTCCTAAATCAGAATCTCCAGGGGTGACATTTTTAAATAAGCATCACAGGAGATTCTTAGGTAGTCTCAGGTTGGAGAGCAGCTGGATTCTGTTTGCCTTTTACTGTGACTAATTATTAATCCAGGCCCATCTTGACACCATGGGTTGGTGAACCTTTTCTGTAAAGCGCCAGATCAGCATGTCAGACTTTGTGGGCGGTACAGTCTCCACTATGTGTAGTAGGGAGAAAGTAACCACAGGCAACACATAGACAAATAGCACGGCTCTGTCCAATAAAACTTTATTTACAAAACAGACAGGTGGGGCCATGGGCCATTTGACCACAGTTATAGTTTGTGGACTCCTGGTCTAGACAGTAAATTAATGTTGCCTACTCAAGAGCCGACAGTGTTGAGTCAGATTTTATATTCCCATCAGCTGAGAACGAGAGATGATTCTCTGAGATTCAGAGTTAGAATAGATGCTCATGGCTAAATCACCAAAAATGATTTTGAAAACAGATTTCTGGGCTCCTCTCTCATCTCCTGAGTCAGATTCTCAGGGGGCCAGGACTCTGGACATCCTGAGGCCTGCCTGTGACCCAGCTGCACAGCCAGCAGCAGAGATTCTGAAGAGGAGGCAGCATGACCATACCTGGGTCCCCTGATGTCATCTGCACTTTGTTCCAGGTAAGTCAGAGTGTTGCTTCCAGAGCCTGTGGCCACTCCTCTGTGTGGCTTGGGCTGCACCCACAATCACTGCAAGGGGAATTTCTTTTTTAATATTTGTTAAATGAAATCCAAGGAAATGGGAAGACTCATCTATAACCAACCTGGACCCCAGGCCTTGGGGAAAATAGGGGCTGCACGAGTGTCCTTGGGAAGGCTCTGGGAGCCAGACACAGCACTGCTGAGCTCACACAGCCTGTTCTTGCCATTCCCACCCGATTGTCCCCAACCTCTGCCCCATCTCTTGAGCGCATGATTCTGGGAACCAAGTGAGGGACTGAAATAAATATGTGCTTTACAGTCAGATCAACAAAGCCTCAAATCACAGCTCTGCCACTTCTAGCCACGGGATCTCAATCAACACACATGAGGTTATTCTCTCTGCACCTCTCTGTCTCCATTTTCAAAGCTATGAAGTGGGAATAATAGTAAATGTCTCACAGAGTTCTGACAGTTTAATGAAATGATGGAGGTGAAACCTGACATATCACAGACACCTGCCTGATGCCACCTTTCATAATTATATTTCATTAATAGGGACCATCAATGGCTGAATGGGAATGATAAGTATTAGTTTAGTAAATGTTTAAATTTAGAATAATTTTAGATTTATAGAAAAATTGCAAAGATATTACAGAATCCACGTATACCCTGCACCCAGTTTCCTCTGTAGTTCACATCATCTTACATTATCAGTGTGATACACTTGACACAACCAATGAACCAATATTGACACATCGTGATGAACTGAAGCTCACATTTCATTCAGATGCCCCTAGTGTCTTTTGTCTGTCCCAAGATCCCACATCACATTTAATGTTCTTGTATCCTGAGCCCCCTCTAGACTCTGACCATTTCTCAGGATCTTCTTCTTCTTCGTGACTTGGACAGCTCTGAGGAATAGTGGTCAGGAATTTTGTAGAATGAATGTCATTCAGTTTGAGTTTATTGGGTGTTTTTCTCGTGGTCAGATTGGGCTGATGGGTAGTATTTTTTTGTCTTCTCTCTGCAGTGTCTATCCACTGTCATTCACATCCTCAGATGATGGGCCATGCTGGCTGCCAAAAGTGACTCAGAATAACAAGCCTAGGAAGGAGAAACATGCCATTATTTATAGAACCAGAACAGTGACAGGGAGGCATAAGGGGAACAGTACATTATCGCTGCACAAAGCTTGGATTTGCACACACGAATGTGGTTCTCACTTGTTAAACATGTGCTTGTCTTAAGTTAATTCAGGATTTTG
The DNA here is from genome assembly GCF_020740605.2 of Lemur catta. Classification (NCBI taxonomy): domain Eukaryota; kingdom Metazoa; phylum Chordata; class Mammalia; order Primates; family Lemuridae; genus Lemur; species Lemur catta. Next base: position 12,893,781 of record NC_059144.1, on the reverse strand, counting down.
TCCCAGGAATGGGTACAATGTAACAATTCTTGCTAATGCCTTAACTATAGGCAATAAATAGTAATAAAAAGTTCTAAGTCATTGTTCATCACCATTGTGTTGCATAATTTGCAGGCAGTTTACGTCTCTGTGTCATAAAATTTAAACAACAAGCTACTCCTTCAAGGTCAGTTAGCACAAACTTGAAAGATCTGAGTCAGGCCATCAATAAAACGTGGCAAAATGAGATCCAGGTGGACAATCTGTCGTGTTCAAAAGTCTGAAATGAAATATGATCACCAAATGATACAGAAAATTTCAGCAGCTAAAATCCAGCTCGATTACTCAGAAAGAGTTGCCTGCGCTGGATAACATCTGTTACAGATGCCAGAGATGCAGTCGCTATTAAACTGTATAAAATGTCCTCTAAGTAAAAACATCGCATCTCTTTTCCAACTATTGTCAGGACCCGAGGCATTTGCATGTTATTGCAAAACGTATGCCGCCCAGAGGGTGTGTGTGACAGACTTTGACGAAGCTAAGACCAAGATCAAGGGTAACTAAATAAGAAGGATCTATTCCCGACTCCTTTCACCCACACAGGTAACTCCCCTATGTGGGAATGGCAACTACATGTGTGTATCAAAAGCCAAGTATTTGCTCAAGTTCTTAAGAGTGAAAAATATAGTTTCCTCATCTGTAAAGTGAGCAGGCAGCACTAAATGATCTCAAGGGTCCCCTCCAGATTGAAAATCCTAATGTCCTATAATTTTATTATCCCGGTCTTTGATATGGAATACTCAATGAGAAATAAGCTCAAATCAGGCCTGACAGCCAAAATATAACGCAAGGAATCAGTCTTCCTACTCCTCATGCACTAGCTGAATTAATGGTTCAGTAGTAAGACACGAGTTGCCCTGACAAATTCCATTCTATATCTGGTATCGATGCCAGGTGGGGGAGGGGGACTCCTCGGAAAACAGAGCCCTGTGTGTCCACAATGATAATGCCTGTTGAGTACAGTGTGGAGGGGGCTAAGTTTAAAATCGGCCCAGATTTTTAAACGAAAATACACATCAGGAGATTTTCCAGGAGATTAGTTGGCTTTTTCCACACTTGAACTTTGGGAACTTGGAAGTCAGCCCAAGAGCTCATAACTTAACCAACAAGGGGGGTGGGTGGAGGTGGGGGCAGAGTCTGGGGAGTGGGGAGTGGAGGAGGCTGGATACACTTTACTTCCCTCTTTCTAACACGTTCCCCATATCCAACACCGTTCCTCCTCCTTCCTTTAACAAATCAGTAACACCAAAATCAACAAACACTGGAAAACCTACCAAAACAGCCTGCATTTGGCTCTGGCCGGCTGCAGTTACTACGGTGAAATGATGCCATTAGCCGGGCCCCTGCCCTGTCCGCTCAGCTCTGAGAGTTCTCTTCTTACTCAGCTGTGCTGCTCCCCGGAGCCTACAGCCCTGGGAGTCCTACGAGGGCCTTGAAAGACACCTCACGCTGGACTCCGCAGACGACTGAGGACTGAGGCCGGTCACTCAGCTTGCTTTCCGTGCTACTGGAAATGCAGCCAGGCCTCCCAGCACCAGCGTCACCTGGGAACAACTAGAAACTAGACTCTGGGGCCTCAGCCCTCCCAGAGCCTGTGGGTCAGAATGTGCACATTAACAAGCTCCCCAGGTAGTGCCTATGCACATTGAATCTGGGGAAGTGCTGGAGCTTCCCTTCTGTCTCTTTGGGAGAGAAAACAACGTGCCATCTTTACCTAGTCAAGGCCTTCGGCTTCCTGGCAGGGTGCAGGGTCCTAAGCCTCACGAGAAGGGACATCCACAAGGAGAGTTGGAACTCTTTTCTGGATCCTTCTCTGTGTAGGCGGGTTAATTTGAGATAGCCCTTTATTGTTCGTTTCTTAACCACACACATGCAGACATAGAATCATTTATGGGATGAGAAGACAAGGGAGTCCCTCTTCCCCCTAGGAGAGCTGGGCCTCCAGTCTGGGCCTCCCTGCATGTGTGCCCTGGACTGATTCTTGGTCACCAGCCTGGGTCAAGGCAGCAGAGCATCATGTTCTCTCCGTTACCAGCACCCAACCTACCCGAGTCCTGACCCTGCACAGCGAGGACAGTTCAGCAGGCTCTGAGCACCTGAGCAGAGCCAGCCTGGACATCGGAGGCAGCCTTGGGACATCTGCCCAGCTGATTTGTTTGTAGGGGAGCTGGTTCCACTCCTGGCTACTTTATCTAGATGTCATGGCATCTAATCACCGATTTTTCAGTTTTTTGAACAGCTGGACCCTTGCTTTCACACTGCCCCTTCTAACATCTTTCTACTGTATTCTAAACCCTTGCTGCTCAGAGTGTGGTCTGAGCACCAGAGGCATTGGCATGGCTAGGACTTTGTCACCTGGGCAGATGCTCAGGCCCCACCTGAGCCCACTGAATTTGAATGTGAATTTTGAAAGTTCTTGCACGGTTTGTGTACACAATAAAGGTTGAGAAATATTGGTATAAATAACTGCCACACACAGTTTTGTTGGAAATGTGCTCAGAGAAGAGCCCTCCTCATCTTGCCCCCAGTTGTACCATAATTCGGAGCTGGTCGTGGAAAGACACCAGCACATGATATGTCTGGGTGATGGCTTGTTTCTCAAATTTCCTTTTCTCTGAAATTATTTGGAGGCATATTTATTGTTTTTGGCCTCTTTTTCATCAGAGGGTCACAGGTTAAGTAGATGTTCATACTGCAGCCTGTACCCAGCTTAATTCCAGAACACTATTTATAAAAATCAGTCTAAGTAACATGCTAAAACCTTACATGTAACCTGATAGTCTCTAGTTAGACATCCAAATCAGGTTGTTCCTTTGAAAGTTCTGGAGCCAAAAGCAAAATACTAACCAGAGCTAAAACAGAAACTTCACTTCTCTAGTTAGTAACACCCAAACAGTGACATATCCAATGCCTGCTGTATTCTGAAACCCCCCAAAATGCAGCATGAATGGGCCCGAGCATTGGAGGCAAGTAATAAGGCCACAATGACTTACCAAGAGTGATCTTTTGTTATTATGACTCTCTGTATGTGGATGTCAGCTTTCCAACAACGTGACTTGTCTCTTGAGGGAGGGAATCATGATTTAAAGTCATTTGCCTTCCCAGTGCCAAGCAGTGCCCTTTATTCAGTAGGGTGATGGTTATGTTGGGAATGATGGTACCAGAGATCACTGTGATGGTGGTTTTGCCATTTTCAAGATGGGTTAAAGTCTCCTAGGGGGTAGATTTTTCCTTGTAGTTATTCTGTTTTCCAGAAAGGATCGTTTCAATACAACTATGAGAATAGAAATTCTACCAAAAAGGCTGTTGGATCCTTCAGGAATGGTTCCTGTATTGCAAAAAGGTTCTTCCCTTTAGAGAGGAGAGAGTGGGAGAACCTAACTTTTTTGGTCTAATGTAATTCAATCCCCATCAGGTGAAAGGAGGATCCAGGTACTTCAAAAGTAGGAAAACATTTCTCCAACCTGTAGCAAACTCCTGGTCTCTCCTCCTTTAAATATCCTGTTTCTCTATAGACATGAATCATAATTATTGTATCTATTTGGAAAATCAATTTATACCAAGAGCAAGGAGGGTAGCTTCTACACAAAACCAGTAAGAAAAGGAGTTGAAGGTGGAGGTGATGGAGGAACCAAGCCTAGGAAGTGAAGCAAAACATCCTAAAAGGACATGGACAATGTGGAGGAGAGAAATAAACAATGAGCGGAAGGAACTGACCTGCCAAGTTACTTAGCTGCAGATAGATATCAGTTTGTTCCATGATCCACCACCCCACCTCACCAATAAAACCCAAAGTCTCTGGGAACTGGGACCAGTTCTGAACCAAGGGGTCAAAATAAACTCAGTGGGTACCTCTGCTTTCTCTTCCAGCTTCAATCCCAGCCACCAGTCATACTAAACCATTGAAGTTTCATGAACTCATCTCTTTGAGCCTTTGTGTCTGCTACCAAGTCTGAAAAGAATATCTTTTTCCTGTCTGACTGAGCCTCCGCCAGGCTTGAGGCCATCACTGTCCGGTGGTGGGGGGGTCCAAGCAGATACTCCCACCTGCAAGCCTCTCTCATGGCAGCCTGCGCTCACTTTTCTTGGAACTCATAAAATTGTCTATTTACTTGTCATCTTCCCATCTAGACTGGAAGCCCTTTAAACATGGAGATGATCTTGTTATGGTTTGATTTCCTGGTGCCTCACACGCTGCTAGGACATATTAGGGCCCAACACGTGTGCACTGAATGAATCAACACGTGTGCTCTATGATATTCCCCCATCAACATCGTTAAATATCATCAGTTTGTCATATAGTGGATTTTATGCAAAATGGAATTATTCCCTAATTTACTGTTCATATTTGTCCTTACACCCATCACTTATTCTTCCTCAGAAGTAAAGGAGAAAGAAAACTTGTAGCCATAGTTTCCTGTTCTCACTCATAAAATGGCCATTTCAGATATTTCATTTTCTCCCTCTCTTTTCAAATTTAGATGGGACCTCCTAGATGCTGCCACAACCCATCTCTTCTCTAACCACTCTTGTCTGGCTATGAACTTAACCTTTCAAACCCTCTCTTGGCTACATGCCACGAGGATCTGCTGGGAAGCACCGAATGCAGCAGCAGGAGGGGTGGGAAAGCACTCCTTGTGCTTACAGATTCTCTTTTCCTCCCCACAACTGCTACTATCCCACCACTGTGTTTTTAAAGCACTTTCTTTTCTTCACTGTGGTTGAGAAACTACTGACTGAGCTGATGTTGCCTCTATTCTAGAACAGCGCCTGATTGATGGGCAAATTTTTGCAAAAGTGAGTACAGTTTTCCAATTGCTTAAATGCAGAGTGTATTGTCAGGCCTTAGAATTCATAGCATCTATTATTTGCCTCATTCTATTGCTGCTCTCTGGCCATTTCCACCATTTCTGCAGAAATTAGCTATTGTCTTTTTGAGTTACAGCTGTCTTAAAGGGAAAAAAAAAAAAGAAATGCCATAATGACAGTACAGTCTTCCCAAATAGAACTGCATAATCTGTTCATAGATTTGGAGGCATCTTAAGGAAATTTAAAGATCACCTAGATTAAATCACCCATTTTATAGGTGGGTAAAGTGAGGCCTACAGAGGTTTGGGGCATTGCCTGAAGGCCAGGACTCCCAAAGTATAGTTTAATCTGACATTCACTACAGCAGTGGTTCTCAAAATGTGATCCATGGATCAGTAGCCTCCACTCCAACCAGGTCTACTGGGTCTGAATCTCTAGTGGGCCCAGCCATCTGTGTTTTCACAAGCTCTGTGGGATGTTTGGATGTACCTCAAGTTTGAGAATCACTGCAGGTGCATTACATACCATCCAAAGGTTGCTCAAAACTAATGGGCAAGTCCTGTGACCCTAAGATTGTGGGAGTGGTGTAGAAAGGACATTCTGGTAGACAAAAGAGAAGTGATGCTATAAGAATAAAGATGCAAAATAAGGAGCAAAAGAATATACAGACTCTGGACCCCTGCCAGGATGCCTGTTAAAGTGGTAGCCAGATCCCTGTTTAGCCCCTGGCCATGACACAGACTCATCCCCTTCAGAAAATAAAGCATGAAGGACAGAGGGAGATGAAGGACACTCTTCCTCCCCCATTACTCTCTTAGATCCAGACAGATTTAACCAAGAAATAAGACTCCAGTAGGAGCTAAAATAAGTTCTTTTGTTTAGAACTCATCTGACAGTTCCCAAAGTTATTAATGAGCACTTTCACCTCTGCTCCTCCCACGTGTGGATCTCACACTCTCCTTCTTTCACGCGGTGGAGAGCATGGCTTCCTCCCTGTGCTGGGGCATTACCAGGCTTGTGTCTTCACTGCTCACTTTCTAGGAGATGCGGGAAGCTTGTCTCATGGCTTTTGGCTTTTGAGTGCGAGGGAGAACCCTTATTGGTCCAGCTTGGTCGTTCAGCCACAGTTTGGACTATGTTCTGTGGACAAAGAGAAGAGATGCCATGAGTGATCAGGTCTGCGTCACGGACCTACGCTCTAAGCAAGGCATGGGCCACTGAGATTAGGGACCCTACCAGTGGCATACGACTGAAATGAGTAGAAAATAGTGACCCCAAAGGAAATAGTGGGGAGATGGCTGGCGTGCCCCTTCTTGCACAATTGGCTTTAGGTAGCCCTACATTCAATGACGCACCCTGAGCAAGTATGGATGGTGATAAACTAACTTTTGCTCTTAAATATTTTGCCATCTCAGGACCCATCTGTGTGATTAACAGACTAAAGAAGGTGTGACATTGGGGATTAAGTGGGAGATGTGTTCTTCATGAAATTAAAACAGCAAATTATGGCAACACAAAGTCCAAAGACAGACATGGCTAACTCAGAACAGAGATTTCAGGAACTGAAAGCTCACTCTATGCCATCATGCTTTTATCTCATTCTATTGTCCTACACCTTGAGAAGACAGTAGAAAGGGTGGTATCATTCCCATTTTGCTAAGAGGAAAGCTAACACTCAGAGAGCTTTACTAACACAATTCTCAGTAACAGAGCTAGGAGTTGACCCCAGGACCCCAGACCCTAGTTCAACACCCTTCCAACTATATCATGTTGTTTTGATAAAAGAAAAAAGAAAGATGATCAGGCTCTCAAGGAGAGACCCTCCGGGATGCATGTAAGCATTCTGATGAGCATAGAATGAGCGAAAAGGAAGGTGCTAAAATATAGGGGCATTGTCATTCATAGGATGGGGAGCCAGAGGTGGACATGTGTCACATACTAGGCTTTTTTCCTCCAGATGAATTTCCTAATTAGAGTTCAAGCATGGTTCAATGGGGGTGGAGGGGCTAAAATATGGAACTTTTATGGACCTGCTGCTGTGTCTTATTTTATATCAAATTTTTGACCATTCTTATGATTTTCGATCTGATTTATGATGAGTTAGGAAATTGCATATAGATCTATCACCGCTAAAATATGTGACCATCTGAAAATGGTGGCAGGGAAACAGCCTGAATCCACTCCAGGAGGTCATTTAAAAACTGAGGGGGTAAAATAGATAAAACGTGGAGGAGGCCAGCAGCAAAATAAAACCCAGCATCGCAGGTCCTGCTGGGGAAACGACCAAGTGAAGAAGCAGCAAACTGTGCATGGTTGGAAAATTCAGGGAGTGATCATTTCAGTGGCCAGTTTTTGAACATGTCAGTTTAATTGTGATGCATCATAGTTGACAGCGATGCATATGGAACCAATTACAGCGCATGTTAAAATCAATTATTGCATATTTCAGCTATCCCGAACACTGGAGCAAGCGTTCTGTGCATTGCTGCAGATTTCAACTCCACTAATCATTTTTACTATCATGGTTCAACAAGAAAAGGAAAATATATGTGTGTGTGTCACACACACACATCCATACTAAGAAAAATACATTTCATAGCCAATGTTACATGCAAAGCCCAGAAGTAGTAGCAGCAGATAGAACAGCTTCAAATGTCTCCTCAGACAAAAGTCTAACCTTCCACCATACCTTTTTGAAGAGACATAACAAAAAATAAAATTCCTTGCTATCTCCAAACCCTGTTTTGGTCAATTTAATCCACTTTAGCCTCCTTACCATCAGTGAGGTCCATATCCCAGCTGCAGTATACTGGTTATTTTGGTCTAAAATGTTTGCCTTAACTGTTTACCCTGTTTTTGTGGCCTTTCTTCCCCCCTTTTGAATTTCTAACTTAAAAATTCTCTTTCAGATTCCACAGCTTATTCATTTTCTGTTTACTTTTTTATGCACCAGCAAATAACTGGCTTATTGAAAAAAAGAAGATGAGGAGGACAAGGAGGAGGAAGGTGAAAAAAAGTGAAGGTGGATGGCCTTTGCCTTTCCTTGGGGGTTTGCACATTTGCTGGTTGTATTTAATCAGCAGCCCGTTTGCTGCGGTGAGTGCTAAAATAGCTTTACTATGAAGAAGGATTATAGTCTACAAACTTGGATTTCTACTTCCTGTCAACGGTGCACGGCATGTGCCAACTGCAGAAAACCCACCGTGTCTGGACCGCGTTGAGGGTTTGGGAACTCACACCGGGCCCTCGTGGTGAGAATTTATCTACGCAAATCCTCCTTCCCTGGGATGAGGGGCCAAAGCTCTGAAGTGACTGAGCATTCCAAAAAAAGCCACACGCCTCACAAAACTTGGCTCCAGGGAGCAGGTGTGTATGTATCCAGGGAAAGGGACCAGTAGTGTCTGAGTTAAGAAGAGCCAAGTGGTCCAAGCGAGGGCAGAGGAAAACAGCCCGTGTGGTTTAGTGCAGAGAGCGTGGGGCGGGATGTCGGGAACCCTGACTCCTCCGCTCAGCAGCTTGCCCAGCTGGCGCAAGGCGCTCAATGCCTCGTTGTCCTCCAAACTGTAACCTGGCATGGAGGGAAGCTATCAAGGAGAGATTCAGGCATCTAAATTGCTCCTGGGCCCATGGAAGGAGGAATGCTCTGTTTTAAAGGTTTTAAGGCTCAGGGTGGGGGCCCCTTATGTATGTTTGTTCTGCAGCTACAAGAGAGAGCCCAACTCATGCCAGCTGTCTTTCATTCATTTATATATTCGTTCATTCAGGAAGTATTTATTTTGATTTAGTCCTAGAGATACCCATTCTCTTCTAGAGGAGCTGACAGATTTCCAGAGAAGACAAGTACATTAATAACCATGCAGACATTAAGGGAAGAAAAATAATTCCATGACCCCTGGGTGGTGTTGTGGGTAAAGGCAGTATCTATGTCATGCTGTACACATGCCTGTGACCTTCCACAAAGAAAGAATGGTGGCAAGGGGGGTATAGGGAATCCAACATTACACCTTCCTGAGAGTTTGATGGGCCCTTGAGTCTACACTGTAAGCCCAGTGCTTTCAAAGGTGTCTTATGTTCTTGTAAGTGGGGACTTGGCCTATGTGAGTAGGAAACTTGCTAGTGGCTATTTGTGAGTTGGAAGATAAGGCTCAGATGTAGCTTGGGAGGAAGGCACTGCCTGGGTGAGGTTCTCAGGAGGAGATAGAATTCACCCATGTGGTTCAAATGTAGAAATGTTGGTGAAGGAGCAGCAGACAACATTGTGGGTAGAGTGAACCAACAATGATTGGGGAGGCCCCCAGAGACTAGCAGCTGTGGGGAGCTATTACTGCCCTAGAAGACCTAAAGCCAAGGGACAAGGCTGCCATGTGAAGTTCCCCAGGGATGGATGCAGCTGCTGTTGGAACGGTGGCAACACGTTAGGGAGGGAGTTGAGGAGGAAAGGCGCCCTCCCCCTTCTGCTCTGCAAGGGAGCCTGCTGTGGCAGTCCCCATACAGCAGTTCCTCAACATGAAAAAGTCATACTTACATGGCTGGAAATGACCAGAACAGCCCCACCTAGACCCTATCCAGTTGCCCAGGGTTCATGGACCATTATTATCTCAGTGTATCTATAACCAAACCTGACCCTCAAATTGGGAAGCTCTAGAACAAAATTCACTCAAGTTAAAGGTGTGCAGGTAGAGCATCAGAAGGAAGTCCATTCTTGTACAAAGAGATGTTATGAGCAAAGGGATAGAGTATGTATGACGTCTCTGGCATGCTGTGGGCAATCTGATGTAGCTGGAGAAGACAGCTTTGGAGGGAAATTCAGAAATGTTGATGAAAGTCCCAGAAAGCTATGCTAAAGGGTTTGTACTTGATTCTAAAGCAATGAAAACAAGAGAGAGGGTTTGAAGATGGGCCCAATTGCTTCACCTCTCTGGGCTAAAACACACATGTGCTTTTGATTCCAATGGGTTCAGTAACAAGCTTGTGGGTAGAAACAAGTGGCTTTTACCAGTCAAATTTCATCAGAAAAGCAATCAGTAGTCTCATGTAGCAGTTAAGAGCATGGGGTCCAGCCTTGGCTATGCAATGTACTAGCTGTGTGACCTTGAGCAAGTTAAAGACTGTGCCTCAGTTTCCTAATCTGTAAAACAGTAATAAAAATGGCACTGGCTTCATTACATTGGCTTAAGGAGTAAATAAGTTAATACTTGAAAAGATCTTCCAACAATTATTAGTATTTATCTTCATAGTATCCACATGTAATACATAATATTTATTAATACATATTCAAAAAGGATATTATTGTAACACAAACTTCCTTCAATGACTGGAAAGCACCCATAAGTAGCTTTCAGGCTATAAAAAAGAATCAAGGAAACATTGCTCATCTTGGGATATAGGCTTATCAACATTGTCCCAGCACAGACCACAGAACAGAATGAAAACATCTGAGCAGTTTTGCATGCACTCCCTTATGACAGAGAGAAGGGCCACTCTAATGTTGAATGTGCACACACTGTGAGTATTTCCAGACCTACAAAGCTTCCTAGCAGCATTTCGCAGCATTTCGGAGGTAAGCTTTCAGCGTCACAATGCAGATTTGTCCCTGAAGGCAGCTCATACCTGAGAGGGGTAGACATCTTAGACCAGCTGCCAGGCCATTGGCCTATAACTCCCATTGTGTCACTGAAATACTCCAACCAATTACCCTTACCATCTGATCTGATTCACTTGACATCAATGGCAAGTGCAAATGCCAATGTATGGTCTGAGCCATATGACCCTTTGGATAAAAAATATATAATATGGCACAGTATTTTCATGACCGTCTGCAAAAAAAAAATGAAAATTTTTTTCTCTTTTTCCTTTTCCTGGTGACATCTACAGCCTGACAGTTGACATCTGGTCTTCTAAAATCTCTTACATAAAGGGATCAGAGGATGGAGGAAACAGAGAGGGTAGAGGCGTGGGAGGTGTTTTGCAGTTTATCAAACTGTGAGTACTGATACCTCATTAATTTTTAGCGCTCCCTCAGTCCAAGGTGAGGCCGCCTTTTTCCTCTGGTGATCTTAATGATGCAAGCCCTGCCACTCACACAGGTGTTAATGGCAAAGTAATTTTGAGGTTTCTGGATGAAGCAAACATTCCAAGTTTGTAGAACAAACATTCAGTGGGGATCCAATGTCAATGTTTCCAGTGGGTTTTTATTCAAGGGCTCTGCTGCCTGAGTCACTGGGATGCTCTGAGGAGGGGGCCTTGTCCTGTCAGGTGTTGTAAGCCCACTGTACCAATGTGCACACACTGAGTATTTCCAGACCTACAAAGCTACGGCTCAGCCATGCACATGCTGCCTTCACTTCTCTCCACACTCTGGCTGCTCAAAATTGACAGAACAGAAGAGGAGCCACAAGATACCAGGACATACCTGAAATGTCTCCACAGCACAAAAAAACTATGAACACATTGCATTATCTGGTTAAGAGTGTTCTAGAATGATTATTCTCAAAATCCTGGCTAAGAGCATTGGCTCACGCCTATAATCCCAGCACTTTGGGAGGCTGAGGCAGGAGGATCGTGTAAGGCCAGGAGTTCAAGATTAAAAGGTTACAGTGAGCTATGATGGCCCCACTGCCCTCCAGCATAGGTGACAAAGACCCTGCCTCTAAAACAAAACAAGAAACTCATCCTGCAGTTCACCCAGGAACTTGTTGGAAATGCAAATTTTCAGGCTCCACCCCAGACCCACTAAATCAAAAACTCTGGGGTATCTGTGCATTGACAAGGCCCCTACTTGGTTCTATTGCCCTCGCAAGTTTGACAGCCACTTTTCTAGGATAAATCAGTCAAAGCATCATCACCAGAGTCAACAAATGAAAAATTATACAAATCGAAACGTGAAATCAAAATGAAAAACTATACAAATCAGCAAGGGTGGTAAATTACCCATGTTGTAGAGTCCTTCAAAACACAGGTCACATGTGTTGTGCAAACGAGGGGAGTTGAGACCAAGAGTCAGAACAGCAGCAGAAGCTTCATGGAAGGACCCTGAAGACCTGCCTCTGCCATTACCTGGAGAGAAAGAAAAGGAGAGGATCAACTCCGCTCCCTCATCTGGCAGAACCAAGAAGACCCCAAAGGTATGGCCTGGCCTAGGATTTAGCAGAACCATCTAAAGATCAGAAAGAGGCTTCTCCTGTGGGGCCAGAAGGAAGGAGGAAGGGGGAGGGACACACTCTATCAGGGGAAAGAGGAAAAAAACCCTTTGGCAGATTGGGGCGAGGCCAGAGAGAGCATGGTTTTGGAGCCTAGGGATAGGAGGTCTGGGACCCCAGTCTTTGGAATAGTGGGGCACCGCTCAGCAGCCTGGCAGAACACAAGGACAGGGAGGATGGTGATAGAGGACACTGCATCAATTACTTGGATTTCGCCACTTGAGTGGGAGGAACTTAGATAAGAGTTAGAACTCCAATCACCATCTTTTGCAGGGAAAGCTATGGAAAACGAGTTCACTATGATTTTTGCTTTCTGGCTGGGGAGGTGTATGTTGTGCAAGCAATAAAGAGTTTTGCCCTGCCTGTTCTGACAGACACCATGTACAGAAAGCTTAGCCTACATACAGTCTTGGGGATTTTAGAAACATTGTACCTGAAATTTTATAGCCTGATGTTCCATCACACTTTCAAAAAGGTATCTGCATGAGAGCAAGAGGTTTGGAATCTGTTCAACAGAGCTACAGTCGTGATGAAGAAATAATATCCAGGTGCCATCCTCTGTCTATCTATGGTAGATCCACACTTGCTTTCACTCTTCTAGGGCTTTTGCCTTCAACTTCCCACATGAACTCTCTTTCCAGCCTGGCCAGCTGCCCTCACTGTCTTGGCCCCCAACATTCAACACTCTTCCTATCTCTGTGCCTTGGCCTCTCATGACCTCGGGGCTGGCTGCCTTCCTCAACCCCCTCTCTGGCTGCTGCTTCCAGGACTGTCTCACTTTCCCCTTGTTACTGTGTGGTGTTCGTAGTGCTCTTACCTGTGCTTTGTACTTGGACTTACAGGTAGTAAGCCCCATGCAGGCCAACAGCTACTCAGATTTGATCCCAAAGACAGTCCATTTTTATATAACCAGTTATTTAAATTTCAATTCTCAAATTTTATTTAGTTAAATTGCTAAAATAAAGGAAATATCTATTTATAGTGACCTTAAAGGTTTTTTTCTTTCAAGTATCTGCTACATTAGGAGTGTGTATCTGTGTTTCAGAAGACTGAGCAATTGCCGGTGTGCTGAGAGCCCAGATAGTGCCTGGCACTTGCTTAGATTGAAAAGTGAGGTGGGTGCTTCTTGCAGGGGGTGAAGAAACAAGGTGAAGGGCAGAAAGGGCAGCAGAATGGGGTCTTCTCATTCTATCCATCTATCCACCTGTATATCCATCTATTTACCCGTCTTTCCATCTTTCATGTATCTCTTCATCTATCCGTCTCTTTATCCATCTACTCACCTATTTATTCATCTATTCATCTATCCATCTATCTATCCATCTATGCATGTATCTATCCATCTATGTATCCATATATCTAGGTATCCATCCACCTATGTATTTATCATATTATAAAATTATGCTAATATAATATACTATTGTTAGTTAGGACAGATGCTATATCAAGAAAAAAGATCCTGTTAATGGTGACTTAAACAAGATAAAAGATTCTTTCTCACTTGCTTCAATGCACAGGCTTAGGCAATTCTGAGCTGAGGTGGTAGCCGAGCAGCATCAAGGACCCAGCTTCCTTAGTTCTTGCTTTTCTGTCCTCAGTGGTGGATTTCATCTTGTGGTCTAAGGTGGCTTCTTCAGCACCACTACCATGTGCAGAGGCCAAGGGACAGAAGGGAAGATAAGGGCATGACTGAGAGTGGTATCCACCACCACCATCCATATACTAAAAGTTTGTCATATGGCCACACCCTGCCTCAAGGGTGGCCAGAAGTCTCAGCCTTTGGCTGAGGGACCACCCTCAGCAGACACTCACAGAAGCTATTACTAAAGGAAGAAGGAAGGAATGGATATTGGATAACAAGTATCTCTGCTACACTGGCTATACTGATTTCATAACCTGGAAATCCCTAAATTACAAAAGGTATTTGAATACACACACAAAATTTCTTTACAAAAAAGGCACTAGCTGTGTGGGGGTTGTTTGCCATTTTGTGTCATCTGTCGTTCCAGCCTTCCGTTACCATCGTCACTGAGACTGCCCTACCCTAACACTCCATTTTGGGGTGAAAATTAAGTTTATAGACTGCTAGACTTCCCTTTATGTTTTTAAACTTATGTTATAAGGTGGGTGTTATTACAAATGTGATACAAGTTAATTGTAAAACCATTTAAAAATCCAAATAAGCAAAGGGAAAGAGAGGGAGAGGGAGAAAGAAGATGCTATAATTCTATCCCACGAAGACCATGACTCAGAATCATTTGGGGTATATCATTTTACTTGTGCATACTTTTTTTTTTTACCAAAATAAGTTTACAAAATACACATGACTTTGTAACTTAGCCCCCCCCCCACATTTAACAGTATAGTATAGATTGGATTCCACTTGAATCCAACAGCATTTCTATAGGAACTTTGCTAATGTCTGTTATAATATACCATGATAAGGATTTTAAAAATTCATCTATTACTGTTGAATATGAAAGTTTTACCACTGAAAATAATAAGCAATAAGCTCTGTGGGGACACAGAGCTAAAGAATTGAAAAAAATTATGTTATCAGCATTTATGCTTTGAAATCTGAGATCATTTTGGAGGTCCAGTGAGCAAAATGAGGATGAGAGAACTGTGATAAATCCTTTATCAGCATAATCATGTTCACAAAACTAGTTCTGTGGGGGATAGAAAATGGAGTTCATTACTTTCAAGAGAAGAGATTCTAGAATACATTCCATTACTACCATTCAGCCCTGTGTGCAGATGATCAAACATATGTGAATTGAAAAAAGGAGAGCAAAAATATTGCACTGGTGTCTCACACAGGACAGACTGCTCTGTTGTAGCTGATGTTGTTTCCTTTTCCTATAATCAAGCATCAAAGGCCCTAACAGACAATGGCTAAGCTGTCCCAGATGGTGGCACACATATAGAGGGAAGGAAGACCAGTCCATGACTGTGCTAATGGGAGTAGGATGAGTTTTCTAAATGTCCATCCAGGAGGGCAAGGCAGGCCTGACCAGCCTGCAGTTACAGACACATCGAAGGAACTAGAAACCTGACAAGGAAGCAACCGAGCAAGCCTACTTGGGTGCCAGTCACGCAGGCTGCATGTGCAGGTTGCCTTGGGCCTGCAGCAGCTCCTCATGTTCATTACTCTGCTGGAGCCTGGTGCTCCAGTGAAATAAATTAAACTGACAGAGCCCCGCTTTCCAGGAATTTATGTTGTTGTTTCCTTTTTTTTTTCATGATCACAATGGGCCCCCAAAGGTTTGCGTTGGAGTCCCTCCTCCTCTCACCCCAGCCCCAGATTTCATCAGGGCCAGGTAACCTAACAGCTATGAAATGCCTCATCCTTCATGTCTAGCGGGGGAGACACTTCTTAGATGGCATTAGGGATATGTTTTCCTTAAAAACAAATCCTAATAATATAGGACATAAGCATGGGGTACTTTTTCATGCTACAAAAAAAATTCTGAACTTCATAGAAGAATTTCTCAAACAATTTTGCTTAATGTGAGATTTCTAATAAGAGACAATTTACAAAACCATTCATACTCAGGTTTTTTTTTTTCTGAGAAGTCATCTATTGTGTAAAATTAAGTACAACCATATTGTTAGAGTCAACATAATTAATCAGCTAGTTTATATAATAAAAACCACCAGTTATGTTGTGCCTTATGGTTGACAAAGCACTTTCATAAATATGACCCTGAAACAACCTCCAGTGAGGTAGTAATTGCTCTTCTCTCTAATACTGTCATGAAGAAACCTGAAGCTCAGAGAGGTTAAGTAACTTTTTAAGGAGGCACAGCTGGTGAGTGGTAGCTAGAAATGAGGCTGGAACCCATTTCTTATGATTTAATTATACTCTCCTCTCATTTCAAATGTCACAGTATAGAGCCGGAGTAACTATATGTCCCAATTTGCCTGGAATTGTCTCTATTTAAGCCTTTCCCCAGAATAAATCTATTAAGGATGTCTTCTTTTATTTTCACAAGTAACCCACTCTGGATGATAAATGACAGGACAGTGTTTTATATACCATGTTTCACAGACTCTAAGATTCCTCATGGTGCCACATGGCCATGGGGCAGCGGGGTAGGGGGCGAGCAGGGAGGGGCTATAAAGCCCAAGTAGGCTCAAGAATCCCTAATTGCACTTCAAGTGCAATACCCCTGCTGTCATCTGTTTTAATATCTTTGATTTGTTTTAAAACAAAATGGAAAATGGATGCTACTGTTTTAAAATGTTGCAAAGCCTTTTTCTATAAAAATTGTAGAAGTCTCTATGGAAAATGCATTATTAGTACAATCTAACCACTAAAGGTGGAAATAATGGATGTTAATACCAACATTTAGAGACACATACATTCAGCAAAACCTAACAAAGCATAGGCCATCATATCACTTAAGATTTTAGTGGTATAAGTGATATTAGCTGAAAATCCAATTCACTGGTATAATTAAAAAGAAAAAAAATAAAAGAAAGTAAAGGGAAAGAATTAAAGGTAGTGTTGGATTGACTCATATAACTGAAAAGTCTGGAGCTAGATCCAGATGCTCCAAGCTGCTCATCCAGTTGGTTTCTCCATCTTTCATCTCTGTCTGTGTTATAATGGATCCATTCTCAAGATCTCTACTGCTCCCTGGTAGGGCAGGGCTTGTGTGGTGCCAACAGTCCCCCCAAAATATTTCTTTGTGTCTGCCTGATTCTGATTTGCCTTCCCCTCTCCATTAGAAACAATCAGGACAGCAGGTGAAATCAAAGCTCAGATCGGCCCACCTGAGCTGCAGCCCACATTCTGTATCTGGAAATGGGATCTGCCCAAAGCATGTGACTGGAAAGTAGCAAAATGCAACATCACCCTGTTCTATCTACCTGTCTAATTTATGTGCCTAGAGTTATTTGTAGTATATGATAATATAGTATGTTATAGTATACCATATATAGTCTGCTGTTGTTGGGTGAGTGTTCCCTAAATATCAGTCAGAACCAGTTGGTTAATAGTGTTGTCAAGTCTATATCCTTACTGATTTTTACCTGTGTTCTATCAGTTATTGAGAAAGGGATACTGAAACCTCTGACTACAGTTGTGTATTTGTCTATTTATCCCTTCAATTCTATCATTTTTGCTTCACATAGTTTGACGTTCTGTTTTCATGTGCATACACATTTAAGACGTCTATGTCTTCTTGTAAATTGACCATTTTTATCTTTATGTAATGTCTCTTTATATCCTTGGTAATTTTTTTTACTCTGAAGTGTACTTTTTAATATATTAGTATAGCCATTTCAGTTTCCTTTTGATTACTATTTGAGAGTATATCTATTTTCATCCTTTTAACTTACTTATTTTTGAAGTAAGAATCTTGGAGGCAGCATATAGTTGGGTATTTTTTTATCTATTCTGACAATAACTTATTTTATTAGTATATTTAAACCATTTACATTTAATATAATTACTGATGTAGTTTGTTTTATGCTCATCTGTTTTTCATTCCTCTGTTTTCCCTTTTTTGCCTATCCTTTGGGTTCTCTTAACATTTTTTAATATTTCAGTTTAGTTTTTCTATTATGTTTTTTACTATATCTCTTTGTATACATTTTATCAGTCATTATAGAGATTACAATATACATATTTAAGTTTTTGCAGACAACTTAGAATCAACATTTTACCTTCCCTTCCCTTCTTTATATTTATCTTATATATTACACGCACATACATTGAAAGCCCATCAGTCAATATTTATATTTTTGCTTTCAACCTTCAAACGTATTTTAAAGAACTCAAGAGGAGAAGAATAGTCTACTAAATTCACCTAGCTATTTCTGTTGCTTTTCTTTTATTTCTGAAGTTCTGAGCTCTGTTTCTTATCATTTCCCTTCTATCTGAAGAAAATTTTTTTGCAATTCTTTTGGTGCACAATATGAAATTCTGGTTTGGTTGTACTTTTCTGGCAACATTTGAAAATTTGTGTCTCTCACTTCCAGCTTTCATGGTTTCTCAAGTATCACAATACTTATTGCATCATTTTTCTTTGTCTATTTTCAAGAATTTTCTTTGTCTTCAGTATTTGAAAGTTTAATTATGATGTGTCTGGGCTCGGATTTCTTTGTGTTTATCATATATTGATTTTGCTTGGCTTCTTCAATCTTCAAGTGTCATCTTTTGCCAGATGTGGGAAGTTTTCATCTATTATTTCTTCAAATATTCTTTCTGCATCATACTCTTCCTCCTCTCTTTTTTGACTCTGATGACATAAATATTAGACTTTTTGTGATTGTTCTACAGTCCATGAGGCTCCCTTCTTTTCTTTCTTCTCTCTATTGTTCAGATTGGATAATTTCTTTCAATTTGTCTTCAATTTTACTGATTCTTTTCTCTTTTATGTCTTTACTGCTATTAAATTCTTCTATAGAGTTTGGGGTCTTCCTATAACTTCTGTTTATTTGCCAAGACTTTCTATATTTCCATTCATTTAAAGAGTGTTCACAGTTGCCTCTTGGGGCATTTTTATAAATAGCTGTTTTAAAACCTTTTTTCAGATACTTACAGTATCTGCATTATCATCTGTTGACTGTCTTCAGCCATGCAAGCACAGGTTTTCCTGGTTCTCCAAATTCTGAGTAATTCTGAAGGGTATCTTTGATACTTAGGTATTTTGTTCATTGTGTTACAAAACTCAGCATCTTACTTTAGTCCCATAGAGAATGTTGATATTTTTGTTTTACGGCAATTGACCTGATTAGATTAGGCCACATGTTCTGATTCACCTCCTGTGGGCTGTGATTCTAATCCCAGGTCAATTTTCAAAGCTTTTGCAGTGCAATTCAGTGGAGAAAGGATAATTTCTCAACAAATGTTCAGTTGCTACAACAATTGAACATTCACATACAAAAGAAATCTAGATTAAGAGCTTCCAACTTCCACAAATTTAATTAAAAATGGGTTTTGAATATAAAATACAAAACTATAAAATGTCTAGATAACAGAGGAGAAAATCTCGGTGACCTTGGGTTTGTTGATGAGCTTTTAGCTACAACTCCAAAAGCATAATACATGAAAGAAAAGTTTGATAAATTGGATTTTATTAACATTTAAAACTTCTGCTCTGCAAAAGACACCATTAAGAAAATGAAAAGACAAGCCACTAACTGGGAAAAAATATTTGCACAACACATATCTAATAAAGAATTATATTCAAAATATACAATGACATTTAAAATGCAACAATAAGAAAATGAACAACCAGTTGAAAAATGAGTGAAAATCTGAACAGACATCTCACCCAAAAAGGCATATATGGCAAGCAAGTATACAAAAAGAAGCTCAACATCATATGGCTGTTGCAAACTAAACCAACAATGAGATACCACTATGCACTTATTGGAATGACTAAATACAAACAAACAAAAAAACCTGACAACACTAAATGCTGGTGAGAGTACGGAGCAACAGGAACTTTTCTTTCATTGCTAGTGAGAATGCAAAATGACACAGTCACTTTGGAAGGCAAATTGTCAATTTCTTATAAGACTAGACATATTCTTATCATACTATTCACCAACTGCTATCCTAGCTATTTACCCAAATGAGTTGAAAACCTACATCTATAAAAAAATACCCTGCACTTGAATATTTGTAGCAGCTTTAGTCATTATTGCCAAAAACTGGGACCAACCAAGATTTCCTTCCAAATGTGAATGGGCAAACAAACTATGGTGCATCCATACAGTGGAATATTATTCAGTAATAAAATGCAATGAATTAAAAGTAAAAAAAAAAAAAACTGGAAGAATCTGAAATGAGTATTGTTAAGTAAAATAAGCCAGTCTGAAAAAGCTACACACTATAGGATCCCAACTATGTGACATTCTAGAAAAGGTAAAACTATAGAGACAGTAAAAAGATCACTGGTTGTCAAGGGTTTGAGGCTTGGGGTGGGGGTATGAATAGGTGAAGAACAGGAGATTTTTGCAGTAATAAAAATATTCTGTATGGCACTAAAATCGTTAATGCATAACATGCATTTGTCAAAACCTATAGAATGTACAACACAAAGAGTGACCCTTAATGTAAACTATGGCCATTAGCTGATAATAACAAATCAATACTGGCTCATCAATTATAACAAAAGTACTACACCAATGCAAAATATTAAGAATAAGGGAAACTGTGAGTTGGGGAAGAAGGGGCACATAGGAACTTGGTTATCTACTCAATTTCCTGAAAACCTAAAACTACTATAAAAAATAAAGTCTATTGGCTAGGTACAGTTGCTCATGCCTGTAATCCCAGTACTTTGGGAGACCAAGGTGGGAGGATCACCTGAGGTAGGGAGTTCAAGACCAGCCTGAGCAACATAGCGAGACCCCATCTCTAAAAAAAAATTAAAAATTAGCCAGGTATGGTAGTATGCACCTGTAGTCCAAGCTACTTAGGAAGCAGAGGCAGGAAAATTGCTTGAGCCCAGGAGCTCAAGGTAACAGTAAGCTATGATTGCACTACTGCACTCCAGCCTGGGTGACAGAGCAAGATCGTGTCTCTAAAAAAATTTTAAAAAAGAAAGCCTATTAATTAATTTTGTAAAACCTCAAAGAAACAAAAAGCCTTAGCAGAGTTCTTTACACCTATCACAGGTGTGTGCAACCCAGCAGCTGGTCCAGGGCTGGGCCACGGTCCCTCTTCCACTCGCTCTCACCACCTCCTGTGCTTACTGCGTCAGACCCGCATCAACGGTGCGGCCGCTCTCCTGAACCCCACCACTTCCATGAGCTCCCAGTATTTTTCAGTTCCTTGGACTCCCTTTTGAGGTCTTTTGATAACAAAGCCGGGACTCCGTTCTGGCTGTACCCTGTTCTGACATGTACTTCTGCAACTGTGTCTGCATCCAGGGCCCACGGGTAGAAGGAACAGGAGGAAAAAAATGACAAATTCATCACTATTTTTGACATTTTAAATTCTAGCCCTCTTCTCTGAGCTACTTTCCTGAGTCCCCATAGCTGCCCTGTGCCTTTGGTCTGGATCGTGCAGCCACACCCAGTGGGCAAGATGAGTGGAGTGTGCTCACCCCGTCTCAACTGCCACCAGACCCTCTCGTTATTTATTTAGATCCTCCAATGAGCAAAGCCAAAGGGGTAAATATTCTATAAGGTAAAATGGATAGAAATCCTCAAAAATACTGAGATCAAGTCAGACAAAAAAGACTGAGTAGTTGTTCAAAATTACGGAATACTGAAGAGACACAGTATAGCTATAAAGGACCCACTAGGGAAGCTGACAAAACTTAAATATGGCCTGTGGGTTGAATAACAGTATCGTATCTATTGTATTGATGTTAAATTTGCTGACTTTGGTAACTGTATTATGGTTATGTAGAGGAACATCCTTGCTCTTAGGAAATACACACCCAAGTATTTATGGGGCAAAGCACATGCCATGCTTAGCTTACTTTTACATGGTTCAAATATGCACAGAAACGCACACACTTGCATACACATACGTGTGCTCACACACACAGCTGCACAGGCACGCAGGCTTGCAGGGTGAAGAGGAAGGGGCAACAATGGGAGATTGGGAGACCCTGGTTCTGGTCCTGCTTCTCCTGTGAACCTGCACCAGGGCTGGGCTCTGACTTTGTAGTGCCCATTTACTTCTTGGTAGAACGTGGGAGTAGGAGAAGTGACCACGAAGATCGTCTGGCCCCCAAACATGCTGAATATGCCTGTGGAAATGAGACGGAGGTCTGTCTCCATGGAGCTCCCATAAGTACTGAGGCCTGTGATAGTAAAAAAAGAATAAAATCTTGGGACAAGTCTCTGATGCTGCTGTCAACACAGAGAGTGCAGGATGGCAGAAGCCGGAGGTGACTGACACTCCCCACCCTGCGGCCCTGCAGCTTGGGCTTCTCCATCTCTGCCTTGCACCAGCTGTGGGGAGGTTGGCAAAGGGCTGCTCAGTGTGTCGTGAGCACTTGAGTGGTTTCGTTCTGTCCATGCTGAAGGCAGAAGTGAGACTCAGCCGTCTGAAGTTCCAAAGCCTAAGCTTTAAAGTAACTATGGATTTTTCAAAAAATCCATTTGTGGTCATTAACTTCAAAGTCTAAGAAATGGAAATTTACCAGTAGAGATATTGTAGAAATACACTTACACTCTGGGAAGTCTCTTTAGACCTCATGGTAAGTGAACATGAGCAACAGCTCGTCCGCGAGGGCTGTGAGCCAGGCCGTGGTCGTGGGCACAAATCAATCACTCTTTCCTCCGCGCTGCCGGGGTTATTAGCTCTTTTCAAGATAAAACAACTGACAATTAAAAGGCTAAACAGTTTCCTAAAACAGGGCAGAGCTGGGATTTGAACCCAACCCGGTCTTACCTGAACCCTTGGGTGTGAGACCAAGGTGTAAGTGACACCAAAGAAAGAGAAGGTCCTGTAGGCCTAGAACAGAAAAACAGAAACATCAAGCAGGGTCTTTTGATCTGTCTCCCTCCTGCAAAGGGATCCTTCCTCCAGGGGGAGAAGGGGAAGGAAAGATTTGGGTTCAAAAAACATACATTCAGATTATGATTGGAGTCCAGGGCACGTCACTTCACTGCTCTGAGCCTCAGTTTCCCTTTCTCTAAAGTGGGATAATAACGGATCCTATCTCATAGGGAAGATGTGATGCTATATGGAACCTAAAACACCCCACACGGTGCCTGGCCCTTTGTAAATGCTCTCCCTATGGTGATGATCTTGAGATCACAAACATCACCTGGCTTTACGGCACATGTCAAGTTTCACGCTGTGCTAGTTCTCATTCAAACACCAACAAAAAGCAAACAAATACGCTGCACCAGGGAACTTCCTGCTTCAACTCCAAGTGAAGTTTTAACTAAAGATGCTCTGGGGTGGAGACAAGGCCGCTCCTTAATGTCTACCAGGGGGTCCCACAGGGCAGCCTCGTGCAAGCCTACAGCAGCCCTGTCCAATGAGAAGGTGACACGAGCCACACAGGCAATGTCACATTTCCCAGCAGCCACATTAAAAAATGTAAAAGGAAACAGGTGAAATTAATTCATAATAAATTATATGTAACTCAATATACCCAAAATATTACCATTTCAACCTGTAATCCACTCCCCAAATATTAATGACATACCTTCTGTTCTTATATACTTTTTTTCATACAAAGTTTCAGAAATCTAGTACATCTTTTATGCCTATAGTGCATCTCAATTAGGATTAGTTTCATCAAAAATATTGACCTGCATTTAGGTCTCATAAAATTCAGTTGAAAAGATACATTCATATACTCAACTTGTTCTAAACATATTTATAAGTTTTCCAATGACTGAATTAAGCATCAGTTCTTAAATTTAAATTTAAAAATAATTTAAATTAAATAAATTACAAATTCAGCTCAGCAGCCACACGTGCCCAGGGGCTGGAGAACCGGGCAGTGCAGGCTTTAGCATGGACACTCCAGGGGCCTTAGAACCTTCCACGTGGATTCCATTGGTCCTTCCCTGCCGTGAATATCTAAGGGCCCATGTATGGTAAATAGAAAGTTAAGTATCTCTTTCATTTCTGAATGATAGACAGATAAAGCTGTTTTGAAAATGTATATAACCCAAGACAAACTCTCCAAACATCCATTTAGTCTATCAATTATCAATTAACTTATGATCCATTAATGTAATTTCACTAAGAGCCGCCCTGTGCCCAGCATGGCACTCCAGAGAGGACATCCCAGCTGCATCTTTCAAAAGGAGAAGGAGGTGCCAACCCAACAATGGGCAAGGAGTAGGGGTGGAATAGTATATCCTTCACAGTCACGCTTGACTGTGACGAGCGTCTGGTCACCACTCTGGGGTGTCATCATTTCATAAGGTAACTCCCACCCAGGAACACCTGGGAGGAAAAACTCCATCCTAAAGGTGTTGTAAGTCCTCACCTGACCCCTGTCCTAGGCCATCAGCAAAGAATACCCAATCAGCACTCAACCTTCCGACAGGACAGGGAAATGCTCCAGGGACCTGATGACCCCGGAGACATGCAGTGGGCTGGCCGGGCCAGCCTCAAGGGAGTTTGTCGACTTGGAGAATTCCTCAGTGTGAAGCAGGGTAGGCTCACAGGCTGTTCCATCACACACACACACACACACACACACACACACACACACACACACACACACATCCATTCTGAGTCATTATGAGGGAGAAGCACATCTTTGTCTGTAAAACCACGCAGATAACAATGACGTACCTTGGTGATAGACTCAGCATCATTGTGGCTGTGGTAATGTAGCATTCATTCATTCATTCATTCATCCATTTAGTCAACAAATGTTTACTGAGCTAGCAATTGCAAAAATGCGCTGACAATATTGCTGTAAAAAAAGAAGCTTCTCCTGACCTCCTGAAAATCACAATCTAATTGGGGAGAATTATTAGCAGGGAATATTGGACTCCACCTGGGGAACGCGGGTAGAAATAAGAAGAAACTTTGCAGAGGGCTGGAAATCTCACAGTGTTGCATGGAGGAAGGAACCAAAGAAATTATGTTGACTATGGTCGAGCTAACACCAGGCTTGTCCCTAGGCTGGGACAACCAGACATTCCTGAGCAGGAGACAGGCCTTTGGCTGTGGTTCTGTGCAGCTGAAATTGGGGTCTCGGAGGGCGTGGCAGAGACGAGGTTGTCAGGCCTTCAAGGACTCTGTACCCCTGCTAAGGAGTTTGGACTTTTAATTAGGAGACTGGATGTGTTTAAACAATAATGTCTTAATGAGACTGGTGACTGTCAATCCTGGCTGCACAACAGAGTCATCTGAGAAGCAACATCTCCACACAGCAAAGTTAAAAAGTATCCTCAATAACCTGATAATAATGACCACCTAATGGATAATTCCTATGTGTCTGATTCATTCCCAGAGTTATGTGTTACCCTGTGTGAGTGATTTCTAACTCCACCATGCAGATGGAGCAGCTGAGGCTCAGAGAGGCCAAGTGACTTGCCTAAGTTTACACAGCTAATTAGTGGCAGAATCAGGACTAGAACCTACAGCTGTTTGGCCCCAAAACGTGTCTTCTTGACCATGGGGCAATACTGCACTTGGTCGGCTCACTTTCACATTACACACAAGCTTGTTCACTTGGGTAGAGGAAAGGAGCTAAAGAACAAAATAGCAGCAGAAAAGTACAACTGATTCCTTTTGACCGCATCAGAGTAAGGTTGACCCAGACTTCAAACCCAGTTGAAAATGGTTAATTGTCATAGTATAGATTCCAATGTTTTCACATCACCATAAAACCTATATTAATAGTTACAAGACTAAGTAGTCCTGAAAAGGTTAACCGATATTCAGTATGATCTAATTGAGATGGCAGAGAAGTATGTAAAATGTTCTAGAAATATTTCCCCTGGAATAGTTAAAATAATTTATTCTCCATTATTCCCTGGTGATGCAATGGAAACGAAGTCTTTTAGTTGGCAATTGGGAGTGAAGTTGACCTGGCTTTAGATTATGCCTCTGCCGCTTACTAGCTCTGTAAACGTGAGCACACACCCTAACCTCTCTGAATCCCAGTCTGCCGTCCACAGAGTGGCCTTAATGACACCATCCGTGCTGTGGAGGCTTCCAATAGTGAAGTGCAGAGCAGAGAGCACCCAGCAATGCATCTAGCACACAGCAAAATGGGAAATTAAGTTTATGACATAATGGTTAAAAGTTCATCAATCTGGAAAAAAACATTCCAAGACATGGATAGGCACAAACATATATTTGTATGCTCTTTAGGCAAGAGAATATGGCCAGTGGGGGGCATGGGGCTAGAACTGCAGGTTACTCATATCTACCACTTCCTTCACTACAAATTCATCAAGAAGTTGAATCTGAGGCTAGGGCAGAATGTCAGTATTCAATGTGGGAAAGGCAGGAGGCTCAGTGTTTAAATATCCTGGACTGAAGCAGAAGGATGAGTAAGAAAGAGCTGGAAGGGACAGTAAATGTGTGTGAGGAGCTTGGTGTGAGAACAAGAGCAGGGCATGAGCTGGCAACGGGAGGTCAGCCTTCAGGCTACACATCATGGAGTGACAAATGTTTTCTGTAAAGGGCCAAGTAATATTTTAGGTTTTGTGGGCCCTGCAGTCCCTGGCCCAACCACTCAACTGAAGGGCATGTGGCCCCATGCCCAGGCCACACTCTTGGATCCACTAGATTAGAGCCCCTGATGGTAAGACCCTGGCGTCAGACTTTGGAAAGATGAAAGAGCCTTCACTGGGCCACCATCAGGGGCTATGACCATAACTGGTACCCAGCGTCACAATCATATAAACCAACACACACTTACTCAGCAATACCTAACAGGCAATGGCACTGGGAAATGTGGCTCAGGGGTTGAGGAGAGAGGCTGTGTTTGGAGGTGTTGACTGGGGCACCACCAGCCGGCAGGAATTGAGAGTTCCCAGCACCATTCTTTAGAGAGGAGCGAGCCTGGGGGTGGATGAGTCCTCTTAAGAAGAAAAAGGGGAATGGCAGAGAAGGAGGCCCAAGGAGAATGAGGAAAAACTGA
Organism: Lemur catta; assembly: GCF_020740605.2. Taxonomy (NCBI): domain Eukaryota; kingdom Metazoa; phylum Chordata; class Mammalia; order Primates; family Lemuridae; genus Lemur; species Lemur catta. The sequence goes on along the minus strand of NC_059144.1, from coordinate 12,867,185 downwards.
GTGACACCAGAGCAGCATTCCGAGAGCAGAGGCCCCAACAGGGTGAGCTCCCTTCCCTTCCTCAAGGATTAACTGCTCAGTGATTTTCCCATATGTCATATTGTCACATTCATACAGATGCAGGTTTGAAGACTGGGCACTGTCACAAAATGGAATCGCTGCTCCTGCATTAAATGTCCCTTTATCCAGAGCACTTTTTTTTTTTTTTTTTGAGACAGAGTCTTACTCTGTTGCCCAGGCTACAGTGCTATGGCGTCAGCCTAGCTCACAGCAACCTCAAACTCCTGGGCTTAAGCAATCCTTCTGCCTCAGCCTCCTGAGTAGCTGGGACTATGACATGCGCTACCATGCCCGGCTAATTTTTTCTATATATATTTTTAGTTGTCTAGCTAATTTCTTTCTATTTTTAGTAGAGACGGGGTCTTGCTCTTGCTCAGGCTGGTTTCGAACTCCTGAACTACCCAGAGCACTTTTGAGTTCAGTGGGAACTGTGCGCTTGAGGAAGCTACATGGCAGTGAGACCTGACTTGGGATTCAATCTGCATTTTATGAAGGGCACTTGTGTAGCTGATCATGAAAAGAATAAAAATCACATTCTCAATTTCAATAAGGTAATCAAATGCAAATAAAACAAAGATCTACAAGAGCATTTTATTACTTCTAATCAATTCTTCAGAAGCAGATGCACAAAAAAAGATTCATAAATTATTCTGATTGTAATGACCACCAGAGCATGTTCCAAAAATATAAACTTATGATCATACACTCATTCCTTTATAATGTTAAATAAGAAGCAGGCCATATGTTTATGATTAAATTTGAATTTGGAATTAAGGTATCTTGCAGACTGAATTGAGTAGCAAATAATTAACACAGAATTACCTCTCAAAACCATCATATTAATAACAGAAGCGTAGTACTAGTCAAACCACACAACTCCAAAAACCATGTATTCAAAAAAGTGAGATGGAACTAACATTTCCTGAGCTCCTACTGGGCTGTAGGCATTGCACTGGGGTTTGCAGACACTCTCACAGTCACCTTTCATATTTCCTTATAGCTGAAGACAGGCATTGGTTAGTTTTTATCCATATAAGAAAATTATAATAGATTCACATAGAAAGAAATACAGTTGAGATTCAAACCCAGATTCAAACCCATCATCATGACTCTTCTACAATTTAGAGAAAATAGCATTAAAAAAATGCTTCTGTGGGCATATTAAGATTTTAGATTCAGATTTTTTTCGTATTTATTTCTACTGGAATTGCCACAGATACTCACTGAATGATTTTCAAATTCGTACATTGTCTTAATATGCCAATAATTAATTGCTATCTCAAATAATGAAGCAAAGATCATTAGATGTTACCATCATGTGATATTTGGATAAGTTTACCACCATTATACTCAGAAAAGCATTAAAGATGAACAGAGAAAGGCCAACGATTGTTTTTTTTTTATTTCAGCTTATTATGGGGGTACAAAAGTTTATTTTGTGTATATTGCCCATGCCTCCCCCATCCCCCTGAGTCAGAGCTTCAAGCATGTCCATTTGTGTGCATCGCACTCTTTATGTAGGTATAACCCATCCCCTCCCCCCAGCCCCCACATCTGCCCGACACCCGATTAATGTTATTCCCAAATGTGCACTTAGGTGATGATCAGGGAAACCAATTTGCTGGTGAGTACATGTGGTGCTTATTTTTCCATTCTTGGGATACTTCACTTAGTAGAATGGGTTCCAACTCTCTCCAGGAGAACAAAAGATATTCTATATCACCATTATTTCTTATAGCTGAGTAATATTCCATGGTATACATATACCACATTTTACTAATCCACTCATGTATTGATGGGCATTTGGGTTGTTTCCACATCTTTGCAATTGTGAATTGTGCTTCTATAAACATTCCGGTGCAGATGTCGTTTTTGTTTGGTTTCCTGGACGGGGCTGAGATTTCTCTGAGCAGCTTTGAGGCAAAGGGATATACAGTGTGTGTTCTTCAAGGTCTAGTTCTCTGCTCCACACATACTTCCCTTGACCTGGATTCGCATTAGATCTTTAGAGTTAATGTGGCTATCCACGTGGACTTGGCAAGTTTGTCTGACACCTAACATGCAGAGCCAATAATAGCAAAATAAGCACTTTCACTAACCTCTTGAGTTCCCACCACCAGAAAAAAAAAAAAAAAGTTAGCCTTTGCTATAAGGGATGAAAAGGAAAGTTCACAGAAGGTGGCCATTTCAGACGGCCATCTTTTGGCCTGGGACAGCAATATGACCACCATTTATTACTGTTAATATCATTACCTGCCCTCAAGTAGCTGGCAGTGCCATTGCTTCTGTCAAGAGCTCTGTAGGACCCAGTGGTATCTCCTCTTGTTGCAAGTGAAGTGTAGACTATCCTTTCCTGCTAATCTACCCTGGGAACCCCCCAAGGGAGCTCCTCCCAACTGACTTTGTCCCATTACTATTTAAAATGACTAGCACTAGGTGGCTGGCCCACTGGCTGGCTCTGCAGTAGGTAATAATTAGGTTGATGGCTCATGATAATTAGGTCGACTGCTATTGCCTGGCATTCCCGCCCTCACATGGAAGCCGCCCAAGAAGGGAAGCTCAGCAAATTCCATTTCCCCTGCTAGTTGTAAATTAAAAACTTGAGCAAGGCCAAGCTTTATTCCTTTGCTTTCAGAAACTGAAAGAACTTCTCTCACCACACGCTGACCTCATCAAGAGTTGCAAATACATTTGGACTTTGAAATAATTGTCATATTTTAGAAACACAAACATTGAAAAATAATCCACTTTTCTTCCATGTTTCATACTAACACTTTATCTAATAAAAGTGCTTTTGTTTCTCATCCCAGAAATTGTATGAAAATTATAACTAATCCCATCCACTGAGTTTCTTTACAAATTAAATTAATTCTGTAAAATTTCTTGCTTCCTTTTCCCTTTCTTTCCCAGGGTTTCTCTTGTTTAGTAAGGTTTAACATCCTCAGTTTCTTATATAGAAAGTCTCAAACCATAGTCTCTATCAGCTGTCCCACGAATTCCCACCCACAATATCAATGCCTTCATTTAAATAATTGAGATATATGTATATATCTCAATGCCCTAAAGAAAGCTAGGGATCAACTCAGTCTATGTTGAGTGTGATAGTTCATTGAGGAAGCCATCACTAAAGTGGTGAGGAAGGAGTGGAGTCCCTGGATATGGGGCACCTCTTCATCAACTGTGTTTAGCACAGCGAAATGCACAACCCATTGAAATCTGGGGAGCCTAGTTTTAGAACTGTGCTGCCTTCCCCTCCTTCTGTTTATTAGTCCTGTTTAGGACTAGCTAAACACAATTTCTTAACCCAAAGACATTTTATGCAAGCCTTTAAGAATCTTGTTAAAGAGATTCATAATATTTCCTGGGTACAAAAATGAAATAATTCTTTCAAAATAACATTTTGATGAATTGAGTGTAAATGAATTAGAAACACACGGATTAAATTTCCCTTGAAATACACATGGGTTTTGAAATTAAGGGAAATTAAATTCTCCAAATGTGTTTTCAATTTTGCCTAACCACAAAAGTTTGATGCATGGTTTGAAACAGTTGGCCTGATGCCAGTTTTGCCTATCCTTACCATGACCTTACCTGGGAAAACATTTAATTTCCAGTGCCTCTTGGCCTTCTGATGGCTTAACAATATCAACAATGATATGTAGGATCTAGACCATTGTAATAAACATTATAATGGCAAAAAACTTGCAGTTTGTAGAATGATCTCCAAGCCTGGGCAATGGCTTTCTGATTTTATCCAGCACTGGGTGGTATAAAAATCCCAAAGCAACCACTGACTTTATCAAACCTCTGAAAATATTTTGGGGGTTTTGATAACAAGTGATTCACTGTCTCTTAAGAAGGATATTAGCAATCATAAAGATTTAATTTTAGAAGATATTTATTAAAAAGCAATTGGAAATTTTGAAAATCATGAAAATTTCTAATCAAATTTTCACTCAATACCTTTAAAATATTTGTGTCATGCTTACTAAGCAGATGTTAACTTCCTACCTGATAAAAAACCTTATGCATAAATAAGGCACCCAGAAGTCACTGGAATGGAGCATTCGTTGCCATGACTACCTTCCTTCATCTTTGAAGATTGTGTTACAGAATACCAACAGCAGACAATTCTGGGCCACATAAATCCCGTAAGCATTGGCTTCAGCAAAGAGCTTGCTGTTGGAACAACTCTGAGTTCCAGAAAGGTAGCCTGACCGTAGGTTCATGGCGTTTCCTACCTTGTTGCCTCCCCTATCAAGGCAGAAAACAGTAATAGTCATGGAGCTAGAAGTAGCAGCAGCAACAACAAAAAGCTCTTTGGGGCCTCTCTTTTCTGATCCCAAGTTCAGTGCATCTGGGAATGGACAGCAGAGGACAGGGGCCCAGGACACTGATAATGGTGCAAGGAAGTGAATGAGGGAAGGTAGGACAAACGGTGGGCCACTGGAACTTAATCCTGTGGGGAAACTCTGGGAAGTGTTTGAGATTTGTTCTCTCCAAGGTGAGGGAGCTGAAGTATTTATATCCCTGTTCTTTTCTGTCATTGTTTGAGGCTGCTGTGGGTGGGGATAGGGGTGCAGTTGCTGTTTCTCAGCACTTCAGGCTTGCCATACCTGGCTCTGGCAGAAAGGAATCTCCAGGTAAAAGCAAGCGGTAGAGTGTGTGCATGTGGGGTGTGAGGGTGCTGGCATTTTCAGATTGCAGCTAAGTGCTCTGAAATGGTCCACGTTATGAGCAGGACCCTGACAGTGTCTGCTACGGGAGACACTCAAGGATTCATCACTGATGTCCAGGCTTTGCTTAACAGAGACCTTCAGCCACTCTGAACTTTGTGAGAGCAGTCAGAGAAACCAAGTGACTCTTCTATTCCCACTAATCTTAGATCTTTCATATTCGTAAAGAGGCATCACTCTTGTTCATTCAAATTTTTCTGAATTAATTGGTATTTTTTTTCGGGTTCCATTTTGAATGGATCATTCAAAGGATAGTGGCTCTGACTTTATCAGCAGTTTTAAGATCTCATCCTAGGCTAGTTCTTAAATTATCCTATAAGTTATATTGGTCTCACCTTTTACCCCAATTTTCACTAATATATATGTTGCAGAGGTGACAGGGTTACAGTGCAGTCCTGGTGTTCAGGTTGACCTTTGTGGATGGGACCCATCACTCCTCAGCATGCCGTAGCTTAGCCTAGAGTCCCACACTAGGCACAAGGCTCATTGGAAAACCCTAGTGTTTCAGGAGTAGACACAAACTGTCTACTCCCAAATAAATACTCATGAGACCAGGTTTTATGAGCAGAAGCATTTTATTGGGGTAGACCAGGAAAGAAGCAGGGCCTCTTTGCATTTTTCCTATCTCTGAGTCTCAGGTCATTCTCACCTCTGTGATATGGCTAGTGGCTGACACTAGTCCACAGCCTGTCCTGGACCATACCTCAGTTTGACTGTACAGGCTCACAAATGCCAAGAAAGCCTTATAAATTAGAAACAGAAATTAAATAATTGCAGAAAGCATCTGGAGAGAGCTGCACTCCTCTGGTCCCCACCCTCCATCCATGGGCTTCATCTTTAAACTAGAGAAGAAGACAGCCAACAAGTCAGATACAGACAAGTACAGGAAAAAAATCAATGACATTTTTTTACAGAGAGAGACAAAGAAGTGCCACTACCACTCCTGGCCACTAGTTTGATAATTCTTTAGGGAAGTGGGTCTCAAAGGATGATCCTGAACCAGCAGCACTGGCTTCGCCTGTGAGCCTGTTGAAAATGCACTTTCTTGGGTTTCACTTAGACCTACTGAACCAGAAACTCTGGGGGTGAGGAACAGAATTTTGTGTACTAACAAGCCTCCCAGGACGTCCTGCGGTTGCCCGGGTTTGAGAATCCCTGCTTTCATGAGAAAAGACAAGTGATTAAATAAAAGCATAGCTATATTTTATAATCAACAATATAAGTACTTAAATTAACAAGTAAATAAAGTTCACCTATAGTATCACCACCATTCTTCTAAATTAATTCCTTTGTTTCCAAAGATCTGAGTTGTATTCAGATAATACAAACCAGACGTGGTTCAACCCAGATGGACCAAATCAATCACTCAGAAATTTGGGCAGGCCTCATCCTTGGGGAGACAGCCACCAGTCACCCATTATTACACCGCTGGGGCTTGGATAACAGTATTCCTTTTCAGGATTAGCCCATACTGCTTTTCTATACTTTCAAATGGAAAATTGGTGCCCCAAAGAGATCTTTCCCCAGTAACTGAATGGAAATTTACCATGGCAAGCCAATGAAGATTACATATTGATGGTCAATACTTACTTCAGTGGAAACTTCTGCAAGCACGGGTACTATCTGCTTCTTAAAGATCACTTCCTCATCTTATTGCAGGTTAATCAACTATGCCATCATGATTTATGTGAAAAACTACAAAGGAGAATTCCCCACCCTCTGGGATTGTATAGCTAATATAGAGCTTTTTCAAATTGTGGTGCGAAGCAATAAAAATACTCTGTATAATACTATAATGATGGCAACATGCCCCTACACATTTATCCAGTCCCATAGAATGTACAACACCAAGAGTGAACCCTAATGTAAGCTATGGACTATGGCTGATAGTGATGTGTCAGTGAAGGTTCATCAACTGTAATAAATGTGCCCCTAGTGGGGGATGTTGATCATGGGGGAAGCTGTGCATGTGGGGGAGCAGATGGCATATAAGACATCTCTGGACCTTCTTCCCAATTTTGCTGTGAACCTAAAACTGCCCTAAAAAGAGCTTTTATTAAAATGCACTTTGCATTTGAATCCATTGGCGATCTTGTTAAAATGTGGATTCTGGCTCAGTAGGTCTGGGATGGGCATTAATGTTGTGTATTTATCACCAGCTCCCAGGGATGCCGGTGCTGCTGGGCCACAGGCCACACTGAGAGCATCAGGGACCTGAGAGGACTCTCTAGATGGTGCAGGCACAACCTCCTTCCCTCCTCGTTCTCCAATGAAATGTGATAAAATATGTGCCTCTTAGCAGCTTAGAAATAAAAAGGTTAGAAATATATCTAAGTATGGGGAGTTTGTTAATGGAAAAATTTAACATTATGAAAGCAGATTAAGAGGAAGAAAGAAAGGTAATTCTTCAACAGTCCAATGGTGCAAAGCCAACTAAGGGATTGCTATAACTGAGGACTGAAACCAAGAGGTCAGTACCTTCTTGGAGGCTACCTTGCCATTTTCTGCCTACTTTGGGCAGTATTTATGATGGCAAAATCTCAAGAAAAGTTCTACGGTTGTACTGTTTCAAATCCTTTTTCATGTCTTATTCATAAGATACAAAATTATTATATCTTATCAAATTCATGTGGCAAAGCCCTTTGTTTGTTAATATACTCTTTATGAAACTTTGCCACTCTTTAAGAATTCCAAAAGTTTAAGTTTTCCTTTTCATAATGTAACTGATCCAAATTTTATTTTTAACCTTTTTCATGTTCTTTTGCCTTCCTAAATAACTTCCCAGCTGCATTCCTTCTTCCCACCCTCTCAGTCTGCCCCATGCCCTCCTGCATCTGCATGGAGTTTGATGCTTTGGAACTTGGACTCTGGAATTACATTGGCCTCATCTTTCTTTTTAATGGCTTACAGGATCTTGGGAAAGTTTGCTGAACTTCACTAACCCCCTACTTGCTTATCTGCAGAATTAGGAGAATGATAGTACCTACATCAAAGGTCCTTGTCTGGCACAAGCACCCATACAAAACACTTAGCACAAGTTAGGTACCTGGTAAGCACTCAATAAATTTAATGTTACTGTTATCAGCAACCATGCACAAGAGAAGTGACAGCCACCCTTTAGCCATGGAGCAGATCATTTCCAGCTTTATCTGGAAAGCAGACCTTGGTCACCAGAGTAGATATGGTAACTGATCACAAAAATGCCTACCCAATGGCCTGCACCCTTGGTATGGACTAAGTCTGTTTAACACTACCATCTCTTATTCATCTTCTTTCTTTCTATCCTGCAAGGCTGCTCATAAATTCACCAGATCAGCTTAGGGATTGTCAGTTAGAGCTCACTTAACCACTAACCTATCAGTGCCCTGGTCCGATACTTAGACTTCAGCATGTGTGTAAGGCAGGGTTAAGTTTATAAAACAGGTCATATTGTAAATGTTAACATTTGCAGCCAAGATTATAGCTCCCTTCACTCACGCTTGATTGTAAGAACAGTTAAAATGTTTATTTCTCTTATCTGCATCTATTTCTCAAGGTTATTTGTATCAAATGGTGTAATCTCCAACCAGAAAGATGGGCCTGCGCACACGTGGTTTTGGCACTTGCATCACAACTGATAACCTTCAGAATGTGAGTAGTCGGTGGTTCTTATCTTCCTGTGTTTTTGTTATAACTCCATTTTTTCAATTAAATGCACCAGGATTTTTACCCACCATATTGTATGCTGGAGCTGGAATAAGATACAAAATCAATTGACTGCATCTTAAAAAATAAGATCAGCTTGATGGCTCCTGGAGTCTAAAATGAGAATCAGGGTTAGCAATGCTGATGCCAACACAGGGCTCTACTCCTTTGAAATAGTTATTTCCATTGGCTTCCACTTCTTTGTAAAATGTAATAATTTCACTACAGCTCAACTGAGATAATTTTTTCTGTTACATTGTTCATGAATAAACAGTTCACCAAACTGTGGGAGTAAAAATCCAAAACATTTTAGAAAACTGTTTGCCAGTATTAATCAAAGCAAAGCATGCCCATACCCTATGACTCAGCAATTCCACTCCTAGATATTTAGCCAACAAAAATATGTGAATGTTTCAACAAAAGGCATGCATAAGAGAATTTATTTCAGCATTATTTGAAATAGCCCAAAACTAGAAAATACCGAGAAGCTGATCAACAGTAAAATGGATAAAGACATTGTCGCATAATAATAAAATTGAATACTATACAATAATGAGCATGAGTAATCTGTAACCATATATAACAAAGTGGATGAAATTGACATATTGTTGAGCAAGAAGAGTCTTATGCATAAGGATATATATTGTATAAACAGTAAAACTAATCCATGGTATTAGAAGTCAGGATGATGGTTACTATTTAGGGCACTCTGTCTGGAAGGTGACAGGGGCAAGGGAGCTTCTGAGGGCTGAAAATATATTGTTTCTTGAGTTGGGTGCTGGTAAGGCAAAATTATTCAGTTTGTGAGAATTCATTGAGCTATAAACTAGGGATTTGTGCACTTTTCCTAAAAAAAAAAAAAAAATTCTATTTGAAAACTTCACCGATGAGATCTGCTAGTACCATGGCATCAGGTTAACCTGATTTTGTTTGTTGACTGCACTATTCCATAGACCCAGCCACAAAGCATTGCTTACCAGTCTTCATGGGGATCAACACTGTGACCTTGACCTTTGACTATCCTTCATCCCAGCCTAATCAGCTACTATAAGCATCAGAGCAACTACCTCACCAAGAAATAGGCATGCAGTCTTTTTGGTGTTATAAAAATATAAAGGAGTAAAATTTTTGGAAGCTTTATAAATGATTTAACGGCTTTTCAGTGAATAAGGGGTTTGTTGTTGTTGTTGTTTACTCTTTGTAGTTCTCACCACTATTTTTTATTGATATCTGGGAGAGAGGATGGGATTTATGCAGGGGTCAGTCAAATGCTGGTCAGACAAATCAATGGGGGATTGCAAGTGGTAAAATCAACACCCTTGGCAAAACTCTACCCATGCTCAACTACTTTTTGTTGTTGTTGCTGTTTTTGCTATCACCACTGATGCTCAAACACCTTTTGAAACAGAAACACAAATTTTTGTTCATTTTTTAAGCAAGATCTTAAGCAAGACTGACTGGCATGCACAGCTTTTATAAGCAGTGTCAAAAGTTACTCCCATCCAAATGCTTTTCTTCTTGACATTTTGTTTTCTGAATGTTCTGTAGCATCCTAGTGAGCCACTATGGGGCATCTTTATCTTAGCTGAGTCAACAAAGTCTTGCTCCAGCATCTGCATATGTCTTTGGTCCTCTCTTTTCCTCCCTTTTTGTCATTGTGTTTCATTTGCCTCAGGCTCATAAGAGTCTCTCACTGTCCTTCATCATTACACCCAAGAATGACAGCTAAAGTCCATGAACATAGTCTGACAACTTCATAGTCTGGCAACTTCAAAGAAGAAAGGTGACAGAATTAAATATGAGTACTAAGTGTGTACACATCATAATCAATAGTCATGGCCAATGGCAGGCATTTTCACCTATGTTATTTGCAATCCAATAAAAGACACTCCTCAGAGGCAGGTCCATAATTTACCTATAAATCATTATCCTATAAATGAAATATATTTGTCTTCCATTATCACTTGTTTTATCAAAATGTTTTTTTCTACACAGTTCAGACAATACATTCTAATGGCAGCTCCAAAACAATTCTACAAAAAACTCTGGAGGTGGATATTGCTATTATCATAATTATTGTCTGTTTAGCAAATATTTATGAAGTGCTTAGTAGTGTGTATCAGAGACTGTTTCCTGTAAATACAACAAGGAAATGAAAAAAAAACCCGTTATCACAAGGTTCCAATATGTGGCCCAGAAGAAAAGCATGAGGCCCTCTTTCTGAGAAGGTCACATTTTGGACTAAATTTGTAAATCAACAGGGAAACTCATGGGTCATCAGTCTAGCCAGCTGGTCCGGACAGAACAATTCTGGCAATCAGATGGGAGCCAGATAGTACAGATGACTGCACATCTCTTGCCCTAAGTACTTGAAACAAAAGGGGACTGCCCTCAAATGCCATGAAAGTTTTTGGATCTTATGGCTCCCAAAGTCAGCAACACACAAAGCTCAGGAGTGGAGGGAATTTGAATAGCAAAAGCATGTTGCTGGAGAAAAAAAAAAATCAATCAATTAATGTGTGGAATCCTTCCTCAGATAGAATGAATGAGATAGTGTTAGCATCCATTTCCTTGCGTCCTTTGTGTTCCAGTCACTGGTTCCAGAGGTGCCCACGTATTAACACACTCTTCACAACAGTTGCATGTGGCAGCTGAGGAACACTTTGCAAGTGTTAAAAAATTATGACTCTTAAAGTTGTGTATCCAAAAAATGCTATTGGATGGGCATTGTATATGATGTCAGAATTGTGACTAGTTATATTTTATAAATATATTTTCAGAGTATTTGGCTAAATTTGTATAAAATTAAATTTTAAATGTCAGCTTTATTTAAACAATTTAAAAGATTGTACAGGGCAAATCTATGATAATGGTGCTGACATGGTTGGTAAAGAAAAAGATGTAAGGCCATAAATTTGGCTAAAAACCAGAAGCATTCCTGGAGCCCTGCATGGCACATGTTTTGAATTTGTTACTATGAGACATGGCCTCAGCTGGGCCAAGAGCAATGACAGTCTTTGGAACGATTCAAAATTGTATATGACATTTTCTGGACTTGCCCCAACATGGAACATCTTGATGAAACTCTGTCAATTTTGACTTTATGACTTCTCTTGGTTACATAGGATATGTTGGCCGAACGTTGATAAAGAAATCAGATTTAATTTAGACAAGATACAGAATATATCAGAAGAGTTAAGTGAAAACTGAAGATGCTCAAATAAAGAGGATCATAGTCTTTGGAAATAAATCATAATCTTTGGAAGGAAATCAGCTTAATTTTGAATTTGCACTATCCACATTATTTGGTAGGAATTGTGGTTGCTATTAATGTTAGCAATAGCTTACAAAAACAGATCCAAGTTTAGCTATTTTACTTTATAAAGGATTAATTTTTTTAAACTTTAGATAAAGTATGGTTGTTTTTTTTTTTCAAAATTGAAAGTGTATGTGAACTATATAACAAAGAAACCTTCCAGAAAAAAAAAAATAAAGAAATTAGAATAAGGACACAAAAACATTTGTAATTATAAAGGGCAACATTTGCAATTATAAAGGGAAAGATTCAAGTACAGATAATCCCCAAATAAACTTCTACAGAGAGTACTTTCTGGACACTAGAGTGTTACTTGAAGAGAGATTTAAATAAATTGAACAAGAGATAGTGTTTTGGTTTTCTTTATAATATCCTAGCACAGACAAATTTGAGAGAACTTGAGAACCACACATCTTCACTGCATGGATTGCTCTAGAAGTAATCATTTTTATATGTGATAATAATCTATATGATAAAATTGAAATATTTTAATAATTTATATGATTAAAGCATATCCTATAGGGTAGAATTACAATATCTCAACATGACATACAAACTTCACCCTTCATTTCCCATCTAAATACTACTTGACAAATTGCATTGAAAATCCATTTGCATGGCCTTAGCAGAGGAAAGACTCTCAAAATTGAAATTAATTTCAAGAGCCTGCAAAAGAACAACAGTGGGTGGAGAAAGTTTGCCCAGTTAGCATCATTTTCTATAAAACACAAATAATGTAAAAAACCTGGCCCTAAAAAATAGAATTAGTGATTTTGCTGCAAGGAGGACAAGGAAATTTTAATAAATACACCTTATAATTTATGCATTGTGCATGTTTTATTTTTCATCTAAGTATCACTGGCATGTGCACAGTCATAATTAAGCTCAGTCATCTTTGATATTTTGCTGACTCTCTGTAACATAAAAACCACAGTCTATACGTATTTTTCTGTTTTATCATTATGAAGATGTATCTGTCAATGCAGGAGAATGGTATCTGTTTTATTTAATGGTTACCAGCTAGATTTACAGCTTTTAAATATTGTGCCCCTGGGATGTGGCCTCTTCCCCAGGCCCCACATGTGTTAGGGGTGAGACGAGTGAACATCCACATAGAGGAAATGCAGTTCTTACAATTGGGTTATTAATTCTTCACATTAGAGATGTATGAAATAGCAGAGCAAATACCTAAAGGGATCCACAGACACATAAATAACCAGGTGAGAGACAAACTAAAAAGCCTGTTTGAAAGTCTTATCAGGGTGGTATAGGAAAATTCTTAGTAAGCCACATTCGTCCTAGAAACATCCTCCCTGTCTGGCTCCAGATTGGTTTCCGAATTCCAGGTTTTTGATACCCTTGCACTGTCTCCAGCAACCCAGTCTCCCTTTGGTGACATCTGACTTCACACCACAGCCTTCCTGGGCTCCTCCATGTTCCATGTCCTCCCTCCTTCCTCTGCGGCTAGGAAGCGCTTGTGTCTTTGTCCAACTCCCTCAGGCCCTCCGAGTTTCTGGGGCTTACTTTTGAATGGGTGAGACAGGTCTGCTCTCAGCAGTCACCGACCCAGATAACTGTCCGCTGCCACGTTCAATTGAGATATTATTATTCTTTCAGAGCCCTTGACACAGAGGAGTGATTAGTGAAGGGGATCTCAGAGCTCCTGCGTTTCCCAGAGTAACACGTTAGGACAGGGGAAGTTAACCTGATTTTTACGACTTTTGGTATCTTTTGATTAGAAAGGAGAAATAAAATGAGCGAAAGCCCCAAATGAGAGCGAAGCTTGCACCCTGGGATTGCACATCTGGTGCACATTTGGGGAGCGTGGAGAGAAAGCAGAGAAGCAAGAGAGAAAAGGGCACTCCACTCCAGAAGCCCAGCGCCCTGGTGGTCCAGCCACGCTTATCTGATCCGCTGCCGTTCCTCTTCCCAGAAACCAACTGTCCCTTCGTCAAGCACTTGTGAAACAGGGATTCAAAACTGGCACCGTGCAAGCTTTAAGGTTGGTTTAAAAACTTCAAAACCCGTGAAGTTGGACTGAGGTCTGTACTTCACAAAACTCACATTCCTTCAGAAAGGTCACTTGACTCGATTGGCAAATACACCGAGCTGTGCTGGAGTTCCTGGTAATGGTTTTACATCAAAGATCGTGTAACTTCTGTGTTTTGGAATCACACAGACCCAACTCATTTCACGCATGCATATTTCACTCCGTATTCACCCCATTCTATAGATGAGAAGATTTCATTTTTTTCTTAGTTATTCCTTCCTGGCTTTCAGCACACTCTCATTTTCAGAACTTATTCCAAACATGAAGGGACACAGTTATGAAATCTTCACTGGTCCTGGCCACGTACTTCCAACCTATGCACATCATTCTTATCAATCCAAAATCACTGGCGAGCGCCAGTGTCACTGGATTAAAAATAACTTGGACTAAAAACAATTATTAAGACAAGCAAAATGCTTAGTAAGACGATAGCCAAAAAGATTATGATTTCCCTTTGTTTCTGGATCAAACAGCCCAGCTATCAGCAGCAGAACATTTTTCGAAATGCTTTGCAGTTGTATAATTTCCTGCAGCTGCCTTGCATATTAATAACGAATTTAGAAAAAAAATGCTCTAGTGTGACCTCTATATAGTGTTGACTTGAGTTGGTGAGTTATCTGAGTCTGAAAATACTCAGAAACACCATCCAAAGAAACACCATATTGTGAGCATTCGCACAAACTGATACGGCTGTATCCTGAGAGTTACACATTGGTGAAGTTCAAAGGCTTTGGAGCATGATGTTGAGCTGCATTTCCCTTTATTTAGGGTTTGACTCAGTGTACAGAAGCAGAAATGCTTAGGGAACGCTATGCTGTCCAACAGAAAGGAAATGCATCAAAATCCTTCAAATTTGGGGCGGGATGTGAACATTTGGCGTTCCAATGTCCGGAGGCACCGCTGCCGCCACACTAAATCGTGAGACTGGGATTAGCTTTGAAATCGTGACCAGCCCATGCAGAGGTTCCCTCCTCACACAGAAGCTGAGAGAAATTTATTTTGAGGAAATTTTATATCAACTCTTTAAGCGATATTATATGTTCTGGGGCAAACATTTTGCCTGAGGTCAGTTGAGGGGGAAGGAAGAGAAAGGACTCTCCCCAGTCCACTGGTCGGACACCTTGCAGAAACTAAGCAGGGGACAAAGAAGAGTGGCCAGCAGGGGACATGAAAAAGAACCATGATTGGAAACTCCAGTATTTAGGAGAGTGGAGGGGAGGTTGGGCTGACTTCAAGGATTTAATGCAGTGGTCCCCACACTTTTTGGCACAAGGGACCAGTTTCATGGAAGACAATTTTTCCACGGACCGGGGTTCCGGGGGCAATGGTTTTGGGATGATTCAAGTGCATTACATTTATTGTGCACTTTATTTCTATTATTATTACATCATAATATATGATGAAATAATTATACAACTCACCATAATGCAGAATCAGTGGGAGCCCTGAGCTTGTTTTCTTACAATTAGATGGTCCCATTTGGGGATGATGAGAGACAGTAACTGACCTGACAGGAGGGGGAACTCAGGGGCTGATGCCAGCGATGGGGAGGGGCTGTAAATACAGATGAAGCTTCCCTAGCTCACCTCCTGCTGTGTGGCATGGGGGGTGGGTGTGGGGGTGAGGGCATGGGTTGGGAATCACAGATTTAGAGGATAAAGTTGACCTTGGTTGGAAATTGCTGCTGAAAAGAGAAACCTCTCATCTATGGTGTGGACTTTTGGGCATATGATGGTGCTGTATCAGTCCTGTTTCCTTTTTTTAAAACTGCTCTTTAGATTTCGATAGCAAAATTGTGCAGAAATCTTCACTGTACAGCAAAGACTTGAAGGAGGTTGCTGCATGACATAGGCCCAGAATCCCTTCCCATTTGGGCTTGTGCAACCCTTTCTTTTAAATGCCACCCAATTTCCTCCAAATTACAAAACATCAAGACTACCACAGCTGGACCATTCTTCGAGAAAAAAAAAAAAACATGATCAGGGTCCCCACCTGCCCTTTTTGGTCTCCCATTCTGGGATGCCAGTTCAACAAAGCCACAGTTTTAGAAGGTGTTCTGATTCCCACGGCTCTGGATTCATTCCCTAAGCTTTCACCTTCTAAATGAGAGCAGATCTCTCCCATTTCCACTTCCCAGTCCAGAAATCTGCTCCTTATTTTCTGGGCAAATTGCCTGCTGAGGATATGTCTGCAAATGTGTTCTTCTCTCTGATATTAAATGGGGAGATTGTGGTGACATCAACAGGTTCCCGTTGCCAGGACACCTCTGTGCCTTGTAGCCAACAAAGTCATATTTGCAATTTCTTTCCTCATCAGCTAGTGATTTGGCAGAGCTGGGAGCATTTGCGGCCTGATGGCGCAGTGGTGGGGAGTGGTCTCTAAAGACAGAGGCATGAGTTCAAATCTAGACTCTGGCATGTTAGCTCTGTGCAATGTAGGCAAGTCACCTCACCTCTGAGTTTCCTCATCTGCAAAATAAAAATAATAATAGGTCCAACTTCAGAAGGTCATTGCATGGAATAAATAAGTTAAAACACACAAAAGGCTTAGAGCAGTGCCTGGCACTCATAAGCTCTCAATACATATTAGCCATTATTATCATTATCTGTCTTTTGTGTCCAATGGGATCAAGGGATGTAGAGTGTGGCATCCCAAGAGAAAGATAGGTGGTTACTATGTCAGTTGGGAGAATTCATTTGGAGACCTGACATAGAACATGCCTTCACTCAGCGGTGACTCTGGTTATGATTAGTAAAATCCTCCCCTGATCCTGGTACGTGATGTCAGAGCTCAGCTGGGGAAATACAACTTGAACTTTTAATCTCCAGTCGAAACCTGAAGTGTCATCTTTATGCCTAGTTCCACTTCACTCTTCAGACAGTGATCAACTAACTATACGAGAGGCAGGCTAAGGCTGTACCCAGGGCACCAGAAAATCAGAAACATCAAATCAAAAAATGGAAGAGGAGGAGAGAGCAGAAGAAAGTTAATTTCAATGAGCATATCCAGAAATTTGCAACTAGAAAATACAGAGAGAAGCTATTCGAAATCCCATAAATGTGCTCAGTTGTTTGGATTCCCATATGTCTTAGAGGCACTGATAGCTTTAAGAACTGTGAAGGTCTTGTAATTGATGCTACTGGTGGCTAGGCTTGTCCCCTTATCCATACCCTCCAAGACACCTCACCAAACTTCCAGTTTGCTACCAGGACCTGCATTCCTTTATCTGAGGGCTTTGCAGCCACAGGCTGGATGGACATCCCAGCCCCCTAAACCTCAGGTGGGATCACCCTGAGGCTCCCAGAGTGCCCCATAGGGGTTGAGCTCTAGCTGCTCACGATTGTAAATAGCCTCACGATGCACCTTTGATGGGCTTCCTTCTCTTTCCTGGCTGAATTCCTGACTCTCCTGCTGGAACTTTCTTCACAGTCCAAATAAACTAATTGCACTCAAATCCTTGTTGCAGGGTTTAAGACAAATTGTGATCCCACCCAGATCTTTGTGGACAGTCTTTGCTCCATCTGCAGCCTTTTGGGTTAATGCCTGGCATAGGCTCCCTCTGGCCTGGGGAAGCCAATCTCCACACACATTAATTCAGTCATGGCTGAGTCAGTGTTATGCCCCAGCTGCCTACTGTGGGTGTTCGCCACTCAGGGACACTTAGTTCACATTCCCTGGATCACTCCTGGCACCTCCAATATTTACTTTCACGTCTATTTCAGACGCAACAAAGTTTTTTACTGTGCTGGGGAGGCCCGGATGGCTGGGTGGCATGCCTACAAGAGGTGCATTAGAAAGGACACAAAGTGTATATTTACAGGATCCAAAGCCATTAGTCCAGTGCTTGCCTGTCACAGACTTATCATCTCTAAATTAGTCGCTGGCAGCCACACAGGCAAGGGGGATGCCAGCCTTTAGTGAAGTCCCAGAGGGAAATGTAAGCACAGCTGTTAGGAGTTCCCTTACCAGTTTTCAGGGTAAGGAAGTTCCCTCCGTCAGCCAGTATCACTGTCTCCCAGCATAGTGTAACTCAGGTAAACGGATACTCCCAAAGAAATTATTGCAAAATGTAACTGAAATAACAGAGGTGATTCAACAACTCTTTATTTCCTAGGGGCTCCCTCAAAATTATGTTCTCTCACTTTGCCTCTAACGTAAAATATCTTAGATAATCAATATACTTAAGGCCATAGACGTTTTTGGCTAAAAAAACAAAACAAACAAATAAAAAAAAACATGCATTTCCCTGGATGGGCCTGGTGCTTTTAGGATGTTTTCACAAAACTAACATAAAGCTTCTCAGAATGTTCCTCTAAAGAATCCCTGCAGGAAAAGGAGAATAATTACCCAAGTTTGTAGGTGCCCAGACTGAGGCTACCTCTCAACTATAACCTTGACATTTATCTGAATCTAATGTCTTTTAAGGATACCTGTAAATTTCACTATTTACTTCATTATACATTTCACTGTTCATGTTAACATAAAATTATGTCTTGAATTACCTTTAAGGAAATCAGCATTTCAACATTCCATGGAACTTGCTGGCAACTGTTTTATCTCTAGAAACCTCAAGAGAGTTTTCAGGAATCACACCCGAGCTGCCTATTCATGTGTTCTCTCTCTCTCTCTCTCTCTCTCTCTCTCTTTTATTGGCTGCAGTGAATTTGTAAATAATTTAAATTAGTTGATAGCTAATAATAATTAAGCAATGAGAAGGTTTTATATAAAAAGTTAGCATTTCTGAGGGTTTGGTTTTGTTTTGTTTTGTTTTGTTTTTTGAATATCAGATTTATTTAGAATTGAATGTATCTCCTGTAACGGGCATTTGTTCTCAGTTCACCAGCCTCCATTATGTCTTATCACCACACACCTGTCTGTGACTCCAGAGAAACCTCTAGAAGCCACTGGGTTCATAAGCCCTAAGTAACATCAGTCCTGGCCCTGAATAGACAGTGCACAGAAGACAGTAGATCCCTGTTACCACACGTCACCTTTCATGAAATTCTATGATGGTAGCTCTTTATAAACTCTCATCTGGTTTAATACAGGTTATTAATATAAAATTCCTGGCCTCCCTCAAGCTCAGTCACCACCAAGGACTGAATATGAAATGAGCGATTCTTTATAAGACACCATTTAACTATGGCATGGCACCCAGGAACATTTTGAGATTCCCCCAGTCCCTTCCCTCAACCTCTCCAGGACATCAGGCAGGTGGTAAATTGCATAGTGCCACGCAGAGGGTGGGCTGCACACCCCTGAGAGTTATACTGACTGCCTGCTACTGATTTGCAGCAAATTAAGCAATTGAGCAGAAAATGCAGTTATAAATTGTCATAGCAACTTGACATTGCTGCAACATCCAAGTGCATTATCAGCGGTCTCTTCCATGAAAGGAATAGAGAATAGTTTGGATGCTGCTGAACTCATGTGGTGATCAGCACATGGTGCAAGGTGAAGACTAGTCATGTGCAGAAAGACCACACGTCAATCCAAGAGAGGTGAAAATTTTTCAAAAACTGGTCCTTCACCACTTTGAGAAGCACTGGATTAGTAGATTCTCAATAATCAGTGAAGACTGATCCAACATGAAATCAAAACTGTTCACATAATAGCATAAATACAGTAAACATAGGCTTAGATATAGTTGTGATAAAACTTCGATAAAGACTGTCATTGAAAACATTTCATTCCACATCATTTTTCAAGCCACCATGATCCCAAACCATCTTCCATATAGGACTCTTCAAAATGACACATTTCTTCTGTGCATTCAATACGTCCCTAAAACTCTGAGCCCCGTTTGTCCTGATACATGAAGAACTTGCCCAGAGAATTATGAATGTCATCATGTCTTTGGGTTACATAACCAATTCCTTTAGTATTTTCTAACTAAGATTAAGGCAATTGGTATGGTTTTACATGGCCCCTTTCATTGCTAGAAAACAACTGGATAATCTTTCATTTCCATCATTTATGATTTGACATTCTAACACTCCTCATGCCTGCCAGAGAATGTCAGAGCAAGCCCTGTGGGTAACACGGATGGAGTCTGTGTTGTAAGATGCACAATAAGGCTTCCCTGCATGTTTCAATGTGGAGAAATTCCACAAGGTGGCCACAGCAGAGTGATGGGTACAGCTTGCCAAAGTGACAGAGCTGCATTTGGGTTTCTATGTCTGAACTTTATATTCACTCAGATAAGTAATAAACAAATACCTTAAACAACACATCCAGGAAAAAAAAAAGTAATAATGTGTCCCATAAGTGCTGTTTGTTAAGACTGCAGCAAACATCACTGACCCCCAACAAAAGAAATGGTCAATTAACTGGGCTTTCAGGAGCAGTATTGAGTTTATAATGATTCACCCACTCAGGCTCCCCCAATTGCTGTGAGCAAGGATACACTCGTGCAGGTAGGGACAGGAGCATTGAAGATGCCAATGACAAGGACTGTTAATCCATATACTGCTGATGAATCCATGAGGGAAGCAAATCTGTGACCTTCACCAAATTTGCAGAATGGTAAAATCTCCCAGGCTAACCCACGCAGACTAAGGACAAGGGGTGTGGACAAACATACTGGTATTTAAAAGCCAGCTACCTCCACAGGTAGAAGAGAGATATGTGGGCAGTGGTCCCCACTGACAGGCTGAGGCCAGTACTTTGGAAACATCAGTCACAAATTTGAATTCATCATAAATGCAACAATATTTCTGCCCTGTCAACATCTTGATATGAGCCAGACATGTAGATTGATTATAAATATTCCATCTTTTAGAAATAATACATACTAATTTTTTAGTCAAGATACCACTTAGACTTGTAGTTACATTGACATAACACACTAAAACATGTGACAATGACCACAGCGTGATTACATTTGATGGCTAAAATAGCTGGTTCCAAAGATGTGCACACTTTTGTCCCTTTAATGTTGATACTCTGACATATTTGGAAAGTTTTGTGAATAAGCAATTTTCATTTCTGAGAAATACATTCCAAAATGTATATTTTAAAGGAAAAGCATTAAGAAAGTTGCATGACTTCATCAACAAGAACAAAACAGAGGATTTTTGTCCTGATATAAAAAATGTGTAAACTTGGTTACATTGAAACCATGACACAATGTCCCATTTAAGTGACATTTATTTGGTACTTGCATTTCTCTCTTTTAGTGAATTTTAATCACACATTTATATCTGCTGCTTCGATAGTGGTATGTCTTCCTCCATTTTGTGTTGCTATAACAGAATACCTGAGACTGGGTAATTTAGAAAGAAAAGGGATCTATTTAGCTCATGGTTCTGCAGGCTGGAAGTTCAAGGGCATGGCCCTGGATTCTGGTGAGAGCTTCCATGCTGCCTCATAACATAGAAGAAAAGGTCAAAGGAGAAAAGGACACACATGAAGAGAGAAAACTCGAGGGGCGTCCTGGCTTTATAACAACCCACTGTCTCAGGAACCAACCCATTTCCCATGGGAACTAATCCAGTCTCACCAGAGGGAGAACTCACCAAGAATAGCACCAAGCCATTCTGGAGGGATCCGCTCCCTTGACCCACCAACTCCCACTAGGCCCCACCTCCCAACACCATACAGTGGGGTTCAAGTTTCAACACGAGTTTTGGTGAGGACAAGCAAATCATATCCAAACTGTAGCACAGTGGGTGTGACATGACACATTGCTATTTAGCAGAAAGGCATGATGATTCATTTCCATCACATAGGTTTGGTGGTAGACAATGTGCTACTTCAATCTGGGGACATCCACTATCCTGGGAAAAAGGACAAGTAAACATTAATACCCTTTTAATCCCCTGTAAACCCATAAGCTCAGCTGCTTTAGGTTAGCTTTAATCTCATTTGTCCAATTTATGTCAGGGTGTGGTATTAGAAGTCTTTTCTCTTTGCTTGTCTTGAAACACAGACGTTAACTTGAAGGACCTAGGAGGTTGGCTTTCTATTTTCTCCCCTGTTGTTTTGTTATTCATTATTAATTTATTTTGTTGCTTTCCCCTCACAAAGGGCATGGGAAATCTAGAAACACAGCTCCTCTGAGTTTGCCTGACCCTTGAATGTCACTCTGATGTTTCTAGCTTCGTCTCAAATGCTTTCCGAATACCAGGATGCTAGAAATGCTGTTAGGCAACACGTTTGGCCTTAGTCATCTATACTGCTACCCTCTTGAACAGCCATGTTTTTTCCTGGCTCTTCTACACCTCTAGGATGAAGCAACAGCACCACTGGTGAGGAGAAACCCCATCCAGGCTTCACATTCCGTACACTGCCACAACTGTGGCTTTGGAAAGGAAAGCCAACCACAATGTCTGAAGATAACGTGAGCTCATACATGCAGACAAGTGACTCACAGCTGCACCAGCCTTTTGAGAAGGCAACTGAAGCATCAGAAAGAGGGACTCAAAGTCTTCAGAGAAAAAACATGAATGTTTGAGGATTGAAGCTTCAATAAGCCTGATGCACTGGTGCCTGAAGCAGCGTGGATGAGACCAGGGCACATCGATGTCAACATGCAAGACACATGAAAAAATCCAAACTTCCAAAGAGGCAAAGAGGATTCTACTGCATCAAGGAATACACTGTCCCTAGATCTTGTTTCTGTTTTGAGCCCATGGACCAGGGTGGAGGTCATTTCTAACCATCCATTCATCTGTCCACCTTTTTCTGTGTTTCATTTGAAACATTTCAAGTTTTATAAAGTACCTACTATGTGCTACACAGTGCCAGGGTTTTATTCAGTGGGCGTGTGAACACTTATTATGTGCCAAACATTCTTGTAGGCTCTGAAATACAAAAAACATGGTCTTTGCACTCCCAGAGATCATGAAAGAGCTGCATCACATCCAATGAAATTGATCACTATTTTTATTGAGGTAACAGTCAAGCCGTCATTTGAGTGTTGAGTTGGCATGAAGTCATGACTTGATGGCCCATTACTCTCACAAAGAAGTGTTTGCCTAGATAACACACCCTGCACAGCGCTTGTACTGTGCTAACCGTGAACTTTAAGCAAAGAATCGCACTGATTGAAGACATCCTCGAAACCATCCAACCACATCATTTTGCAGCTGAGGAGACAGGTCCCTAGAGGGAAAGTGGACTTGCCAAGATCACAAAGTGTGCATCTCCAAGTCGTCTGACAGCAAGTCCTAGGAAGAAACCTTCTGAAACAAACAATTCTCCTCATGTACCATTGTGTGAGGCTCTCCTTTCACGAAGAGGAAAGATACAGGAGAGTTTGCAGTTGAATTTATCTCACCTGGTCCTGACAAAGAATGGGAGTAGGGATACTGTGGGGCAGATTATTTTATTTCATAATGGAAATGAAAAATCATTTTCTGGAAATTTCCATTTTTATCTCACCTTCATAAAAAATCCTTTTATCCAAAGGACAAACAAGCAAACAAATAAAAGCCACCGATGTGAAGAAAGTAATCAATCCATGGCAAGTCTATAGTTGGATATTTTCCCATGAACAGTTAAATCATTTCTCACAAAGAAAATTTTTCTTCCCTCAGTGGTTTCACCTGTGCTACCTACCAGTCATCTTGGACAGGGACAGAAAGAGAAATCCATGCAGATTGTGCAAACAGCTACTGATAATGCAATATAGTGAAGGCATTCCTCAAATTATATGCTTTCATGCATTTCTAAGCACACAGTATAACTTGGTCTAAAAACATTTTTCAGCTCTCTGCTGTTGGTCTAATAGAATTGTGTTCCCTGCTTTGTAAAGATATGGAGTTTGCTAAAGAAAAGTTCAGGAGGTTAACTGTGAGTGTGAAAGCTCAGCACCTCCCTCAGGCATACAGGTTTATGTTTCTCATTTGTGGGGTCTTTGCCTAAAAGCTTTCTGGAAAGCTGAGGACCAAAGACTGATGTGGTACGATTGTCTTCACTTTGCCACTTTATCATTTACACTTGCTGGTGCTAGCCTGGTTAAAATGGCGATCCACAGAAGCTTTGGCAAAACATAGGTGATGAAGTAAGCTAGGGCCCCTCCATGCTGCCTTGCGATTATTTGCTGAGACCATGAACTTTGAAATTAAGCAGACAGGTGTGGAAATCTTGGCTCTGTCACTATCAAGATGAGTGACTTTGGGCAAGTTACTGATAATTCCTGAGACTACAGTTTCTCTCTCTATAAAATGAGGATAGTGGAGCTACCTGAGATTGTCCTGAAAATCAAATGAGTTAATAAATAAAAAACACTTTAGCTCAATGTTTGGCACATAGAAAGCTTAATAAGGGATGATGTTGGTGACAGTGATGGTGATGGTCGGTGATAATGATGGTAATGGTGATGGTGATGGTGACAGTGATGATGATGGTGATGGTGATGGTGGTAATGATATAGTAATGATGATGGTGACGGTGACAGTGATGATGGTGGTGATGGTGGTGGTGGGGATGATACAGTGATGATGATGATGATGGTGATGGTGATGGTGATAGTAGTGGTGACAGTGATGGTGATGGTTGATGGTGGTGATGATGATGATGAAGGTGAGGGTGAGGGTGGTGATGATGGTGATCATAATGAAGCCCAGAGCATCTCTGGTCTCTACTAGCTCCAAACTTTCATTTTCCTCAGATGAAAACAAACAAAAAATAAATAGGCAAATGGAAATAAAATATCAAGAGACTGGTAACTGTTATGAGGCAAGTAAAATAGGGCAGTGTAGTAGAGAGTGGCTAAAAGCCTACTTGAGGTTGGATGGTTAGAATGCGAGTCTCTGAGGAAGTTATCTTTAGACTAAGAATCAGCCAAGCCAACATCTGGGGCAAGAGCATTCCAGACACAGGGAACTCCAAGTGCAAAGGCCCTGAGGTAGGAATGGAGAGGAGACCAGGGTGACTGGTGACCTAGGAGGAGGAAACAAAGTCAGGTGGAAGACTAGCTAGGCCATGCAGAGTGCTCAATCTGTACCAAGCACTGTCCTGAGTACTGTATAGTTACTATGCTGTTTACTTCTTACCCCAGCCACAATGATACGAGTCCTATTTCGGTGCCCAATCACAGATGAGGAAGATGAGCCAAGGAGATTAATAACATGATTAAGGGTACATGAGAATATGGCAGAGACAGGATTTAGACCAAAGCAAAGTCTTCTCAACACTGGACTTCAATAAGCTAGAAGCACAGGAAATGGTTTAATTTTTAGTAATGGTGAGATCAAGGTATAATCCAAGGACTGGGGAAATGTTCATCAGAGGATAGATAGATGGAGGAATGTTAAATGATAAATAGCAAACATTCCCCAAATACCTGCTACACACCAGATCCTGTTACACTTTGCATATATTATCTCATTTAATCCTTATTAGAGCCATTAAAATTTTTAAAAATCTTTATTATACTCATATAAAAATTGAGGGTATTAACCATCGTTTCTAGATAAGAAAAATGAGACACAGAGATTAAATAACTTATCCAAACCCTGCTTGGTCACTGTCAGCATTAAATGAGGCAATATGTGCAAAGCACCCAGCAAATGGTAGGTGTCCAATAAACAGACATTCTCATATATTATTAGAGAGATTATTTCTAAAGTACCTATTGTGTGAAATTGCTTATGCTGGTCGTTTCCTTAAATACTGTTTCTACAAGTTAAAAATAAGTGAAAAGAGTCAGTATTATTGTCAGTACACTATAGCATTCGATTCTTACTAGAACCCAAAGATGCAATCTCCATTTTACAACTGGAGAAACTAAGGCACAAAAAATTTGGATGATTTTATCAATGATACTCAGATGGTAATTGGTAGATGTGAATTGTTTTTAATTTCTGTTTTTACTGCTACTCCAGTGTTTTTTTGTTTTGTTTTGTTTGTTTTGTTTTTTATTTCACCAACACTGCCTGGCTGATATCTGCCTTTTGGAGTCCTACTGTTTGCATTGCTCAAATCCTTGGTCAAATCTCACCCCCTCTATGTAGTCTTCCCAGATAGCCATGAAACCTCTGCTCTCATTCTCTTCTACTCCGCTTGCACTTTGCTTGAACCTCAGTGGTTACTAGAGTCGGCTTCTCTCTCTTCCTGTGCGAGCCCAAGTGACTGAAGGACAGGGATTCTCCTTATTTATTTTTTGATCTCCTACAGTTCCCAGCCCAAATGCCTGATTCATCAGAGGCCCTCAGTAAATACCGCCAGAATCTCTACGAGCCCCAGGAAAGGAAATCTTGGATGTTGGGAAGCATAGCTGCAGATCCTCAGGTCTCAATGAGGAAATGCCATTTCAGTTTAAATTATGATTCAACAAACTGCAATTAAGACAGTGATGGTCTTGATGGACATTGAGAAGTTGATGAGGGACAGCAGTTCCCTTTACTCAGATCCCATCTGATCTTCTCTAATAGTTGCATAATAAGCAATCATCCAATGCAAGTGAATATTATGATATTTGGACATAAATTTATGAAAAGCTTCATAATTGAAGCTAATTACATAACGAATAAGAAGACAGACTTTGAAATCCAGCTTCTTGGTTTAAATTCCATTACTGTTGCAAACTCAGTGCTCCACAATTACTTTATTATGCCTTAGTTTAAAAATAGGGATAATATTGGTATCTCCATTACAGGGTTGTAAGGATTAAATTAGGTAATTTCTATAAAGTGTCTAGTTTATTTGTTAATAGTCATATTACATTATTAAGGCTTAGAAATATACAGCAGAGTCTGAAGCAGTTTAGTTGATGTTAATGGACAATGTTATTGAAAGTTTCAAGAAATCTTTGGAAATTATTTTAAAGGAAGAAAACTATAGCTGCTCACATACTGGTTAACACCAACCATGCAGCATGTCTGGTTTGGTTTTAGAGAAGCACAGTTCAACTTTTTCAGATCTCTGGATTGAATTCCATATGACAGCAAAGCAAATATCCCATGCACAGCATTTCCCAGAGAGACTTGTGTTTTCCTGGCGTTGTAGACACTGAATTCCTTCTGCTGAGCCTGTCTACGCCCACACATGGCACAACAGGGACTTCAGTGACGTGGCAGGCCAAGGTTTAAAAGCAAAAAGAGACATTTCCCGACAGGTGTCCATTTCAGCTTTGTCCGATGCTCAGACACCCAGCTACCAAATAACTGAATTATAATGAAAACCCCAAGCCATTTAAATTCTAACACCAGCATCAGCCACTCAGTAAAGCTCTTCTATTTAATACTCACTCTAGAATTCTATACTAATTTAACTAAATTAATCATCTCAGTTCTGAGGAGAATTTCTCTTTATCAGGAAACAGAATGAATAATTATCCAATGCAACACAACGATTTTGGAAATCACAGTTTCAAATGAGGTAAGAAGTTGAAAATTTTATTTATAAAGCCAACCGACCTGAAAACAATAATTGGACACTTCATTATACTAGCTTTCATTAAAAATCCATTTTTAATGGAGGAGAATTTGAACCCTGAACTTCAAGAATAAAAAGAAAATATGTCCAATGAAATAAGTCTATTACAGTTGTCACTTGAGTGTCATTTGACCTAAGCAGAGAAAAAATATTTTAAAAATCCATGGTTCCCCTGCATAGCTCTTATTAATATGAGAAACTTCAGAATATTTTATAAATTTCTATTATAGAACTGTCTTCCACAACATGTTCTACTACCTTATTTTATAATAAACTAGTAAGGACAGCTATTAAAGGGGAATCTAAGATTATTTCAACAATTTACTTCCGAATTTACAAGATATTTTTTTAAATTGTTTGACTAAAAACAAATAAACTAATTATAAACAGCATTTGCCCTAGCAGATTCTTACAAAAAGAGAAAGAAAAGCCTTCCAACTTGATGAAAGTTAGAGCATATCTTTTAAAAAATATTTCATGCACTAGGTGATAACAAATAACTGAAGCACGTTTGAAAAATAAGTCAAAGCCTTGGAGAAGGTCTGCACGTTATTATTACATTCTCCCAGGAGAGCCACAACTTTTTATGGGTCATCTGGGGTCTGAACCCAAAACAAACATGTAGACAGTAAATCACCCCAGCAGGTACTCGATGTCTTTATCAGATTTGCCAAATGTCAGGGAAGGGGAAACAAAGTCTCTTGAACATCAAGAGATCAGTTCTCCAAATGTGTCAATTTCCTATTAAAACATTTGAGATTTCTAACCAAACATGTTCCTCCTTTTCTATCTAACTATCTCAGGGATGGCAGGGCATTCACAGGTGGTCCAGGCAAAAGCTGGATCTTACACAGGAAGACATAAGAGAGGCACTTGACATATAGCCAAGTGTTTGAAGAAAATGGCCTTTGAGGTTCCTTCCTTTAATGTTGTGGTTCCATTTTTAATTTATCTATTTGCGTTATTATTTGGCAGTTGCTCTAGAGATTAAAATACACACCCTTAACTCCTCACTGTTCACTAGTTAGCAATGTACTATGCAAGGTAAGAGCCTTGCAACCATATGGTCCCATATTGTTGTCATATGTATTATATCTACATATTTTATAAACCCTCAGTGTTATAATTTTGGCTTAAACCAGGGGTTGGCAAACCTTTTGTATAAAGGGCCAGATTGTAAATATTTTAGGCTCTAGGGGTCATACACTTTGTCACAACTACTTAACTATGCTTGTAATGCAAAACAGCCACAGATAGTACAGCAAAAAATGGATGTGGCTGTGCTCCAATAAAACTTTATTTATGGAAATAAGCAGTGGGCTGGATTTGACCCTCAGCCTGTAGTTTTCCAACCCCTATGGTAAATAGTAATATGTATCTTGTATAAATTAAGAAAAAACAACTTTTGTATTTACCCACGTATTTATTATTTCTAGAGCTTTTCATTTCGTCTTGAAAACGTGAGTCTTTGTCTGGTATCATTTCCCTTCAGCTTGAAGATTGCCTTTTAGTAGAGGTCTGCTGGTGGTTGATTCTTGTAGCTTTTTTTAACTCTAAAAGTGTCTTTATTTCACCTTAATTCTTGAAGGATATTTTCACTGGATAAAAACATTTTACTTTGATAGCTTTGGGTTTTTGCTGTTGTTGTTGTTTGTTTGTTTGTTTGTTTCTGACTTATCGTCAGAAAAAATGGAGGCCAGAAGACAGGGAAACAATATCTTTTAAGAGCCAAAAGGTGAAAAGCTGATCGTCACCTTTTGGCTCTTAAAAGATATTGTTTCCCTGTCTTCTGGCCTCCATTTTTTCTGACGATAAGTCAGTAGTCACTTGAATTATTGTCCCTCTGTTCCATCCTCAATATTACAGTATTGTAGCTGCCCCTAGTGCCATATGTGACCCCTACATTGTAGGCAAATTGAGTTATCTCTAGTAACTCCTCACTGACACAGTAGGAGTTTAATGCATGGATGGTAAATAAAATTCAGAACAAGTTCTGGAAATCAGCTGTGAAATGGATTCAAGTCATTGTTGGAAACAAGAAAGGCTTTGAGCAGTGCTGGATCTGGCCTGGATTCCCAATGAGACTCCCAGGGACGGAGATGCAGGTGTCAGAGGTGTGGTAATGTGCTGCTTTCTCTTACTCACTCTGCAGAGTGTGGTCTCCCGTGGCAGAGTAGAACTCACTCCTTCTGCCTTCTGCTCCGGCCCCATCCAGACAGCCACCCTCAAGGGAGCCTGGATAGGAGGGTCTCAAGCTTAGCCTAACCCGCTGCACCCTAGATTCAAGCCCTAGTGCCACTTCACACGCTGGGATATCTACCAAGCTCTCCACCCCTCACTTCCTCACTACAGGAGGTGATCCCTTTGTGCCACTTGCTGGGCTGATCCCACCCATTCAGGTCCATGAGTGAGCCCCATTCCATCCACTTGCTGAAATGCATTTTGTCAGTAGACACAGGCACCCCATGAGGACCTGCAGTCTGATCAAGTCTGTGTTCGTTAGGACACTTTCGGGTGCAAGAGAGAGAAACCAAATTCAAACAGGTTTCAATGGGGATAAAAAATGAATTTATCAGCTCATGGAAAGTCCTGAAAAGTCCCGAGGTTGAGCTTGCACCAGACATGCTGAATCCCTACCCCACGATGCCCTGTAGCCCGTCTTTTCCTTCTCACTCTCACTCTCTTGTTCTGTTTTTCTCCCTACCGGCTTTACTTCCAAGTAGCCTCTCCCCTTGAGGACCCCAATGGCTGCAGGAAACCTCAGGCCCAGATCCACACAAACAAGCAGCCCCAGAAAAAAGAGAAAATTATTTGAGCAAATATTCTGTTTGCCCACAGCACAACCAATCACTGAGGGCAAAAGAATGCCTGTGCCTCAGGCCTGGGTAGGTGTCCTCAGCTGGACTCGTGGGCTTCCACTGCCTGAGGGGGCGGGGAGCTCGGGCAAAAGGGAGATGCTGTTATCAGAATAAAGCGGGTGATCCCAGGCAGGCAGAAACAACCCACAACTGCGCCCAAGGCCTGGAGGGAGCAAGGCAAACTCTTGCATCCTTTTAAGCAGGCCATCGCCTGCAATGTGTGACTCACGTTCATTTCCCCCCTCCAGTGTGGGCTCCACTAGAAGCAGACCCCAAGGCAGGGATGTGGGTCCAGTCCTTTATCTGGAATTAAGTAGTCATCCCAGGAATCACCATAAGGGAAAGGAGACGTGAGAGAGGAGGGGAAAGAGGGCCACACTGGGTCCGTTGTGGGGCAGTGTATCACAGTGGGCAACAGAGGCTCAAACCAACTGGGCCTCGAGACATGGTATAGACCCTGCCTTAGAGCTGTGCCACCCGAGGGGCGAGAAAGTTGGGCTATGGTGTTTGTATTAATTTTCTATTGCTTCTGTAACAAATTACTACAAGCTTAGTAACTCAAAACAATACAAACTTATTATGATATCTTACAGTTGTGGAGGTCAGAAGTCCAAAATGGGTCTCATTGAACTAAAAATGTCAGCAGGGCTGTGTTCCTCCTGGAGGCTTGAGGTGAGAATCTATTTTCTTGCCTTTTTCAGCTTGTAGAGGCCTCCCACATCCCTGGGCTCATGGCCCCTTCCATGTTCAAAGCCAGGTGAGTTCTCTCATGCTGCCTTTCTGGACACTGATTCTTCTTCCACTTGTGAGGACCCTTGTGGTTATGTTGGGCCTACCAAGATAATCCAGGATAATATTCTTATTTTAAAGTCAACTGATTAGTAAGCTTAATTCCATCTGCAACTTAATTTCCTACCATGTAACATAACCTATTCACAAGTTCTAGAAATTAGGACATGGACATGGGAGGACATTATTCTGCCCCACCACAGGATTTAATCGCCAACTCCGTCCATCACTGGCCGAGGGTTTCTCCTGGGGGATTTAATTCCCCAGAACTTCTGCCCGACCCAAGCTCCTGTGGCCAGAGACAGCCCTGGGCAGGGAGTTGCAGGCAGAGTCGTCCCACACCCACAAAGCAGGGAGACTGGAGGTGATATGGGCTGGGAGCCCAGAGGGTTTGCATGCCCTCTTTGCTCACCATCCCAACATTGCTCAGCCTCCACTTGGCCCCTTGGAGGGAACCCTTTGTTGTTCCCAGTCCTTGGGGCCTGGCTTCTCTCCTCTGCTTGACTTGTGCTCCCTCGGAGTAACCACCTCTCCTCTCCCGCCACCTGAACAACCTGTCTTTCTTGCGTGTTGCTTCCAATTCTTGTTACAACAGACATCTGCTGACTTGACTGCTGACCTCATGGCCTCTCCCCATTGTGGCAGGGGGCCTTCCCTGTGAGACTTTTCATCCTCATTTTCCAAGGCACTGCCTGCACCTTGCACTATGGCAAGTAGCCTTGTCACTGTGCTCCTGGGTGTCCACACATCCTGACACCCTGACTAAAAATGTAGACCTGGGAGTAAGATGATGTTATCCACCCAGCCAAGAGAAGAATTTTTAACTTTTTAGATTTTTGTTTGTTTGGCTTTTGACTGTCTGCAACCTAAAATCTTCTAATGCAATCCAAATATGCATAAGCTCCACCAACCTACAAGGTATACCTTAGGTCACATTGACAATGACAATCGGCATCTGTGAGCTATAAGCCTCCACATGTCCACATGGTCACCAGCCTTAGCGGTCCCTGGACATCAAATGTGCTCACGAGTTAGTCCTTACTGTCACTAAAATGCCCCTGCTGCAGAGTAGATATCTAAAGATTTGCACGGCCACCAAACCACTCAGGATCCTCAGCACCGTGACTCGTTCGCAGTGGCTTATACAGTGGGTGAAGGACTGTTTCCTCCTCTGCGCTCTGCTCTGAGTCCTTCAGCAGGGTGACTTGGGCCCCAGCATTATAGCATTGAATGAACTGGTCCCTTTTTCAGTCCCTTTGTCTCCAAAACTCACATACGCCACCTGCATTACTAGTTCGGGTCAGATCCACAATTTAGCTATGAGGAAGTGCTTGGGACAGATAGTGCCTTTGCACCATGTCCTATAGCTGAGTCTGGCTGAACTTGCCAAGCTCCTTCTCACTGGTGAATTTAGCTGAGTCTGGCTGAACTTACCAAGCTCCTTCTCACTGGTGAATTTTCTTTCAGAGCCCTTGCCATTCCTTCGTAAGACTTGGCTTGTCTGGGGCCTTCCACCCACCCACCAGACATGTGTGAATGTAGCCCCACTCCAAATGTAGACATGGCTAATTTTTTTCTTTTCCCAGGAACTCCACATTCTCCCGCTATCCTGTTGAGTGCAGAAAATTTAGAGTCAAAAAGTCTGTGCCTTCAATCATAAGCATCACCATTTTCAAGCCATTGAAAACATTTGCTATAATACAGTGTTGATTATTTCCTCTCTGTGGATTCTGACTTAAGAGAAAGTAAAGACATATCCTGTTCCTGGAATATATCTAGCTCATGATAAGCTCGTTCCAGACAAACACAGTACAATTCCTGTTGGTTTGTGAACAAAAACACACTGGTTAGCAGAGGTATGTTCTCCTTTGCAATAAAATACCATTTGCGGTTTACCAAAACATTTGTATTCATTGTGTACTCATTCATTGAATACTCAGAGCCATTCTGCTTGGTGGTGTTTGCTCTCTTTCATTGATGTAGATAGAAACTGAGGCTCTGAGAAGATATGGGCTTGCCAGGATAGCAGTTATTTGGAACTGGTATGCCAGAACTTGAATGTAAGTCTTTGGAACTAGAGTTCTACCGTATTTTCATTTTATTTTCACTTGAAAGCCTGGAAACACTTTAAAAAAAAAAAAAAACTAATGACAGTAGAGATCACCTTCAGTTGGTACCTGGACAGACCGTGACACCTGGTCTGTTCTTATTTCAGGTCAACATTGGATATAAACTTTTAAATTTTTCTTCCAATCAGTTTTTGCATATAATTGACATATGGACAAAATATGGGTCTCTTTAAAAATATATATGTAAGATGACTTTAACAGAAATGAAATGGACATAATCTAGTTTAATCTTATTGTAAAATTAATGTTCTCTACAGCTTCTTGAGATCTGTGAGATTCTACAAAACCAAAAGTGTCCAGAGCCTGTGACTGCCACCAGACACGGCCGGCGGTCTGTGAGCCACCTGGTCCACCTGGAGTCCCCGGAAGGAGCAGTCTACACATTGCAGGACCCCGCCCCTGCCCTTTGCAGTGACCCATGTGGTCATCCGAGCATCAAAAGAACAAATAGTCTGAGTTGATCCCAGCAGTATTTCTCTCTCCCTAAAGAAGTAAGAGACCCTGGCAGCCGGACTTGTCAGGGTGGGTGCCAGAGATCAAGAGCCTTGTGGACTTGGGCTGTGGCTCTTCCACTGGACTTGACAAAGGAAACTGCAAAAAAAGGGAGAAAGAATCCATGTGATGAGGAGACAGCCTTGGTTCCTCATAGCTTCTCTGTCCCCACTTACTCTGGGCCTGGCTGTTTCCATGAGGTTTCCAGAAGCTTTTCAACCACCCCCCTCCCTGTATTCCTGAGTGGATCCCAAAGTGTTTCTCTTTCTTGCAGTCAAGACACTCTAGATTTGAATAAACTGGCTCCAGAAATATTTATAAAACAAACACCACATCTATTTTAGCTTGATTCCACTCCTTATTTCTCACTTAGTACTTCTTCTACCTTTTAAGGAACATTTTTATGAATTTCCTGATTAGCTACAAGTATGTGGCTTTTTTTTTTTATGTTCTCTCAAAATTGGTACACTCATCTCCTCCTCATTATATCCTCACTCATTGATTTTCTACCTGCATGAATATACTTTGCATTAAACTTGAAACCCATTTACTTACTCCCTCCTTCAACAAATCACTCATCAAGCAGGGCACTGCTGACTGCACCTTCCAATCTCCGTTAGCAAATAGATGCAATATTCACAGCCAGCAAATCAGCAAAGCCCACATAGTTAGCCTTCCTACCTGCCCTGTCCAAATCAACAAATCAGCATTTACCCAGAACTCCCTTTCTCTACTTTATTTTCCTCTGTACTATTATTTGTGGGGGTGGGGAGTTCCCATCTCCTCCAGGAAAACGTAAGCTCCATCAAACCAGGGGCTCTGTCCCTCACTTCCCAAGACAGTGCCTGGAACTTGCTAAATGCTCAGGAGAGATTTGCTGAATGAATGAAGAAGCTGTGCCCAGAGGTGCACTGGTATAAGACAGCTGAGGTCTGTGCCTGTGTGGGATCCGGAGGGAAAACACATAGAGTAGGACATGTCCTCTATTGCAACACACACAAGTGGCGACCACCACAGACATGGGAGAGGAGTAGGAATAGATCCAGGAAGGCCTCCTAGCAGAAACTCGATGGTCAAGCTATGATCCAAAGCCCAAGTCAGCACTGACCAGTGCATTCATTAGCTTTGACTGCATGATGACCTCAAAACTCAGTGGCTTCAGATAACATTACTATTGCCCATGTGTCCTCAGGCGGGCTGGGAGTCAGCTGGTCTAGGCTGGGTTCTGCTGAGCAGCTCTGCTTTAAGCTACAGATCCAGCTGGCCTTGTCTCCCTGCTGAGATTGGGGCTCAGGTCTCCTCCACATGGGCGCGTTCTGGGTCTGACGCTTGGGGGCAGAAGCCACCCAAGAGAAACCCCGCTCACGGTGTTGGCAGAGACTCATGAGTAACCTTCAAGGCCTCTGACGGCCTCTGCTTGGACACCATCATTTCCACCCACACACAATTTGCCAAAGAAACTCACCTGATCAGGACCAAAGTCAAGAGTGAGGCAAATACACTCTGCCCACGGGGAAGCCACTGCAAGCACGTGGATGGAGGGAGGGGTGAAGAATTAGACCAGCAAAGCAATCTGCCAGGGCCAACCTCAGAGAGGAAAGGGTACTCCAGGCAAAGTTCCAATAAGAAGGTGGCAAGTACAAAGAACACAGAGTCGTCTAGAAAGCCTGGCTCACGGGGGCAAGCAGAGAGCTGGGCTACGTGAGGCTGGAGGTGGGGACAGTGGCCGGATCCCACGGGCTCTATGTGCCATGAAGAGCTTGATCCCAAAACCAATGGGAGCCACTCATCAGTGGAAGCAAGAGAAAAACTTGATCGAGTTCTTATTCCAGAAAGATCTTTCTAGCTACAGGGTAAGAGTGGATTGGAGAAGGCAAAACAGAGGATGGGCAGGTGAATAGACCAGTACTGCGATGCCGGGAAGAAGGAAACAGATCACTGCACCATCATGGGCCAACCCAGCCCCAAGTGCAGGTTGAATGTGCTCTTAATTCCCCCAAAAGGAAAAGGAGAACCTCTCAATTTAAGGGGTCACCAAATGTGCAGCCAGTGAATTGTTCCATTCGTTCCCGATTACAAAAATAACAGAAATTAATGAGTACTGTTTGCACACAGCTTTCCACGGCTCAAATGTACAGAACTTTCATTCTTAAAATTTCCCATGAAACTTTTGTTTTCTTGTCCTCTCTGGAAAATATTATAAGTTGTCTTCCTAGCCCCAGAAAAGTTGTTATACTAAATAACTCCCTGCAGAAGCCTGAGTCACTGCCTCCGAATCACCCCACCCCAGCACAGGCGTGAAGAGAGACCACTCGACACCAGCGCCGTCCACAGCCAGAGCAAACAGCTGGTCATCCAGTGACTAAAGGTCAACACGCCTAGACTTTCTCATCTCAGCAGCTGGAGAGGAGTTTTATTAGAAACTGTCGCCCACACCGCGCTCGCTGAAATTGCAGCGCTAAAGGCAGTTAGGAAAAAGTATTACTTTTTTACACGTGTTTCCTTTGGTCTCAGGAATATAAAAGTTAATGCTTTAAGGTGATAACTCATATCTGGCTGTGGATGTGCTGTGAGCTGAGACCTGAAGGAGAGGAGGTGCCATGCAGCGACCTGGCCACACGGGCCAGTGGGCAGGGCCCCACTGGGTGCTGGCGAAGCTGGCTCTGCCCTGGAGTTTGCCGTGTGACCTTGGAAGTCGCGAGATTCTCTGGGCCCAGCTTTTCCTCAGGGTGGTTCACGCAGTGTTTCCCAACCTCCTTTAGGCCCCAGCTAGGTATCTTACATGAACAACACAGTCTCATTAGAAACTGCCAGATTTTAGCCGTAATTCTCAACCACGGGAGGTTTAGACAGGCAGATAAATGGGAATGTGGAGGGGAACTCCAGCGTGGGACACATCTGAGATTCTGATCCTCCTCATCTCTCTTCCTCCCTCAACACAGACACACACCACACACAACACACACCACACACCAACACATACACCACACACATACACACACACCATACTCAGCACACCCACCACACCCACCCCACACCACACACACACTACACACATACACACACCATAAACACACACACACCATAAACACACACACCACACACCACACACACTACACATGTACACACACCACACATGCATATACACATACAGACACACCCTGCACATACACACCACACACATATATATACATGCAGCACATACACACACACCCCACAACACACATATACATATATGCCACACACACACATATCACACATACACATACACCACACACATACACATCACAAACATACCCCTACACACATACACCCCACACATACATACCTCACACCAGACACACACCCCAAATGCACACACCACACAAATATATACATACTATGCACATATATACACATCACATACACATCCCACACAGACATACACATACACACACCACACACATAGACACACACCACACACACACTACACACAACACACATATACACATACATACCACACACCATACACACACATACAACCGACATCCCACACACCTATATATACCACATACACACCAAACACCACACATACACCACATACACATGCACATACCACACACACATACACACAGCACACACTTATGTACACACCACACACGCATACACAACACACAAACATATGCACATCACATACACACCACACACACATACGCACCACACACACATACACACACCACACACAATGGAGGGAATGCATGCAGTCCTCATTAAATCTCTAACATTATTTTGTCTCTGACACTTTGATTTCAGCATTCTCCCCTTCCAATCCAGGCCTTGCTTTCAAACCAATTTAGACCTTATTCTAATTCAGACGCATTCCATATTTTAAAACTGAAGAGATTAAATCAACCTCTTCAGTGAACTTTCTCACCAGCTGGCCGCAGCACCCTCGCCATCACCGGGCACACGCGGGTCTCTGATGCACGACTCTGGCAGGTGTCCTGGGGCGCTTCAGAGAGCAGGGGGCCCTAAGATGCAGAGGAGGGGGATTTGGTAAGGAGGGCTCTGTGAGGCCCTTCCCTTTTCTCTGAAATTCTAGAAAAAGTGACTAGGCCTAAGAACAAGCCATATCTCTGAAGCCAGTGTTGTCCGGTTTCAAGTTACTCTCTATTTTCTCTTAGTATTCCCTAAATTCAGTGTTTCTATCTAAGCACATTAGCCTCAGCGTTGCTTCAGAGTATTAATGAAAAGGTTGGGAGTTCACAGTTGGTCATTTTTAAAGGTGAAACAGTTTCCCTTCCTTTTGGAAACAACACAAAAGAAAGTGGAGGCTGCTAATTTTAGCCACCTTTCTCCA
Organism: Lemur catta; assembly: GCF_020740605.2. Classification (NCBI taxonomy): domain Eukaryota; kingdom Metazoa; phylum Chordata; class Mammalia; order Primates; family Lemuridae; genus Lemur; species Lemur catta. The sequence goes on along the minus strand of NC_059144.1, from coordinate 12,829,349 downwards.
CAAGGGTGTTTATCTAAACTTGGAAGAGCTGGATTGTACATCAATTAAGACAGAAATCTCCTCCCATTAACGTGCAATAATATAATACAACCTACCGGAGGCAGAACCATTGGGTTCCTTTAAGTGATTCCTCAGGGGGTGCTGCTTGAGGGGTTCACGTTCAAGAAAGCCTTTTGGGGGAATGCAAACAAGTGTCTAGGGCATCGACCCTTACCCCCATATTCAATGGAAATTTCACAACTCTAGATACATCTACTTGAGCCAAAAATAAATAACAATGTGTGAATTACACATATTCTCGTGTTTGTATACTCTATTCTTCTTCTACGTTTTAATACACACTGGTTAAGGATGTATTAGGGAGGAGGGAACGAAGGGGCATGTTCGGGCATGTCTAAGTTAAAAGTTGATGCAATGATATGCAATAAATCTATGCAAAATATTCATATCTGAAATAAAAATGCTATTTCCATTAGCTTAATCTAATGTTTTCTCATCTCTTGAGCCAAATGTGTGACCCGATTGTACAAATCAAAGATACAGCAGTTTTTGGAAACTTGCACACCCAACTACCCAATCAGAGGATTTCAATTTTGCTGAAAAACTTGGCAATGCAACATGGTCATAGGAACATTATTCACAGTATTAGACACCTCCAGCTAATTCAACTCAATTGTATAAAATTTACCTCAATCGCTACTTTATAAAAGAACTTTTAAAATCCCTATAAGTGCACACGAGTATTGCTGCGCTACTTACAGACCCTAAGTGGATTCAAACTGGTTAAGAAATCATTTCACTTCTATTGTCTTCACATTCTTTGGGTAAGTCAGAAGGGGAGAAACTAGGAGAGCCTTTAATTAGTCAATAGAAAAAGTAGTAAGGCCCTGAATCAACCAGCCTCAAGGAGTCTTTTACAGGAAAAGAAAATATTTGTAAGTTAACTTGCAAAGCCGTGGAAAAATCTACATTAATGAAACATCATGAAACACATCCATAAGTAACTTCTCAGGCTCTCTCTTTTATTGCAAGAACAAAAGGCAGCTTCTTTAGGCCCTTCCTCTGGCCATCTATATAGGCATCATTACCTTGGTGATACCAAGCACTTACTTGAAATTTAAAGGGACCCGTTTTGAAGACCCTGAAAAAAGCTATATCCAAGTATTTGCTTTCTTCCGCTTGCTCCAGGTCTGTGAATTGACTGTGGCAACTAGAGAAAGAACACAGGGTCTAGAGTTGGTTGAAGACTCAAGTAGAATTGATTTTGTTTTCATTGTAAGGCAGGCAGGGAGATTTTTCTCTGACAGATAAGCTCAAATTACAAAACAGAGTCTGCAGGTTAGAGGCACTCTGACCCCAGGGAAGCGATGGAGGCCTTCAACGGCAACTGGGACTCCTTGAAATTCCTGCCCGAAGAGCACTTTCTACCACGGAGCAATCACCTTAAGGAATTTCTCCTCTCTAATGAATGTTCTATGGTTTTCGTGTTGGGGCATTTACACTCTAAGCCCCCCTCATCCTGGACTGAACTAGTTGGGGGTGAAGGGTGAATGTGACTTTGCACTCTGTGAACATAACATTCAAAATAAAAGGAAACTCAACCCTGAGAAATGGATTGGAAAGACAACTGTTCAGGTCTCATTTTTGCAGCTCAGCCTTGCAACAGGAGCTAAACTGTAACATCGTTTCAAGTGTCCTCATGGGATCCATATGTGCAGACTGCTAAAACTGTTAACGCACCCAATTAGGTTTTAATTTATCTTAGTTTCCTCAGTTCTGCCGTTAAAAGTCACACCATAGAGCCATCAGCCCTAGCATTACCAGCCTCACAGTTTTGTCAGGTGCTGCCTAGTGCGCCCAACTATACACAAGCTGCGGAACCTGGACCTTAATTCAAGCTAAGAAATGTTTAAATGGGTCAGGAGCATTTACCCTGGACATCTGTTTGACGCATAACCTAAGGATATTTAAAAGTCTCTTAACAAAACAAATAAAGGCTTCCACATTCCCAAGGACAGAAACCATTTAATCTACTTACACAGCCCTTTCAAGAATGTAATATTTTGGCAGGACATACATGTCAGTGAAGCAACAAGCAATGAGATTTATAGAGGCTAATTTATGTTTGAGTCTGTTAAGACATATTCCGGGTAGTCATGCTCGCTATGGGTAGCATTTTCCATACTGCATATTCTCATTGTTGCAGTTTATTACAGCAGCGTGCCGTGAGAGCCTGTGTCGCTTAGCACAACCATTTATTACAGGGGGGATATCAACACCTCCAGTGAGGTCACTTATTTCCCTTTGGGTGCTCATACTGTAGGTGATGAAATCATGTATTTATCTACCACTTCTTAGATTCATTTGATTGACTAGGGATCAATTTTTGCTTAACCAACTGTGCAGGTTGTTGGGTAGGAAGTTTCTTGGTACACTGCTGTGGCGTTTCCAAACAGCAGTTAAAATAATTATCTTAATATGGGACCACTGGGTCGTTCTCAAACACATGTTGGGAAAAGCGCTGAAGACAGTGCTTAGGACTCAAAATATCAAACACATGGAAAAGTCGTTGGACTCCCGAGGCACCGTGGCTTTATGAATTCGGAATGGCACAGGGAGCGTATGGGATCGCTCAGGCCTGCAGCGGCCTTTCCTGCCATCAGTGAACTTGCGACCTTGTCTCCTTGGAGGGCTGTTAAAGTGAAGTCAGAGGGCAGAAGAGTTATTTGCAAGTACCCTTTTCACTTGTGTGGTCTGGAGAACTAACAGATTTATCCAAAAGATGGACAGAGGGAGCGGGGTTGAAGAAGCAGCTGGATAATCCAACATTCCACTCAAAACACAAAACCCAAAGACAAAGACCAGAGTTGACATTTGGCTTTGCAGAAAAGCAGTTTTCCCCCCACCATGTAGGCTGTCAGCCCAAGGAGACCCTAGACATCCTTGTAAAATGATGTGCCACCGTGGCAAAGGATGGGGTCCTTCTGTCACATGTTGGGAGCCCACAGGGGCCCTTCATTTGATAGTGGGAAGACGGGAAGGGCAGAGCAGGCACCTGGAGTGCCAGATGGCTGCCGTCAACTCTCTGACCATCCGGAGGGTCCAGGAATGATGGATTGGAAAGATGTGTCCAGATTTCTTTGCCTAAAAGAAATGATGGCAGGTTTGAGGCAAAGGCCTGGGGTAAAGAGGGAAGATGCCAAGGAATTCAAAACCACCTTCAGGCGAAGAGAAGGCTGTTGTGAGTTGAACATTCTTCTCTTAACCCAGATTCAATGCACTTTACGGAGTTCCTACTGGATTCTTCATAACTTTAACCTTTTATGCGCAAAACATGTTGATGTGGGCATTATATGCATGATTATCTAGGAGGTATTATTTTCATAATGGCGAAAATTGAAACAGGCTTATTAGCCCTTTGACTATTAAATAGATGATTCTCTGGATGTGGAATTCCAAGTGAAATGCAAACCCAGCAAAGGTGGGGTTGAATATAATCATCTCTGAGCTCAGAGTGTTTATAGACTCTGATTTCCAAGTTTGATTTAACTCCTAAAAGCTGAAAAGGGTCATGTTTTCCACTGTTGTTCAAGTGGCAGGTTGCAAAGCATTTAATAATTTGTAGAATCAACTTAGAGGTCACAACAAATAATTTTTAAGTGATACAGAAGAACCAGTTGAATTGAACATATCAGAGAACATCACCCAGAGAAAAGGTCAATACTGTTTGTGGCACTTTTGCTTCCGTTAAGCATCCTCAGTGTGCTCAGCATTTTTACTGTGGGTTATGGACAAAAATATTTGAAAACCACTAATTCAGTCTAAAGGTTTCCAAACTCCAGAGGAGGGTGTAGGAGGCATTCTGAATCTCCTACAGACACTAAGGAAATACATATTCCCCAGACCTGACTCAAGCCTGATTCATCTGTCCAGAGGTAGATCCCGGAAGCTTCCCAGGTGATCTTGATGCAACCCGTTTGCAGCCCAGAGGGTGGAGGAGATAGAGTCCAGCTGACCAAAACTCCTGGAACCTAGAGAGGTTGTGTGAGTGCCCCAGAGCTGCACAGCAAGTCAGTGGGAGAGTCCTGCTGCTCCCCATCCTGCCTCGCCCTGCATTGGGAGGCCGGGTGGCAGGGAAACATTGCCAGCATTGTGTTGAGTCTCCATCCAAGAGAGGCATATCTCTGGCGGGGAGGATGAGCAAGGCAAGAGAGAAGCTTCTTCTTCAAATACTCTTTATGCTCGATTTGGTTCACCAATTAATTTTCATTCTTATAAAGAAATAACTAAGATAAGGCTGGACCCAGGGTCATGCTGAGAAGTTAGAGGCTCAGGACTCACATAAGAGGACTGAGAAGGTCCCAGGCAGGGGGTCACGCATCAGGACATAGGCAGAGAAGGGACTGCTGTATGTACACACCCAACTTCAGAGCTTAAGTGCAAAATATTTTCAATGTTAAAGAGAGCAGCTCTTTATACTGTCTGTGTTGGGACATCCTCTTTATAGGTTAGCCGGTTCTTTGATATTTCAGACGCATGATTCACTAGGACGTATCATTGCAGCCCTTGCGTCCAGCGCATAGGAGCACACAGACCGTCAATAAATATTTGATGAATTAACAAGTGACAAATGCTTTCAGAGTTCATGAATTCTTCTAAAACAGATTTTAAAAAATTACTTTGTATGAGCTATGCTGCTAAAGTAACTTATAATATGTATCCTTCAATAGGACTGGACTTTTAGGAATAATGCTATGTAATTCCTATTCTTTCTTGAGTACTTTGATTAAAGTTTGAACTTGTTCACTAAGATGCTTACATTTGCCAAACTCTATTTAGAAGATATAAATTGCTGATTTATGCCAATCAAATCCATCTTTCATCCTACTTAAGATTCTAGAGCATAGCTGTCTTGTAGGAATATAATGCAAGTTACATATGGAATTTAAAAATTTTAGGGGTCGAGCACAGTGACTCATGCCTGTAATCCCAGCACTCGCGGAGGCCGAGGCAGATCACTTGAGACCAGGAGTTCGAGACCAGTCTGAACAACATAGCAAGACCCCATCTCTACAAAAAATAAAAAACTTAGCCAAGTGTGGTGGCGTGTGTCTGTAATCTTAGCTACTCAGGAGGCTGAGGCAGGAGGATTGCATGAGCCAAGGAGTTTGAGGCTACAGTGAGCTATGATGACGCCACTGCACTCTAACCTGGGCAAGAGAGTGAGACCATGTCTCAAAAAAAAAAAAATTATACACAATCAAAAGGTTTTTTAAAAATAGGTAAAATTAATATTAATAATATATTTTATTTAATCCAATATATCTAAACTATTATTATTTATATAAGTAATATGAAAAATTATGAGTGAGATATATTACATTTTTTCATATTCAGTCTTTGAAATCCTTGAGTGCATTTTAGGATACATCTCAATTCAGACTAGCCATATTCCATGTGCTTAGTGGTTACACAGGGCTCGTGGCTGCTGTATTGGGCAGTGCAGGTCTGGGTTTTAAGGCTAGCTGAAGATAGAGACAATGGCTCTTAAATCACCTGTGTGGCAGAGAGTAGAGCAAAGAAATGCTAACCCCATTTTACAGAGAAAATCCTGGAATCATTTGTGATAAAGCTGAAAGCAGCATTATATGGATTTGAATCCATTTGTCATTCCACTCCCTTCTGAGAAAGAGCTGCAGCTCAGGTGCTCAGAATGTGCACAAACCCTGGCCTCCAACCACCTGAAGTCAAGTTCAGATTAGTGCTGTGCGATCTTCAGGGAGTATCTATCCTCTGTGTGTTTCATTTCTTCATCTGTCAAATAGACATCATCGTGCCAACCTTGAAAGGTTGTTTTGGAGGAATCACTGAGGTTATGCTATAAAGCAATTAGAAAAGTGATTGTAAGGACATCAAAAGAAAGAGCTATTCATGTTCAAAATTAAAATAAAAGCTGTCTGTGGTGGTCATAGAGTCATTCACCAAATATTCCCATCTTTCTTCCTTCTAAGCACAGGGTAGGATACTGTTTCTTTGCCCCGATAAAGTTAGATGTGGTCACTGACTTACTTATTTTGGCCAGTGAATTTTGAGTGGAAGTTACGTGTGTCACTCCCAGGTGGAAACTATGATCCACCAGGAGCTCTGCCACAGCTATTAGGCTTCAGAAAGCAGCTGCTCCCCCAGGTTGGGTTCCAAGGCAAACTCCAGCAGACTCATGATGGAGGCATAACACGAGAAAAACATAACACTTATTGCAAACCATGACTATTTGGGAACTATTTCTTACTACGTCATTGTTTAGTCCATCCTACACGATACACCATTTTAACTGTCCTTGCTTAAGGGACTCCCCAGGTTAACTAATTCCTCCCATTGTCTATAAACATACTGACTGATGTCCACAGGTACAGAATGTTCATATCTAGCCAACCGCTAACACCCAACGCCCCCCTTTATCCACCTCACAAGTATCAGTTGTTTATTCCCAAGTAGTTTATGCCAATTGTAGTCATTATTAAGACTAAATGTTGCACACATGGATGAAATTTGACTGAGAAAAGAAAGAGGGAATTGTATCCATAAACACTCACCTGAATGTTTTAAAGAGACTAAATAAAGATGAATTGTTAAAATGCCTTGAATTAGGTATTCCTGAAACAATAAAGTTGGAGTGGAATGTGTATTATACAAAATACAAAATGATTCTGTGCTAAGATCTCTTTGCACCTGTATTTCAATTCTTGCTTTGCTTTTAATAAACCAGAATTGGAAATTGCAAAAGATATCTTTTTGGTGTGGTTTTTGCAAGAGAGGCAAAATGAATCTCTAACCAACTACCACCCATGTAAAGGCTTGGCCCTATAGCAAAAGATTGGAAAATAAGTGAGTATTTGTACTCTTTATATTAAATGAAAATGTTAAAAGTGTGTATGTATCATTTTATGACCACTCTTCCAAAATCAATCAAATATTTGGATTAACTAATCAAACTAATCTTAATTGTATGAAATAAGAAGTCATCTGTCTCCTAGGTACAGTGTATTTCTTTTGTTTTAGATTTTTTTTTTTTGCATGATATTATACTTTGGGGAAAATATGATTTAGAAAAAAGCAATTTGTTGTTGCTATGCTAACTTGGATTTTTTAAAAAAGTACTCCTGGTCAGCAGTACCATCCCATAAAACTGCATCTGACCTCTGCCCCACACCATCCACTCCAACCCTTACTTTTTGGGAATAAATTTACCTAGAACCTAACAATTGCAGTCATGCAGCCAAGTTCAAAAATGAGAAAGAGGAGGTGCAGGCATTTCTCATCACAGTCCCATAAGCCCCAGAAACAGGCTCCTCTTCTGCCCATATTTACAACACCTAACGTGGATCCCACAGAGCACCACCAACTACTTTCAGCTGTTTCCCAGTGATGAAATGCTTCAGACATATGGTCACAGAGATTAATATCTGTGCAGACCAGTTCTGAAACAGCCCAGAAATAGTTTGGGAACATGTGGCATTAGACAAATATAAATTCTGAGCCTGGCTTTTTCTTCCATGTGCCTCTCCCATCCACACCTGGACTTTCAGAATGAGTCACCCAGAAGACTCGGGAAATGAGGACAAAGAACTGGGTATTAGCACATGTTTAGATTCTGAGCCACTGGGTGAAAACTTGAAGAGGGGCTGTTAAACATCATGAATCACAGAAGAAGTGGGCTGCAGCGCAGAGCTGTTCTTCTTGTGGTCTCCTCCAAATGAGAGGCCTACATGGACAGTTTTGGAGCCTGCATTCTGGGGGCCGTCTCATGAGATGAAAGTAATATCAAACCTTTTTTAGTGTCTTCCATCCTCAGAAGGCCACATGGTGTGGGCTGGTATCTGATCTCTCCTTTAGCTATTTCACTATTTCTCAAACACTAAATTGTCCCAATTTCCTGTGACATTAGCCGGAAGATGATCCTCATGATGAAGGAAGAACAAAAAAAAATTTAATACATAAAATGTTAAGGATTTTCATGGCTGTTTCTACAAATGGCTTACAGAAGTTTCACACAGATTCATCCCTCCAAAAATACTATTTTTAAATGGTTTCAATTATGGTTAGAAAATATGTGCTTTTTGTTTTGTAGAAGCACAGGACAGAAACAATTGATAAGTCAGAGGTGGCATTTCCAGTCTTGAAAGTTTGATATTTATTACCTGGAGTTAAAAATGCTTTCTATCCCAAGAAAGGACATATGGTATTCAGGCAACATATAAAGACAGACAGACAGAAACACACATGCACTGTGCAATTGGCTTGAATTAAGAGGAAAATTATTTTATAATGAAACATGGCCAATTGTGCCGATTGAAAAAAAAAACACCACTTTAGTTTAACAACTTCATGTTGTTTTTGCAAGACTAGATGTGTATTGTCATGTGTTTAGAGCTATTAAAGAAAGTAGAAAATTTAATAAAGTGAATCCCAAATGTCCTTAATAAAAAATTAGACAAAATTTTATTTTCAGAGAAAAGAAGACAAAAGAAGATGGCTGCCTCAACATTTCCCAACCATGATGAATTATTTAATAAGGAGCCATCCTTGTTTGGATGGCTTGACCATTGCTTTGCCATAAAGGGTTGTAGTGTGTGCAAGTAAAGAGTTCTAGAAGAAGAAAACAGTAGATTTGGATACCTGTGTTCTCCAGAGTAGTGAATTGATAAGCAGAGCATTCTTAGCTTGGTCCCGCAGATATTCCAGGTCTTTCTTAAAAGGAATGAGGTGAAAATGAAGGAGTTCTTTTCCTTCTTGCTGCAATCATTCCAGAACATGGTGAATTTCTCAGGACATACTTTTCTATTCACCTTGCAACGGGGCAAGGACTCAACTGCGAGGGCAGCCAGAGACCCAGTCAATAAAAAGTTACATTAACATCCTTCAATTTCCTTAGGAAAGAACTGTAACATAAACCATCCCAAACCTAAAAGGATTCACCAGTATTAATATGTTCAGGCTAATTGGCCATATTTGCTCATGTGCCAAATTCCTATGCCCAGGGCATAGAAAACACTGTGCTATTCTCAGGCAACTAACCAAACTTTTTACTTAGAAAGCAAGCTTTTAGGTAACACCTATTGCAAATATCATTTGGGTCCCCATAATCTTACTTCAGGAGAAATATTGATAGATTGACAAATACTCAAGAAGTAATTTTTGGCTAGAAGTCAGGAATTGGCAAGAGTCAACAAAAAGCAGTGAGATGGCACCTAAGCTACATGATGAGTAGGATTTCTTTCTTAAGTCTTTCTGGTTTTTAATTCATGATGGAACACCCAGAAGGACAAGAAAGATTTGGGATTTGAAGCAATGTTGGTTATAGCCCTTTGAAAATAGTTTGTCCATAAATGTTTTCCCAGCAAGCTCAACCAAGTTTATTCTTCTATGGTTTTTATTTATCCTTTATAATAGCATCAGTGTTATTGGTTTTATTCAACAGAAGAAAACTATGAATTTTTAAAAGAATTGATCTTTCCTAAGAAATTCATCCAGAGCGCTTTAGAAAAATAACCCACTTAGCTGAAAAACAAAGTAGCTGCTATGATAATTAGATTTATCTATTATGTTTGTTATCTGATATTTCCTAAGCTGAATCTCACCCCAGAGAGCTTAGAATCTCGGAGTGAAAAAATAAAATAGTCTTACTGGTCTCTTTTTGTTTAAAATTAAAAAGCACCTTTCTTTTCCCATCTTGTAAAAATACATGTTTAGTGCAGCCAATTGAAAAAAATAAATAGAAAAGTCAGAAAATGCATTAGCATTGCCCAAACTCCCATTATATACAGCTACTATTAACATTGAACTATAAATATTTATAGAAAATAACATAACTATATATATTTAACCAAAATAGGCTCAAACTGGAAGATTGTTTTATGACCTGTACTGCTTTTTTCCTTCACATTTTTAAAAATTTTTTTTTATTTTTCTATAATGTAATTTTAAGGGCTTTACAAAATTCCCTTACATGATTGTAATCCTCTATTATTAGATATATCACCTATTGTGATAGAAGTATGATAAACATCTTTGTGGATACATCTTCCTCTGCAGACTATTTCCATAGACTAAATTTCTAAAAGAGAATGTGTGTGCCTGGAACTTTTTCTAAGAGTTTGATACATATTGCCAAATTGTATATATTTACAGCACATAGCAGAGTGTCAGAGGTGCCCATTTCCTTGGATTTTGTTGGCAATGGCCATTACATACTGCTTTAGTCCATTGCTGCGGCTATAACAAAATGCCTTAGATTGAGTAATTTATAAATAATGGGAATTTGTTTCTCACAGTTCTGGAGGCTGGGCAGTCCAAGGTCAAGGTGCTGGAAGATTTGGTGTCTGGTGACAGCTGCTGTCTACTTCCAAGATGGCAACTTTTTGCTGCATCCTCACATGGTGGAAAGGGCAAAAGAGACAAACATTTTTGTCCTCAAAAGGCAGAAGAGATGGAAAAGCCGGTCAGTTCCCTGAGGGCTCTTTCATACAGGCATTAATGCAGGCAGGACCATCATGGCCTAATCACCTTCCAGAGGCCATACTTCCTAACACCATCACCTTGGGGTTAAAGTTTCAACATGTGAATTTTGGAGGAACACATACATTCGAACCACAGTGACACATATTCTGATCTTTACAAAGTCAATGGGCAAAAAGATATTTTACTATTGTTCTACTTAGTCATTTCTGTTTTTTCTTTTCTAATTTGCCCCTTCATGTTACCTGTGTTTTTTCTGTGGCTCGTATTCACAAAAGCTTTTGAATACCGTCATGCAAATAAGTGGTGCATAAACACATCCAGATAGCACAGACACTGTTTGTCAGTGAGACGAACTGCATGAACTCAGGTACTTAATTTAATTGCCATCTTAAGTATGGAAAGAGAGTGTGATAAGAAGTGATGAAACTGTGGTAGGGCATCAGAGCCTGTAACGGCAACTTTAATGAAGGAGAATTGAGGCATTTTTGTATGGTGGATACTTTCAAACTTCCTTTAGTTATCCATCAACCATCTGCCCAATCAAGCAACCGTACCTGTGTACTCTCTGCGACTTAGTGAAATAGGAGGTTATGAGGAGAGAATAACAGTGCTGATGAAAAATTTACACTTAAAAGCCAACATGTTAAATGTTTATTTTAGGTCCATTACCCCAAAGATGCTCTGGAGATGCCTCCTGGAATCAAAGAAAAAGTGACTCCTCTTTCTACAGTCCCTGAGTTTATGCTTAGGCTGCTGATGAGTAACTATGATGGGAAAACCACAACCTTAAAGCATGTATATATCCCTAGAGCATCCGTTTTTTTCTGAATTTTATCTACTGGGTAAATAAACTCAGGGGGTGAGGGGCAGGAGAGAGAGAGAGAGAGAGAGATGCAGGCAGACATTAAAAAAAATATGAGAACAGTGAAAAATACACTAATATCTGGAAATTTTAAACAGACTACTTTGGCATTATTAGAATCATGCAGTTTACAATGTGAGCTCTACAGATAAGAGATTTTTTGTGATATGTGAATATTACATGAATCTTAAAAATTATTTTTATTCAGGTGATTCTATGTACTAGAGATAACTAGTTACATGACCATTAAAATAGCAAACATGGTCAAGTGCTATTTATAGGTCCAATACTTCACAATATTACCCCAAGAAAATCCTGATGAAACCCTACATGAATAGTATCTTTATTATTATTTCCACTTACAGGTTTAAAAAACAATCAAACAAACAAAACTGAGGGTTGGAAAGGGAAATTAAGAAGTAAATCCAGAACTCACACTGACATGTAACTGCCAATATGCCTCAGTTCTCAGGTCAATGGTGTCAGCAGAGAGGAAACACAGTGTCAAGAAGCGCTTATACCTTTAGAAGTAGATCATTGAACTGAAAAACAGATGAGCAAGAAAGAGCTTTATATCCGCAAAGTAAGACCATTTGCAAATAATGAAGTATTTATGCGTATCTAAGAACCATTCTTCCTCTTCATCTTTCATGTTTGATTCTAAAATATCGCCAGAAAGACATACAAATCCTGCAAATGCTGTACCCCTAAATCTCCAAAGTCAGCAAGACAGGAAAAATGTTAGAAGGTGATCAGGATTATTCATCTTGCTTCCTTTCTGTTAAATCAGTCATTGGGCTAGTATGAGTGGATGGAAAAAACCTCATAATCCTCAGGTGTGTCATTAAACTCGTAAATTGCAAGATTTCTAGGACATTTTATATTACAGTTGACACTGCTCCATGGTATGTTCAGGGACTTTTTCCAAGAGAAGCCACTCTCTGAACATTAAAATGGCCTTTAACACTTTTTATATTACAGAAAAAGAAACAGATTCAGCTTCTTAGTTATGTAGTTAAGTCGTACCCAAGTTTCAGTTAACTAAGAATCCACTATTGCTTCTCATGAAACCACTATCATCTCCCTGTGGAGCCAGAACCAGTAACTCCTACTTGCCAATTATTTCTACTTGTACTGTCTGACTTTTATAACTCATAGGCCTGGAGAGTCAGACTTCAGTTTTCAATTATATCAAGCTAAATTTAAAAAGGAAGGGAAAAAGTGTGGTTTGAGTTTGCAAAGTTTATTGATTTATCAAGTTATCAATCTAGAAATGATAGAGTTTTTTTCAGTTGACCAAAATCATTTGACATGTATTTTTAAATGAGGTAAATAAATGACACTTATTAATCTTATACCTAAAAACAATCTTTTGCTATATTTTGAGGGTAAAATAAAGGCTATCATTTTTCAATGTACAAATCAAAATCCCCTGAATTATTAGACATTGAGATGCTCCTATTTTCTGGGAATTCTCACAGTATATTTAGACAGTGACACATGAAACAGCTCTTCTTTAAATGTTGCTACACGTTCTTGTTTAACTAATAGAGATGGTCTCTCTCCAACTATATTGTATGCACTCCTAACATTAAGAAATATGCTTCCTAGTGTTGTGATAAACCCACAGCACCTACCTCTTTTACTACCACATAGTACCATCTAAACAAGGCATGGCAGAGAAGTATTAAAGTCTTCAAATGTTTTACAGTATGAGGATCTTCCATCTTCCTGGCAAAAGAAATCATTACTATATATTTGGCTGTTGCTGCATTTTAGATATAAATCTATTTAATAGCTTCCTAAAGCTGAGGTCAGCAAATTTTCCCTGTAGAGATTCAAATAGTAACCATTTCAGGTTTTGAAAACCATACAGTCTACATCACAACTATTCAACTCTGCTGCTGCAAGAGCAAAGCAGTACATAGACTAGGGAGCATGCATGTATGCATGTAATGGGTGTGTTGATGAGCACTGTTTCAGGCAGAGTAAAAGGCCCGAGAACACACAGTTGAGAGAGAGTGCGGGTTTCACTCAAGACACTGAAAGTGTGTGGGAGAGAGATTCAGGCCGAGACGGCTGGGGAGGATGGTCAGGGCTGAATCACAAAGGGCTGTACTCGACACGTTTGGGTTTTCATACCAAGGGCGATGGGAAGCCCCTGAAGAGTTGTTTAAGCAGAGAAATAACAGTCTTACTTGTGGCCTTAAAAAAGTCCATTCTGGGCACAATGTGGAAAACACACATGAGAAGAAGAGACAGGGAAAATTGGAAGCAGAGAAGAACAGAGGAGAACAGGCCTGGTGTTTCCATTTTCTTTGTGAAATAGGAAACCTCACCCTAAGCCGGGGCGGAGGCTGTGAGAGAGTCTCAAATAGGTGCTGCTGTTAACAGGACACAATGCTACCTGGAGAAGTTGAAAAGAATGCCAGGTGGCCCTGAGGACACTGTCTAGGTGTGACCACACACTTTCGGAGGAAGGACCACACACTTCTCTTTGGCTGTGTGGTGACTGTCCTCCAGAGATCAAACACCAGCACCTTAACTGATGTGTAAAATACTTCTCATAAATTCACTTTTATTTATTTGTAATGCTCTACTAGAACTTGATTGAAAGGATTCAATTATTATGAGATTTATTTTTGTTTTATTATGTTTAATAATAAAATCTAATCTGCGCCTCACTTGTGTAATGAGAGAACTGAACACATAACAAATAGAGCACACGCTTAGGACGCTGGTACGCACCTTCAGGTCCCTGTATGCCACAAACATCCTGTGGCAGTAATCCACCACCAAGACCACCTGAATAAGGAGAGACAGAAGGGTCAGTTCTCACAGGGGCAGATGCGTAATTAAGATGAAAATAACTTCATTAATGTTCACACGTGCAAAATACTCAGTGAGCACTCAATGTGTGGATTTCTAAAAGCAATTTTCTTATGCTTTCAACTTTTCAATCTGGAGAAATTCAGGGGTGAGGGCAAGAAGAGACAGGTGAGGATGTCGTTCCTGTTCTCTCCAGTTTTAACTGCAAGTTTCTTTTTGGACTCTTCCTGCTGACATTCCGCTTGTTTTTGAGCGTGACGCCAGGATCCAACCAATCGCCTGCATCTGGAGGACCCTGGCTGCCCCCAGGCCCAGGGCCAGATGGCTCCGGTGCAACCTTCCCATGACTGTGTAACCAACTGAAAATCAAACTATGGATAGTTAATAGACTGACTTCACTCTCTGAGGGTCAGGTTCCTCTTCCTTAAAATGGAGGAATGAATGTTGTAATGTATATGAACTATGAATAGTACTATGTGCACTATTAATAGGGATTCCTCCCACTTTCTGCAAATAGTGTGCTTCAGTCAAGTTGCAATTATTCCTATGGTTAGCACTGTTAATTAAACAGTTGTTTTACTGAAAAAAAGAAAGACATGAATAGACATCTCTAAAGAAGACATACAAATAGCCAACATGTATCTGAAAAAAATGCCCAACATCACTAATCATCAGGGAAATGCAAATCAAAACCACAATGAGATACCATCTGATGCCACTCAGAATGGCTATTATTAAAAAGACAAAAATAACAGATGCTAGTTAGGATGTAGAGAAAGGGAACTCTTATATTCTGTTGGTGGGAATGTAAATTAGTACAGCCTCTATGGAAAACAGTATCAAGATTTCTCAAAACAACTAAAAATAGAATTACCATATGATCCAGCAATCCCACTACAAGGAAAAGCAATCAGTAAGGGATACTCCCCCATGTTTATTGTAGCACTATCCACAATAGCTAAGAAATGGAATCAACCTAAGTGTCTACAAATGGGTGAATGGATAAAGGAAATGTTGTACATATAGACAATGGAATACTATTCGGCCATAAAAAAGAACAATGAAATCATATCATTTGCATAAACATAGATGGAACTGAAGGTCATTACGTTAAGTAAAATATGCCAAGCACAAAAAGACAAATACTGTGTGTTCTCATTCACATGTGGGAGCTAAAAAAGTTGATCTCACGAAGGTAGAGAGTGAAATGATAGATACCAGAGGCTGGGACTGGTGGGGCGGGGATGAAGAGAGGTTGATTAATGGGTACAAGCATACAGTTAGATAGAAGCAGTAAGTTCTGATGTTTGACAGCACAGTAGGGTGACTATAGTCAACAACAATGTATTTTATACTTCAAAACAGCTAGAAGAGAAGACTTGAAATGTTTCCAACACAAAAATGATAAATACTTGAGGTGGTAGATACCCTAAATACTCTGACTTGATCATTGCACATTCTATGCATGTAACAAAATATCACATGTACACCATAAATATGTACAAATATTATGTCTCAATAAAAAAAGAGGGAAGACACAAATAGACACCATTAGGAAATTTAAGGGGCAAATTACAAATATGAAAATTTTAGAATTATTTGCAAATCGTATGGAGGGCATTTTAAAATGCATTAAAATGTAGAAGGGATAGATTATTTCCTAGGAAAATACAAGTTTCCAAAATCCATTATCTAGGCTCATCATCATCATTTTGTGCTGTAAAAACAGAGGCAAGAGAACTAGAAAGTAAATCATATTTTTTAAAAAGTCACCCCTCTCTTGTCCTAGTTCTTTCGTTCATAAGAATAATAAAGCAGCTTAAAAACCTTTTATCCCTTAAAGACTCAGTGGTTTATTCACCACTAACTAGTCAGAGTGCTTTTCTATACTATATAAAATCTAAATATTTAAATGTATAATTTCCGACAATCATTTCACCATCTGAAATTATATTGAAATATACATACACAAATGCCTTTTATATCATAACTGAATCTTTTAATGAAAGTAAAGGAGTGACATTCTAAAGTGCACATGTAATTGGCATCACAGAACTTTTCTACTGTTACAATCCTGGGTACAATTCTGAGTGTGCTTTGCACAGATTACCAAGTGTAGACAGATAAATGTCTAGGAAAAAGGAAGAGGCTTTCAGCTTCTCCAGTGATTGTTAACATAAAAGTAAAATTTATATCTTGCATTTGGGAAAAGGAATCTATCATAAAAGCAGAGACACCAACGCCACAACACATCAAGCAAAAAGCTAGTCATGCATTCACTTTAACCTGTAAAATAAAGTTCAAATTTTCAATAGGAACAATTGAAATATGTGAAAGAGAAAATGCTAGAACACACTCATGCTCTAGTACTTTATTACATAGTAAAGTAGCAAAAGGGGAAGCTTATCGGATGTCTCCAAGGTAAGCTGTACCTGAAAATTCCCATCTCCTTCCATCTGAGACTAAAATCCAGCATCCCATTTAGATTGTTATGCTCTACAATGCTTGTTTGAAGATTGGCAATCAAAATAGCTTTTAAGAAAAGAAGGAATCTCAGTTCTTCCGTATGGTGATTTCCCTTAGATATGGAGACAAGAAATTTAAAAATAGATTACTTAAGAAGATAAAGGTTCAAAAATCAGCCCCTTTCCAGGAATCTTGACCTTAACATCTCACAAATTTAATAACAAGAATTGCCATTCCCCTTTTACAGATGAATGGATGAAATCAGAAATCAAATAAAGAGGTATGCTTATTATGCAATTCCTTTACTGTGATGGGAAAGTTGGGAGGGAAGTGGGCACACTTGAACAGCCCAGTCTATGCTGGGGTAGCTCCTGAGTCCAGGAGCTCTCTATGGGCTCCCACCTCAAAGTACTTACAGTGGGCTGGCAGTTCTGTGCAATCTAGTCCTGCCTCACTGCCTCTCTGATCTCATCTCCACTCTCCAGGTCTCCTGCAATTATATGCCTTAGGGACTTTGCACTGTCTCTCCCATTTCCCTAAGACTCTTTTCTCCATACATATTTTGGGCCACTCACCTCTTTCTATTCTTTGTTCCAATGTCACTTTACTGGTGTGGTCCCTCCTGTCTATTTATAATCACAGCTATCTGGCTGGGTACGATAGCGCATGCCTGTAATCCCAGCACTTTGGGAAGCCCAGGCAGGAAGATCACTTGAGACCAGGAGTTCAAGACCAGCCTGGGCAAAATAGTGAGATATCATCTCTACAAAAAAATTTAAAAAATTAGCCTAACGCACTGGCATGTGTCTATATAGTCCCAGCTAAAAAGGAGGCTCAGGCGGGAAAATCGCTTGAGGCCAGACTTCAAGGATGCAGTGAGCTCTGATTGCACCTATGCACTGCAGCCTGAGTGACAGAGCAAGACCCTGTGTCTTAAAAAATAATCGCAACCACCCATTTTTCAATTCACTCTCTGCATCCCAGTCTCTTTGCCCTGCTCAATTGTTTCACTTTGCATATAGTTTTTTCTTATATATTATATAATTGTTGTTTTTTCTTGTTGTTTGCCTTAGTTAGGGTTTCCCTCAAAGCAGAGCCTAAGACAGGTCATTTATCTAGGAAGTGATTCCAGTCGTCAAGGATTGAGACAGAGAAGGAGGAAACACAAGTGGAAAAGGGCATGATCAAGGTCACTGCTGAAGACAACTGGTGTTTGATGACGCAGGGATTTCTGTGATCATAGTAGAGCATGCCTCTCAGAGGTGTGTCCCTGAAGGAAGAGAGGTTGCAGTATTTATCTCTGGCTCATATACCCCACTAGTTGTTCAGGCCATTGGAGTCATTACCATCCTTTCTCTTCTGATCAGTCTCCCACAGGTAGAGTAGTCCTCAAGGAAGAAAGTGAGAGACATCCTGCAGGTACTGGTTTCCTGGTGGAGATGAGGCTGCACCTGCTGGGACTCCTTCCACAGGTGCAGCTGCTATCAAAGGCTGGCCAAGGAGGGTACTGGGAACCCAAGACATTTGCTAAATTGCTCATGATCTGGAATCTCCCATGTGAGAGTAAGCTCCTGAACAGACAGCATTTTTATCTCTTCTGGGATGGTAGCTCAAGCACCTAAACCAGGGCTTGGCACATAGTAGCTATTTAATAAATACTTTCGAATGTTGAATGAACTCCAGGACTATTGTAATGCATATAACTAGGGTACTAGTATTAGTATCAAATCATAAAGAAAATGTTCAGGGCAAGTCAAGGCACCATGTCACCAGAGCCAGTTGCCCTTGAACCAGTATAAATCCAGAGCCTAAAAGGAACCAGTTACTAGGGAGCTTATAGCATGGAGATTGAAAACCTCTGGGGCTGATGTTGGCCTGACTTCTGCCTTCGCCCAGGGTGAAGGACTTCAGTAGATTTTAATCTTGTGGGATAGGAGGGAAGGGGTCTGTCAGCTACGGGCTGAAAAAAGAGATGTTGCTGGTAGTTATTAGCTCATCTATAGATCAGTTATCTTTTAAACTATACTGACTTTTGCCTCTAACTAAGCATTTCGAAAACTGCTTTTGAACCTTTTTTTTTTTTTGCAACAATAAGGCTTTCATAAAGACACAATAAGTTGCAAGAAAGAAATGTCACACATTTAACCACCCTTTCCTTTGATCATTGGTATTTTAATCTTCCACTCAATGATATTAACATATGCATTCATTATTTTGCTATTTTGGTTGTCTCCCCATACAACTTTAAATCTTACTTTTACTCAAACACAAGAATGTCCTTTTCAGTGTTTCCAAAGTTAGAAAAGAAAAGAAAGAAAAAAACCCTAAAGCCTATTTACAGCCAATACATTAAAAGAGGGATTTGATTCATTTTCGAAGGAGAGGTTTATAGTAGAGAAATGTGACCATTTCAGTTGGCAAATGTTTTCACTGAATTACGGAAATCTTCAAAGAAAGAGAAATTCCCCCACTCTATTTAAAACCTTCATAACGGACCTCCCACAAATGATAACTTCTTTAAAGTAGAAATTCCCCTAAAGATGTACAAATCTTCAAAAACGAATACCCCTCAAATGATTAGAACCTTACCAAACTCCATCTGGATTTGAGTTCCAATAATAAGGGTCAGAACCTTGTCCATACCTAGTAAAAAAAAAAAAAAAAGAACACTGTAAGAAAGCACATTTTTTAGTATTTCCAGATGTAGATGGAACATTTTTCGTTTTGAAATACAATGAGAAAACTTTTTCATGCTATTTTGGAAACGATATATAGGCCAAAGCAGGCAAAGCCTGAAAGTGGTCAGGCCAAAGAGACCTTAAAACAGGTGAGTTTGAATTCAGGGTTAGAAACCATTGGCGTCTCTTCTATCCTCTGCCCACATAATTTTTTAAAGCTAATTTTCATTGGTCAGAACGTTAATATCAGGTAAACATTTTGAAGTTGGGTTCAACTATAACATGATGAGTAAAAAGTAGCTGAGAGACAATGAAAATGAAAAAGTTGCAGTGAACATAAACAAAAGCACAAAAGTATTAAAAAGCCATAATTTGTCCCTTTTGCTTAAGGTTGCTTTGGCTATTTGGGCTCTTTTCTGGTTCCAAATGAAGCATGGAATTATTTTTTCTAGATCTGCAAAAAATGACATTGGTAGTTTCATAGGGATTGCATTGAGTATGCAACATCACTTTATCAGACTTCAAGCTATACTACAATGGTATAGTATTCAAAACAGCATGGTACTGGTATGAAAACAGAGACACAGACCAATGAAACAGAACAAAGAACCCAAATATAAAACCATCCTCATATTGCCATCTGATCTTTGACAAAGTAGACATCAATATACACTGAGGGAAAAGAATTCCTATTCAATAAATGGTGCTGGGAAAATTGGATAGTCACATGTAGAAGAGTGAAACAGGATTCATATCTCTCACCACTCCCAAAAATTAATTCAAGATGAATCACAGACTTAAATCTAAGACATGATACCATAAGAATTCTAGAAGAAAATGTTGGAAAACTCTTCTAGATATTGGCCTAGGCAAAGAATTTATGAAGAAGACCCCGAGGGCAATCACAGCAACAACAAACATGAATACATGGGACCTTATTAAATTAAAAAGCTTCTGCACAGCCAAAGAAACAGTCAACAGAGAAAACAGACAACCTACAGAATGGGAGAAAATATTCACATGTTATATATCCAATAAAAGACTAATAACCAGACTCTACAAAGAACTCAAGCAAATCAGCAACAAAAAATCAAACAACCCCATTAAAAAGTGGGCAAAAGACATGAACAGAAGCTTTTCAAAAGAAGATAACTAATGACCTATAAGCATATGAAAAAATGCTCAACATCATTAATCATCAGAGAAATGCAAATCAAAACCACAATGAGATATTGCCTAACCCCAGTGAGAATGGGTTTGATCAAAAAGTCCCAAAACAATAGATGCTGGCATGGATGCAGAGAGATAGGAACACTTGTACACTGTTGGTGGGACTGTAAACTAGTGCAATCTCTATGGAAATAGTATGGAGATTCCTCAAAGAGCAAAAATTAGACCTACCATTTGACCCAGCAATCACACTACTGGGTATTTACCCAAAAGAAAAAAAGTCATTTTATCAAAAAGACACTTTCACTATAATGTTTATTGCAGCACAATTCACAATCACAAAAAAGTGGAATCAACCCAAGTGCCCACCAATTCATGAGTGGATTAATAAAGTGTGGCATATGTATACCATGGAGTACTACTCAGCCATAAAAAATTGAATGAATACCTTTTGCAACAATCCAGACGGGGCTGGAGACCATTCTCTTAAGTGAAATATCTAAAGAATGGGAAAACAAACACTACATGTACTCACTATTAAATTAGAACTAATAGATTAGCACTCATGTGCACAGATGGAAGTAAAATTCAATGGAAATTGTGCAGGTGGGAGGGGAGGAGAGGGGATGGGTAACCCGTTAACACCTAACAGGTACAATGCACACTATCTGGGTGATGGGCACACTTATAACTTTGACTCAAGCAGTACAAAAGCAATCCATGTAACCAAAACATTTGTATCCATATAATATTCTGAAATAAAAATAAAGTAAAATAAATTTCTATCTTTGATAAGGAAAAAAGCCATTATTTACACTGAAACACACATGCAAAGCCACAAGCACACACACACCTCCTGATCTTTTGATAAATTGCTCATCTGTGTTTGTTTAGTTTTGCACACACTTTGCAAAGATGAAGACAAAACAGCAGCTCCATCTTGCTGCCTCTCAGCACATACAAGTCTCTGCTGAGTGGCTCTTTACCATGGGTGAGAAAACGTGCAGAGGTCTTACTCCCCACTGAATGCCCACGCTTGACAGATGTCCACCAGCACCAAAGACGCATTATACGTATCCACTTATCCTGACACCATTTTTCTCCAAAACACTCCTCAAACAGATACAATTGGAAATAAATGGGAGAAAAACGTGCTTGCATACAAACGTATGAATTATGTGCCTATAAAAAGAATAGTTTGGTGTCTACATCACTATCATGCTTTTGTATTGTTTTAGTGTGTTTTATTTTTGGAGTTTTAGGATTTTAAGTTTTGTTTTTGTTTTTTTAATCGGCATTTGGGTTTCTGTTTTTATTTTTGTTAGCGCTACATTCTTATATCTACTTTCCTCAAGATTGTCATATTCTGAAGGCATTGCCATGCCTAGGATTCTCCTCTAAAATCAGTGTCCAGGCACAACTTGCAGGGACTTAAAACCCGACACTCAACAGGTGTCCTTAGTCTCAAACTTACATCAAGATCTCCCAAGGCAGGGACCATTACTGAAGCAAATTTATAAAATAGGAGCAAAAGTCCTCAGTCTTTCTCCTTGAACAAAACCATTTAGACGGGATTAGAAGTTAAATCTCACAGGGGCCTTTTCTCTGGCCCTTAGCTTACTCCTTCGTGAATTCTATTCATTGAACATTGAATATACAAACTAGTCTAGGGCAGTCAGCAAAGGCTTCCCGAGGAGAAACAGAGCTGAGTCCTCAAACCTGAGTAGGCTTTCTCTGGGCCAGCAGAGTGGGTGGGCAACGGAGGTGGTACACCTTCATGGTACCCCAAATTATTTCCCCCCTTCCTCAACATAAACCCTTTCCTCCTGAATTAGGGATAATAACAGTGACAATTTCATATGGTTGTTTTGGGATCAAATGAATCAATAAAGATATAGGCCGGGCGCGGTGGCTCACGCCTGTAATTCCAGCGCTATGGGAGGCCGAGGCGGGCGGATCGTTTGAGCTCAGGAGTTCGAGACCAGCCTGAGCAAGAGCGAGACCCCGTCTCTACTAAAAATAGAAAGAAATGATTTGGACAGCTAAAAATATATATAGAAAAAATTAGCCGGGCATGGTGGCTCATGCCTGTAGTCCCAGCTACTCGGGAGGCTAAGGCAGGAGGATCGCTTGAGCCCAGGAGTTTGAGGTTGCTGTGAGAGAAGGCTGATACCATGGCACTCACTCTAGCCCGGGCAACAGAGTGACACTCTGTCTCAAAATAAATAAATAAATAAATAAATAAATAAAGATATAGTGTTTAGGATTATGCAGGGCATATAGCAAATGCTTGAAAACTGTTAGTTATTTTTACACAACTGTATCTCTGACCCAAAGATCCTGCCTCCTAGTCCTTCCCTTGCCCTCGGTCCCATCCGCTACCTTGAGTAGCTTCCTTCTTCACAGAGTCTTCCTTCCTGTCACCTCAGAAAGAGGATACTGTTCTCCATTTTGCACGGCATTTAGAAATGAGTTTGAATTGCATTTCTTCTGTTTCATTCATCTTGCACTTGGCATCCTTCCAATCCCAAGGTTACTGATGCAGTGCTTTCAGCAAGGTCGAGTCCATGTGCACACGGGTGCTGAGCCAGTGGAGATGGCTCCCACCAGCTCAGGAGAGCCAATTACTAAATATTCGTGAATTTTGTGAACTGGTGTTCATCTATCAGTACCCAGAAATGGGCCATAGTGCTGTGGTGGGAGTATTTACACCATGGAAATTGGCAAATGCTACCAACCAAGACTTTGCTTTGTTGCTGTTGTTTAGAGCTTTGTGAGAGGCAGTCTACCAGCACACCACCCATCCTGAGCCTGTCTGTCCACCTCATTCTTCATCTAGTGACATTCTCTCTTTGCCAGCACTAAATCTTGCCACCACCCCAGCTCCTCAGCTTTGGAAGATCTCTCAGACACTGATTTTTCCAGGCCCTGCTGTGTCACCTGGAAAATTTGAGGTGGGGCCTCTTCGAGCCTAGAGACAAAACAACAATTCACCTTCAGCCAAGGCCAACCCTGCAAGCAGAACTAGGAAGCCTGGCAGGAAATGGGGGCTAGGAAGGGAGAGGGGGAGGATGTGCCCTCCACAATAGGAGATCCTGAAAGCATGACTGGGGAAGAGGTTCCATACCAACCTTCAGACAGTCCTGAGAACTAGATCAGCTTCTGGTCCTGGATCCAAAGCTTGATGCAGGAAAGGACCACAAATAAGCCATTGGCTTTCTGATATCAGGCATTTCCCAGTGCTGAGCTCTGTTTCTTAGTCCCCATCTCTGGACAGGGATCCCAGTTCTCAAGAGAACCTATAAAAAGAACCCAGAATAGAGCTGAGAAATATATTGGGATATACCTTTGCTCCTCTCTTTCCTCCTTGGGCCCTTTGAGGAGTTACTCACAAACCCTCCACTCCTGAGTCTCACTCTCCCTACCCCTGCCCCTGTGATGCCCCTGAGTAACACAAGACCTTAAAAAAAAAATCAGTGTTTCCTGTCACTTTGTTTCCTACAAGAAACTCAGGGTGTTTACAAAGTCGATGGCTACCTGGCACCGCAGTGGCTTGAGCTCTCTGAGCATCAAACAAAAATGTCACCGTCAAGACACGCTTATTTTCCTTGTTTGTTTATTATCCATTTTTGTTTATCTCCAGTTTTGCAATTATTTGTGCAGTTCAAAATATGTGACATGTTTTCCCCTGATCAAAATAGTAGATAAGGAAAATTTTTAGAGTAAAATCTAGACAGGAACACAATCAATTCACCAATTAAGAACTGTCCCAAATTTTCATCTGGGAGATAACAATAGAAAAAAGGTTTTTGAAGGTGAATAGCCAAATGTTAAATTTCACTATGGTGGTTTTATTTTTACCTGGATATTTTAATTCTTTCACTGAATTAACCAGATCATCGAGTTCAACATCTCTTCCTTTCCCCAACTCCCTATACGTTAAAAACTTAGGCAGTCCGTTGTGCCCAGCCCCTCTCCTGGCTGATTTGTGGCAGACGATGTAGTGATGCAGGTTAGATGTTTGTCTCGGCCTCAGGCTGTTTGTCCGGAGCCGCCCCTGCTGGCCGCTGCACCGCGTCCCCAGGCTTTGCCAGGCGGTCCTGTTTGCACTGAGGCACCAACTGTTTTTCCTGGCAGAGCCTCCGTGGAGGCAGCAGTCCTGGTTCTCTTTCAGATGTGGGATTTTTCAGAAACCATGCGAGCAGGTACATGTTTGGTTCCAGAAGTCTGTATGGCTTGTAGGTTCCTCAGTACGTTTTTGTACCCTCTGCCAGGAGGACCAGAGGAGAACAGGGTCTCTGCCCCTAATCAGCCTCACAAAGACATCTGACCTAATTCTGAAACCTATGTGGGATTTAACTGCCAAGGGCTCCCTTCTAGAAAGAAAGGACTCTTTGGTTTTTTGAGGATTTCTTCAGTCTCTTTGTTGGGAGAGATGTCCCTAGTTTCTTCTCATTGTCTCGCGGTCTCTGCCCATGCATCCCACAGCTCCCTCCAGCTATCCTCCTCCCTGGCATAGTGGTTCCAAAGTGGCCCTTGCTGATTAAGCCCAGAACTTCCCAAATCCCACGTCCATGCAACAAGCAACTCAGATGAACAAGTAATTTTCAGACCCCCTCCTTGACTCTAAGCCTGCACTCTAAAAAGAAGGCACGTGAAAAAATTATTCCTGGATTTGATTTTTAGAAACTGAATTGTTCCCTCAAAGTAATAAATGCTGTGTAGACTCTCTGGAGTAATTCAAACAAAATTAGCCTTTGTCACGCATATACTTCTGCTATGCCAGAACCTGCTATAGGAAACTCCTTTTGAGAGGGCATAACTCAAGCCTCAGCTGATTTTGAGATTTCAAACTGTTACAAATCAGTGATAGAGAAAAGTGTTTATTGGGGATCTTTGGTTGCAAACAACAGGAAGCAACTTTGTCTAATTTATGCCTGAGAGTGGGAATTTATTGGCAGGATGTCATGGAGCCCACAGCCTGGATGGAAGACCAGGGAACTAAATCGGAACAAAACAGGACCAGAGTAAGATATAGGGAAATGCCAGACATCCAGACAGCAGGAGCTAATTGATCACCTCTTGTATGTTCTTGGAATGAATAAAGTCCAGCCATTTTCCTCTCTGTTAGAGACCCTGCATGCCAGAAGCAGGAGTCTGACTCAGGCAGAGCTCTTGGCAGCTCCCTGATTTTTCTGAGGCAATAAGAAGAAAGATCTAGAGGTTGGGACTTTGGAGACCCCACCTGCTTCCGTGGTGGAGGAGGGAGTTGCCTGGATTTGTCTCATTCCAAGAAAGATAATTTCCCAAAAGGAATTCAGTTGGGGTGTTGTTAGGAAGGGGAAACAGATGGTGGGCAATTGTAACCAAAATGACATATGTCCACCAGAACCAAACACTAGGCTTCCCAGACGCCCCAGCACAGAAGGTTACATGGAAGGTTAACTCTACTCTATGAAGCATCAGCCTCCCATTGCTGGGGCCTCAGGAGAATAGAAGTCGTGCTCTGCTTGGCCAACACTGTCAGTGAGAGCTACTTTTGTGTCTGCTGGATGTCAAGCACTGCACTGGCCACTTGAATGGCACGTTGGATGACTAGGTCTGGGGCAGTGCTTACACATGGAACACAAGAGGCGAGTAGACAAAATAAACAGAGAAAGCAAGTCCAATGTACATTAAGAGGCAGGGGCAGGGCAGGATGACAGAGTCCATGAGGAACGGTGGGGCAATCCAAAGGGATGCCTCAGAGGATATGGAATTGGTGCCTCCATTTTTTAGAAAAGAAAGAGATTCATGTCCCTGACTGGCCACAATGAAGAGAGGGTGTACCATGGCTTGGGGCAAAGTGTCAAAGGTAGGAGAATAGAGCCTGGGGTAAGTCAAGGCTCCAAGAGTGGGTTGGCAAAAGGTAGAACTGGAGTTGACCCAAAGTTGTGCTCTCAACAGGTTAATAAGCAAAGCACTCTTGGGGAGAGGAATTACCAGACATTCAAGCCCCACTGAGTCAGACGGGAGGCTCAAGTTCATTATATCTCATCAACTCAGGCAAATTAGCGAAGCCTTTTTGCTTCACAACTTTATAAGATTCTCAGCCAAGGGAATGTAACGCTTTTTTCTTGCCCTGAAACTAGCCATTTGGGGCAGCCACAATAAAATCACAGCATTCGTCATCAGCCCACTCCCAACCTCCCCCAAAAGAAAAAGAAAAAAAAACATAATTGCTGATATTACTATTTTGTGCATTGGATAAGGGTTTCCAAAAACAATAACAATTAATTTTCTTTGGTGGTGTTAGCCAGAAAACAGTGAGGTGCCAGGTTTCCATGCTCTTCTTAGATCATCTGGCATCTGTGAACAATGGCTGTGAGCAACAAGCCCTTGGAGGCCAGTAAAGCCGTGTTATAACCCCAACTTCAGAGATTTCATATCTTGGCCATTCCACATCACAGCAGGTAGAAAACCCGGGATGGAAAATGTCAGTCTGGATACAAGTTTTCTCCATAGAAATATTGCTTCAACATAGCTGAAATCCTTAGAGATCTTTTCTCTGTAAAGCTTCAAAAACACACGAGCCTTGGCTTTAGATGTCTTTTTGACACCACTCCAGACATATTTAAGAAATGGGTCTAATTTTGAAGAATATATTAGGGCAGCCAACCAAGGCCTAAATGTGGATTAAGCCATCCTGATTTTATGCAAAAAGAATTTAAAAAAAATAAATGCAGCCAAAACCCTGAAATTTCTGAATGCATTTATACTGATCTTCTGTCAGTTTTTAAAGGTTTAAGGCAGCATGAGATAGATGACGTGCAGAATAACCCGGGGCATGAATTCGCCTCTCAGCTTTCTCTTGACTGTTATTATAAAGAGGACCCTAAGTGTAATGGACACAATTTATCTTTACTTTCAAGAGTTTTAGAACCCCATGAAAAGTTTCCTTTAAAAAGTAGCATTAACACGAAAGTTTGCCAGCACACAAGATAGTCTTGCTCTGCTTCCTGAAATGCTAAGCTGATGTTTTGTATTTTTCTAGACTTATTTTTTTCCCCAGTTATCTTTTCTAAACAGAATGCTGTCAAGATGAAGTAGTGAATTTGTTGGATGATAGTTGAGTAACAAAAATGGAACTTTTTGATAAAGGCCATTCTCACTGGAGTTAAGTGATATCTCATTGTGGTTTTGATTTACATTTCCCTTATGATTAGAGATTTTGGTTTCACTGATCATCACCTAAGAGCACATTTAGGAAAACATTAATCGGGTGTCGGGCAGATGTTGGCGGGGGGAGGGGATGGGTGTATACCAACATAATGAGTGCAATGCGCACTGTCTAGGGGATGGACATGCTTGAAGCTCTGACTCAGGGCGGGCGGCAAGGGCAATATACATAACCTAAACTTTTGTACCCCCATAATATGCTGAAATTAAAAAAAATGGGGAAATGTCTCCATAAAGTTGACTTAAAAAAATAACAAGAACAAAAAAGTGATGAATGATTTTGTCACTCCATTGAGCACTTACTATGGAAAGGAACAATGCTGGGCATTGAAAAGAATTTCAAGGAGCTCAAATATAAGCTGTGCAATAAGGTGTGTGTGTGTGTGTGTGTGTGTGTGTGTGTGTGTGTGTGTGTGTGTGTATACATACATACATATATATAAAACAACATGATTTACAAGTACTAAATGCAAGGTAATGATTGCTGTTGTTTCTTGAGCACCTACTAGTAGGCAGGTTCCACTTTATATGCATTGCCTGCTTGTGACACTTGCTGACTGTCAATGCTCCACCCATGCTCTGTGGCACTGTTGTTCCCATGCGTGCCAACCTGCCTTACTGCAACCCCCTTGCAGTTCTCTACTGAGGGTTTTCTACAGGAGCATGCTCAGCTCTTCGCTGGGCAGGTTGTTTGTGCACGGAGTTAACACTTCTGGGAGCAACCTCTGACCAGCAATCTACCAAAGAGTTGGTAGATAATTATGACACTTTCCTTGCCCATTGATGAGATGACTCTGAGGCGGGTTCTGGATGACCCAGGTGTACCCTACATATCTCCCAGAGGGCCCCAGTGGGACTGAGACCTAGCTGCCCACAGTGGTCATTAGCATACCCTGCATCAGCTGCCTCACTCCCCTCCTCTCCTCCTAGTGTTTCCTGAGATCACCTCCCAAATTAACTCCTTAAACCTGAATTCTTGTCTTGGGATCTGTTTTTGAGGCAACCCAAACCAAAACAGCTATTTAATCCTCACAGGAACCCTATGAGTGTTACAAATGAGAAAACTGAGGCTTAAAAAAGCTAAAACAAAAAACCACTTGCACTTCCTATCCATCTTAGAGATCAAGCCAGGGTGGGGTGATGCAAGAGGTGGGAGTTATCAAAACAGGCCCCTCCTGGTTACCTTCGGTCACAATCATTTTCTCCCTAGCACTTACCCAATGCAATTATGTGTTTATACACGAGCTGTTTATTTGGTTATTTATCATAACCCCGACTCTTTCCCCGACTGGACTAGAAACTCTATGAGGACAGAAACCTTTTCTCTATTCTATACCATCTGGTAAACAGTAGTTTATAATTTGCTAAGTTAGCCAATAAGTGAGTAAATTTTACCTTAGAAAGTAAGTTAGACATGTTCCCATAAAGAGGTTCTAAACATAAAAATGATTGAAAACAGAAAATATCAGACATATATGTTCTTTATCATCTTTAAGATTTAGCCCACTGAGAAAGGGAGCCACCCATTTCTATCCCAAGAATTTAGAAGATGAAGAAGCAAATTTGGGCTTGCTGTGATGCCAATATAGTTTCTTACCACCCAGGCTGGGTATGAGGGTGAGACTGGTGTGCCCAAGTGTGAGGTGTGGATAATGCAGGCACACGTAGGGCACGAGAAAGAGCCCCGCTGTGGGTACTCAACAGTGTCCCTGGAGAACTTTTGTCCTCTGGAATAGAATGATCCAGAGGAGCTAAGTCAAGGACAGTGAAGGTCTCTGGCATAGAATTATGATGTCATTGGCTGCACTTTCATGCATGGGTGTGTGGGGTCACTTAAACCAAAAAGACCATTGCGATAAAAATATTAAAATCATGGGGCTGGAGCTCATTCCTTGGTGCTCTCTTATGTGAACTTTACAAAACAGAGGGAGCTGTGTCCTCTCACTTCAAGACCCCTGGTGCTAGCAAGCCCGGACCCCAATAGTGCCTGTTGTGGTGCAGTACACATCTCTTCTCTACCTGGCCCAGGCACCCATCCCCAGTTCTGAGGACTATGGGCTGCTCCAGGGCCTGCATTCCACACTAAGATTGCCCCGGGCCATAGAGAACAGCCTTGCCCAAAGTTACGCCTCCCCACAGGGGCCAGCCCACAACAATGACTGGTTGATATGCGGATTCAAATCCCAGGCCCTCTTACTTCAGTTGGCTCAACTCTGAAGGGCCACCCAAGCTCCAGAGTTCTCCATGCAGGACTAATTTCATGGCCTTCAGACCTCGGCAGTCTCCCAGGCCCCACGCTCAGAAGAACCCCACGCTTGGTTCCGTGCTCTGTTGTCATCTTGAAATTCTTTATAATCTTATTTTTGAATGTGAGTTGTGTAAGTGCAGTCCTCTGAGCCAGTGGAGCACGCACGTGAGCAGAGGAGACAGCACAGCATAGGTGTTCTGCTCTCTTTGCTGCCCCATTCGCAGTGCCCCATGAGCACAGAATTCCAGTGGACCCACGATGAGTTCAGCAAAGCTCAAAGCAAATTACCATTAAGCATCAGATCTACAGCTGAGTAAATGTGGTGCTGACAGCTGCGAGAGGCCATACTTTTCATTCAAACCAAAACTTGCTCCAAATACAGAAAGAAGGCAATGGCATTCTAAGCAGCATGAACAACCAACAAGCCCTACCATACCCTTTCAACTTCCTGTGTGAGCCAACCATGTTCAGATGGTCACTTTTGCTTTCAGTTCTTCATTACTCATCAGTGTGACAAAGGTAGAGAATATTGGCAGAATATGCACACATCAAAAAGGGAAATAAAATGAGTTGAGTTAGTTTTGTGCAGTGCTTTCATTTTTGCTGTTCTGGTTAGAATGAGAGACCTGTGCATGCATGGGCAATAAAATACAAAATGTGCATTTTGGTGATTCTCCATACAAGTTAAATGTTCTTACATTTGTGTTTAAAACTAGCAGTGCATAATATAAAGATAAATGGTAAAATCCATGCTAATAATTTAAATCTTTAATTTTTCTTTATTTAGGAAAACAGTAAATAGAAAATAAACACCACCATAACAATTTGAGAGACCACAGAGAAAAGGAGAAAGTTGTATATTTTGGTAACTCTGGTGACACTTTTTTTTCTGCTCTTGGAACAAGAGGCCCTACATTTTCATTTTGCACTTGGCCCCACAAATGACACTATGTCCTCACTTAACATCATTGATAGGTTGTTGGAAACTGTGAATTTAAGTGAAACAACGTATAACAAAACCAATTTGACCATAGGCTAATTG
This sequence comes from Lemur catta, assembly GCF_020740605.2. NCBI lineage: Eukaryota > Metazoa > Chordata > Mammalia > Primates > Lemuridae > Lemur > Lemur catta. Next base: position 12,798,318 of record NC_059144.1, on the reverse strand, counting down.
ATACAAACAAAAGTTAAGGTCCTAAGATATATTTCTGGTCACAAAAACTTCAACAAATTTCTAAATAAAGACCCAAAACACATCGAATATCAAACACTGAAATAAATATGAGCTATACATACATTTAAGAAAGATCAATAGAAATGTGGTAATTATTTATCCGGTTATTCCAGCTCAGTGTCACCAGTGACCATAGTCCGTCTTCCCAGCTTGAGGCAGGAGGCAGGAACCCACCCTGGACAGGACGCCATTCTATGGCCGGGCACATGCTCACACCGGGACCATTCAGACACACAAGGAACTTCACCTACATGTCTTTGGGATGTGGGAGGAGATTGGAGCATCCAGAGAAAACCCACACAGACATGGGAGAACATGCAAACTCTACACAGACAGCGGCCCCAGCCAGGAATCAATTTTTTTTTCTCGTCAACTTTATAATGAAACCACATTGAGTGAGCCCAAGTTATTCAAGGACCTACTGTCCACAGCCACATCTGCCTCCAGAGATCGGCTTAGGTCTCACTAGCACCTGCATTGTGGTTCAGTTTCTCCCTCTGCCAGGGCAGCCTTCCTTATATCCTTACAGGTGTAGCTCCTGAGAATACTCCTCTACTCACTAGTCCCCACCTCAGAGTCTATTTCCCGGGAAGCCAAACTAAGACAGTTCATCATAGTTCAGAGCTAAGAAGCTGCTTGTCTTCCGGAAAAAATCAGCAGATGGGACTTGGTGGGCTGTTGGTAGACACAGCAAACTGGTCCTGGACAGGACAGCTGCATATGAGGGTAACAAGGTCTGGGTATCAGTGGAAATGTCTTTATTCATGACTCCCCAGAACCTGGGAACTGCTTAGGACCAGTTTAAGCATCTTTTTTTTTTTTTTATTTCAGCTCTTCATGGGGGTACAAAAGCTCAGGTTATATACATTGTCTGTGTCCCGCCCATCCCCCTGAATCAGAGCCTCAGGCATGTCCATTCTCCAGACAGTGCGCCTGGCATTCACCATGTAGTCATACCTCCATCCATCTTAACCACTCTTCCAAAATACTAAAAATGGCATCTTTGTTTCTCAAATTGAGCTATTGTTTTTCAAATGGCATAGGCTCTGGGAGCTGTTCCTCTAGAATTCTGCTGACTATGGCCACCCTCCAGCGGACCCTCAGGGTGAACTCATTTTAGTCTTGGTGTCTTGCAGGGGGCAGGATGAAGAATTTGGAGGGGGTGAAATGGGGGGACAGCCTATCCCCACTTCCTGCTGGCTGAGCCAACACAGAGCTTCAGATGAAGCTAGGCACTATTATGCCCTCACAGGAGTCATAGCACAAAACAGAATTCTTGCTAGAAAATCAAAGGAAAATTCAAGTCTTCTGACCACAAAGGCAGGCAGTAGTGAAGGAAAAACATATCAGAAAATGTTAGAAATAATTTTTTTTTTCACATTGAAAGACTGAGATTGAGTGAGAAGCTACGGAAATGTGTGTTGCCCAATCACCCCACAGCAGTTTGGAAATTTTTAAAAATCACCGTCCACAAATATTATTTTGTTTGTTAGTTTTTGTTTTTACTTCTTTCCTCTCATGTTTTGAAGAGGGTAAATAAAATTCTTCTGAAAGCCCTTTCCTTACTTGAGGTAATTCACTCCCTGAAATGATGCTTTGCCTGCTCTTCCTTGATGCTCCCACTGCCAGATAAGTCACTGTTAAGCACCTGCTGTATGCTAGTCCACAGACTAAGCAGGTACTGGGATCACGGTGCTGAGCAAAGCAGACATGATCCTGCTGTTTTGTTAGAAAAATAAAATAAAACCTAAATTGGGAGGGTATGCCCATGCAAACTCCTGTAGAGTGCTGGTTGGTTTTGATGTCTTTAATAAAACACATAAAGTGCAATAAGGAAACAACCTTAAGAAAAAGAAAAGCATAATTATGAAGCAGCCGTAGAAGAAACAGAACACTCCCTGGGTCAGAACTGTAGTAACCATCAACAATATTTGTGTGCCTCCTAAAATTGTTCTGAGTCCAAAATTTGTATTTTAATTAGGGTTTTTCAGATTTTCATAAGTAACCTAATATTCATTTTCATTATGAAAGAATCGAGTCATGATTTGCCCCTCTAAAACCCATCCTTAGTCGGTGTTTTAGTTGATAATAAGACTAATAAATCACATCATGGTAGTAGGATCTGTCATTTTCTTCCTTTCAAAATAGGATGAGATCCCTACACTGATAATTCTTAAAAGTCAGTGTGTAAAGTACATTGAATGTATGAAAAACTGTAAAAAGCAACCTCAGTATATTGACGTTGGTTCTTTCTCATGGGGGGTGTCTGGGAGATTCAATTTTCTTCCCTACACTTTCCTATGTTCTTCAGTTTTTCTTCAATGAACACACACTTTCATGTTAAGAGAAGAGACAGTTTTAAAACTAACAAAGACAATTGTGCATATACTTTATAATCATAGCCATGTAAAGATATGTGCATAATAAGAAATATCATCTTTTGGGCTTTAAAAAGAAGGGCAGAAGGATAGTGAATACATTTTTTCACTTTTAGTCTTCTTTTTCCAAATTTCTTAAACATCAATCAGGAATGCTGCAAGTAAGAGAAAACTCAAAGAACTGAGGCTTCAATGCCATGGACATTAAGTTTTTAATTAACAAGAGGTCTGGAAGTAGGCAGAGTTTTTGGCTCAAGGACACCATCAAGGTCCCCCACTCTCTTACTTCTGCTCTGACCCTCTCCCTATGTCAGCGTGACCCTCATGCAGCATGTCCTCACGTGACAGCTGCCCAGGCAGGTAGGAGAGACAGAGGAAACAAAGGACTTTCTCTTCCCACACTTCTGTCTCTTCAAGGAAAAAAGTATTTCCCAGAATCTTCCAGGTCTTTCTCTTACATGCCATTAGCCAGAATTAGATGTCCCATGGTTCTCCTAGGACAAATTCTACTGACAAAGTAGAGAAAGGCACCATAATTAGTTTAGACCAGTCTTATGTGATAGAATATTTTACGATGACTGAATGAGTCCACATATGCATGCTCCATTCTGGTAGCCAATAACCACTTGTGTACAGTAAACACGTGAAAAGTGGCTGGCATGACTAAGAATTAAATTTATAATTTTATTTACCTTTCATTAATTGAAATTTCAATGGCTACATGTGGCTATTGATGGAACAGTATGTTTACAGAAATCATAATGTACTCTCTGCATCTAGCCACTTTCCTCACATATTAGAATTATGAATATATTAGCAAAAGGAAGCCGGAGGTATAGCTGTTGGTGAGACAACCAATTGTGTCTGCCCTAACTTACCACTTTTTTTATCGTAAGTTTTATTTGTGTCTGGGATTCAGTACATTTGACCACACCGCTCATTCGTCTAAGGAGATATGTCAACCAGTGTGTGTTAGCACCCTAGAGGACAATCAGGTCTGAAGCCAGTGGTTAATTTGTTTTTGTTTTGTATATTTTTTCTTTTTCTTTTTTTGTTGTCTTCTGTGTTTGTTTGTTTGTTTTTTGGTTGCATTCATGTTCCAAGTGGTAAATCTTCATCGTTGCATGGACATGGACAAAATGGCACGTTGAATTAACTGCTTTTCTCCACTCCACCTTCAGGAATGTTTTTAAGAAATCTGACCCAGTTTTTGGAGTTCTTTCTATTTTAGTTGTTCTTTTCCCTTGGTTGTTTTTACATGCATATACCACACTCTCTCAGCTGAATGCAACAGTATCTTTGGGAAGATGTCTCAATTATATTAATAATAAGCATGTGATGATTTGCCAAATGTGCAGTAAAATAGCAAGTTTTTGAGATTTTTGTTGTGAAAAAAAATTGTCAGTATCTAAACTCCAATGAAGAAGCATTTGATCAATAAGATATGCGAGGAATGCTCAGTAAGAAGAAGAAATGTAAAAACCCTATTCCTCACACTGACTTCTGCCATGAAAAGCCACCATCGTATATTACATTTCATTCCTGCAACAGTGCATGAGGTGGGAAGAGGGGGGAAAGTGTCCTCATTTTACGGATTAGATGTCTCACTCAGGGCAGTTGAGTGACTTCCCAAAGATCCCCCTACCTGAAAATTACAAAGCAGTCCCTCAACTCAAGTGCTAATAAGTCAAAGACTGCAGATGGATATTCGTAAGGCACATTTACCCACATTAAACTCTGTGCCCTCTGTCCCTAGCCAGTAGATATGTTTGCCAGGAGCTACTGTCATAAAGAAAGAAGAAGAGTCGGAGAATGGGGACAATTAAAGCAGCAATGTCCATGGAGTGCCCCATGTAGAATGGGTTGGGTCCTCCGTATGCATCACCTAATTGAATCTTCATCAAGAGAAAGTGAACAAGCGTTGCTACACCCAATTTACAAATGGAGAAATAAGAGCTTAGAAAATTTGAGTATCTGTCTAAGAGCAGTAAGTTCTTACAAATGGTGGAACTAGCAATTCAACTCCCTGGTGTCTGACTTCCAACTTCTGGCATCCTCCCAGTTTGTCCCACTCCCTCCTGGATTCTCTCTCCCTCTCCCTCTCCTGCTGCCTCTTCCTCCCTGCCTGCCACTTCTTTTCTCCTTGGAAGCATTAAAACTATTGTCTCAAAGAGTTCTTAGTATTTTACAACTACCGCATTTTTTTCTGTTTTTCTTTTTGGTTAATAATAAAAGCTATGAGTTGAAATTTTTTTAATTGCCTCAGATGCACTTGAATCAAAATTAACAGTTTTTCAGAAGAAAAGAAAAGCAACTTTTTCCAGTTGTAACCAAAAGTCATCCAGACTTTTGCCCTCGACTGTTGAACTAGTTCAGACCTTTTCACTCTTTCAAAGCCCTCAGGTTTATCATCTGTTCCTTAATTCCCTGGGATGTAGTTGGACCATCTGTAGAAGGATAAGATTGAGGAGTTGCATGGCCAGAATCCCAGGGTAACTTTCACACGTCTGACTCTGTTCTCTTTCACATCTACTCCAGCCACCATGTGAAAAGCTCATTGATCTTTATGCACAAGTGCATGTTACAGATCAGGAAGCCTTTATTGCAGTCACTGTAAGTAGATAATGGACTCACGTTTTAATAAGTGCAGACTCTGTCTGGAGTTTCTCGACATTAGTCCAGGCATTACAGAAACTCAATTACACTTTGCTCCAAATACAAAAAAAAAAAAAAGAAAGAGAAAGAGAGAGAGAGACATCAGCCTTTGGCCTCTTGAAACTTTTATTTTATAAAGGGAGGCCGGGCGCGGTGGCTCACGCCTGTAATCCTAGCACTCTGGGAGGCCGAGGCTGGTGGATTGCTCGAGGTCAGGAGTTTGAGACCAGCCTGAGCAAGAGCGAGACCCCATCTCTACTAAAAATAGAAAGAAATTATCCGGCCAACTAAAAATATATATAGAAAAAATTAGCTGGGCATGGTGGCGAATGCCTGTAGTTCCAGCTACTCGGGAGGCTGAGGCAGTAGGATCACTTAAGCCCAGGAGTTTGAGGTTGCTGTGAGCTAGGCTGATGCCACGGCACTCACTCTAGCCTGGGCAACAAAGTGAGACTCTGTCTCAAAAAATAAAAAAATAAATAAATAAATAAAGGGAGTATTAGTAGTAATAGAAAGGGAAAATTATTTGAGTGCCTACTATGTCCTAGGAACTGTGCTAAACACTTTCAATAACTCCCTTAATCCTCATAATAACCTTGTGTACTGAATGCAATTGATGGCATTTTGCCAAGAGGAACAAAAGCTCTGATTGACATTGGGAGGCCCAGGCTAAGACGGAAGCCAGAAGCATGGACTCTGCAGCCAGAACGGACCATCCCTCTCTCCACCTACCAGCTGTGAGACTACGGACACATTACTTAACCTTCTTTACATGCAAATACTATGCCATTTTCTGTTAAGGACTTGAGCATCCACAGATTTTGGTATCCAAGGAAGGTCCTAGAACCAATCCCCCAAGGATAACAAGGCATGACTGTAAACCTTTATCCCATACCCAAGGGAAATCCAGGGCCCTCCTGACATTTTCATACATTCTCAAAGGGCTTATGTTCTCAAGGGAAACTGTCTCCAGCCTCTAGCTCCAACTCCTCCTATCTGTTTCCAAATTGTACCCCAATATGGTGTCACATCTCCTTTGTCTATGCCCATTTTTGTAACCAGCTAACATAAAGCACTTGATAATGAATTAGACTTCAGTGAATACTTGAACGTCATGCAGAGAGGGCATACTGTGCCCAGAACCAAACAATTTAAATTGGTCTATTAGCCCATCCTGGTCTGGTATCACTGATTCCCACAGCCAATAAGTCCTGTGGTAGCCAGCTTTCTACTGTCTCCTTAGTGTATTTCTTCTTCTCTTGTGTATCATCCTGGAAATCTATCTTCTCATTCTCTTGAACAAAGAAATACAATAGGCCAGATGCAGTGGCTCACTCCTACAATCCCAGAACTTTGGGAAGCTGAGGCAGGAGGAGCACTTGAGGCCAGGAGTTCGAGACCAGTTTGGACAACATAGCAAGACTGCATCTCTACAAAAAATAAAATAAAATAAGTTAACCAGCCATGCTGGCATGCACCTGTAGTCCTAGCTACTCAGGAGACTGAAGGGAAGGATAGCTCAAACTCAGGGGTTCGAGGCTGCAGCGAGCCACAATCTCACCATTGCACTCCACTTGGGCAACAGAGCGAGACCTTGTCTCTAAAAAAAAGATAAAGGTAAAGAAAGAAATCCTATAGTTTCCAGCTCTGAATTTGCATACAACATCAAATTTGGCAAACAGAACTGGCAGAATTTCCATTTTCATCAATGAATTTAATAGAAGGTGGTTGCAGGTAAATGATGATTTTTCCTATTATGTGGGTAGAGGATGGAGACAATCACAGTACTTGACTTGAAAGCTGTTCTTGTCCTGAAATATGCCCCATCCTATACCATCCCCAAGCTGAGTTAGCCAACGTGCAAATTCAGCAGTGGAGGAGTGCCAAAGTTTTTTAAAATAATTTGATATTTGATAGCATTAAAGGCACCATGGATGCTTTCCTTGTCCTGCAGGATTGGAGTTGGACACCTGGGTCCTATTACACAAGGGACTCTGGATTTGCAAACACCCACTCCTGCTCTCCCAGGGCCAATGGAGTCCCAGGGGAGTCCATGACCACAAAGTGCATGTGAGCAGGCAGGGGATGAAGTCCAATGGCTTGTCTCTGCTGGGATCTGTCCCATTCACCCCCTCTGCTCTCTCAAACACAGGGCTTCTTCATGCCATGCGCCTCTTTCTCTTTACCTCTGAAGTTAGTCTGACCTTCCTTACCCTCCTCAACTTTCCCATGCACTCTTAACACACAGCTTAGAGCAATTTCTTCTGCACATCCATGATACTGATGGCTGTTTCTGGCCCCCATTAGACACTTTATATCAGGGATTTGAGCATCTGTGAATTTTGGTGTCCTGGTGGGGAGGGGGGTCCTGGAAGCAATGCCCTGCTCATACCAAGGGACAACGGTACTACTATAGCCATAACTACCATTTTGAGCACTTATCATACACCAGGTGCTTTTGTCAGTATCATACATGTGGAAGACTCATAAACTGGGAATGGAAGTGAAGGAGTTAACACTTCTGATGGCCTTACATGTGCCAGGCACTGTGCCAGGTACTTTATCTGGACCCCCTTATTGTGAGGGGCAAGCAACATTGGTTGAAGCCTTAGTCTTACCATTAATTTACTCTTTCATCCTGCACCTGTCACTAGGCACCTCTAGATTGCTATCTATTAAAAAAAATTCTCAGGGATTCCCGTTGTACCCTTCTCAATTTTTTTTTTTTTGCAATTTGAATTTTATCTTTATTTATTTGTTTAAATAACAAATTTAAACCTAATGAGGGTGAAGAATTCTGTCCACCTTGTCCAGGGCTTGCATACTGCCTACCTAGAGATTAAAAATAAATATGGGTGAAATCAATGTGTAAACCTTTTTAGCCTACATCCTTTCAGTTACTAAGAGAATCTAACTCTCATCAGCCTCAGAGATAAAATGTCTAGTTTATTTGTGTTATAAACACATATATATTTATAAGCACTTAATTATTTAATTTAGGATACAATTTAAGAAAATAATATTATAGTCTCATCATTGTTGTGAGCTTTGTTATAAAATCTCAGTAATTTTAAATATTCTGATTTCCACTTTTGATCTCACACACACACAACCCCACACACAGCCCATGGTAACATATACAGTCTGTTGAGAAACACTAAATCAAATGACCCCTGAGTGTGGGGACCACAAATCTCAGTATTCTTGGAGCAAGATCAATTCCCAGTATTCTCTCTAATGTCTCTTTCTGTACAGATACATTCACAAATCACAAACAAAACATTCTTTGGCAGACTGGTCTCCAATTCTTGATTCAGCAAATATGGTTACCAGATCCTCAAAATTTCTGGAAGATTTTCTTAGGAATTGTTTAGGGGCACTCTGGGTTTGTGGTGACCAGTTTGCCTGAAACTAAATCTAAGTGTCATGGTGACTGTTTCCATGTGTCAAGATCCCATTCTCCGGAAGCTCTGAGGCCACCCGCCGGGTGCCTCACACCTGACCCTTTCCCACTTCCTACCCGCTCCGCCTCCATCCCCCTGCTGTGCACCCACCCTGTGTCCTGATCTGAAATGTGGGGCTCCCCCTCTTCTCCTCTGTGGCACTGGGGATCAGAAGAGTGTTGTACGACTGCACGTGGTTTGTGACCCTTTCCACAGGCCTTGCAGGAGAAAGGTTTCTGCTAGATTTCAATAGGCTGTCTTAGGTTACATTCCCCCAGAAGCAAACCCAGAGACGAGAGACTTCCTTGGGGAGCTGGAGGGTGATCCCAAGCAGTACTGGCCAGAAGCGGGGGTTGGGGATTGAGACAAGGGAGGAACAGTAGCCAGCGGATGGGGTGGGAAATGAGCAGGTTCCCTGTGGGTGACGGGGTCTCAGGCGCCTCTGGGAGAGGGTGCAGACCACACTTCTGAGCTGTCCCACTGAGGGGCCATGAAGCTGATCTTTTATCCATAAATCTTTTATCCATCTGAGAATGTTGGAGAGTCACTCCTGGGGGATTTTGCCACCCACGATGCCAGCCTGCACCCCACCTTTGCAAGCAAAGTGTGCTCCTGAGGTTCAAGAAAGTCCATCGGGAATGAGCCACGAGTACTTCCAGTAAGAGGCCCACGGTGTGGATGAACTGGGCACCGATAGTGTCCGCCACAGAGACTCAAGGCATCTAAGAGCTGGACCTGATGAACTGCCTGGGCTGATTCCCTGCCTGAAAAGTCAAGTGTTAGAAGTTGATCCAGCTGCATCTTAACTAATTCAACGCCTTAGCCCACCCTCACTGTTCCTCACAGCCTCTTTTCCCTGCTCCAGAAAGCAATACCCTGTGCTTGGTTCATTAGCAAAGCCCTTTGCTAATGAGCAAGCGCTGGGCAAGCAGCACATAGGCAAAGTGGGTTTCCACAGTGACCGGACCACATTTCATTTGTATGGTAGAGCAGCCTAGAATGTCTCCACAACTGTGTATCATGTGCTAGACAGTTGCTTCTCGACATTTATTGGATGTGACAATGTACTAGGTGTGGTCCTAACTCAGGGAACTTGAAATCTAAATAAACCTAACTGTCTTTGATGTATGGTATTTTCCTTTCCTTTCATTCAGTGGTTCTTTGCAGCAGGTGCTGACATTTTTATTATTCACACATATGTCTCCAGGACAGCATCTCACCATAACACTTCAAATTTATGCAGGAACTTTCTTCCGAGGAGGCCAAAGCTCTTCTAAATAAACCATCTCTATCATCGTAGGATTTCAGACACAAGGAAATTCTCATGTGGAGGAAAAGGGAGCAAAACATGTTTTCCTCACCCTGTACCTAGAAGAACCAAGGAACACAGTGGGGCATGGCTTTCTTGCAGGCTCATGGCTGCCTGGGAGCAGAAGCCTCAGTTCCACACCTGTCAGATAAGCCCGTAAGTAATAAGGCCAACTGTATATGTCTGGGAAAGGAGTAAATCAGAGGACTTGTGTGCTAACACACGGTCAGGGTACAGTAAGTATGAGTCTGAATTGTCAGGTTTTTGAGATATAAAAGCTTTACCTGCAGCTTCTGTATAACATGCATCTGGCCACATAACATCTGAGCAAAGTAGGAAAAGCTTGAATTCAAGGGCCGGCCCCAAGGCCTACCATACTGGGAGCCACGGAATTTCCCAGAGCCTCCTCCTTCCCACTGGGGACATTATCCCCAAAGTCGGGGTGACAATGTCTCACCAACATCACTCTTCCCAGGATGCTGTTGTGAGGCTTGGAGAAGACACTGCCGTTTCTAGCAGGTGGAATTATGGTTTTCAATCCTTCACTCCCTCTCTCTGCCAGGCAACTTAGCGGCCCAAATTTGTCCCCCCTCTCATGGACAGTGGGATTGGCCACATGACTGGATTTGGCAAATCAGATCCTGGCAGAAGTGATGTGAGCTGGGCCTTAGATGTGCAGCGTGGTTGGTTCAGCCTCCAGCACTCAGGTACCCACTGTATGAAGTTAGCACAGTTCATCCAAGTGGAAAGAAGTCACCAGCTGTTACCATCCCATCTGGAGCAAATTAGCATCAACAATAAGGTTATAAATAACAGTTCACATTTCTTACTTTGTGCCTAGACACCGCCCTCAGCCTTTTCCATGATTTAATTCACATAATTAACTCCCAACAACTCTATGAGAAGGAGCTATTATTATCCTAATTTTACATAGGTGGCAACAAAGTACCATGGAGGACAAGTGACTTGCCCAAGCTCCTTCAAAGACAATGAACCTGCAGTTTAAAATCACATCATCTGAGTCTAGGGCCTGGCTGTGCACCATGACAGGGTACCTAGAACATGGAACTTGTGCAGAGTGAAGGACAGAGAACTCTCTAGCACACAGACTCATCCAGATGTGCATGTCCTTGTGATGGGGAACTCCAGCTAGACAGTGAAACCAGCTCTGCGTTCTAATCTGCTTTTCACAAGTTGTATGGTCTTGGCAGATGTACCTCCAAACTTCTCTAGGCCTCAGTTTCTTCACCTATAAAATGGAGCTACGAACACTAATTCAGTGTTGGAGCTATTACAAAGGTTAAATAAGGCAAAGCCAATGCGGGGTGAACATTGGGCATAAAATGATGTTAGTTTCTGTCTCCTCTTCAGCAGCCAGACTAGATGCAGGCATCCAGCAGGGAATCGCTGCCCTGAGGATCTCTTTTGAAGAGTGAAGGGAGTAAGACAAGTAGCAGAGGCCCTGATGACAAACTTTGTCCACTTCTGCACTTAGTCCTCGAGCACCTCCCACAAGAACAGAGAGACCCTTTGTCTGTTACTGTAAAAACCGATCGTACTTCAGATGGGAACTTCTGAAGCTCGGGTGTTGGATTTTGGTTGATGCTCTTAGATCAGCATCCAAGGGTTTGTGTCCCTGACGTCATTCCTCTCATTTACCCATGAGTTTATAAAAACCAAGGATGCCAGGTTGGGGGAGCGGCATAGGGCCAAGGGCACGTGGCCAGCAGCAGAATGGGTGGCCTCAGCTCTGGGGCCAACTACTGCCCAATGACTCTGCGGCCTGCGGGGCTTTCCGAAAAGTAAGAATATCATTCATTTTAGTGCCAACTTCCAAAGTGACACATGCATCCTTTCCCAGTCTCCCAGCCATCTCCTTATCTTTGCTGGAGAGAAACATCTCCATCCATCCATTTAGCACACTGTTTATTATAAGACGGAGTTTGTTGCAGAACTCAGGGCACTTAACATCTTTAAGTCAGAGTCTCTATTCGGACCGAGGCCACGTTCTCTCTGAATGTCACATATCTGAAAGTTTCCCGGATGACTTAAAAGGCTAAGGAGTCTCTTTATAACGCACAAAAGGAATATGCAGTGCTGTGTTCTGATTTTAGGCGGCTTGTAAATTAGGCCATAACTGCAGAGCCCGTCTTGAAATATGGTACTTCACCCTGGTGCCCTTCCTGAGGTCGCTAACCAGGGCTGACATATGAAAGCAGGGCAGAGTCTATAAATTATTATTAACTCTTTGATTTTACTGTGAGTTTCTAAGCTGACAAAATGGAATGACTGGGCTCAAAATCTAGAAACAGGGCCTTGGCTTGCTTGCCGGTGTTTTAACCCTTCAGCCTCAGTTCACCAAGAAGCCTATAAAAAACCTGCGTGAACACACTTCAACCGCTGCCTTTTACTCCCCTAATGAACACAGAAATGGCCATGGCACAGTATGATTTACGGGAGTTGCAGGAACCATCATTTCATCTGTACTGTAATAAGGCCTCGTGGCTGACAACTGTATAAAACACTGTTGGTGTATGAGCAATGCAAACCACTTCTGAGGGAAGGTCGCCTCAAGACTGTCCAGTTCCTGCACTGAGCTTTTATTTGCAAAAACAACCCGTAGAAGGCCAGAAGATACATACAACATAATATAGTTCCTGGTTCATAATATGCCATTTTTTAGAATCAATGAAGCAAATTTTATTGAGTGGGGTCTGATGACTCACACGTTTTTTAAATGAGGAGATCTTTTTTAAAAACTAAAAAGAAAGGGATAAAACCACACAAACTAACTTCAGATGGTGAGTTTGACCTCTACTGATCTGAGACTGAAAAAAAAAAGGAGCTTAATTTTTTTTTCATCAGAAATTTAATAAAAATCATGCTTCCATTATTTCTGTGGCTGTTTCTAAGCAAACTTTCAGTGTTTGTTTCTTAATTTTTGAAAGAAGTCAACACTAAGACAATAAACCAACAGTTATCATTACTATAAAGTATTAAGCATCCTGAACGTTCTTTATATCATGATGAAAATTGCAACATGCTATGAAATTTCATGGTAGAATCAGTCTTTCAGTAAACAGGGTCCATTCATGAAGATCAACACATCCCTAATTCTCTAATCCTAAATTCTACAGCTCCAACTTTGGTTTTCATTTTTAGCACTAAAAGGACAAAAGTTGAGGGTGCAGTCTTTCCTCCAACAACTGGGTAAATGGAAATGACATAAAATCTGCACTAATGTACAATATAAAGATTGTGTGGAAGCCTGATTGATGAACTATAAATCTCACTTTGATCACTGAAATCACTTCAATATTCCTTAGAATAATAAGTTTAGAAAGCCCCCCCTCCCTTCTCCTCAGGGACGCTTGCCTTGTCCACTCCCTTCTCATCCAAGGTTACCTACATGTCCAAGGGCCCCACCCCCTCCCTGTATTCCCACCATCTTCAGAACAGGCAGCACAGCCCCCGGTGGGGCAAGAGATGACCAACTGTACAATAGGAAGAAAATATGGGAACCTCTGTTTATATTTGTTTTCTCTAAATGAGTAAGAAACCAGGCTTTTGTCCTAGTGCATATGCAGGTGGATGCTGCCCCCTTGGCAGGTTGTGTGACTGGCAGCCACGTGTCACCTATGTTCCAGAAAGAATCCAGAGGAGAGAAGCAGAAGGCAGTGCCCTCACTCAGGGGTTTGGTTTTATGTGTCTTGTGACATATTGCAGCTCATATGCACCTAATTTAGTGGATTTATGGATTATATTATCTGGTTTTAAGTACACTAACCCTCAAAAAATCGTTAAGTGACTTTTAAAAAAAGATTCCTGAAAGGCATCCATAGATGAAGATTAATTCTAGCAACAAAGGCAAAGCAAAGAGCAAGATGAAGGCAGAGCTGACATGCCTCCTCTTCCTCCCAAAGCAAGGTAAAGTAGACAACCCCTGTGACCAGTCACAGGCCAAAAGCATCTGGTCATTGAGAGCCAACTCCCACTTAATACAGAGTGTCCTCCCAGGCACAGGATCATGTCAATATTGAGCCACCATGACTTGCAAGACTGTTTTAAAAATTTATTTACTTTCCTCATCTTTTGTTAATTCCTATTTTTCTGTATATTTAAGTAATATTCATAGTATCTTAGAGTAGAACTTAAATTGTTGATAAATAAAACAAGCTAGAATTCATGCTCAAAATTAGTTTATAGTTAAGAGGGTATGTTAAAAAAATAAAGTAAGAATGAAACCATGTTTGGATTCCCCCAGAAGCAGATGCTGAGACAATTACTCACATGCAAGCCATTATTTGGGAGTGATCTCAGGGTACACTGGCAGTGAGGGGGGAGAGAGACAGGGAAGAAGGCAGGCAAAGTGTGGTGCGTTCATTATCAAGCAAGTTATCCTAAGGATAACAGGTGCTTAATCGCACTGGGAATTCTGAGAGCCACTATAGGACATACCTCAGTGTCAACCATTTGAGAAGATAAGAAAGAGAATCTGGCTATTTATACAACAACACCATTAGTCATTGGCTAAGGGCTGCTCCCATGGAGGGCATTGATTTCCTGGTACTCCTTACCTGTGCAAGAAAGCAAAGCAGGCTCTGATGGCCAGCAAGAGTCTCAGGTAATGGCCAATGGGAGTTAGGCCAGCACATACCCAAGGTGCAAGGCAGGGGATATGGGCAGGGTAGACCACCCTCTGATCTTAATGCTGGCAGCACATATGTCATTTCTACTTACATAATTTATTTCCAATATGGTACTTTCTCACCCTGCCCTGTAAGCTTACCATGCCCATTTGGTCTCTCCAAACACAAGGCAAGCTCCTTTTAGGTAGATCCCCTCACATGTCTATTTTTCCCTCTGTACCTGTGGCAGGGCCCGGCACTTTGTAATAAAGCAGTATCATTATGAAGGTTCTTCAATATGCCGGGCCATCCCCTAGGCACTGGAGATAAAGCAAGGAATATTATGAACCTGCCCTTGTAGAGGTTACACTGCACTCACAGGTGCCGTGATACCTTGTTCATCTCTGTTGGCCTGTGTATCAGTTAGCATTTGTTGCAAAAAAAAAAAAAAAAAACCTTAAAATCTCAGGGCCATAAACCAGAAGAATGTGCTTTGCTCATGAGTTTGTGTGTTGTCGGGGGCAGCTCCACTCCACTAGTCTCTCATCTCCCTCCCAGCCAGGACGGGCCGGCCAGCTAGGACATGCTCTTCTCATGAGAAGGCAGAAATTCACAAGCAACAACAGATATATGTGATGCCCCTTAGGCCTAAGGCCAGAACTGGGACTCTGTCACTGCCACCTCAGTATCGTTGGCCAAAGCCCATCACAAGGCCATGCTCAGAGTCAAGGGGAAAGTCAACCTCCTGTAGAGGCTGGAGGACGGCAAGTCACATGGCAAAGAATACAGATTAAGGGAGGGATAAAGAATTGGGAACATTAGTGCTTTTATTTACAGTTTGCAAATAAATACATAGAAACATTTTTTCCATAAATAGTTGTTGTTATTTTTATTATTATTTCTGTGCTCCTCACAGAGCTAGTACATTGAACCTCCATTAATTTTCTGCCTCTCCTTCATTTCCTGTGTTTCTGGATGAGCGATTACTTTTCCTCTAGGCCAGCAGGTAGGTCCCTCAGCCCACTCTGAGTACCTCTCTCAGGACACAGCGATTAGTCCAGGCACGGGTGTGTAACCCCAAACAGCTCATCAGAAGCTTTGCTCGGGGTGCTGATTGAGGAAGCCATCTGTCCCTCTGAGATCACAGGGTATGAAGGCCATGTTTACCTGGAGCTGTGGGGGCCATCTTTCGTCCCAAAGCTGGAGAATGGTGCCAGCACTGGAGAAAGCACAGCCAACTTCGAGGCGTGCCCTAACCCCCATGCCAGCAGAAGTCCTGGACTCTCCAGGCCACAGTCTGTCCGAATTATGATAGTTCTTGGATGACCCAAGAGTGAGGACATTACCAAGGTTGGTTCTTTAGCTGCCTGTGCTAAAAAAATAGTAGTGCTAATGTTGACAATGCTGAGTAGATTAACCCACTCCTCTCCTAAACCCTTATTGCAACGTATGCCCTCCTCTTTTATGCCACACATCACTTTTCCCTGTGTCTAAAATATTTATCTACAGACATGCTTGCTCCTTTTAGACCATGGGACCTTTGACCAACAGAGCTCACATCCATCCTATCTTCGTGTCCCTACAGTACTTAGAAGCATACTTTGTATACTAAACAATTTATACATAATTGTGGATAGATGTGTTTGAATGGTTTCCAGGCTTAAGTAAATCTACTCAGTTTCTCTCTGAGATTCTTCTTCCTCAAATAAACTTGCTGACTCCCCCAGCACTCACATACTCTTTGTTTTCTAATGGCTTTGCATTTTTAATATGAAATAAATAATCGTGTATAT
The DNA here is from genome assembly GCF_020740605.2 of Lemur catta. NCBI lineage: Eukaryota > Metazoa > Chordata > Mammalia > Primates > Lemuridae > Lemur > Lemur catta. Next base: position 12,782,052 of record NC_059144.1, on the reverse strand, counting down.
TTAGGAGTCACAGAGAGAAAATTCCATCAAGCATGTTCTCTGTTTTATTTGATATGAACTAGAGATGCAACAAAAGAGAAGAAACGTTTGCTTTAAAATATCTTTTTTTCTGCATCTCTTGTAAGCTTCTGAAGAGCAGAGAATATTGTTTCAGTAATACTTCTCTATAAAAGGACTGAGTGGGTAGACCACAGTGAGTCTTGTTTAATAATCGTTGACTTAAAAAACTTAAAAGAGTTGGGAGCAATTCTTTCAAAATTGCAAACAATGCCCAATAAAAGAAGACAGTAGAAATAAAATTCACTAAGGGTCTATTATATGCTAAACACTTAAAAGGTTACTGACATAAAGTATTATTTACAGTTATAGGACTCATACCACATGATTTCAAGACATTATAAAGCTACAATAATCAACAACAGTGTGATATTGGTATAAAGGTGGATTTTAGATCTTTGCAACATAATCTAGAACTGAGAAATAGAACCACACTTACATAGACAACTGATTTTCAACAAAGATGAAAAAGTAATTCAGTGGAGGAAGAATGTCTTTTCAACAAATGCATTGTAAAAAAAAAACTGGATATCCACATATAAAAGAAAACTAACTTCTTTTTTTACTTTACACCATATAAAAAAGATTAAGGCAAATGGATCATAGATACAAATGTAAAACCTATGTCTGTAAAACTTTTAGAAGAAAACATAAGATAAATTTTAATAGCATTGTATTGGGCAAAGATTTATTAGATATGACCCTGAAAGTTTGATCTATGAAAGAAAAAGTTAATAAATTAGACCCCATTAAAATTTTCTGCTCTTCAAAATACACTGTTAAGAGAATGAAAAAGACACAGACTTGATAAAATATTTGCAAATCATATAGCTGATAAAGTACTTGTATCCACAATAAGTAAATAAAATACTCAATTTAAAAATGGGCAAAAGATTTGAACAGATACTTTCTCAAAGAAAATATTTGGATGGAAAATAAACACATGAACAGGTGCTCAACATCATTAGTCATTAGGGGAGGTGGGGGTGGGGGGGAGGGGGTGGAGGTATGACTACGTGGTGAGTGCCAGGCACACTGTCTGGAGAATGGACATGCCTGAGGCTCTGACTCAGGGGGATGGGCGGGACATGGACAATGTATATAACCTGAGCTTTTGTACCCCCATGAAGAGCTGAAATAAAAAAATAAAAAAGAAAAAGAAAAAGGCTGCATAATATCAAAAAAAAAAAAAAAGAAACTGCAAATGAAAACTACAATGAGACATCACTACATACTTGTTAGAATGGCTAAAAAGACTGATCACACCAAGTACTGGAAGAACTAGAAATCTCATTCACTGGTGTGAGAATGTAAAATCATATCACCACTTTGGAAAACAATTTGCTGGTTTCTTATAAAGTGAAGAAAATACACTCACTGTATGACATAGCCACTTCATTCCTAGGTGTTTACCCAAGAGAAATGAAAGAATATATCCACACAAAGTTTTGTACGTGAACATTCACAATAGCTTTATTTGTAATAACCCAAAACTGAAACAACTCAATTGTCTACCAATAGATGAATGGATAAGCAAGTCAGGGTATATCCAGACCTTGAAGTCCTACTCAGCCAAAAAAAATAAAAATAAAAATAGGAATAAATATTGACATAATTCAATACAAAGAATGAATGTCAAAATAATTATGCTGAATAAAAGAAGCCATATGAAAAAGAAGACAATCTGTATCATTCCATTATCTAAAACTCTAGAAAATGCAAACCAAGCAGATCAGTGATTGCCTAGGGAGGAGGAGAGGGAGGAATAAGAGAGAAAAATTACAGAGGGACACAAGGAAGCTTTCAGGAATGATGGATGTTTGATATCTTGATTGTGGTGACAGTTTCATGGGTGTATACATATATCAAAACTTATCATATTGCACAGTTTAAATATATGCTACTTATTTTATGTCAATTATGCCTTAATAAGGTAGTTTTATATCAATTTGCTTGTGCAAGACAAATCTACAAGAACTATACTGTTATCTCTTTTCTGCAAATGAAAAAAAAAACAAAGCAGCCACTCAGAAAGTTAAGTCTCCCAGCAGGCACATGCCGAGGGCAAGAGGGCTCTGAAACAATCTGATTACTTGGATTATCTTGGATGTACCCATTTATTTTTCTGGGCCTCAGTTTCTCCATCCATAAAGTTAGGGGCTAGATTATACAATCTGCAATTTGAAGGTGAGTCTAAGACGAGTAATTTTCAATGATTAAATGTCAAATGATTTTTTTCGTTGGAAGATTTTATTTTTACTCTCTCCTGTTTGCAGGGAAAGTTCATCATAAAAGGGTTCTTCTCTCCAGCCAGACGAAGGGGGTGGGGAGCCGATTCTCTCTGCATGATTCATGAAAACACCATAGCAAATGACAGGACCATCCCCAGGAACCCCTTCTCCCGCCCTTTGCCAAATTGCTACAGAGAAGCTTGTAAGCAGGATGAATCACAAGAAAAAGGCACAGTGTATCCTCACATCATAAATTTTACAGAACTGCTTCATGAAAAATAACTTTGGGTCCAGGGATTCTGCTAGAAAAATGTCCAACCTGTCTTCAAATTTGGGGACTTCGAAAAGTTTGCATACCAGCAGGTCAAGATTCAGTTCGTACATCTTAGTGCTTCAGTGTACTACATTTAGCTAGCAAAGTGAGTGCCCGCTCTCTGGCAAACCACACTTTATTCATAGGTGTGAGCTCTTAACTGAGTTTTGTCAAGGTGCCATCCAACATATGGGCCCAGTTCCTCTAGTTCTCTAATAAATAACAAGTAGTTCAACTCATTAGATGAGTGTTAATATTCCACATCCGGAAAACCAAGACTTTAAAGAGCAATAAGCACTTTGGAGGAAACTAACCCAAAAACCATCTGTCTGAAATAGGCCTGGTTGGGTTAAGGAGGTCATGTGGCTTTCAGTCTATTTATATTGTATGGTTTCTATTTACATTCAAAAAGTCAGAAGCTTGTGCTTCTATTTGCGTCCTGAGTATATAGTAAGTCCTCTGTCTTTGGGTTCCTCCCCAAAGCAGACCCTGGGACAAGGCCTTACATGGGGGGAGTTAATTTAAGAAGTGACACTGAAAGGTGAGAAAGAAGGAGAAGGGAGCTATAAGGGTGCGATGATGAACAGGCTACCCTCCTGGGCACCCTCGGAGCGATTGTGGGGAGCACAGCTCGGAACTGCCCCCACTCGAGCAGGGAGCAAGCCGGGTGCATAGCCCCCAGTGTGCACCCCCCACCGGTCTGCTCAGTTTGAGGGCAAGGAATGCCCCTGATCTGGCAGAGGACGCCTCTAGGAAGCGAGATGAGGGAACCCGCTGTGCACATGCTCTTCAGGGTGGGCCGAGGGGACATGAGCAGGGCACCCACTGCATGGACTTCAGCCTAAAAAATAGGTTTTTACGCTTATGGGTTTGACTTGACTTGATCGGTATTTTTCAGACCTCCATTTCTACTAAATGACCTGGTCTTTCTTCTTTTTCTCTTTGTGTCACAGACCATACTGAAATTTGATGCCAGCTCTCTCCTGAGAATAACAAACATGGTCACAAAGACCTGAATTTCTCCTTCGGTTTCAGGACACCTGCAGAGCCATGCGATCCCACCCCACTGCACCCAGATTAAGACTCTCTGACAGAGACACACACCACAGATGAAGTGAGGGAGGATAAAAAAGGAGAAACTCCCTCCCTCTCCCCCACAAAACCTTGGCTTCATGCAAGGAACATCTCTGAATTGAACTAAACTCGGGAGCTCTGAGCCACGCACCCCTCCTCTAATCTGGAAGGCACGAGTCAGACTTCAGCTGCCCAGACATTACCCCCATGGAATGGACACACATGTGTCCGTGATCAGAAAACCCTTGAATACCTTGGTCCCAGACTCAGGGGGAGCCAGCCAAGCTGGAGGCTTCAAACAAAACAGAAGTGACCCCTTGAAGGAGTGGCCCAGCCCTCGACCCAAGAGTCCTAAATATCTGCAGGTTGACGTGGAAGCTCTAGTCCTGGGAGAATCAGGTACTGGTGTGCCCTTCAGGCCCCGAAGTCACCATTCCTCGATCTCAGCTGCCAGGGGTGTAGGGATGAAGGGGACAGGATGGGCTCTGCTTTGGAAGGTCTCACAGTTTGGTGACGAAACAGATGGGACCATAAACCGCTATGGTGCAGGGGCCAGAGGAAATCTCTATTAAGGAAAAAAAAGTTAAAGGGAGAAAGCAAAGAGGGGCTGTCCAGGCAGGCCGGGACTTATGGGCATTTATGAGCCATGTGGGGCAGGACGGCACCAGCTGGAGGGAAGGGGGGAAGGGCATTCCAGGGCGTGGTAAATGTGAGCAGAGGTACAGGGACCTGAGAGGGCAGGGCAGTTTTAGGAAAATAGACCTGCCTGGAATAGTGGGAATAGTTGGAACAGATAGACGCATCACTATTTTCTGAAGTTCATCACATATTGAATAGTATACAATTCACATCTTTTTCTATTTTTCACTGTATTATGTTACTATATTTTAAAATGACTTTGTTTTCCATGTCATGATTTTATAGTTGAATAATGAAGTTCCAGTCCCTCAGAGACTCTTACTCATGCCCTGAATGTGTTGTCTCCCTCTCCCGTAGGACTCCAGGCTTAGCGGGACATGTGGACATTGCCCAGCCTGGCTCAAAGCCAGATGTGGACTTAGAGTAAACGCCTGCCCTTGGGTTGGGAGCTGCCGTGGCCTGTGGCTCCCTGTGCCCCTTCTCTTCCCTAGTAGGGAACTCAGGTATCAGAGCCTACGTTCCCACTGAGGGGCCTTTCTCCTGTCTCCCAAATCTCAGGCTCTGCAGGGGAGAAGTTTGCTGCTGGGCTTCGTTACCAAGACCCCCAAGGACAACGACCACACTGATAACCACAGAGTCCAGGACATTCTCTGATAGGGAAGGATGTGCAGAGAAGGGACTTCTGACCTGGGTGATGGAGAACAAAAGGCTTACAAAGGAAATGGAGAGAAAGTAGGTTCCAGGTAAGAGGAGGACCTGTGCACAGGAACAAAGGGATAAAAAAAAAGGCCATGATTTGGTTCAGGAAACAAAGAAATAAATGAATTAGCCAGTCAAAAGATGCTCATGGTAAGAGTGTAATTGGAGGTCCACCTACTAGATGTCTAAACATGCCAAAGATACTCTCGATCAAGGAACAAAGCTGTTAAACAAAAAGTATTCTCTCCTCCTGTCTGCATCCACACTGGTACAGCCTCCTAAAGGTCTGCGTGACCAAGAGGAGCGTAGAGTTCTTGGACTCCTCAGAGCCTGCATGGAGAAGTGCCAGGCAGGCAGAGCCAGGCCCCAGCCCACAGCCGCCCTCCCCACTGTGACTCCATCCTGCACCATGAGGGGCCTCACACTCATACGTCTGCATACCGGGACACACTTACCAATCTCCATCCCCACAAACTTGCAAACACCACCTGCAGCCACACCCCAGGTCCATGGTGCCCGCCCAACCGGTACAGCGCACCCTCAGGAGGAAAACCAAGGCTGGGGGCATGGGGCAGGGAATTCCAGCATCCCAATCCCCTGAGCAGGTCTAGAGGAGGGGCCTGGGCTCTGAGCAGGGGCACTGCATGTGCTTTTGGCCCTGCAGACCCCTCACCCTGAGGAAAGGGGCTCAGTTGGAGGAGGCCCAGGGTGGGGCTTCTAAGCCACAGAGCCCCTGTTGCCTTGGTCTGGAACTGTGAGAGCAAGATTATGCCCACCGTTACATTCCAAGTGCCTAGTGGAAGACCAACTTAGCTCGTAGTAAAGGGCTGATGGTTGACTCCGTGCCAGGGGTTTGACCTCTCTGTTCATCAGCTCAGCTATCCATACAACAAGACTTGAAGGTAGACCTCATCAGCCACAGCTTGCAATACAGAGACTGAGGTTCAGAGAAGCCCAGGTTGTCCAAGGTCATGCAAGCAGTAAGTGGCGAAATTCAGATGCAAATCCGGGCTTTCCCATTCCAAAGCCTACTTCCCTCCTTTACTGCCCTCTAGCCTCCCACATGGGGCCATAAAGCATCACACAGAACTGCAGTTAAACGATGATTAGATGACTTCACTTATAAATGGCTGCATTTGTTTTGTTTGTTTTACAAAAAAGAGGGGCTGAGTTCCAATTTCCTCTCATCACTAAAACTTTTTGACTTATTTTTTTATGGCCCGAAGCTTTTGAAAAATTAGGTTTGCTGCTTGCTTGATTCTGGCCTGGGTTGCCAGTGTCCACCCCACTGCCTTTTCTGGCAGCCTGGTGAGAAGGGCTGGCACCCGGCCACCAACAACGAGAGTTCCAGAATCAACACAAGGATGCTAACATGCAGAGAGGGATGGCAGTCTTTTTTTTTTTTTCTTAGGAAATTTGCAGAATCTTCTTCAGGCAGAAATTGCACATTGGACTTGCCTTGAGTGTGGCAACCTACTGCTTGTTCTTGGTGCATAGGGATATGATGCTAGGGGCATAGCAAAGCAAAATTATTTGGTAACTTACTTTTTAGTTAACTCTTTGGGGACAACTAACAATTAGTGATCATTGCTAAATGCTTTGCGTTAAATATTTATCAGGTAAAATTAAAAACTCCAAAATATTTCCAAGTTAAGGGTACACGAATATCCGGAGAAAAGAAAGTAAGACAATTAAGATTAGTTTGTTTTGTTTTAGAGTTTTTACCATCTGCGTAAATTCTTTTATTTTCATTCCTACCTGCAGATGATGCCTGGAATTTCTTTTGACTGTGGGTAATCCTATAATCTAATACTCAGAAATAAAATCATTTAGGCAAAAAGCCTTGAAATCATCTTCCACTTCTCCACTGTCCTTGTTCTGCTCTGTTTAGGTTCAGACTGAGACCGAACACATCGTGTTTCTCAGCCTAGCTTATAACCTCGACTGCCGGCATGAGCTGGTTCTCTGTCTCTGGCCATCTTGCCTGCCACAATGCCACTAGCATGCTATGCTTTCTAAGCAGTGGTCTCACCATGTCAGCCTGCCACCCCGAATCTGTGAAGGCTCCCCAGCGCCTGCATTCTGAGGTCATCTTATGGCATCCAAGGCCTCCATGACTCAGCCCAAATTCCCTTTCAGTCCCATTGTCTCACCATTGTCTGCCACGCCACCCAAATTCGGGTCCCCATATGGTCTCCCACTTTAATTTGTGTGTGCTGTTCCCCTGCCGGCAGCACCCACTTCCTCACCCACCCCACTCACGCCTGTTCAAAGTCTCCTTTTCAGAAACTCAACTCAAAACGCCACCTTTTATTCAAGGCTCCTTTTACATGCTGCTTCCTTTGGACTCCAGAGAAGTCCGGATCCATATTACCTCCCTGCTCACACGCTGCTCACCAGCATCTGCTGTCTGTTTGCTCCCTCAACTGTCTGTCTTGTTAAATTAGGTTTATCCCAAAGCTGCCTCCTTACGTAGTACTTTAAGTTCTGCCTAAAAGTTTCTCCGTGCATAGTGAACTGTCACCTAACTGGATGTAAACAGACCGTAACCCACTCTGGTGACATGTAGCCGAGTCTCCGTCCATCCCAGGCGGCCAACTGTGCGAGCCGTGTTCAAAAAAGACAAATGCCCAGCTGTAGCCAATCCAGCTCTTCTGAACCTCACTTCTGTTTTCTGCACATCACTTTACTTTTTCTCTCTGTAAATGTCATCCAGCCATGTGGCAGCCCGGTCGTGGCTCTCAACCTATTCTGGCTCTGGGGGCTGCCTGATTCTCAAATCGTTCTTTGCTCAGTTAAATTCTGTTACACTTAATTTGTCTAAAGTTTTTCCTATAACAGTACTTAAAAGTCAGGGGGCTGTGGCTTACCCATCGTTGTGTCTAGCACAAGCTAGGTGCTCAATAAATATGTATCTGGGTACGTTTATTCAAATAGATGCTGACTGAATTCGTCACTAGTATGTAAAAGACCGATAGCCGTCTCTCAGGAACAGTGCTGGTTTCACATACAAAGCAGCAAAAGTCTTAGAGATCTGATTGTCTAAAGCCAGCTAAAGAGGCTGGGTGAATCCAAAAAGAAGCAGTTTTCCAACTTCAGAAGGCAGCTTGCCTATGAAAATGGTAGCATGTGGTCTATCCAACAAAAAAAGACTTCAATTTTTCCCAAATCTGTTAACTCAGATGAGAGAACAAAGTTAATTTTTCCTATTGGAGATGCTTGCCAAGGTTGTGATTTTAAGGACTTTCTAAGCCTTTTATTTGCAATTCAATTTAACTGCTTTCTAGGGCCTGAGATTTACCTGCTGGGTTTTCCAGTCCCCAAAGAGTTTTGAAACACAGAGTCAGTAATAAAAATTAATGTGTCACTTTTCAGAGGCAAGGGAGAAGGTCAGTGCAGAGCTGGCTCTGACACGTTAGCTAAGTAATGGAGCTAGTCAGTGATTAATGAGCAGATCTTAGCCGGCCAGACGAGATACAGCATAGCCTCTGATGCAGTTCTGTTTTTGCAAACGCGGTACTCATGAAAACAAGACAAGGAGCGACGGCATGTGCCAAGCGTCATGTGGGAGAAGTGTCCTTGCACAGTTCTGCCTGTGCCACCTCATCGCTGGCTTGGAGGCCCCTCCTGGGTCTGTCCCTTACCAGTGCTTGCCAATGTTTTTGAATTGTATGGTGGTTTCGTGTTGTGGATAAATGGCCAGTATTTACTTGGATAAAGACACCCAATTCATTTTGCTCTGAATCCCGGTTCAGTTGACAGCCTACCTCTTCAGAGGCAGAAGGTGTATTAACTCACTTTTCCCACCACCTTGTCTCCACGGCATCGTTTCAGCTTGCGGTTGGAAAAGCCAGTGATCTCCCAAGTCTGGACACAGGCACTTGTTATGACTAACTGCACGACAGAGCTGGAGTTACTAAGGTCCAGCTGGAGGCAGCGGACCGGGCTCACCCTGCTGGACAGGGGCTCCAGGAAAGAGAGCCCAGATGGTTTAGGGAGGGCTGAGACCCCGAAGCTAGGGAGTTGCTGGAGCCAGAGATGAGCACCAGGTGAAGAGCAGGAAAAATGGATGTTGTCTTCCATAGTGTAACGTTTCTCTAAAGTAATTTACATAATAAAATCTCGAGCTGGGAAGTTATGAAAAGTACCAGGATAAAAGGGGAAAAATGCCTCAATGATTTGGTTAGTTTTCCTATTTTCTTTGATTATGCAACATAGCCTTGCTGCCATACTAAAAAATAGTTTTCAATTAGCATAAGTATGTAAATTCATAACCTAGTAAAGGATGAAATCTACCCACAAATTTTAGGTTAGTTACTTAAGCCTTCCTTGGATTTTCTGAAGATGGAAAATACCAACCATGAAGGAAGGGTTTATTATGTTTTCAACACTGTGATAGGAGCTGTACCAAACAGAAGAAATCCATGGCATAGTGCCTTGGGATTTTTATGTGAAACAAAATACATTTTTAAATGATAACAGTATGGTCTTTGCTTGACAATTACCTGTTGCTCTAGATATGGGATGTAATTTATTTCATGCTCTGGTATATTTTTAAATTATATTTTCATTCTTATTCTATGTAACCTATGCATAAGGATGTGGTCTGCCAATGTTCCCTTCTAGCTGAAATTTTCTTGCCCACAATCCCTTGCTAAAGTTATAACTTGTATAGAGCTATTTATTGATTGGGTCAGAAGTAGTCACATGACCCAAAGGCATCTGTGTATAGGCTGGCAAAGACCTGAGTTGATTTAGCTCAAAAGGCTGAGTCCCATAGGGCTGTTGGCAGCAATTATTGCAGCCAATCAGATAAGAATACAAAGACTGGAGAATAGAAAGAAACTGGCCAGGAAGAATATTCAAGTTATCATTGCTGCATAGCAAAGCACCCAGAATGTACTGGCATAAAACAACCATTTTATTGTGTTCATAGATTCTGTGGGTCAAGAATTTGCTGGGTCAAGATATAGCAATAAATAGCTTTTCTCTGTTCCACAATATCTAGCAGATTAGCTGAAAAAACTCAAAAGCTGGGGATGTCCTGACAGCTGGGAGCGAAAACAACCTGGAGACATCTCAATGTGGTTGATGTCAGCTGTGTGCTGGGACTCCCACTGGAGCTGACAGCCAAAGCACTTAACCAGGTGGCCTGTTTGCTGGGGCTAACCCGAGCTTCCTCACAGCATGGCAGGTGGGTTTCCCTAATGAGTATTCAAAAAAGGAAAAACCAAGATGAAAGTGTGTGGCATTATTATGATCTCATCTCAGCAGTCGCATAGTATCACTTCCACCACATTCTATTGGTCAAGGCAGACACAGAATTCTGCCCAGATTCAAAGGGAAGGGATCAGACTCGGACTCTCAATGAGAGGAGTGTCAAGTTCACAGTGAAGAAGAGCCTGGAAGATGGGAAATACTGTTAAAAAATAAAAACCACCATGCAAAGAAAAAGAATAGAAAAATAAACACCAATATTCCAGGGGAGTTATTTCTAGTGGTAACATCATTAGCCACATATTTCTTCTTCTTAATCCTTATCTGTTTTTCTAATTTTTTATGATGAATACAGATTACTTTTGTGATGAGAAATAGTTTTTTTTTTTATTTAAAAATACTACATACACTAAGAGTGGCACAAAAATGAGAAGTTTACGAAGAAGAAAACTCTCTATGGCCAGGTTACACTTGCTCTGAATGATAATTCTTCTAATGTGAGTAAATTTATTGGTGCTATATCTTAGCTTGGGTTTCAAGGCTCAGTCTTCCTGGAGGTATCTGGGAGACTGTGAGGAACACAGCTCACCTGAGGGGCGCGGGAGCCAGGTTATTTACCTGCTCAGTCATTGGTTGAGAGCTGCTCCAGGAGTAACTTCTGCATAAGGACTGAGCGTACTCCTGTGGCCAAAGACAACCTTCAGACAGAGCATCGGCCCCTTGCCGTGAGAAACGTCCTCTTGTGCAGGAACAGGGGAGGCCCTGGCAACACCTGCTTTCAGTGTATACAGAATAATTTCAAAACTGAGTATTTTCATCATGGATGCTTTTAAATTAATCCGCACAAGCAAAGGTGGGTGTCATTGAACGGCTATCTGACAATATGCTAAGGTTAGGTATATCAGCCTCTGAAAACCTAGAGAAAAGGCGTGTGGATCTAATTATAATAATACTGCATACTTTTTAAAATCAGATGTATCTTTGGTTCCAGCACAGAACCTCTCACTAGCATGCCTGGGGGAAGCTTGGATACCAATCCCATCACATCTCACCCGACTTACAGCATTCACGTGCTGGGACAGAGGACGCCACCCAAGCTCAATCTGCAGGGAGTCAGTGGCACTCAGCAACAGGCCTCCTGCTCCCAAGTCTGTGTGGAAGGAAACAGTAAACTTTTGAACATGAACAAATCATGGCACTGATGTGGTTGGTACAAGACCTCCCCCGCCCTGATTTTCCACACTGAAGTGGGCTACCTTTCTAAGAAAAAGGTGCCCACATAAATTTGTAAGGTGAGGAATGAGACATTTTAAATTTTCATCATGGCCCTGATAATACTCTTTCTGTGATTCTCAGTGACTTGTTCCAGTGGGACACCTTTGCTGTATACTCCATATTGTGCATACACCTCTCGCCTCAGAGCTGAAATGCCGTGGGCTTAGTACGGAGGGCTGGGCTGCCAGGACAATTAGCTCCAGAGCAAACAGCTTAATCGCCAGAAATCTGACTCATTCCAACCCCTGATCGTTCTTTACTTCGCAAAGAAGGAAATAGATGATCCATTACTGGGCATATTTAAAGCCACATCCAAATGATGTATTTAAAATAAAAGATAACAAGAGCTGGTGAGGATGTGGAGAAAAGGGAACCCTCGCACACTGTTGGTGGGAATATAAATTGATGCAGCCATTATAGAAAACAGTATGGAGGGTCCCCAAAACATTAAAAATAAAACTACCGTGCAATCTAGCAATCTCACTTCTGGCATACATCCAAAGGAAATGAAATCAGGATCTTGAAGAGGTACCTGTACTCCCACGTTCATTGCAGCATTGTTAACAACAGCCAAGATGTGGGAATGATCTAAACGCCCATGGTAGATGAATGGATAAACAAAATGTGGCATATACGTATAATGGAATATTAGCCTTAAACAAGAAAGAAATCCTGCCATGTGCGACAACATGGGTGAACCTGAAGGGCACTGTGCTAACTGAAATAAGCCAGAGACAGAAAGACAAATACCACATGATCTCACTACCTTAGTCTGTCCAGGCTGCTGTACCGAAATGCCCATAAAATAGGCAGCTTATAAACAACAGAAGTTTATTTCTTATGGCTCTAGAGGATGGGAAGTCTAAGGTCAAGGTGCCTGCAGATTTGTTGCCTGGCGAGCGCTTGCTTTCTGCTTCACAGATAGCTGCTTCTTGATGCTTCCTCCCATGGTGATAGGGGCAAACAAGCTGCCTTGAGCCTCTTTTACAAGGGCACTAATCCCATTCATGAGGGCAAATGGCCCTAGCAGGTCCCACCTCTTAACACTGTCACATTGGGAATTTGGAGGGACACAAACATTCAGAGCATAGCACTCACTTACATGTGTACTCTACAATAGTCAAACTCATAGAAGTGGAGAGTAGAATGGTGGTGGCCAGGGGGTGTGGGAGTGGGAAATGGGGAAGTGGTAGTCAAAGGGTACAAAGTTTCAGTTATGTAAGATCAGTACCTTCTGGAGAGCCCACAGCATAGTGCCTACAGCTAACAACACTGTATTGTGTATATATATATTTAATGCATTGGTGGCCACAAACAAAAAAAACAGAAACTTTTCCTCGGGAGCCACAGTGTTTTATTATGAAAATAGAATAAAAACTTTGAATGTAATTTAAAGGTAAACATAAACAGAAAAAATGAAATTTATTGACTTCTACTCATTTAATCCACGTTTTTAGAAATAAATTGTCAATATTAATTGTAACAATAAGAACATCAACAAGTAAGATTTTATATATGCTTTACGTGACCCCGAGGTCAAAACTAGAGTGAGTTAAATACAACTCTCATGGCAGTCAATGTGTTAGAATTCGCTAAGAAGATAGATCTTATGTTAACTGTCCTTACCACCACCAATAACAATAATAATAAAGGAAGCAGGAGGAAACTTTGGAAGGTAATGGATATGTTTATGGTCTCAATGGCAGTAATGGTTTCACAGGTGGATACTTATCCCCAAACTCACTGAGTTACATATATTAAATATGCACATCTTTTTACATGCCAGTCATACCCCAGTAAAGTGATTTAAAAATAAATAAATAAATAAATAAATAAATAAATAAATAAATAAATAAATAAATAAATCTATGCCCAATGGTATACCAGAACACTTCAGTCACAGGACAGGCTTCAGGCAATGGAACATGAGTGGACATGATGCAGCAGAGGATTGAAATGTACTTGAGCACTGGGCGTTGCCCCCTTGGGCTTCTGCCATCACCAGCAGAAGAACCAGAGGGTCAACCCTCTCATCCCAGGCAAAGGAAGGGCGTGTGGACCAGAGTAGTCCCAGCCCAGCTCACCTGACCCCACAACCTGTGGATCCCTAAGCAAGCCCAGGCAAGATCAACAGAGCCACTAAGAAAAGCCCAGTCTAGAGCAGCCAACCCTCAGTCAACCCACAGACATGACAGCTAAGTATGCTGTATGCCACTGAGATTCTGCGAGTGTTATACTGCATTTTTCTGGCATATTCAACTAATAGAGTGCCTAAGAAGGAACATTAGAGAATAGAAACGTCTAATATAGAGACTTTACGTAATTTACATTGATGCATATAAGACATTCCTCTATTTCCCCTACAACATTTCATATAATGTGTACATTCTAGAAATTTATCTTTGCTTTCATAAAGGGAAAATGTGCTGTTTTGCATCTGAGGACACAGATTTAGATGTCGGGGCACAAGAGCCAGGATAAGTTCCCCAGAAATGTTCAGGAGTCTTAGAGAGGCTTATGGAGTCCCTTGATCAGAAAATTAAAGATTTCTCTAATTCTAAACACTAGGGACTCCCCAGGTGATAGCAATTGTTTAATTAACATAATGTTCAACTGCAAGTCTTACCTGAGATCAAAAAGGAAATTAGAGAACACATAGAGCCTGATGGTCAAGATCAAGGCACATAAATGAACCTGCCAGGGTGAAAACCTGGCTCCATCAACTGTTACCTTGAGCCAATTATAATTTTACTGTTTTCTCGTCTGTAAAATGTGGATGATAACGATACCTTTGTTGCAAAACTTTTGGAAGGATCAAGGAAATGTATATGTCAACCACTTACATAGTATAAATATTTATACATTTATAGAAATCCATCATATAAAGATAAATACCCAATGAATATCACTACCTTCTTTATGTTATGATAGAGCATCACTTGCAAAATTTGGGACCGTCTTTACATAACTTCAAACCTGGCAAATCTTCACAAAATATGATAAAATTCCCTCCCACTTCACCTGGATCCCACACACGGACACTCCCTAACACTTTCTACTTTTCAGCAATTGCAACCATGAGCTCAGGCCAGTGGAAATTCTATCTCAATCTGCACATTTTTTGTCTGCCCCCCTAGATCCACTGTCCAGCCTTCTCCCCTGCTTTGAACTCCAGGATGTCTTAATTACCATAGTAAGAGGCTCCACTGCCCTGCTTCTGGCTGGGAGGCCAGGAGCTCAGAGGGCAGAAGGAGGATGAGGTCAGAGAATTTAGTCCTCTGTCTCCCTTCCTAAAAGCTCACCTGGCCTGGCTGTGTCTGTGCCCAAAGGTAACAGCTCCTACCAAGGCCCCCTTTCTGCACAGCTCTGTTTTGCACATGTGCTTTGGGTCACAAAATCCACACCCTCCCTCGCCCATTCAACCCAGGGTCCCACTCTTAGGATGTCTGCACTATTCCTTGCAGTTTTCCTGTACTGTCCTGAAGTTACCCAATTTAAGCAAGATCTCTGCTTCCTGCCTGGATTCTGACAGATACAGTGATTGGTATCACAGTGGCTTCCGGAAACAGAACTTCAAAACGGGGTTTTGCAATTGTGTTGCCCACAAAGTTGAGAAAGGTACAGATACTTTCCTTGCCAGATGGCCATGGAACACGGATGATCCACAGCACCAGTAGCATCAAGATTACTCACTCTCAGGGGCCTGGGGGTAAAGTGCATGTGGAGATAAAGACATTGAGATGTTGAGAAACTGTGGTAATTCATCACTATGGAAGCTATGGTGCATTTAAAGAGTAAGAGCTTACTTCTGATGGCAATGGAGGGTGTACACAGGGAAAAGCAGACATTAAAAGCTGAGAATATATATGTTTTAGGTTGAATTGTGTCCCCCTCAATTTCATATGTTGAAGTCTTAACCCCTAGTACCTAAAAATGTGATTGCATTTGGAGATAGAGCCTTTAAAGAGATGATTAAATTATTAAATGAGATTATATGGGTGGACCCTAATCCAATATTACTGATGTCCTTATATGAAGAGGTTAAGACACACATACACAGAGTGACAGTCCTTTCAAGATGGAGAAGAAACCAACAGTGCTGACTCCTTGATCTCAAACTTCCAGCCTCCAGAACAGTAAGAAAATAAATATCTGTTGTTTAAGACATCTAGTCTGTGGCACTCTGTTACGGCAGCCCTAGCACACAATACAAAGTACTCGAAAGCAAGCATAAAAAATTACAAAACCTTTGTGGCAGCTTTGAAGGAGTTGCTTTGTCTTCTAAGGTTGCAGGGTGGATATGCCTGAGAACATGACCAAGTTATATTGCCAAGAGATGGGAGGCTATGTATGGTGGATGAGGCTAAGGATATTAGACCAAGGACTAAATATAAGACTTGATCAGGTTAAATTTATCAACACTATTAGAGATGTCTGCTGTACACTAATTATATTTCTAGGGTTTTAACTCCAAGTCGGATAAACTGTTATTCCCTCTAAACCTGCAACTTCAACAGGTACCATTTACATTCTCAAACTTATAGAAAAGTGAGAAATATACCAGGACTTGATACTTCTATGTTCAGTAACAACTCTGTTTTATAGACCACAATGGGCTAGAAATCCTATAAACCTGAATTATTCAGAGAACTGAAGTTTAACTCTTTAAACTCTGAAGCAAAAAAAAAAAAATCAACCATTTAACCATTTCATGGCTATCTTTCTAAAATATTGCATAATTGTTTGGTTTCAGAAGCAGAGAATATTAAATGAAATTCAACCTTTATCTTTAAACTGAATTTATAGAACTGTGTTTTATAAATTGAAAGTGTGAAATCCAAGGTTTATATGGCTAGATATACTGCACCTTTAAATAGAAGGCAGTTTAGAAAAATACATCAACACTTCCAATATAAAAGGATAAAATAAATAATTGAGATAATCCGTGTAAATGGGAAATAGGGATATGACAAGAATATATCCTGGACAAAAATGAATACAAGCCCCAAGTAATCTCAGTGTCAGTGTAAGCATTCAATGAGCATGCCCTGTCATCGAGGGTTGTGGTACAGTATAGTGAGACACATGGGTGACGTGCCCCTGTCCTTGGTCAGCCCTGACCTACAAGGCTTTTGTAGGGCTCCATCTTTCTTCACTCTCTTTCTTGCTCTCTTTTATATGACCATGTCAAAAGAAATAATAGTGGTTCTTGTATAAAGATTACCCATTTCTCCCTGAAAAGCCCCTCTTAACTGGTTGGAAAAAGCTAGAATCCAACCTGCTACCCTCATTATCTTATCATCTCCCTTCTACTATCTATTGCTCTCATCTTGTATCTCCGTCTTTCTTTTCTTCCCTCTTATCTCTTCCACCCATGTTTCTGCTTCCTTTCCCAAGCTGTTAACTTTTGTCCCAAGTCATCTGATTGTGGCACCAACATTGGCCAACAAGAGTGCTTCTCACCATGGTATATCATGTTGCTCTTCAGGGTCCTCTCTTCCCTATTTGTCTGAAAGGAAAGAAGTAGATTTAGAAGCACTCTGGGGAGCTGAGATCGCATGAAACAAGCATGCTGTTATAATGAATTTGAGAAACAAATTCCACGTGTACCCACTTCATACTTTGGAAGAATTCATTGAGTCAATTAGATGCTAATACATTAATCCCAATTACTGAAAAATACATTTCAAAGATCAGAATATAGGAGTGAAAGAGAACTAATCCCCCCTTATTTGTTTCCTTTGCCAATATTTGAGAAAATTTTCAGATGTGGGTGATATGCAAAGGAGAAAAATGTCCCAACCCCAGGTCAGTGTTCAGTGACATCAATCTATCACAATTCCTTGGTGAGGACCTGAATTGTGCTTGTTAGGCCCAGTGAGATCCATCAAGCAGCCATGTATTTGGCTGGCAGCTTTCGAGTGAAGTCTCCTCTGCAAGAGGGGATGTTCTTCAGTGACTACCTTCCTGGGAAACTTCATATTCACAGGATATTCTGATTCTTCTTAAACCTCAATTAAAGCATCTACTTCTTTACTTATGTGTGCTATCATTCTGAGACATTGTGACCTTCGTAAGTACAGAGCCATTCTGAATGATCAGTCAATCCCATAACCATCCATTTTGGGTTATAATAAAAACATTCAAAATAGAAATAGTAGTCACAGATCACAGAAGCTGACCTTGCCAAAAAGAAAGAATGCTTAGTTCTTGTCCCCAGATTGCCCATTTCTCCCTGGCAATTCCTCTTAACTGGCTGGGAGAAGGCAGAACCAAAGAATAGCCACTCTCAACACCTAGCTGGCTACAGGTGACCACATTCACAAAGACCTAACCATGACATAATTTCCTGTGAAAAAGGGTTGGTCTCTGATGCCCTTGTAGAGGCATGAGTTCCTGAAACATCACCAGCTTCCTGAGCATGAAATTTTAACTTCAACTTGAGGAAACAGAACCAATCTCATCATCCTTATCATCAGCATTAGACATATGGTCCAGACCTCCACTGTCCAATATAGTAGCCACATGTGGCTCTTTAAATTAACTAAAAATCAAATAAAATTAAAAATTAATTTCCTTAGCAGCACTAATCACATTTCAAGTGCTGGGTAGCCACATGTGGCAGGTGGCTATTCTATTGATCATCACAGAACATAGAACACTTCCAGCACTGTGCAGTTCTGTTGCACAGTGTTGGTCTAGATGTCTACCATATGCAGGCACTTCCTGCATGTTTTATCACTTAATTCTCACAAGAAATCAGTGAGGAAAGATTTATTGTATCCATTTTATATGTGCAGAAACTAAGGTTCAGAAAGTGTTCAATAGCTCCTCAAAGTCTCCCAGTGAGATGTACATCCATTTGTCTTTGACGGGGCTGCTCTGATATTGTCTGTCCATGCCAAGGCAACCTTTCCCCTCACACCAGAGGCTGGGAAAGAAATTAAGGTCTGAAGCCCTGTCCTGCTAGGACAGCCAAAGGTAATGGCTGAAGTCCATTTTCAACTTCAATGTTGTTAAACAAAAAGGAAGGGAGGCATTATATCATTTTTTATAATTAACTAAGCCAACATTTTCCCAACATTCCCTCCAGAACTATCCAATATTTTTTGTTTTGTTTAGTTTTTTTTAAATATGTGGGGTTCATCTGCTCGGACTCCAAGCATGCTTTTCCATATGCTTCTCTTTCCCTTTTTTATATTTCCTTTAAGTACAAGTGCTAAATCTGTGCCATATTTTTATTAGTTTTACACTGATGTTGTTGACATTTTTGAGAGCTATTTGATGTCTGAGAAACTCATGAACCTTTTATTCGCTCTTTTGAAACTTCAGAAAAAAATACTAACACAGTGAGGGAAGGGCTGTGATTTTACCCAGAAAAACCACCTCGTGCCCAAATGTATTTCAACTGGGTCTGAAGCTTCCTAACTTGTTTTAGGTATTCATTAAACTGCTGTTAGTCCACACAGGGTAATATTTTCTATTATATTCTCCCTGACAGCATTCCCAGGCCTCAAAATTTGTTGGGACGAGAGATTCAAGGAAGTGAGAGGATCAAACTTACGCTTAAAGTCAAATCTGTCTCCTCTTTCCTCTCTGGCCTGCCCCATCCCCTGCCTCACCACCAACCCTCCCAGACATCTGACGCGGCAGCAGAGGGGGAATCACATGAGCCACAGCTGAGTTCGCGGGGATGATTTGTGAGCCTCGGTATTTGCACATGTGTGGTCATGGGGGACCTCTCTGGCCGGGCCAGCCGCCTTCCCCCAACATCTGTTGGTTAATCGGAAATCCAAATGTACAAGACAGCACTAGGGAACAGAGCGGGGATTTGTGACCCACTCTGGAGAATCTCTCACGCTGCAAACAAAGAGTATGAGACCCTGATTTTAGCTCTTTTCAGATATGTTTGCACAAATGAAATTCATCATTTATCCTGTGAATAGAAACCATGGCACTTGGCACAGTTAAGAGGATGGTGGGAGACTCGGACAGGGGCTGCTCAGCACTATTTGAAACCATCACCAACGGCGATCCTTCCCCTCTCTTGGTCTGCTTCCCATCCGTCCTTCGGGTTCTGTCCTCTCCTTGCTTTCTTCCACCTCTTCTCCTCTCATTCTTTTCTCCCAACTTGTCTCTAGTCCCCTGGCAGTCGAATCCTGGGTGACCAGATGCCTCTGAGGCCTCTACCAAGGTCCCTGCTCACCTGACACCTAAGGTCCCCCCCTTCCCTCGGGTCCTCTTAAAATGGCAAAACCCTCTCCTCTAAAGGAGATTAAATTAAGGTTGATTAAAGTTTCCAAAATTTTAGTATGAAATAATTTTCTAAGGCGGCGGAGTGTCTAAGATAGGTAAGGGACAAGAAATGGCAGGAAGTTAGAATGCTGAAAACAAACTTAGCCCCCCTCCAGTGTTGGCCTGGGGCCTGCTGGTGGCAGTGCGAAGATACACTTCCATGTGGCACTGCCCCCTGCAACAAGGAACTTCATCACACCCACTCTTGCCAGGATCCTTAGGGTCTCAGGGAACACACAAGGTCCTAACAAGAGGAAGGGGTATTAAACATGGCTTAGTGAACCCCAGCATCTTATCAGAGGAAGCTGGGGAGAGCAGAGTGCAGTCCAGATGCACACTAGCTGTGCTATCCTAGGAAGGGGAAAAGAGAAATGAAAACCTGGCGATGATTTCCAGTGGTGCTCTGCTGCAAGAGGGGCCGGTGACAAACAGTATTCACCTCAACAGTCACACTAGTCCCTTCAGTTGCTGCCTGGCAATATTCATTGCTAAGAATTTTTAACATTATCCTTGCTTCAGGCATATTTAAAAATATTATTGTGTGGCAAAAACCCAAAACACTGGCTGCACCAAATGCTGGCAAAGAGGTAGAGCAACAGGAACGCTCACTCGCAGCTGGGAGGGACACACAGTGGCATAGCCCACTTTGGGAGACAGTTTGGTGGCTTCTCACAAAGCTAAACGTGATATTACCATCAAGTCTAGCAATGGCACTCCTTGGGAGTTACCCAAATGAGTTGAAAACTTATTTCCGCAGGAAACCTGCACTTGGATGTTTATACCTACTTTATTCATAATTGCCAAATTTGGAGACAGCCAAGACGTCTTTCAATAGGTGAATGGATAAGTAAAATGTGGCACATCCAGACAATGGAATAGTATTATGCAATAAAAAAAAATGAGCTCTCAAGCCACCAAAAAGCCCTTAAATATATATTTCTAAGTCCAAGAAGCCATTTTGAAAAGGCTACATACTATATGATTCCAACTATAGGACATTCTGGAAAAGGCAAAACTATGGAGATAGTAAAATAATCAATGGTTGCCAGGGGTCCAGGGGATGTGGGAGGGATGAATGGATGGAAAGGAGGGTATTTTCGGGCAGTGACATTATTCTGTATGATACTGGAGTGATGGGTACATGTCATTACACATTTGTCAAAACCCACAGAATGTACAACATTAAAAGTGACCCCTGCTGTGAACTATGGACTTCAGTTAATAATAACATACCAATAAACATTGGCTCCTCAGTTGTAACAAACGTACCCCAATGCATGATGTTAATAGGAGAAACTGGGGAGAGGGGAAGGAGGTGAAAATATATATGGGAATTCTACTTTCTGCTCAATTTTTCTATAATCTTAAAACTGTCCCACAAAATAAAATCTGTTTATGACAAAAAATATACATCATTCTGTTTGACCTTAATGGCAACGCTATAAACTGGATGCCTCAGGTTGCAGAGAACAGCTAACACGAGGGAAGCTGGCGTACACTAAAAGGAAGCAGACTGGCTCACGTCCCTGGAGGGTTTGTGGCTAATCAGCAATGTTACCAAGACCCACTTCTTCTCTCCCTCTGCACTTGGTCGTCCAGCATCCACTCCACCCTGAGGCCTGTTCTCACGGTCCAGCCATCAGTACTTCATGCTTTCTTGCTACATCTAGTAGGAGAGAAAGCTAGGGTTGCTTCTGGAAGCTCTCTCGAAAGAGCAAGGGGGGACCTTCCCAGACACTCACAGCAATGTTTGGTTGAAAGCTCATCAGGTTCCTCCTCTTGGACCCTTTGGGGGTAAGGGGCAAGGGATTACCCGTAGGCCAGCCAGGCTTGCACAGACCTGGAGGTGGGGCCAGCTCCCGGAGGCAGGGCAGCGTGCCCAGTGCATAGCTGAGTAAGCTGGAGTCTGAGACTGAAGTCCAGGTTTCCAAATTCCAAATCCAAAGCTGCCTCAATTGTGTCATACATCTGCTGAGACGGTAAATATGTCACCTGACCCCAGGGGTCTTTTGCACCTATAACATGGCAAACAACCTAATGTGCAGGCAGACTCAAGATCTATAAAAGGGATTCCCATCCCTACTGAGTAGGCACTTGTGAACCCAAAGTGGTTGACGACTTGGGATGCACTGGGCAGTGCTGCCCAGCCCGGCCTCTAGAAAAGCCCGGATCCTCCAGAGCCCTCCCCCCACCTCCCTAGGGACTGCAAAGCAAAGGCTGAGTTGAAGTGGTTGACGACTTGGGATGCACTGGGCAGTGCTGCCCAGCCCGGCCTCTAGAAAAGCCCGGATCCTCCAGAGCCCTCCCCCCCACCTCCCTAGGGACTGCAAAGCAAAGGCTGAGTTGAAGGGCGGTGGGGAGCAGGGGTCCCATTTTCCCATCAGAATGAACCACGGTGCTCCAGAACTCAGAATGAACCAGGCAGGCCGCTTTTAAAAGTTAACTTTGCATTTGTGAAATGTGTGTGGCTGGGGAAGGCACAAATGTCTTCATTGCTCCAGTGAGAATTATGGAAATGGCCTTTATTGAGTTTGAGATGAGACTCTCACCAACTTTCTCTCAGTAGGACTTGAGAACCAACCACGTCCTGGTGACCTCAGTGCCAGCTCACGAATATACCACGTCCTGCTATTTTAAATATGATGTTAGAAAATCCAGTGATGCATTGGCCTTGTATTTATAAAGTAAGACTTAAAAAATATATCTCTCAGAGATAAAAGCATCTTGGCATGTCCTGAAGTTGCTCCATATCCCCTGCCCCGGTGCCCGCTGCCAGTTCCCAGCCTGGCCCGCCGGGATTTGCTGGCTGAGGGACATGTCACTGCTTTTTATTTTGTCCCCCTTTTAAATGGAAACAGTAATGTCACTGTCCACTTGTGAAACCTTGCTAATTAGTAAAGAAAACTTTTCTTTCTCATCTTTTAAAAGCCATAGAAAGCCTAAATGAATTGGGGGAGGGGGCAGCAGTAGGAAAATAAAATAGGAATTCAACAGACTCTCTTTACCAAAGCCTCTGTAGACGCTGGGAGTCCTTTAATCTGTTTGCCTTTAAACAGGGAAGGGAAAACAATGCATTTACATGAGTAAACAGCGACTTTCATTTCAAATGGGGGTTTAATCTGTTTACTTAAAGGATTTAAAGCAAATAATTTCAAAAGCCTTCCAAGATGCCAGCTATCCTTTAAAGAAAAGGCTGGCCAACTTTTGGAATAAGCATTACAATTAGTTTACAGATAATTAAAGAGCAGAGGTTGCAGGATATGAGTATTTCCTCATAGTGCCATGCTGGTCCCCACCGGTCCCCACTGAGTGGACAGGCTTCCTTGTTCAG
Organism: Lemur catta; assembly: GCF_020740605.2. Lineage (NCBI taxonomy): Eukaryota > Metazoa > Chordata > Mammalia > Primates > Lemuridae > Lemur > Lemur catta. Next base: position 12,758,921 of record NC_059144.1, on the reverse strand, counting down.
AGCATCCCAGGCTCCTTCCCCACCAGAGCAAACACATCTGCATCCTACCCTGGGTACCACAGCTATGACAGCTGCTGGTGCTTAGCATTTTTTTTTAACGTAAACTAGGTGTGTGTGTCCAGAGAAGGATACAGGAAATGCTTTTGGTGACAAGAGTATCTACTGTAATTATATTCATGTCCAAGTGACCAGTATGGACCTCACGGAGGAGTATTGCTGTCACCTTGAGTTATTTGGTTAAAAACATATCAACATATCATTATCATCTTATATCAGTATCATATCAATTACTTTTTTCACCTTTTCAAAGTATAGTTTTTATAAATAGACTTGGTATTCACTTAAATTGTATAAATCTTTAATATGTAGCAAATTTATGAGGGAAGAAAGAAGATTGAATTTGTGACCTATCAGTAAATAAAGTTACCTTGGGAGCCCATGTGGCACTGTGTTCAAGCCCGAGGCTGGCATAGAGGAGATGCTGAGCAAAACTGTTTGCTGAGTTGATGTAACCATGTCAGGCCCCAGCCACCATGTTGTGAGGAAGCACAGGCCACATGAGGAGGCCACCTGTGGCCACAGCCCTAGATGAGATTCCAGCCACCAGCCAGCATCAACAGCCAGACCCATGAATGAAAGAGCTTTCAGATGGTGCCAGGCCCAGATTTTAAGCCACCTCACCTGATCAAATGAAGTAGAAATGATCACTGCTCAAATTGCATATTCCTGAGCAAGATAAATGTTGTTGTTTTAAGCCACTAAGTTTTGTATGGTTTGTTACCCAGCAGTAGAAAATTGGAGCAGATTTTGAGATTTTGTAACTCTCGCACCTCTTAGGTGTACCTCTGTTTCTCCACTTAGACCATAACTGTGGGCAGCTGGATTTGCTGTAGAGTCTACTTTCCATCAAAGGAAAATGTGTCACAAGGCTGTGTCACCCTAAGCATGTTACTGAGATTCTCCCTTCCTGCATCATGAGGTTCCATGGAATCCTTAGAAAAAGTGTGCTTCCCACAGGCAATGCTTTCTAATAGGGTAGTTGATATTTCCAGTACAGCAAATACATTTCCTCAATCCTAGTTCACCTCTCCTTGGATAGTGCAAACCAGAAAGGTAAGTAGAACAGAAGAGAACAATCCCTATGCCAGTATTCCTGGTTTATCAGAGGACAACTGCAGATAAATCTCTTAGGGTCCCTGTCTCTGCTCCCTTCCCATGTTAGGAGGACTGACCCAGGAGATGTGAGGCAAGGGTGTCACCCAGCTTCCACCACCAGGATGTCCCTGACTCCCAAACACACACTCCTAACCTGTACTGCTAGAGCTGCTCAACGAGGACTCGGATTGATGCCCATTCTCTCCACGGCTCCTGTTGCCTGATGTCCAGAGTTTGGGGAACAGAAGAAAAGGATCAAGCTTTGGGAACTTTATAAGGGAAATTGTTTTCTATAGTAAGAACCTAATAGGCTAAAAAGGATCCCGAGCACCAGTGTAACATTGGAACTCAGAACACGCTTTCCTATGAAAACAAGCAAATGGCTCATAATAAACCTCCAGAGCACAAGACAGACATGAATGGGGGCTTACTGCATTTCCCACCCTCTCCTGGGAAGTGAATGATACAGAGCTTTTGTAACACATCATATTTATCATATGATATTTTATCACATAAATAAATGTAAGCACCTTGAGGGGAAGATCCACATGGTAGACACATCTGTGTTCCCCATAGATACTGATGCGGGCCCTGGAACATAGTAGGTGTTCAACTAATGTTTGAGGAAGGAAGGAAGAGGTGAGGAAGACCCAATAAAAGCTGTCAAACCATTTCTGTGTAGAAAAACTTACTGTAAAAGCTTCCAAGCAATACGCAAGTGATGTGTTTGTCACCTTCAAAGCTGGCATCTTTGCATGGTGGTGAACAGGAGAATCACTATCAGTCTGAAGTTTCCATCATTCTGTCTGCCTTCCTCTGGCCAGCACACATGAATTACTGAGCAGCGAGGCCAGCATTTAGCTCCGTAACAGGTGTGAAAGCCTTTCTATGGGTCCAGCTATTCAACTCATTTATGTTATCCCAAAATTATAAATTCATAATTTCCAGGAAAGTAAAATTATTTATAGCATGTGTGCATGGTGGGGCAAGAGGAAGGCAATGAGGAGGATGGGTTTAGAATCCAAAGTTAAATTTAGATAATCTCACAATCCAGATTTCTTATAATCCAGGTGTTTTCCCTCTATATCTGTCTCAGCAGCAGAGTTCTCTGGTGTCAGGTCACATCTCTGCTTGCCAGTATTGCATCCAGAGCTACACAGCACACTTTTATCCCTATCCCAGGCCAACATCCTTTGTGGAATTAAGGGAACTGGATGCTTCCTGGAGAAGAGACAGGCACCTCCTGAAGGGCAGCCAGCCACGAGCCTGGACCTCATGGGTTCCACCACCTCAGTGAACAGAGAACAACCCACTGGTGCCTGGTTTTGATCAACACAAACTAGAATCTGAGCCATTAGTCCCATCATCTGGTCAGACCTTTCTTCTTAACAGATGAGAAAAAACAATAGCCCCTGAATCTAAATTACCAAGATTACGTCCTGGCTATGTCTGTGATCCTGTCTCTGATTTTTGTTACTTTCTTCTTGGCCTCACCCCTGACCCAGCATTCTCCACAGCCTGCACCCAGCAAGTAGGGAGTTAACTCCTGACCTCACTTTCCCCATCCGCCTCCTGGTCAGCCCTGTCACATGGACCCCACCCCTTCACTCTCGGTCCATCCAAGCAGAACCCCCCCACCCATCCTGTGTCTCAGGGAAACTCGAGAACCTTGGAGAACTCAAGGAACTCATTCCATTGGCCTAGGAAGGGGATGGCCCACAGGCTGCGAAGGAAGCTTTTACAGTAGATTTTTCTATTTTCAACTGCAGAGCAGATTGTCCTGGAAGCTTATGAAAGCATCAATGAATTGACCCAACATCTTTTTCTTTAATAGTATTAATATGCAAACTGCCCAAATTCAAGGAGTGCTACAAAGCTTGGGGGGTAGGACTGGGATGCAGAACACTGAACTTCTAACTCAGCTCAGTCACCCATGCACACTGTGGGGGAAGTGCACAGTAGTGTTTGAGTGCTGGCTCTGCAGCCCACGTGCTCAGGTTTGAAACCTAACTCTGCTGCAACCGATCTATGTCCTTGGACAACTTTTTTTTACCTCCCTATACTTCAATTGTCTTATATGCAAATGGGGATAGCAATGGTATCTTCCAACTAAGATTTCATGAGGATGAAATGAGCTAATGCATGGAAAGTTCTTGAAGAGTTTGGCATGTAGCAAGAAGACATGAAAGCTCATTTTCCTAATTAGGTCATTGAGACCCAGATGACCTCAAAGCCCTGTTAGCAATGAGATTCATAGCAGCAGTGCCCTGGGGTCAAGCAATAGCAAGAATCCAATTGCCAGCTCCAGGACAGCACCTTTTTAGAAGACATGGGGGCTGCCTGCCCAATCTGTAACTTCTCTAGGAACCGCCTCTCTCTCAACCTCTACAGAGAGCACATGTCTAGGGAGGTATGTTTATATCATGTTCCTTGGTCTACATTCCCCCCAAATGGGACAGAGAGTGGGTTACAAGAAGTTTGCAATTCATGTACTAATCACCAGCCACCTAGTGATTTTTTTTTTTTTTTTTTTTTTGCCCTTCCATGCCCTCTGTCACATGAGGCTGCAGCAGGAAAGTCCTAATCAAACACATAACCTGCCCACACCTTGATCTTGGACTTCCCAGTCTCCAGAACTATGAGAAACAAATTTACATTGTTTATAAATTACCCAGTCTGTGGTATTTTGTTATAGCATGAACAGACTAAGACAGTGAGTGGGTCTGTGGAGAGAAACAGAGAATCAGAGCTGACTCCGAGGGAAAATCGATGCCAAATGGCTCCAGTAACAGAGAGGAAGAGAAGGAAAACACACAAAGCATAGCTGTCGGAGACTCTGATCATTCCCCAGCTCCTGGAACTAGTTCCCATCTGACTCCGCGATTTTCCTTTTCCCTGAACTGTCACTGTGTCCCTTCAATAAACTCTACTTGATATATGAGCACGCTTGAGCAGCGCTGTGTTCCTTAAAACCAAAGAGCTGTGGTAAGAGAACTGCCTAACTGTCAGTGCTTATCCCAGGGTCAGACATATAGTAGGAGCAGAGCAAGTATTTTTGGACGAGATGCATTCTGTGTCCATACTTATTGGCCAATCTGCTGCTTTTTCAGGCTTACCAGAAACAAGGGCATTGCTCTCAGCTACTTTGGTGTTTCTACTTTGTTAGTACCACAGTGATAATTTTGGGTGCCAGAATGACAAAATAAAATGTTACAGTGCTACAGGAGGAAGCTTTTGATCCTAATTCATAAAGATGCATTTGGTAGGAAACAGACAAATCTAGCTCACAAGCTATATTTAGTGCTCCCGCATCCCAGTTTGAAATGTTCTTTTGAACCAATCTGCCAAATATTTTACTTTCTAGTACTATGTATAAAAATATATTGGCAACACCTTCAAAGCTAAGGAACTATGGCCGATCTTCAAGAAAATTCGCTCTAGTGCGACTGCTGCTTTCTGACAGGTAAGTTCTTCTGGCCTTTTCGGAAGCTAGGGAAGTTTCTATAAAGATCCTAAGCAGAGTGGAAATCAGCAGCAGACCCATCTTTTTGGGAACAGATTTGGGCTATAAAATGCTCTAGAGACAACTACAAGTAAACTCCAGTATGTTCCCAAGACTAGTTTATGTCCAACTGTGGTTCATGAAACAGGCGGAAAATCTCAAGTGACCAGGAATTTGTGAATTTCAGCTGCTTCCTGATTTTAACACCTGAAGAGACTCTATTCTCACAACTGAGCCTGGGGATCTCTCCTTTTCTGGACAATGCCACTTCTCTCAGGCTAAAAACCTCTCATAAAGAGGAGGTGCTCAGATCCCACTGGACTGGCTCTTTGGCTGTCTATTAATTTCAGGAGGAATCTCAACATCGAATGCCTTTTTATCGAATGTCATTGATGATAATAGCAATGATGATGTAATGGCACATACAGCACTTTCTGCGTGCCAGACATGGACTACTTCCATCTGATTGTCACAAAATCTGTATCAAAACCCCACATGAAACCTCCCTACTTTGTGGTGCACTAAAGGGAGAACTTCTTATTCTAGGAAATGGAAGGAGGAGGTTGAACTTGTTTTAATACCCCAGCTTAATTTGTAGATGGTACAGACATCTCAAAACTGGCAGCTGACACTAACACCTCAGTTTTTTTAATTAACCAGTTACCTTGCTTTTCCCCATCTTCCCTCACACTGTCATATAATTCAATTTGACAGTGCCAGTTGGGAAAGGCATTGCTCTGTGCACAGATAGAGAGGCAATCTGAGAGCTACTCTGTTCTGCCAACTTGTGTTCCCAGGGTCTGCCCTGCCTTTGAGCTGAACTTTTCATGGAGCCAGACATGGACCCTACATGGGAGGGAAAAGTCTCCTTGGGGGAGTTCAGGTCAGACTTGGTTGAATAGGTCCAGGGCCCACAGTGGCCTGTGCATGATGAGCCCTTGAGGGAGGTGGTCCAGCGGATGGTGGGAACGATCCGCAGCCTGGTTTGAAATCCCCTGGAGGCCACTCCAGCCGAATGACACCTTAGCATCTGGCTTCATTTGTGAACTACCACCCACTTCTCATCCTACAGACGACTTAATGTTTGAGGAACCAAAGCAAATGTGGGGGAGGAGGAACTGCCCATTGCATAGAAGCCAGGCAGGATAAAGGGGTCTGCCTTGGCTTGCTTGTTTGGGCCATTTGTGTCATCCATCTCACCTGCCCTTGACCTTCCCTTTCAGCTCCCACTCCTGTCAGGCCTTGGACAAACTTATAAACTTAATAAGAAAAACCCCAGGTGGGTGGTGGAAAACAGCAGACGTAGGAGAAGGAGGAGCAAATGGCCATGACATGACACCTCGAGTCTGGCAGGAACCCAAAGGACAGTGCTGGCCCTTAAGTTTCATCCCCCTGGCTCACAGCCTCGGGTACCAGGTTCAGAGCAGGGTGATGCACTGAGCCTCCAAGCGGTTAAAGTTTAAAAGGGCCCTGTGTCTGGACCTGTTTTCTAGACTAATAAATTCTATGTCCTGGAGGACTAACAAGCGTTGCTCTCTCCCTCCCTCCCTCCTTGCCACACTGCAGCGCACTGCCGGCTCCTGCTGGCGTTGCTTGCACCTATGACGGTTTTCTACTTAAAACAGTTGGCTTCAGAAATCCCAGCCAAGGCAGTTTTCTCACCATTTAATGCTCCCCCCTGGCCACATTCCTCCCCTCCCCCCCAGCTTGTGCTGCCTGTAACACATCGAAGGAGGTCACGGGTGGGCCCCGGTGCAGGGCGGGGGACTTCGGCTTCCAGAAGCCCCTGACTTCAGGGTGTATTAAAGTGGGTCGCCGGGAGCACCCAGGGCCTGGTGCTGGGAGCCAGAAGCTCAGCCCTCGCTTTGTCAACCCTTTCAGAACCCCTCCTAGACGCGAGCGACCCCAAGGCCCCACAGAGGTGCCCAGCCAGCCATGTGACTTCTCCCTTGGTCCTGCAACAAGTCTCTTCCAGACCTTCTCGTTTTTTCCTCAGCTTCATTGCTGTGGACTTTACTGTGTCCCCACAACATTCACACTGAAGTACTAACCCCCAGTATCTCAGAATGTCACAGTATTTGGAGATAGGGCCATTAAAGAGGTAATGAAGGTAAAATGAGGTCATCTGAGCAGGCCAGCGTCCCACATGACTGGCGTCCTCGTAAGACACACGCAGAGAAGAGCTTGTGAAGACACAGGGAGAAGACGAGCCAAGGGATGAGGCCTCGAAGGAAACCAGCCCTACCAGCACCTTGATCTTGGACTTCTGGCCTCCAGAATGGTGAGAATATACGTTTCTGTTACTTGATCTGTCCGGTCTGTGGCACTCTGTGGTTGCAGCCCTAGCAGACTAATATACTCACAATTCCAACGTCGGAGCAATGAGGAGAAAATAAAGTCTTCCATGTCACTGGCCTATCACAAGACTGGTCCTTAGCGTCTTTTCCCATCTTAAAACAAGATAGAAGCAAAGTTGAAAGCGGTCAGAGGCCTTCGAATCAGCTCTGGCTTGTGCATTTTTAGGTGTGAAACACACTGAAAGTGCCGGTCTCTCCCTCCTCTTTTCCTGTGATTTCTTCTGCTCTGGATCAGGTGGGAGGCTGCCCCAGCCTCTAGACTGAAAATCATTTACCCCAGAAAGAGTGACAAGATCAGAATTGTCACTCAGAATCTGACCCTGCTGTGCCCGTCAGCTCCAAATGTACGAGAATATGCAGCAAAGTACCCTTTCCTTGGATATATTTCACAAACGTAAGAAGACATTTGAAAAATAGGCAAAATTATTTACGTGCCTGTCCTTCCCAAAGGCATCTTAACTCTACCTTCCTGCTAGCCTCCTCCCATCCTCCCTCCTCTGCCATGTCCAGAAATAAACCCGGGAGTCTCTTGAATTCATTTGTGCTCTCTGCCTCAATCACTTTCTCAGTAACTCATTCCACATGTACGTTACCCTCAGCAAGGGGGAGTACTGAGTGCTCTGTTTACTCTGAGTTTCCTAATTTTATGAACAATTTCCTAATAATAAGGTCAATTAGACCGTGGGATCCTGTTCCAGGGAGAGTGGCAGATTCCCCGTCAGGGATCCTACCCAGCTTCGCCCAGACAGAGCGCTGGGGAACTCTGGACAGGGGACAGGGGTGCAGGCAGCCCAAGCACGTCGCATGATCTAATGCTGTAGATATTTTTCCATCACTGACTGAGTTCTATGACGCCGAGGGGATTCTGTGACAATAAAATTACTGCTTTGTCATCTTCAACAAAAGCAAAATAAGCTACTTCTTTTTCCATTGTGAGAACCTCGCAAGGGACAAGTCACAGCTGGTTGATAAGACTTGTTTTAACAATTGCTACAGGTCTTTCTTTCATTATTGGAGTCATACCTGGCAAGTGTTTGCTTCATGCTTCAAACTGATGGGTTTCAGAAAAAGCCAGCATGAAGAATAAACCAATACAATTTTAATGGATCAAATGCCCTCTTACTAAAAACCACAATTCTCTGATCCACATTTTTATTAAAGCAGACTTTCATTTAGTGCTACAGATTTTACTAAATCCAGTATTTTTCTAAAGCAAGGAAATATTATGAGGAGCAATAAATTTTCTCCACGAGATCATTTTCCAATCAGTTCCATCACAGCAAACCTATGCTGTTACACATACCTCCAAAATATACAATTACATGAATAAGCATATGCCGATGAATTTTTAATTTTTTGCCTGTTAGTTCAAACCACATGAAATGTCTCTGCAACTGGATATTTTTACTGGGACCAAACCATACACATTCCCAACAATGCATTCCTATTTAGATGCTTCTGCCGTCTAATGAAAACAACTTGTATTATCTGTTATCAATATGTTATTATTCAAACCATTCTTTGACTTGATTCTATTCTCTCACTAATCCATTTGTGCACATCTTTGTCCAATTTCTATTATACCTAGCTTATCTTTCCCATTGAGAGCTCAGAAGACAGCAAACAATGTGTTATTGATAATGCCATTATTTTATAGATTATAAAATACGTGAATCTCAGAATTTTGAAGCTGGTGGAGACTTAGGAAGAATTTCACTTTCAAAGACCACAATCATAGAATTTTCTTTTAATTTTATTTGATGTACTTCCTACATAGCCAATTGTCCTTTCAACAAATGGTAAGCTTTTTAGGGTAAAAAGCAACGTAATTACGGTGAGAGGAAATACTAGTGTAGACAGAGGTAAATTAGAGATAAGCAGATTATTCTCTGGATCAGCCTGACTTGAGCAAGCATTTAGTACTCTCTCTCAGCATTTTTCTAAAACTGCAACTCTTTTTTGAAAAATTTCTTAAAACCGGAAATATTCCAATTTATTTTATTTTTTTTAATTTCAATAGATTTAGGGGTACAGGTGTTTTTTTGTTACAAGGATGAATTGCCTAGAGATGATAACTGGGTTTTTAGTGCACCCATCACCTGAATAGTGTACTTTGCACCTAACAGGTACTTTTTATTCCTTCATCCACCTTCCCAACCTCCCCCTTCTGAGTCTCCAATGTCCATTGTACCACTCTGTCTGCCCCTGTGTATCTGTAGCTCAGCTCCCAGTCATAAGTGGGAACATGTGGTATTTGGTTTTCAGTTCCTGCATTACTTGACTTAGGATAATGCCCTCCAGTTCCATCCAAGTTGCTGCAAAAGACATTATTTCACCCTTTGTTATGGCTGAGTAGTATTCCATGATGTATATATTCTACATTTTCTTTATCCACTCATCAGTGGGTGGATATCTAAGTTGATTCCATATCTTTGCAACTGTGAATTGTGCTGTGAAAAACACATAATGACAGTTGTCTTTTTTATATAATGACTTATTTTCCTTTAGGTAGATACCCAGTATAGGGCTTGTTGGATAGAGTGGTAGATCTACTTTTACTTCTTTGAGAAGTCTCCATCCTGTTTTCCATAGAGGTTGTACTACTTTACATTCCCACCAGCTGTGTGAAAGCATTCCTTTTTCAACACATCCGTCCTAACATCTACTGTTTTCTGACTTTTTAATAATGGCTATTAAGACAGGGGTAAGATGGTCTCTCATTGTGGTTTTAATTTGCATTTCCCTGATGATTAGTACTGGTGAGCATTTTTTCTTTTTTTTTTTGCCATTTGCATACCTTCTTTTGAAAAATGTTTATTCATGTCATTTGCCCACTTTTAATGGAATTATTTGTTTTGCTCTTACCAATTTCAAAAACTGAAACTCTTTAAAACTGGTCCTTGGAAGTAACCTCTTTCCTAGTTGCATTTTTCTTCTACTTCCTGGCCAAGACAGAATGCTCTTTCCCAAATTCCCTGCACACAAATAAAGCCAAGTCTTTCCAGGCTGGCTTTTTCCAGGCTGGCTTCCCAGTTATGGTCATCGCCATACAAGCACATATGCACACGTGCACACATGCACATGCACCCACACACAGGGTCCTGGCTGATACTATGATCAGAGTGCTTCTCATTCTTACACATCCTATTGCAACAGCTTTCTTGAACTTGTTACTGTAATTGGCCCATAACTGAAGGCAATACCTAGAAATCTCTGTTTTGAGCTTCCAATTCAATCCCTTCCCTTTCTTCCCCCCACCCTTGGCTTGAGGCCGAGGTACAGGTCTCTACATTCCATATAACAACCATTTTATAATCCCAACTCTCCTGCTCCGGTTCCAGCGGGAAGTGAGCCCAGCTGTGAGCCTCTCGCTTCCCAGCCAGATGCGATTCCTTCCCAGAATGCACCTGCAGCCCGGGATTCCCCTCCCCCAGCCCCAGTTCCCAGTCCCAGCCTTAAACTAAAAGTAGGAAAGAACCATCTAGATCAATTTTTTTTGTTGTTTTCTAATCTCTCTGGCTTATTCTGTATCTTCCCTTCTTTGAGATTTTTTACAGCTACTTATCCAGATTCTTAAGACCTAAGTGCAGACATATTCTGATTCTGAATGATCTCCTCACCACTAGTCTGTGTCTCTTGAAACTGCAGAACCCTGGGGACCATCTGGTCCACCATGACTCTGGTTGGTTTGTGCAGGCCCAGACTCAGCTGTGACCCCCACACACCTATCCATCCCTTTGGTATCCATACCATAACCACCTACACTCATGCCTAACTGGGAAGCTCTCTGTGAGGCCCCAAAGCATCTGAACTGATATTTTTTCAATTTACCCTTCTCAAAGATCATACTCTCATATGTTAGATCTCTTCCTCAGGGTCCAAAAACATGTGGTCCTAGAAAATTCCTTTCAAATGACATCGATGAGGATTTTGAAGGGAAGAATGTTTTCATAGCATGGCAGGTATGAATCTCCATCCATAAACTCAGATGTGCTAGAAATATCTTTCTTTTATTTCTTTTCAATCAAATTAATTTCTGATCATGAGTTCCCCCTCCCACCTGATTGGCAATGGATTTAATCTCAGGTGTTCTTGGGACTTCCCTATCAACCTTCAGGTCAATACCAAGGCTTTGGGAAGAGAAGGGGACTGGCCAGGACATCCTGTCTTCGGTCATCTTCCCCGTACAGGGTATGGCTGCTGCCCCATCATCCCTGTGCTCATGGTTCCTAAAGGTGAAAGTGTTCTCTACTCTCACTCTGGGAACATCACAGTCTAGTGTCTGGGCCCCTGTCTGGGCCCCTGCCTGTTGACAGCTCATTCTGCTTCCCTGCCAAAGGTCTCCCAAGAAGATATGAAAACCACATTCTTTGAGACTCACATATCTCCTCCTCTTCCCCGTCCTTGACTCAAAATCTCATTTCAGTCAGAGAGAAAATCCTTTATCCAGCCAATGCTACCCTCTTCAGCGAGTTGAGGCTTTTGAAAACAAATGCCAGGAAGCCTACAATTGCCTCTGCTTTCTGCCCCGCATCACCCCATCCCCACCCCCCCCAACCTGAAGCAGGAAAACCAGAACCTCTGCAGGTTTGAAAGGTAGAGAACAAAAAGGGAGACAGAATAATGAATTGAATTTATATCTCAAATTATTATCCCACCTCTTTAGCAATGCTGAATTTAACAACATTTCATAATAAATCCAGATAATCCTTGCAGGAACCCAGAAGAAACATAGCTAATCATTAAAAATGCAAAACTGGGCTTCTTTGCAGGAATGCAGCACAGAACTAAATACACTCTGTATCTGTTCCTTATCTAGCTAGAAATAAAGAAAAGACATGCAGGCTAAATAAATAAAGCTGTGTAGACCCATAGTGACAAAATAGATTTCATTCTACATTTCAATTGGCATATTTTTTCTCAAAGGACTACATGATGAAAAGCTCTGTGAAAGATTCCTCTACAGTGTTGCAAGGGAACTCAATCTTCAGGAAAGTCAAAGATTGCTGAAAAGCTGTTGGGGGTCAATTATAACAGGTAAGTCTGTAGATCTTGTAAAAGACATACATAAATCACCAGGAGGTAGAGGAGAATATTTGTATTTATTTTTACTTTATAGAGATATAATGTATGCACAGTCAGGTGCACACATCTGAAGTGTACAGCGTGATGAAGTTTTGCATATGTTCACACCCCTGTAACCACCACTGGGTCAAGATACAGGCTATTTCTGGCCCTGCAGAAGATGTTCTGTGCCCCTAGTCAATACCTCCCTGAAAGATAAACATTATTCTGATCTTCATCCAGCTAGATTGGTTTTGCCTGCTCTTGAATTTCATACAAATGGAATCATACAATATGTACTCTTTTTGTCTGTAAAATCTTATTTTAAAATATTGTATTCAATTCTTAACAATTACTTGATATTTTATAGTTCTTAATGCTGATTCTCTCAGACACAGCTTTCATTATCTGTTTTAGCATCAGAGTCAAAATCTGAATGCATTATTATAAGACTCACATTATTATTTTATTTGCTATAAATGTTATAAACATATCAACATTTTAATCCATTTATCATAATTCTTATCCATGATGAAAATATCCATTTGAAGTATTTTATGATAGAGTAAATGTGTAACTGACACTAATTACAGACATTTTCTCTTGAAGTGGAAAAACAAAACTGAAATGATTTCCTTGGTGAAACAAACAAGCACAATTTCCACATCAGGTCAAATTAGATATACCATATAGTAATAAACTTGAAAAAATGCTTGTAGTCCTGACATTCCTTGTAAATGAATATAAATGTTTAAACGTATGGCAAATTTAACCTGCAAGTAAATTACTGCCAAGTTTGGGTACATCGCAGGCTCTACCAGAGCCATTCTCTTGTACAAAAACAGACATTTGTTGACATTTGTTGAAAAGTTCTACTGAAAGAGACAAGGAAATGATACAAAAGTTACGAAGGACATCATTTTGAATAAAATCCAATTAGTGCTGCAGAAGCTCAGCAAAATGTTTTGAGCAAGTTTGCTGAAATGACTTGTCACTAATAATGATAATCACAATAACAGTAATAAATTATAATATTTATTCATCTTGTCCATAGGTAACCCAGGAGAAGTAATGCCAGGAACTCACTTTACACTGGGTGTCTACCCTTTCTAGCTCAAGGAACTTCATTACATTTGCCACTTCAGGTTTTTAAGCAGCAGAAATGAGAATGCTCTTAAATCTGGAGATATCACCATTTCCGGCATGGCAGATAACTACAGGAAGACGTGGCAGTCGGGGAGGGACAGGGCTTGGAAGCAGACCCAGCCATGAGGTAATGGGGGTGGGGAGGTGGGCAACACAGGTGAGACAGACCCAGGCAGGGCTGGAAGATATCTGTTCCAGCATCGGAACATGATACTGAACAGCTACGGGGAAGTTTAGAATCTCACCAAAATAAAAAGCTACCAAAATTTAAACTTTTAAAGATTGGGCTATAGCATATAATAATGGCATCCTACATCTGAGGAAATGCAGAATTTACAGATACATTTATTTTATTTCACCCTGCCCTTTATTTTAAAAGCCTAGTTTAACTGTCCCAGCCAGGCCTTGCAGTGCTATGTAAGTTCATAACTGGGACAGGGTAACCCAGCCAGCATCCCACCCAGTCCCAGGCCTGCAAGATGGTGGTAGTGGTAAATGATAAGGCTATGATGGAGCTTCATTTTTTTTTCCCTCCAGAGAGAATCTCTTTTCCATAAAGAGATTTAAATCCCTACTCCCTCTCTTTGAGCTCACAATCTTAAAAGCAAGGTGCCATCTGAGCAGTAGTTTATAACAAGCCAATATGGTGGCAATTGGAAAGTCTGAAAATATGAAATATATAAATATAGAGAAATGTGCAATTGTCAAATGCTGTATTTACTTATCTTTTTATTTGTCCAATTTCCCGCTGGAATATAAATTTTGTAAAGTCAGTTTATTCATCTGCTATGTCCCCATGACTTGAACATAATAGATATTCAATAAATGTTTGTTGAATGAAGATAAAATAAGAGGTCATGAGGGAAAGACTGGACTTCCTTTCAGGAGGACCCTAGACCAGAAAGGCAGATGGCACCAGGAGGATATAAAACACAGTAACGTGACAACCACTTCTGCCTCGGGTCCACCTGAAGAAACACTGGCAAATCCAAACAGACAAGCAGACAGGTAATTAGCATTAGGAGAAGGTTTCCAAGGCTGAATCAGGAACAGACAAACAAGAAAGAAAAGTTAACAAAGCTAAAAGCTGGTTCCTTTGAAAAGACTAACAAAATTGACATACCTATACCTTTAGCTACGGTGATCAAGGAAAGAAAATGAGATCATAAATTATCAATACCTGGAATGAAACATGAATCATCACTATAGACCCTATACTCATCAAAAGAATTAAAAAATCACCACCTTTATGCTAAGAAATTTGACAACCTAGTTGAAATGGATGAATTCCTTGAAAATACAACTAACCAGAACTACAAAGACAAAAATGAAAATCTATGTAGCATTATATCTACTGTGAAACTCAAGGACAGGCTAAAAGTCCACAAGACAGGGAAAGGAAGAGGTTATACCATGGGTGACCAGGGGGCCAGGCAGGTCTCAGGTCTCAGGCATGGAAAGGAAACAGACCTTGGGGTACCATGTAGGCACTGTGCCTCACAGAGCCAGAGCCCCATCTGCAAAAACAGGGCACAAAGGTAGAGCCAGACTCTTAGGCTTGAGCTGTGATCTAAAGAACAAGGCAGGAGCATCTTAAATTCTCAATTTATTTAAAGAGTGTCTAGGCTAAACCTACTAGGGGAGGTGCAGGGAGTGGCAAGCAGTCTTAGTCAAGGTAATAGCAGGGCTATCTAGGCTGGGGCAGCTGGGGACTTCTACTTGACTTCTAGGGGAAATAACCTTGAAGATGGAGTAGGGAAGTGAATTTTTATCTATTTTATTATTTTAATTTATCATTTATTTGTTATTAGGAATTTGAATGCTAAACTTTTTATTATTTATGTATCCCTCTAGTTTCTCTGGCCCATGCTCCAGAGTCATCATTGACTCCGCTCTTTCTCTCACATGCCACATGCTCTCTGTCGGGAAATCCTGGAATTGCTCAATCAGATTGCATGTCTCTGACAACGTCTTTCCACCTCCACTTTTTGACAGCCTTCATTTAAGCCCTCATCATCTTTTTCCTGGATTACTGCTACAGATTCCTGAGAAATCTCCCTGTTTCACCCTAAATTTTCCAAAATTTTCTCTCAGAGAAACCAGATGGGTCATTTGGAAATGGAATTTAGTTCATGTCACTCCTCTGCTTAAACCTCAATGTCTTCCCTTTCCCCTCCAAAGTAATCTCAAATCCTTACCTCACAAGGCACCATCTGATCTGGCCCCAAAGACCCTACCAACCTCCTCTCCTGCTGCTCTTCCCGCTTACTCTGCTCCGGTCACACAAGCCTTCGTGCTACTCCTTGAATATGCCTTGCACATGATCACCTCAGGGCCTTTGCAAGTATTCCAGGAAGTATTCTTGCCACCCAGAAGGATGACAGTTTACCCCCTTCCATTCCTTAAGATTCCTTAAGATCTACACTCCAGTGAAGCTTCTCTTCACCAGTCCATATTCCCAGTGCCTAGAGCCAAAATATAGGGTAGGTGCTCAGAATATTTTCTAATGAATAACTAGGATGAATGAATGCCTTGGGACCACAAAAAGAAGGAAACTTGTGATACATGGGTGCCATCACCCAGTATTTAAAAAATTTTAAAGTCATTGACAACTTTTTCTCCAAGTTTTTGTATCATGGAGTTAATGTTAAGATACATTTACTATCTTAACCATTTTTAAGTGGACAGTTCAGTGGTATTAAATATTAATACATTCACATTGTTGTGCAACCATCACCACCATCTATCTCCAGAACTCTTTTCATCCTATAAAACTAAAACTCTATACCCATTAAACAATAACTCCACATTCCCTCTGCCCACCCAGGTAAATAGGTTTTCTTCTAGTAAATAAGTTTTCCTCTAGTATATAAGACATTTAAGTCTTTAATCCATCTTGAGTTGATTTTTGTACATGTTAAGAGATAGGGGTCAAGTTTTATTCTTCTGCATGTGGCAATCGAATTTTTCCAAAACCATTTATTGAAAAGGGTGTTCTTTCTCCAGTGCATGCTTTTGTGGGATTTGTCAAAGATCAGTTGGCTGTAAATATGTGGCTTTATTTCTGAATTCTCTATTCTGTTCCATTAATCTGTGTTTCTATTTTTATACCAGTACCCCAGTACCATGTTGTTTTGGTTCCTATAGCCTTGTGGTTTTTTGGTTTGTTTGTTTTGTTGAGACAGAGTCTTGCTCTGTTGCCTCAGCTTGAGTGTCATGGCATCAGCCTAGCACACAGCAACCTCAAACTCCTGGGCTCAAGCGATCCTCCTGCCTCAGCCTCCTGAGTAGCTGAGACTACAGGTGTGCACCATGACACCTGGCTAATTTTTTTCTATTGTTAGTAGAGACAGGGTCTCACTCTTGCTCAGGCTGGTCTCAAACTCCTGAGCTCAAGGGATCCTCTCACCTTGGCCTCCCACTGTGCTAGGATTACAGGCTCTATAGCCTTGTACTGTAATTTGAAGTCAGGTAATGTGATGCCTCCAACTTTGTTCTTTTTGCTTAGGATTGCTTTGGCTATTCAGGCTCTTTTTTGGTTCCATATGAATTTTAGGATTATTTTTGGTAACCACCATTCCACTTTCTGTGTCTGTGGTTTCAACTACTCTAAGTACCTCATATAAGTAGAATCACACAATATTTGCCTTTTTGTGAGTGATATTTCACTTAGTATAATGTTCTTGAGGTTAATCTATGTTGTAGCTTATGTCAGACTTTCCTTCTTTCTGAAGGCTGAATAATATTCCATTACATTCATATACGTAACACATTCTGCTTATCCACTCATCCATCAATGCATACTTGGGTTGCTTCCATATTTGGGCTATTGTGAATAATGCTACTGTGAACATGAGTGTGCAAATATCTCCTCAAGACTCTGATTTCAATTTTTTTGAGTTTATACTCAGAAGTGGAATTGCTGGATCATTTGGATATATTCTGCTCTAATCCTTATTTCCTTCCTTCTTCTATCTTTGGATTTAATTTGCTCTTCTTTTTCTAGTTCCTTAAATTGTAAAGTTGGCTTGCTAATTTGAGATATTTCTTATGTTTTAATGTAAGTGTTTATAGCCGTATATTTTTCCCTTAGCACTGCACTCAGTGTGTCCCATACATTTTGGTATGTTGGGTTTTAACTGTCATTCATCTCTAAGTATCTTCTAATTGCCCTTGTAATTTCTTCTTTGATCCACTGGTTAAGAGTGTGTTGTTTAATTTCTGGAAATTTATAAATTTTCTAGTTTTCCTCCTGTTATTGATTTCCAACTTCATCCCATTATGATCAAAGAAGGTGCTTTATCTGAAATTTATCTTTTAAAATCCATGGAGATTTAACTAGTGGCCTAACATGGTCTTTCCTGGAAAATTTTCTATGTGCATTTGAGAAGAATTTGTAATCTGCCATTTTGGGGTAGAATGTGCTGTATATGTCTGTTAGATCTAGTTGGCTTATTGTGTTGTTCATTTTCCTCATTTTCTTATTTATCTTCTCTCTGGTTGTACTATCTACTATGGAGAGTAGGGAATTGAAGTCCTCAACTATTACTGTAGAATTGTCTATTTATCCCTTCAATTATGCCAATTTTTCCTTTATATATTTTTATGGTCTGTTATTATACACATGAATGATTATAATTGTTATACCTTCTTGCTGTATTGAACTTTTTATTAATACATTATCTTTTTCTTTGTCTCTTGTAATCTTTTTTGATTTGAAGTCTCTTTCATCTCATATTAGTATGCCACACCTCCGATCTTTTGGTTACTATTTGCATGGAATACCCTTTTTAATTCTTTCACTTTCAATCTATTTGTCTCTTTGCCTCTAAAGTGACTCTCTAGAGGACAGCATATAATTGAATCATTTTTAACCATTCTGTCAATCTCTGTATCTTGATTGGAGAGTTTGATTCATTTACATTTAAACATTTACATTTAAAGTAATTACTGATAAGGAGGCATTTCTGTCATTTGGCTGTTTGTTTCCTACATGCCTTATAGCTTTTTTGTTCCTCACTTCCTGCATTATTGTCTTCTTTTGTGTTTACTTGATTTTTTTGGTGAAATGTTTAAATTTGTTTCCTATTTTATTTAATGCATATCTTCTCTTTATTTTCTTTGTGATTACCATAGGGATGATATTTAACATCCTTAAGTCATAATGCTCTCATTTGAATTTATATCAGCTTAACTTAAATAACAAACAAAAACTCAGCTCCATGCCCAGGTCCATCTCATACCTATTTAGTTGTTATTGTCACAAATAACATCTTTATATATCGTGTGTCGAAAAATATGTACTAATAATTTTTAATGCATTAGTCTCTTAAATTACATAGAAGACAAAATGTGGAGTTACAAACCAAAGTATCAATAATCTTAGCTTATAGTCTAATAATTATTTTTTAATACACTAGTTTCTTAAATCACATAGAAAACAAAAAGTGAAGTTACATAACATTGCTATGTTCATATTAGCTTTTACTATTGCCCATGCATTTACTTTTACTGAGATATGTATTTCTTCACATAGCTTCAAGTTACTCTACTGCCCTTTCATTTCAACCTGCAGGATTCCCTTGAGCATTTCTTACAGGACAGGTCTAGGGCAATGACTTCTCTCAGTTTTTGTTTATCTATGAATACCTTAATTTCTCCTTTGCTTTTGAGGGACAGTTTTGCCAGATATAGGATTCTCGGTTGAAGGAGAATCTTGAAGAAGATTTCTGAGCCTTTGCCTGTCCCTGAGCATGCACAATTACTTTCCAATTTCCCTTTATATGTGGTTGGTTTTGAATGTCCTACTCTTCAATATGTGGCTCCCAAAGGGGGGAAAAAAGAAAAATGAAGGGGATAGAAAAAGTGCCAGCTCTTTAAATCCCCTGAAACTCAGTTCAGCCAGAGGTGGAGAGACTTGCAACATGTGGGAAGGTACAACAACAGTGATTGCTGCCTCGTTGTCTACACAAGCAGCAATCGGCAGTCAGAGCACAAATCCCTCATGTTTGGAGGACAGTTTCCTTTTTGCCCACTCTGGCTCCCCCAAGCTACAGGCCAACTTCCCCAGGAACACGTGCATACAGCCTGCTGGAGTGGGGGGTAGAGGAGGCCAGAGTCAGGGAGTAGGTAGCTGCTACTGTTTTAAGAGATGAAACTGACCAAAATTAACCACAATTTACCATCCAAGTCTTCCCCTGGAAAGTGCAGGTCTTCAATAGACTCCAGAATTCCTAAATCATCACATCAGACAGAATCCACCAATGCGATTATTGTCTACGTGAGGAGATGGATTTCTGGTACTTCCTACTCCACCATCTTCCCAGAATCCTTCTGACTGCTTTTAAAACTCAAGATAATTCTGACTTCTCTTATTTTTTTTTTTTTTTGAGACAGGGTCTCGCTCTGTTGCCCTGGCTAGAGTGAGTGCCGTGGCATCAGCCTAGCTCACAGCAACCTCAAACTCCTAGGCTTAACTGATCCTACTGCCTCAGCCTCCCGAGTAGCTGGGACTATAGGCATGTGCCACCATGCCCGACTAATTTTTTCTATATATATTTTTAGTTGGCCAGATAATTTCTTTCTATTTTTAGTAGAGATGGGGTCTCGCGCTTGCTCAGGCTGGTCTCGAACTCCTGAGCTCCAGCGATCCGCCTGCCTCGGCCTCCCAGAGTGCTAGGATTACAGGCGTGAGCCACCGCACCCAGCCCTGACTTCTCTTTAAAGTGAGAAGATTGGCAATACTGAGAGTATATTGTCACAGACAAGTCATCAACTGCAGTTGAGTATGACTGGCTACAAAGAGCCATTGTGCCCACTATTCCACTGTATTGTCTTATACGTGGCCCATTTAACCATTTTGTGCCACCTGCTAGGTTTTGTAAGTAATCACTAAAGAAGGCAGCATATCTCATACTGTGGTTATATATATTTCCTCTGAAGGAAAAATAGGACTGTCACAGGCAAGATTCTAAGATGGCCCTCAAGATTAAAGCCTCTGGTGCACACACATTTCCCAGTTATTCAGCAAACACAAGTCTAGGTGCTGCTGTGAAGGAATTGTGCAAATGTAGTTAAGGTCTTAATCAATTCATTTTAAGATAAGGAGATTATCCTCAGCGACCCTGACCTAATCAAGTGAGCCCTTAAAAGGGATTGGGCTCTTGCTGGTCAAAGATATTTAAAGTGTGAAAGGGCTACAATGTGAGGGAGATTCTCTGTTGCTGGGTTGAACATTCAGGGGTTCATGTGGCAAGGAATGTGGGTGATGCCCCAGCACCAAGAGTGACCACCTGGCTGACAGCCAGCTAGGCACTAGGGACTTCAGTCCTGCAACCTCAAGGAACTGAATTTAGCCAACACCTGAATGAGCTTGGAAGCTGATAGTCCCCAGAGCCTCCAGAGAAGAACACAGTCTGCCGTCATCTTAATTTCAGCCTGTGAGGCCCTAAGCAGAGAACCCCACCACTGACTAAACAAGGTCTTAATTTTTACCCAAGATAAATTGTTAAAATAAAAAGTTAATTTGTGTTCCTCTCTTCCGCATCATTTCTTAAACAAATAAAAGAGCCACTACTTCTACAAATCCATGTTAATTGAATTTAGCTTTATATACAGACCTCACCATGAACATTTCCTTTTTAACAGAATCCTTTGGTCTTTGGAAGTACATGTGTTTTGACCAAAGTAATAGACAAATGAAAGTAGACATTCTGCCATTTTTCATGATTTTCTAGGTTTATAATATAAAGTGAAGAGTAACATTTGTGTAAAACTGACTGATACCAACCAGAGTAAGGTCAAAAAGATTTTAAATGTCCAGCTGGTAGGAATGGTCCTTCTATTTCTGCATGATCTTCCCTCACAAGGCATGCCAGTTCAGCAGAAGAATTGCATGGCATTTTACATTTGCAATGCATAAATCGCTGTTGAAATGACTTCACAATCTATCTGGAAAGGGATGCTCAAACCACAGTCTGCATTCCATGTGATGTCCTACCGGATCCTGAATTAGAGAGCTCCATGATTCGCTCATTTTGCTGTGGAGCATAGAAAACAGAAGAGAAATGGTCTGGCCTCAAGTGCATGTGCTTTGAAGAATTTTTCACCCAGAAAGGCTGCTGGAGTGGGGATGACAGCTCCCAACAATGTGAGTCAGCTGCCCATTTCCAGATGATAGCTCTTGGTACACATTTCCACCAGCTGCTGACCGGTAAGTAGTTTTGAGCTACCCCAAAAGGCATCTCCCCCCGATCCTCGTGGTTTAAGAAATATGTACTGGGTTTTCCTAAGAAATATTTGCCACACAGATGGGAAACAATACTGAAAATATTGAAAATGGCTTGCATACATTGAGAGCCACTTCCTTTAGAAGTCTTAGTTCTGAGATAGAAAATTAGTCAGCGCAATAAACCAACATGGGTGTAGATTCAATATAATACTGATTGATATTTACGGGAATACAAGGAAATGTCCTAAATAAATGAATGCTTCCTTTCATTTCTGAAAGGAGGAGAAGGGAGGAAGTAGAGAGGGATGGAAGTTCAGGAAGGGGAAGAAAAGGACGTGAGCCGCAATCGCTCCCAGCTCTGCTTCTGAGACATCTCCTGGACTAGGTTAGGCTCCCCTGACAGCTCTGTGCTCTCTGCCAGCCTGTGCTCCCTGACCTCGGCACTCGCCACACTTCATTTTTAATGTTTGTCAAATTGTTCATTCACCCCAATGCACTGCAAGTTGCATGCGAGCAAGAGACTAGGTTTGCTGGGCCGTCTTTGTAGGCCCAGGAGATAGGTTGGATTTCCCCAAAAGCAGACTTTGGGACAAGGATGTGCATGTAAGGAGTTGGTTTGGGAGGTGATCCCTGGAACAAGGGGAGGAGAAAGCAGAAGAGAGCCCAGGGAAAGGGGTGCCAGCACATCCAGGACGAGTGAGAGACCAGGCTATGGGTGTAGGCAACGGGGACTCAGTTTCCCAGGAACCAGCACAGAACATGCGGCAGAGTCCTTCCTCCCACTGCGCAGTGAGGAAGCAGGAGTACTTATCCTCCAACTCTTTCCACTCATCGGGGAAGGCTGCTCCAGCAGGGCACGGCTTCCAGGCACGTCCAGCCTGCCCTGCCACAGCCCGAGGGTAGCATTTTGGGGCAGAGAGTGGAGGGCACTTTTACAGCATGATGCCATTAGCATTCACAGGAGGGATGGAGACTGAGGGAACATGGACAGACACCAACAGCCTCAGCAGACATTTGCTGAAGGTATAAATGACTGAATAAGAAAAATTATTTTATTCCAACTTCCTTTTAATGTTATGGTCCGTTATGTGCATTGCTTTCACTTTTTTCTTCATTGTCTTCACTGAGATATAATATCATAAAGAGCATAAAGTGTCCCAATCTCAGATGTAAGCTCACTGGCTTTTACCCTCATAAACACCCGTGTATCCATACCCAGATCAAAATAGCAAACATTTGCATTACCCAGTCAGGCTCCCATATGGCCTTTCCTAGTCAACGCCAACTTCCATCCAGAAATAATCACCATTCAGACGTCTATTCCCATCAATTAGTTTTGCCTGTTCTCAAACTTTCTATGGGCTTTATGTTAATACAATACATTCTCATTCATGTCTGATTTCTTTCACTCAACACAATTCATAGATACATCCATGCGGCTCTATGCCTGTTAGTTTAGTTTAGTTTTGTTTTATTGATGCACAGTGTTCAGTCAACTCAATTTTGCAGTCAAAACTGAATGAATGAGTGAATCGCCGTGTTATATACAACCCTGCCTTCTGGTAATGTAGCGTGCCACATCACCAGCTACTGGAAGTTGCACCATGGAAAATTCTCATTTCCTACTACCCAATGGCTTGGTATCCAGGGAATTATACCATCCTCCTGGCCAGAGACAGCTTCATCCTTTTCACAGTCGTGAATCAGACAAAGTTTTATGTGACCTATCCAAAGCAGTTTGAGCACTGAGAAAGATGACCTAGATTTTAAACCCAATGCTACCATCAACTCATCATGAACCTCTCTCTGTATTAGTCTGTTTTGCATTGCTATAAAGGAATTCCCGAGGCTGGGTAATTTACAAAGAAAAGAGCGTTTTGGGGCTCATGTTTCTGCAGGCTGTACAGCATGGCACCAGCATTTGCTTCTGGCGAGGGCTTCAGGGAGCTTCCAGTCAAGGCAGAAGGTGAAGGGGAGCAGGTGTGCCACCCGGTAAGAGCAGGAGCGAGGGAGGGAGAAGGTGGGGCCAGGCTCCTTTAAACAACCAGCTCTTTTGTGAATGCAGGAAGTGAGGATTCACTCATTATCCTGGGGAGGGCACCAGGCCATTCATGAGAGATCCTGAACACCTCCCACCAGGCCCCACCTCCAACACTGGGGATCAAATTTCAACATGAGATTTGGAGGGGACAAACATCCAAACCATATCAACGTCTAAGCAAGTCACATTAGCTCTTTAATTTTCAATCCCGTTTTTAAAGGACAGTGTTGGCCTGATGTTTGTGTGCTCTCTGCCGGTGCCTTGAGATTGTAGCCCGACATTGCAGGACGTTATAGCTGTCCTGACATCGTCTCCATGCACTTTCCCAAGCAAATGGCACACCTCACGTACAGAAATACCAGCTCCCACTTGCCGATTCAATCCAGCAGGTTTGCTCTGGGTAAAGAACATCACTCTCCTCGTGCAGCAGAAGTCGGCAAACGGCATTAAGGTGAGAGCTGTGATGGGGTGAAGCTGGGGTACGGGTCCCACCCCAGCAGCCTCAACACTTTTGAGGCAGAGAGGAGAGACAGAGGCTCCCATCCACTGGGGAGGTGCTTTTAACAACAGTGACAAAGGAATGGGCAGGAGGGGCTTTTTGACATTTTAGATGGAGGAGATAGGATTTTTAATTATGATCTGGATGAGGATGAATCTGCACTGGTGTCCTGCCTTGGACGTAAGCTTACACAGGTATTTTCACCAGGAAGTGAGCGTTAAGAGGGTTTGCTTCTGCAGTCGCTGCTACCAGTGACACTCCCCATCCTACACCCCAGCCTTTTCCGCTTCAGTGCGCTCAGCTCACTTCCAACTACCGGCGGCTGCAGTTACCCAGATGGTCACTCCGCTGGGATAACTCTACACCATTCCCCACAGCCTCCCTGAAGAATCAGCTCCAGTCACCCACAAAGCTGGTGCCACAGCACGGCCATACACCCTGTATTGGCCGCCGGCCTTGCCCTCCCTTTGGCCCTGCTCCTCCCAAATCCACTACTGGCCCCCTAACCCTCAGGGTCAGTTTTCAAAGAGACCCAGAAACAGCACTCTCTTCCCCTACTCATGAAGTGCTCGTCAGAGAAGCCCAGCAGGAGATGAACACTGTAGTGCTTCCGATGGAGATGATTCAACTATAAGAATAAGGAAGTTGTGAACAAAGAGATTTCATTGAACACTTATTCCAGGGAGATCTCAGCTAGGTGAGTGATGAGGAAACATCCCTCTCACCACAGGCAGCGTTCTGCCCGCGATCATCCCTGGGGAGGGTCAGCCCCGCGGCCTCCTCAGCATCCTCCGCCTTCAGACCCACAGACGTCCAGCCGGAGAGTCGAACCTCGCAGTCCAGGCTGGCTGTGGTGGGCG
Source organism: Lemur catta (assembly GCF_020740605.2). NCBI lineage: Eukaryota > Metazoa > Chordata > Mammalia > Primates > Lemuridae > Lemur > Lemur catta. The sequence continues at coordinate 12,734,067 of NC_059144.1, read as the reverse complement.
ACACGGGCGCGAGGGGACCGTCGTCACAGAAACATCACTCTGCAACTCCGCTTCGACGAAGCCACGTCCGACCTCCCCGCTTCTCCATAGATCCAGGTTAACGTGGAAAATCTGCCTCAGTTCGTGAAGCTGCTGAGAGGGGCTGGCGTCCGGGGTCAGGGCTGAGAAGAGGGAAACGGGCTCCTAAGGAGGGGTGGGGGCAGCACAGCGATCCCCGCCATCCCGCCATCCCTCCTTGCCTGGGTGCCGCACAGGCACTTCGGACCTCAGCTCTCCTGCTGCTTTTACCGGGTGAGAAATGCCATCTTGGGGGGTGAGAGGGGCTGGGACAAGTTGGCAACTAGACTCAAAATCAAAGAGCGGTGGGCAAGTCGGCGATGTAATGTGGACTGTCCTACCCTGCGAGTGTCCTCCTCCGCCTCTGCCAATCGGGGCTAAACCTTGGTGCATTCACTGACGGAGGGCTCAAGGGACCAGCGCTGCGCTGGGGAGGCAGAAGCCGACGCCCGGCTCCCCGCTCCTCTGCACCGGCCACATCTTCCAGCATCATGAAGCTTCGCCGCGATCATCTGGTCCGAGTCACTCAACGTTTTATTGTTTCCTTATGATGATTATTCAATGCACTGGACTTGAAGATATTACTGTTTTCTATTTTGTATGTATATTTTAATTCTTGGCTTTCATCTCTATATTTGGGTTTGTTTTAAAAGTGCAGTTTAAAAAATTAAATCCACCAAAAAAAATTGCCAGATCTTTTAAATGTGGTCCCCACTACATTTTTGAAGTTGTGACTTTAAGGCTGAGAAATTTTTTCCAGGGAATGCGAGTTCATCTTGAAAGGGAACAAGGTGAGGCTCCATATGGCAATCTTCCAGGCAGGGGGCGGACGGGGCTGAGCCCGGGTTCAGATGGTGGCACCCCCATCTCCTCTTCAGGAACAAGCTGTTCCCAGTTAACCCCGTACACCTAGAGAGGGCTTCCCAGCGTGCAAAGTGGGTGTCTGCTCATTTCCATGTAGACAATCACTGCAACCTGGGGATGTGATCAGGACAGCCCGTGTTGTCAGCACTTGACTGGGGAGGAGACTAAGGCTAAGAGAGGTTAGGTGAATTCCTTGAGGTCACACAGCAGAATAAAGCAGGGAGGTGAATAATTGGGTCTTGAATTCGGAGCTTCTAACTTAGAGTTTGGTGATCTCTCCATTACTACCAGCCTCCTTGCTTTGAGGAATATAGTCCTGGGGAGTATTTTTATTAAAGGTCTAAATCACTAAACAGAATACGTGGACAGAATTCCAAGGCATAAGCTAATGATGCGTCTTTTCCCCAGAAGTAATTGACAATTGCAGGACCACTGACACTGCACGTGTGAGCACACATCTGTTGGACAGGCTCCTGCTTCCTCCTTCTCTTGAACTTGATCTTCGCTATTGTCTGTTAGTCCTGAAAATTTCTTTAATGCTAAAAGAGTAGCCTCCTCTTAGCTGATGGGAAGTCCTGATAGAATCTGTGCCCCAACACCAGTGTTACTCAAAGTGTGGTCCACAGACTGGCAGCAGCAATTATCTCCTGGGAAGTAGGTAGATATTCAGACTCTTGGGTTCCACCCCAGTTCCACAGAATCAAAATCCCATGCTTGACATCCAGCCCTCTGTGTTTTAACCAGCTCTCTCGGTGCATCTGTTGTTGGCTAAAGTTTAAAATAGTACCTTGCATGTAGGAGATGTTTATACATGTTCAAAGCCACAAACCCTTGGCTGGGTGGGCTGCTTAAAGTCTGACTTAAGTTTCCCAGAAAATAAGTGCTAAGATATTTCCACACTGACATTCCCAAACTGGATTAACACAGATTGAAAAAAATATGGAAATGGCATCAGGAATAAATGAAAAGTATAGAGCTTCCTCAAGAAGCTTTTTGGGAAGATAAACACCCAAACAAATAATATCACTGATCATCTATTCTAAAGGGAAAGGCAGTATTTCCTGGAGGACCGAGGAGAGACTTCCCAGGTAAGATGGCACTTGAGCTGGGACTTCGACAAACAGAGTTGAGGTACATGAAGCAGAAAAAAAGAGGCATTCCAGGAAAACAGTGCTGCACAGGTAAAGACAGGATGCAGGATGTATATTTTCTATTTGATGACCAGAAGAACGGAAAACAGGGTGAGGAAAGACCAAGCAGGTTGGAAGGGCAGGTGGGAACCAGCACCCTGCTGAGTGGTTTGGATTTTATGAAGCATATCGAGGTCTAGGAGAGGAGGTTGGCGTCATCAGGTTTGTTCAGCTGGAGGGAAGGACAAAAAGTCCTGTAGTGGGATCACCTCGGGCTTGCAGCCCTGCGGGTACATCTCCCTGTCTGTTCTCCAGGATTCTAGGGTTGACACTGTGAGTGGTCAGTTAACCCACATTGGCTGAATGTCAATGTGCAACCTGGATTTGTGGAAGTTTCCACTGGCTTGAATATATGGGTGAAGGTGAGAACCTAGTCTAAGTGTTAGAGCTAATGTCCCCAGAGCAGAGGGATGTAGCCATGATTTATCCCCAGGACAGATTTCAGCTGCTAGTTTGGCTCGGCCATCCTTGCTCTCAAGGCTGATGGACACTACTGAATTTGAGCATACCTTTCTGCTCGCTCCCATCTGCTCTTCCGTGTCACCTTTCTCATCACAGCCCTGCTGTAATCTAAGTTCTTTTAAAAAGAAAATAAAATTCTTCAGCGTCTGTCACCACACTTCCTTGCAGTGAGAAAGGAAAGGTGTGGCTTTTTTGAAAGAAAAATGTCAAGACAGATAGAATATTGGATCACCGCAAGGTGTTGGCATGTGGGAGTCGAATTTATTCGACAGAGACAGAAAACCCTGTCTGCCCTCTCAGCTCTTTTTATGATAAGTTTTAATCACTGTTCATGCTTTCAGGATGTGGTCTTGGCATGAAAACCAGTCCCCTTGCAGCCCACGGTTAGGTGGAGGGGCTGGGCGGCCGGGAGTAAACACCATGACAATGGAATTCCACCAGGTTCGAGTTAAGTCTTTCATCTGCTCAGGGGAGTGACAAGCAGGGCTGGCTTCCTTCGGCCTGGAATGGAAGCACATGACAAAGCTAAGGATCTGTGGGCTTGTTTGCAGAACTTACCTGGGAAACTGATACCCTCTGAAAGTGCCCCTTCATTCCAGTGTCACTTCAGATAGGGCAGGTAAAAGGATTACCCTGGTGTCCCTGGCCTCCACCCATTGTCTGCACAAGCCAACACTGAATGGGGTAACTTAACCCCCAAAGAGATAACCAACTGCTGTGTGTGCACTCACATTTAAAACTGGCAATTCCCATGAAGTGGTCAGGTTGTTTTCCGCGGCCTTTCGCTTCATTAACACATTGGTAGCAGACTCTGAGATAGTTCTGGACCAAAGAGGTTAGGTTGTCTAAGAAAAAGTCCAGGGTCCTGTCCCAGTGCCCTTGTACCAAACAAATCCACTAGGGATGCAACACGGAGAGACAATACTCACATCTCTCCAATTTTTTTTAATTGTGAACTTGACTTTAAAATCTCAATATATTTTCTTTAAAGAGAAATGTATTTTTAACCCCAAAGAAGAAACAAAAGCCATTTTGAGGCTGTCATAAATTTGGGGGTTTCTGTTTTGATCAGGCAGGTGGAAAAAAACAAAGTCTGATGCATGTTCTTGCTCTGTGTAGGACTTTGAGGACCTCAGGAATCTACCCCACCACCACCAGCCAGCCCAAAAGCCCAAAAGATTCAAACTCTCCTACTTGTAGCCTAGACATTCTCTAGTTCCCCTTTATGGATAGAAATCTCCTGCATTTATTATTTTTCTGAAACAGGGACACATAAGAAAGCAAAGATCATTCATAATCTGACCATCTAGATAACCCTTGTTGATAATTTTTTAAAAAATTTTAAGTAACATACCATAAACATGGTGAAAACAACTCAAATATTATGGAAGATAAAAATAATTTTAAATAAAATAAACCTTTACCCCAAAGGTAACTATTGCTAACACCGTCTTGGGTTTCCTTCCAAACTAGAAAAAGAAATGCATATACCAGCAAAATATACATATCCCTTTGCATTATTAACACAAAGAAAAGAGCCAAACACTATTTTATATCTTGCTTTTTCACTTAATTATGTGTCTTGGAGAGTTTGTCACATCTGCTGAATATGGATCTACCTCACTCTTTTTAATGACTCAGCCTATGGATGCTTCATAACTAATCTGCTAGTCTCCCATGGGAAGCTTAGAACTGTGCAAACTGTAGGCAAGAGATCCATCTGTCCATTCCTCGGTTTCCTCATCTGAAACATAGGAGTAACAATAGTAAATGAGTGGATACCTGAAAAGCACTTACGTGAGTATCCAATACATAGTAAGCCATTAGTATTAGCCATTAGTGTGGTTTCTTATTAGAAATTTTTTATTAAATAGGTAAATATTAGCAGTTATTTTAGGTAAGTCTCAAAGATGTCACTGCTAAAAGTAGACCAACATGAAAGCCTGTCTTGTACTTTTGAGCAAAACTCTTTAGAACACCTAGAAAGACTGAAATGTCTACAGCCCCTTGTAGGCACAGAGTTACATTTTCTAGAACACACAGAAATGCCCCCCAAAAAAGCTACAGCTGGAGTTCTGCTCTATAAAACAGCAGACAACAATAACAAGAAACTTGTTAGTGAGGAGAAATTGAGAAGAATACCGTAGCCAATTGACAATGCAAGGAAAATCATGGTGGGCAGAATGTAATTACCTGAACTGGAGCTCGGCCAGGGTGTCTATCCGCCCAGCAAGAGGAAATTAGACCAGATGTGTGGGGAAAAGGTTTAGTTTGGGCCAAAATTTCCCAAGATAATCTTTTCATCAGTAGTAAGGTCATTATATCCAAGCATTAAGGAGAACCACAGAAGATTAGGACTTAAAGGAGCAACCCCTAAGAGATCAGTTAGCTCGGCCCTCTCATTGTACGAATGAGAGATTAACTGAATTCCTTGAGTAACCAAACCAGTTATTGGAAGAGCTGGAGTTTAGCTGAACAGTCTCTTAACATCAAAACCAGTGTTTAGTCCATAACATTACACTGGCTTATTTGCATAGAGTCCTAGCATACCCATTAGTACTCAAAAATAAGTCGACATATGTGAATTGGGGAATATTTAAAAGTTTTTAAATTAGCTCCTATAAATAATATCATACAAGTATGTAAGAACCTCAGATATTAGGACATTTTGTTATTGCAGGTGAGCAGTTTAACCTGCTTTATGTTCTAGGGGTCTTTCTCTAAGGGAGAGATAAAGCAATGGGGTTCAGGGCCTCTATCCTTCTCTGCCCCCCACAAACTTCAACCTTAGTAATATTGTTTCTGCAACCCAAGATAGGTTAGATGCTTTTACTTAAAATATATTGATATAAGGGCCAGGCGCGGTGGCTCACGCCTGTAATCCTAGCACTCTGGGAGGCCGAGGCGGGTGGATTGCTCGAGGTCAGGAGTTCGGGACCAGCCTGAGCGAGACCCCGTCTCTGCTAAAAATAGAAATAAAAAATTAAATGGCCAACTAAAAATATATATAGAAAAAAATTAGCCGGGCATGGTGGCGCATGCCTGTAGTCCCAGCTACTCGGGAGGCTGAGGCAGTAGGATCGCTTAAGCCCAGGAGTTTGAGGTTGCTGTGAGCTAGGCTGATGCCACGGCACTCACTCTAGCCCAGGCAACAAAGTGAGACTCTGTCTCAAAAATATATATATACACACACATATAGATAGATAGATAGATAGATAGATAGATAGATAGATAGATAGATATAAGGTTCCACTGCTAAAACAAAAAAGTATTTAATGCCATTGTTTCCAGCACAAGAGCCCAGTGCTATGTAATTTTTGAAATTTCACTGGGGAGAAACTTTGGGGATTTGAATGCTGCAAAAAAAAAAACACAAGTGTCTAAGAAAGTTGAACTTTGAGAAAGTGACTTTCCTCCACCACCATTTTTTTATTACAGTAATGACCCAGCATTTCTCAAAAGCCATTAGTTGGGAATCTACATAATTTATTTAGAACCTGCCAAAAAGGAGAAAGAAGCCCAAAATTTGAAGAGCTTTTCACGTAAATATACCAGTCTTATCCCCATATGTTATTGGTACATGCAGCCATTACAACTATGCCTCAGTACATTTTTTTAGTAACAATTTTTAAAAGATTTCTAAGGGAGATGAGAGAAAAGTTCTGGAGATACATTGCACAATGATGTGGCAATACGTAACACTACTGAACCATGCATTTAAAAATGATTAAAAATGGTAACTTTTATATTATATGTGAGGTTTTTCTTACCACAATTAAAAATTTTTTTAAAATGTAAAATGGAATGGGTGTTCTTCTTTAGTCCTTCCTTCTTCCTGCTGGCTGGAATACAGATGTGACGACTGGTGCTACAGCAGCCACCTTACACCATGCAGTGGAAGCCACATGCTGAAGATGGTGAGATAACAAAATACTGGCTAAGGAACAACAAGATTCCATGTAAAGGAATCTGGTCCCTGACATTAAGGGCACCATGCCAACCTTGCATGGCCTACCTCTAGTTATATTACATAAGAGAAAAATAAATTTCTACTACATCTCATTTTTTAAAAGACTGTGAAAGGAGGTATTTGTATCACATGTATCAAATATTTCAAGAGAAGGAGATTATAGCCTCAAATCATTTTGGTCCTAGTTATTTTCCTCGTATGTTCAAATAGGGCTATAACAGTATCTCTCGAAGTGTTGTCCCTGAACCAGCAACATAAGCATCACCTGGAATTTACTGGAAATGCCCCTAGATCCCCTGACTTAGACATGGTAGGTGCTGGGGCCTGGCAACCTTATTTTAGGCATCCTTCCAGGGCATTCTGATGTGCAGAAAAGAGAACCATTAATATAGAGATCATACAAAGCACTCCTGTTTGTACAGGGTCAGTGCTAAGAGCTGGGAGTCTATGGTCAAAGGTCCTGGGTCTAAATCCCTTCTCTACCACTTAATATGTACATAGCACTAGAAAAATGACTTTACCTCTTCAGACCTCAATTTCCGGCAATAAGATGGAGAAGAATTAACATTATCCACATCCTAAGGTTGTTGAAAAGATTTAATAGGATAATTTGTGTAAAGCTCTTAATTGGCAAATGTTTACTATTAAGTGCAAGATCAGTAATAGAATCTTGATAGAAAACAAGCATGATAAGCAGATGGGAGAAAAATGGAGGAATGTTGGGGAAGGTCTTTGGAGAAAAAGAATTAATAGAACTGAAGTAGACCTGAAATTACTTGCCAACAAAAAAACAACAAAGAAGACAATAATACTATTAACAATATAATAATAGGTAACATTTATTAAATGCTTACTATGCACCAGACACTATTCTAACCACTTTGCTTGTTTAAGTCTTTAAGTCCTCATAATGATTGTCTGTGGTGTGTACTCTATAGTTCTGCCTGTTTTGCAGATGAGGAAACTGAGGCAAGGGAGCTGAAAAGGTGAGCCCAAAGTCACACAGTCAGTGAGAGGCAAAGCCAGTTTCCATCACAGGTTTTTGGCTCTGAAGCCCATGCTCTTAACCTTGGCCCCTGCAGTCCTGGGTATATTTCTGCTTCTGTGTAGGAGCATCACAAATGGAATGATGATCTCTTGCTTGGGTTAGAATGAAGGGGAGGTCTGGTTCATTGGTTTCTATTGAACACTTAGAATGTGTGAGTGTCTTAGGCCTCTGAGAAGCATCACTGAGGCAAGCATGTGAGTGTGGTTTATTTGGGGGTGCATGGAACACCTACAGGGAACAGAGGGAAGGAGCGCAACCTACAAAAGCTGAGCTATTGAGGCAGCTGTCAAGTGGGGCGATTGGACATCAATCCTTCAGCGGAAGCTCTGCAAACCCACTTGTAGAATTATCCCACCCAAAGGGAGAGGGAGCTGGGATTTCTAAATACTGAAAGAGGGCTGCTCAGGCGGGTGTTAATTTCCTAGCACTTATGGCTTGCCATGCTGCCCAAGAGCAGAGCCACCTCCCACAATTCCCAAAAAAGTTCTAAACTAAAATTACTTCTTTGTAATGTAATATTATCAAGGTCAATAGTTTTCACACTTGCATGTGCCTCAGAATCCTCGACACTGTTAAAACACAGATTGCCAGGCTCCTCCCCAGAGTTTCAGATTGAATAGGTCTGGGTGGGGCCTGACAAGACACATTTCTAACAGATTTCCAGCAGATGCTGATGCTGCTCATTTGGGAAACAGTGTGGGAGGCCATCTGGTGTCCCAACCAAGAGGGATTGCCACAGGCTCCTGCAGAAGCCATTGTACAAAAGTGTGTGTGTGTGTGTGTGTGTGTGTGTGTGTGTGTGTGTGTGTGTGTATAACAGGAATACTTGAAAAAGAAATGATAAATATTTCTTTGATAAATGATAAAGTGATCAAAGGCTCACTTTGATCCTGAAACTTCTAATTAAGCAAAGGAAACAGGCATCTCACTTAGCTGAGATTGGCTGCCTTGGCCAGGTACACAGTCTTTTCCTGGGGCCCCAAAGAATAGAATAATTCCCTGAGCCCTAATAGATATCTCTTACAGAACATGAAATCATACAAGCCTAAGTAAAAAAATATGTTTGCTTTTCAAAACTACATTCTTGTTTTTCTTTGTTAAAACAGAAACCATAAACCACTTGTTCACTCGCATAGAGCCATCAAGAGCTCATTCTTCTGTTAGGTGATCCTGAATGCCCCACATTTCTGAGAAACCAGCCCCTGGAGCCACGGCTTCTGCAAACGCTCTGCTAAGATTACAACGGATGCACGCATCCAGGATAATAATCTGTATTTTGATGACACTGAAAATTATCAAAAAACCATCTTAGGATTTGATGAATAGTATGTAGAGAAATTGTCTTAAATTACAGATTTCCAGAATCAACAGTGTATCACTTTACTAATCCAAAAAAGCAAGTCGCATTTTAGTAACTTGATAAGGCATTGAGCAATAATGCTGGCGAGTTTACTCTCCTGGCACATGGATGAGGCATGATTAATTACTAATCATCTCTCAAATGTCTCTACCACTTGGCTTTGGGTATTGGCCAAAGACCCAGAATGAAGAAGCTCTCATTCCTTAAAAAAAAAAAAAAAAAAAACCTGCAATACAAAGCATTTTATTTCATCATATGAACATTTTGAAACAATTGCTGAAGATTTGAAACCAATTAGAAGATTTCTATTGCCTCTATATTATTTTTCTCTGTTACTACTAAAAATTAAATTTCACAAATTACCGGTTATTAAAAATGTAATAGCAGCAATAAAATATACTGAAGAAGGTAGAGAAATTTTTCATCTCAGGCCTCAGACTTTCTTGAAGGCCACTTAAGACCAGTCCACAGTTAATAGTGCTTCATAATGTTCTTTTGAGTAGATTGGCTTAGGTTAGCAATTATGACAACTTTTATTATTTCACTTCACATTGCTATATGATATGTTTTGGCACATTATTTTTATGCCCTAACTGCTAATTATTTTTTATTTGAACAAAATTATGTCATTCTTAACCAAAAGCTGTGCTGTTTTTTAATCACTGAATCCTTATTGGAATAGGTATAAAAATCACAATGGATTGCTAATTTGATGAATTTGACTTGAATCACTGTTCTTTAAATACAAACATGAAGTTTTTTTCCAAATGAAAGCTTTTGATCTACATTAAAGCAATACTATAACTTCATGAAACAATTCATACAGGCAAGAGATTTCCTTTTTGTCAGATGAACTCCACATTCCTGTATATTATTTGATATCTGATTTTTCTAAGATGCCTTAAAAAATTAAAAACACTCCTTCTCTGAGAATAGTCAGTTGCTCCAATGTCCTTGCTTATTTTAGAGAGAAGTAGATTTTGTTTCAAAACAATAAATCTACATAGTTATGTGAACAGAAGAAACTCATGGCCCTCTCATTCGATGATCTGATAGAAACTGATGGAACTAATAATGTGGTATCAGAAAAAAATAGTGTTTACTCTCAACAATGTTACATGCATAATGTTGCCACATTAACTCTGCTTATTTAGTGGCTCTTGGTGCAAGTGTTTTTTAATTGACAAATAACAATTTTACATACTCATGGGGTATATAGTGATGTTTTGACACAATGTATAGTGATCAGATCAGAGTAATTAGCATATCCATCATCTCAAACATTTATTATTTCTTTGTGCTGGGAACACTCAGTAACCATTCAGCTATTTGAAACTATATAATATATTACTGTTTACTGTAGTCATCCTAAAGTGGTATAGAACACAAGAACTTGTTCCTCCTGTCTAGCTATCATTTTGTATCCTTTAACAAATCTCTTCACAACCATCCCTTCCCCCAACACTTCCCAGCCTCTAGTATTCTCTGTTCTATTTCTGACTTCTATGAGATCAGCCTTCTTTTAGCTTCCACATTTAAGTGAGAACATGTGGTGTTTAACTTTCTGTGCCTGACTTGTTTCTCTTAACATAATGTTCTCCAGTTCCATCCATGTTGCTACGAATGACAGGATTTCATTTTTCATGGCTGAATAGTATTTCATGTTGTATATATACCACATTTTCTTTATCCATTCGTCTGTTGCTGGACACCTAGGTTGATCCCACATCTTGGGATTGTGAGTAGTGCTGCAGTAAACATTGGGGTGCAGATGTCTCTTCAGTGTACTGACTTCCTTTCCTTTGGATAAATGCCCAGTAGTCAGTCTGCTGGATCATATGGTAGTTTTATTTGAAGTTTTTTTAGGAATGTCTATACTGCTTTCCCAAGTAGCTATACTAGTTTACATTCCCACCAAGAGTGTATAAGAGTTCCCTTTTCTCCACATCCTCACCAGCATTTATTTTTTGCCTTTTTGATAATGGCCATCCTAACTCAGGTGAGATGATACCTCATTGTGGTTTTAATTTGCATTTACCTGATGATTAGTGATATTGTGCATTTTTTTCATATAGCTATGTGCTGTTTATATGCCTTCTTTTGAGAAATATCTGTTCAGATCATTTGCCCATTTTTCAATCAGATTGTTTGATATTTTGCTGTTAAGATATTTGAGCTCCTTGTATATTCTGCAAGTTTTCTGTCACTGCAGAAGCCTCCACTGCAATGGACTGGTTCTGTTTAAACCATGGCACTTGCTGTGCATCAAGTTACTCCTGGACTATTCCCTGTAGGATGAAAGGAAGCTAAATATGAAAGAACAAGAAGATCTTTCTTAGGTGAAAGTTTTGCAATTGACCTGCACGTTTCATGGCAGTTTTTTAAGAGGTAAATTTGCTTTCTTGTTATTCTTCTGCATAAATATTACCTAGACACTTGCTACTCTTCTTTACAGGGCAATTTTGTCTTTCAAAACCTCAAAGAACTCTGTGATGTTCACAATCTTCTCACCAACTGCTATGGGAGAGAAAAGTGAAGAGGTATACATAAAAAAAATTATACCTAGACCCTACTTCTGATCCAAAATCACAGAGCAAACAGGAATGAAAATGTAGTGCTTTTAAAATAAGATTATCTTTTAAAGTTAAACACATGCTCACCATGCAGCCCACTCCTGAGTGTTTATCTTAATGAAATGAAAACATATTCACATACAAACCTGTAAGCAAATGTTTATAGTAGCTTTATTGATAATTGTTAAAAATTGGCAAGAACCCACATGTCCGTCAATGGATAAGTGAGTAAACAACCCATGTGGTGTTCTATACCATAGGGTACTACTCAGCAATAAAAGAAAATGACCTACTAACACATGCAGCTACATGGCCAAGTACTTAGGCTGGGTGAAGCACACAGTATATTGTAGGATTCCATTTATTTTTTCACTTTCCATTTTGTAAATAGTTAAAAAAAAAAAGGGACAAGAGAACACATCAGTGGTTGGCAGGAGTTGGAATGGAGAAAGGGATTATCTGCAAAGAGAAGCAAAAGAATTTTAGGGACTGATGAAACTATTCTAGATGTTGATTGTGGTAATGATTATATGATTATTTATTTGTCAAAACTCACAGAGCTATACACTAAAAAAGTAAATGTTACTGTATGTAAATTATACCTACTTGAAAGAAAATTATTCTCCTACAGTGAAAAATATTCTTGCTTGCTCTAGGAAGTAGCCATCTGCCTTTATTCTCCTCCTTAACCTTGGAGAACATTAACAAACACAGAATTTCTAAGTCTTTCCATTCAATTGTTTGCCCACCACTCTAGAACCATTCTAGAACCCACTGTATATGTTCATTAGAATGGGAGATATTGTTCCTCTACAATATGTCCGGAAACATGTGCAGCCTTGCTCTGCACCTTCTGCGAGAGGGAGCTGACCTCTCCTCAAAAACTCACAGTATGATGCAGGACTTCCCTTGTCTTGGACAGCACACCCTTAAAGTGAGATCATTTAGGAAACTGATCCCACTCTTGCTGTGCCTGGAACTCTCAAGTTATTTCCATGCACACTGCTGCAAAGCCTCAACCCCTTCCAAACTTGTCCTGTTGATCTTTGGAACCTATTTGTGAGACTTTGTGCTGAGCCCCACTAAATGCCATTTTGTTACATTCTGCATCAGCCAACATGCCGAGTCTTTGGTCCAGCTTCCCGGACTGCTATTGGCAAACACGACCAGATGTCGCCTGTGTCTTCACCAATCTTGATGATGAAAATGTTAATCCATCAAATCAAAGTGATGGTGAGATACTATTTCCTGTCCACCAGATAGGAAAAAAAAAAAAAAAGATTCATAATGTCAGAAAGGATTCAGATAATGTGTACTCCCTTACTTTCTTGGTAGAATTACAAATAGTTAAAGACTTTTGGAAGTCAATTTAGTTGTAGCTACCAAAGATTAAGGCTTTTGCTCCAGAAATGTCACTTCTAAGAATTTGTCCTAGAAAAGTACTCACACATGTACAAAATTATACATACCAAGGTGTCCATTGCATCATTATTCAAAATAGCAAGTAACAGGAAACAATTTAAGGGAGTTGTTAAATAAATGCTTATTTATTCATAGTAATAAGACCTTGGATAGAACTTATTATGTGCCAGGCATTGTTCTAGGGCTTTCCTTGCATTGTTTTATTTGAGGTAGGTATTTTTATTTTCCCCATTTCACAGATGAGGCACCTGAGGCATGGGGAGGTTAAATTACTTTTCCAACGTCACATGACTAGTTCATTGAAAAACTGGGACTCAAAGTCAAGCTCTAATGTATATTCTCTTCACCCCTGCAGTCCTCTGCCTCACTGAGGATTGGAATATATATAGCAATCCTTGAAAAGAATAAGACAGACCCACATGAACTGACATAGGAGGAGTTCCGAGACTCCTGACTGGGAACAAGAGGCCTCAAAACACATTGTTATATTTTTAAAAGGAGGTCGCCAAACAATACATATAGTTTGATTCAATTTGCATTGGGAAAATATATACAGAGAGTTGGAAGAGAAGTAAAGAGGGATGTTAAAATTTTCTCTGTTGTTTACTGGTTGTCTTACAATTAAAATATATTTTTGTTTTACTAATGTCAAAGGCAACATAGAGAAAAAAAGGATGTTAAATTAGACATGATCCAGTGTGTCCTTGTGGCATTTCCATAGAGGTCTTCACCACAGCAATGAGTTAAGCCCAGGGTATAAGCATTGGTTCTATGCATGAGCCACTTTAAAATTAGTTTATTAATCCAGTCTTTCATCCACATGATCATATGGTCATAATATCTCCATATTCCCTATTTTTAAAAGATCTTCAAATGTCTTCAAATTCCTTCTTGATCTACTGGCGAAATGAACGTTCAAATCCTGGCTTCACTCCTAATGGCGTGATTTAGGCAAGAAACTTAACCTTCCTGTACTTCAGTTTAAGCATTACAAGAGTAAGAATAAAAACAGTGCCCATTTTATAAAGATATCATGAGGTTTAAATGAGAAAATCCATGAATATTTCCATCACCACAGAAAGTTCTTAAGCACAGCCCTGGTCAAGAAACATGGTCCATCGGTCATGTGCATTTGCCAAGCCTTCAGCATCACTCAGTATGTATTTCACAGGAGGAGATGGTCAGTTAATGCAGTGAATCTATAAAGGGTATCAGTGATGAAAGTTTCCCTAAAGCTCAAGTATTTGTGTATTTAAGAATTAAGTAATTAAGAAGGCACTCCAGTGTGAATTTTTGACTAGCTGTGTCAAGAGGACCCAGGAGCCAATTTGAAGAGGTTTTTACCACCCTGTAACAGGACCATTTGGACACAAAAGAGAATAATGAATGCACTAAATGGAAACATCAAATATATGAAAATCAATGAGTACATAACCTTGAAAACAAAAGCAAACAAACAAAAAGTTCATTGATTACTATTGGTAGTTGCCAAGGCAATGACTCATTACTCTGAAAATTGATAAAGACAAAGAAACAAGAATTAGACTGTTTTTCTTGTATTTCAAGGTAATCACATAGTTAATGAGAGAAAATTTTCTTCATAGAAGAATTCTAGCTAATGAATACAGACAAATTTTTGTAATCACTACTTTGTAGCCCTTTCTTAAATAATGTATTTAAGAAATCAGCGTTGCGTTTGTAAATGTTTAACACTGGCTGGGATTGAGGAAGGGTCTGATTTGTAGCACTGACCAATTTTTGTGGTGTAAATACTGCACTGTAGCTGATTGCAAACTACCAACATGATGTCATTCAATGCAGAATTGGAAAGACATGCCAATTACCAGCCCTTATATACTGGTACAAGCCAGTACACAGGTAGGGCCTGACTTCAAAATACCACAAGACCTAAGTGAGATCTAAATCATCAGTGCATGCTGTTTGGTGGAATTTTGACATGGAACTTTGTATTAATATATCAGGCTGACAACACCTGAACAAAACTTATAAGCAGGGTCCCATACAAGATATATCCTTGTGAGGAAAAAATACAACCGTTAATCTAATCAAGCTTCCAGATCTATCTTAGTTTACAGAAAATATCAAAAATAGAGAAATGAATTAAACACCACTACAAGGAAGCAAATAGCCAAACCCAGGAAGTAAGACATTCTCTAGCTCAAATGACCCAGTGTATCCAGCAAATCCATGAGAAAGAAAAAAGAGAAAAACAGAAAAAGAAAATGCTAAAGAAAAAGATACTTAAGAGATATTACCAGATATAATACAATTTGTGATTCAAACGAAACAACTAGGTAGCAATTTAGTAAATTCAAATATGACTAGATATAGATGATATTAAGAAAGTATATATTTTTTAATTTAATAATCGTGTAATAGTTAGGTTTTTAGAAGGCCCTTATTAAAGACGCATCTTTAGTATTTACGGGTGAAATTATATGATGCCTGATATTTGCTATTTTAAAGCAAATCCAACAAAATACCCAACAAAAATAAAAGATAAAGTGAAACAGAAAGATGAAACAGATTTTCAAAATGGTAATAATTTTTAAAGCTGGTTTATAGGTACATGCAGGTTCAGTCAAAAGTATTATCTGATTGTGTGTATATTTTTAAGACTTCATTAAAAAATATTTAAGTAAACTTTCTATTAAACATTCTAAAGATAAAATAAAAGATATTTTCAGGGGGAAAAAGAAGATAATTTGGCTTTCTCTAAATGGTGAAATAGATTATAGTGCATTGTAACCTTTGTATTTATTTGCATTTTTCAAAATTTCTATAATAAGCATTTCTTACTCTTAAATCAGTTATTTCTGCATATGTTTAGGTTTTTAAATCCAAGGAAAAAATCAGTTCAATAGATGAGATTTCTATGGCAAATATCTCATCAGACTAAAAATGAATTAATGATGTAAATATTATAAACAAAAAAATTATTTGAATCCTCCCAAATTTTCTTCAAAAACATTCCATCATTTGATGAGGAAATCCATGGTTTTCTAGCTTCTAATTTTCTAAAACACTCTGGGGAAAATGCAGTACAATCCAAAAGCCACTGTTTATTAATAATTTCTTAATATTTACAAGATCCATTTATCCCCATGGGAGAATAGTGGGCAAAGTCCCCAGGTATGAAAGACCGGGACCCTTTCGTTTGTCTTCTGACAGATTTGTATCCCTGCCACAGTTTCTCTGTCTTCCTTCTCCATTTTCCTCTTTTCCCTCTAGTGTTTCTTCTTCCATTCTCAACTTGAGTTTGTAGAACCACTGGATCGAATTAAGAGACAAGATGTGAATCCCAGTTTGGCTACTCCTGAAACCTGGACTGCTGCAGAATGAGGGGGTTAGACTCAGATGCATTCCTCCATTGCTAACATTCGCTAAGGTACAGAAATTCTGGTAGTGTGTAATTTGCATTCTGATGGGAGTGGAGACAGGCCTTCCCAGACACAAAACTATGGTTTTAAAATGTTGAGGAATTAGGTAAGATTATACTATGAATGTGTACATAAATACATGTACACCAGGGAACCATTTAGTGATTTACAAATCATGTAAATTATGTCACACTTGAATTATAAATGATGAAGTGGTTTCCTGTTAACTAAAGATTTAACATTGCTCCCAGAAAAGCTTACCTTCATCCCTGGGAATGATTTCTTCCCCACAGACAGTAGCTGATGACTTCTCACTTGCGACCCCACCTGCACATCGCCAGGCATTTATTTGTGAGTTCACTCATGACTAAGAGTGTCGCTGAGGCCCAGTAACAAATATGGAATGAATTAAATAAACGTGGCTGGTTTTATGGTGTAGCTAAGAGAAATTAAAATTTTAAATATACACCGAGGCAAAGTTGCTTTCATAAATGAATGCAGAACACTGTTATCTTTACAGTGGTTAAAATAGCACAGAATAAATTCAAACAATACTCATAAATCCAGTGAGCTGTTTTAGGATTTGATGATGGTGTTTAGTAAGCAGAAATTGCACTTGATTTAACTTATCTACCTATCATGATGAAGTATGGGTGGTGGATATGAATCTTCACCTACAAACTCAGGTGTACAAAAAATATGCACTTTGTGCCCAAGGGACGAATAAAAGTCTGGCTTCCTCTGTGAATCAGGAAAAATAAAAACACAAATTAATATTTCAGCAAGTTATCCTTTTACATTTGCCCTCCCAAGTCCAAAGTGCTTTGTCAGCACCTTGGCAGTGTGGATTTTACTTACAGGATTTTAAGAGAGGAAGAGACTGGGGCAGCTGTTGTCATACCCACACTGTTTAGTGAATGGGGCTTTTGGCAAAACAGTATTTTGTATGATAACATGTTACATAAAACCCAGTGATTTTTCAGCAAATGCTTATGAGCACCTACTGTGTGCTGCATCTGGAGGTACTAGGTAACACTGGTGAGCAAGATGGGCCTGTTCCCTGCCCTAAGAGAGCCAGTGGGCTCGTGGAGGAGAAAGACAACAGACCAGCAGACAGAAAAATATCTAACTTCAAACTGCTAAGTGCCAGGGGTGGGAGAAACTCACCAGAGCTCAGTGACAGAGAAGAAAATGGGGGGTGGGGAGGGTGCAAAGGTCACTTTGGAAGAAGTGTTCGGAGAAGGCCATCCCAAGGTGGAGACGCTAAGGGGAGGGGTGAAGAATGGGGAGGAGCCAGCCCAGGGAGAATGTAAGGAACAGCGTTCAAGACCAGGGACCAGGACATGAGTTGGTGAAGTGCTGGGTGCGCTTGAGCAGCCAAAAGAAGACTGTGCCGTTGAGAAGAGTGAAGAGAGCAGGCGAGGGAGTGAGATGAGACGGGAGCAGGTGGGTGGGTCGCTGGGCCTCAGAGGCAAGATGGTGCGATCTTACTTGAAGGGCACCGGCAGCCATGGATATCTTTCAACATAGTGCCATGATCTATTTCGTGCTTGGAGGAGCTCACTCTGGTTGCCAGGGGGACAGTGGATTAAAGAGGGGGAGGAGGCCCTCAGGGAGACCCGTGCAGAGGCAGTGGAGTAGTCCAGAGATGATCTGGGACTGGCCTGGAGAGCCGGAGTGATGACAGAGGAGGTGATCTGAGAGAAAATAACAGAAGAAGGCAGGACTTGCCAATCCATTGGAAGCAGAAAATGAGGGGGCAGGGAGATGAGTCAAGGTTCATTTTTTATGATATGCTTTACAAATGGCCATGCCGTCCACAGCCAAGACCTGGGAACAACTCAAGTGACCATGGGTCAGAGAACAGATGGACTGTGGTGTGTTTATGCAGAATACTACTCAGCAATGAAAAGGGTGCCATACTGCCCACTCAACAGCGTCAATGATCTCAAACCCATTACACTGAACACAACAGAGCACACATGTGTGCTTCCACGTTTACGGAGTTCTAGACCAGGCAAAACTAACATATGGTGTAGGTGTCAGAAGAGTGGCTGTGTCTTGGGCAGGGAAGGGTGAGAAAGGGCACACAGAACTTTCTGGGAGTATGGGACTGTTCCGTATCTAGATAGGGGTGTGGGCTACACAGTTTCCTGCATTTGTCAATTTGACGGAAGTAAACACATAGTGTATGTGCATAGCATTGTAAATTATACCTCCATACAAAGATGTTATTGTACAAACAAAAAAAGACAAATGCTTATTAGGTTCTAGCTATGCAAAAGCTAAAAACATTCAAAATAAGAAAGTAAAACTCAAACTGCTATAGCTGTTGTCATATCTTCCACTTAGCAACTTCACCTGATTAATTAAACGTTAGCAATTAAACTAATAAATGTGAGAAAACCTGTTCTTTCATATAATACCCTCCATGTCACTTGTTTCTATAAAGCATGCAAGGCTGGTCTTGTCCCCTAAATTCTACAAGGTTCAGAGACAGTGAGCAAGTTAGTCATGACTCCAGGACCTGCTTATACCTGACCCATATATATTAACCTACAGCCATTAGACGTGCCAGGTCTTGGGGTGGCTGGGGGCGGGTAGAAGTCCAGTGCACATATAGTCAGTGAGCCTGGGTTAAAGAAGGTGGATCTAAAGAGGTGTTTATGTAAGTTGCTCCTGGCTGTTCTCTCTCCCTCTGGGGGAGCAGGGGCTCAGACATGCTCCTGGGGGTCAGGCTGGGACTTCTGTCCTCAGAGCAAGTTGGGCAGGATATGGAGGGGTGCCGCTGCTGCTGGCAGCTTCCTCACCTGAGGCCGGTGAGCCTGGGGGGCTGGGGCCACCGAGGAAATGACTGGACTTCCCACTAACCTGGAGCTAATGAGAACCACTATGGCCTACTGTGTGAAAACAGTGGAGGCTGTGACTCGGCATTTGCATGTAAATACGATGTCAAAGGAGTTCAAGTTCTTTTAATCTGCATCACAAACACTATGTTTGGGTGCTCAGAGAAGGTAAGATCAAAAGGCACTAGGTAAATGAAGTCATTTGTACCTCTGCTCTTCCAGAAGACCCTTGCGGTCCATGCTATTGGTGCACGTTCATATGCTCTTAGCTCTCACTTTCCTGTGTGGGCTGCCACTTCCTATTGCAAACACGTGCAGCTTTGGGCTTGATGACCTTCTTTGGCCACAATAGCACGTGTGGCCCCCACCCAGGGCAATTAACCCACCCACGAGCAGGCCTCAGCCAGTGAATAAGGGAGCTGGTGGATAAATACCCACAATTCCCTGCTCTGAGGAATGTTCAGCCCACTCTCCCAGAGGTCCCCCAGGACTGAGCCCCAGGGGCCCACAGGCATAAGCTGGTCACCAGCACAACTGCCTCGCATCCCCACTCCCCTGCCCAGGCTCCCTGGGGCCACTTCCCAAACAAATGACAGCATTGAGGTCCTTGTCCTCAGAGTCTACCCCTTGGGAACCCAAGCTTACACAACCTTAAATTGTCAAAGTTGGCTACAGTTCCAAAGACAACCTTTCATTTTTCTGAACATGATGATGTGCAATGTACATAAATAATTCAATAAAACTATTAAAGAAGGAAAGCAAAGGAAAGGAAAAATGAAGGTAGGACAGTTCAATGAAGTCCAGGGTAACATCAGTTCCCAAAAATTTGTTCACGAAAGCTAAAGTTGGGTGGACCACAAACCTGGAGCTAAGCTTTATAGGCAGACAAATGCTGTTATAAGACTCTTGGTAACCACAAAAAAACTATTTTTTTTTTAAATCCAGTAGCTCAGAAGAAAAACATTTTTTCTGCCAGAGACTTTTACAAGGAGTTTCTCTTGTAGTGTCCCATCAAAGAGTCTCTGTGTGAACGGTACACAGTGTCTTCACCAACACACAGGAGCACAGCACACAACAGCACACTGTGTGGCTGTGTCCACCAGTGGTCCTCAACAAACCACATCAAAATGCAAGGCAGTGCCCACAGTTCTCCAGCGGCCAAAGCAAGGGTGTCCCAAAACATGGTTGTCTGACGGATGGCCCAATTGGGGGTACAGTTAGTCTATCAGGATTGGCGGTTTTCAAACAGGGTTCCATTTGGCCACTTGGGGAGATGATGGTGGATGGTGAGTGTAACATTCAGAACCCTTTCTCCCAGCAGCTCCGCCTAAATCTGTTTATATGAGGTTGGATATAATATCCTATTGGAAGAAAGGACCGTGTCAATTAAAAAAAACGTGAAAATGAGAAAATGTGAAGAATGTCTCCTCATCCATCTCAGCCTAGCTTTGGGCAAAAGTCATGCAGCACGTTTGAGGTTACACTGTCTGGCAGGAAACTGGAGAAACAGCCTCAGAACATAGAGATCTGGCTCTGGCCATTCTCCTGGGGCATGTTGGCCAGTGGCCTTAAACCAGAGTTTCATCCTAAGGATTCACAAAAGTCTAAACACAGCCAAGACCTTCCAGAGAGAACAGCCCCCTCCAGCCACCTAGGCGCTGCATTTCCAACAGGCAGTAAGGTTCCTGAACCCATTCTTGGAGTAAATCAGACACACTCTCCCATCTGGGAGGCCACCAGTGCTCCTGAGGATGCTGGGCCAATTTGAGAGAATCCAGGCAGCCACAGAAGCCACACCGTATCACATCCCCGCACTGCTGGGTCATAGCCCAGTTGGGAGCCTCTGCAGGCACCTGCATTCCCATGTTGCTCTGAGCTTCTCCTCCTGTCTCAACACACCACTTCTCCTCACCTGCCTAGCCTCCCCTGAGCCCTCTGGAACCTCCTTTCTAAGGCCAACACTCTCCTCTTCACCCACAGCCCTTCCCTGTTTCCCTCTCAAGGGTCTGCTTCTGGGTCGCCATGTGCCTCATCTAAGTCAGGAGGTGAGAGCAGCCACCTTGTTATCCACAGCATCACATCAGGTCCTGACTCTTCCCCCTTGACACAAACTACTCCTTCCAGACCCATTCAGACCCTGGGTGCTGAGGTCTGAATGTTTATGGTCCCCTGAAATTCATGTATGGAAACCTATGTACCACTATGATGGTATTAAGAGGTGGGGTCTTAGTTCCTTTGCATTGCTATAAAGGAATAACTGAGGCTAGGTAATTTATAAAGGAAAAAAAGTTCATTTGGCTCATGGTTCTGGAGGCTGTACAAAAAGCATAGTGCTGGCATGTGCTTCTAGTGGTGAGGGCTTCACAGAGCTTCCACTCATGGAGGAAGGGGAGTTGGCATCACATTATGAGGGGAAGAAAAAAAGAGAGAGAGGTACTCTCTCAGGTCCTAAAAGAGCGAGAACTGACTCATTACTGTGAAGATGACACCAAACTGTTCATGAGGGATCCACCCCCATAACCCAAACACCTCCCACTAGGCCTCACCTCCAACACTGGGGATCAAATGCCAGCATGAGATTTGGAGGGGACAAATATCCAAGCCCTAGCAGGGTCTTTGGGACATAATTATGTCACGAAGTCAGAACCCTCATAAATGGGATTAGTGCTTTTATAAAAAAAGCCGCAGAGAGTTCTTTCACCCCTTACACCATGTGAGGACACAGCAAGAAGGTACCTTCTAGGACACAGCAAGAAGGTACCTTCTATGAACCAGGAAGCAGGCTCTCACCAGACACTGAATCTGCCGGCACCTTCAGCAGATGACAGCTCCTACTACCACACAGGGAAAATTGGCCTTCAGAGACAGACGAGTCAGCTCCTTATCCCACCCAGCCTACAAGCATTTCACAAATATTTACTGAGCACCTGCTAGGAGCCAGGCACTGTGCCAGTCATGTGGCTCCTGGAGCTCCACCTGCCTCCTGGCTGCCACGTCAACCACCTCCTAGACAGCTCCACTCAGGTGGCCCACAGGCACCCCCAACTTAATAGACTCAAAGTGAACTGATTATCTGCCCACCCAAACTTGTCTCCATCTACCCCAGGGCCAAAACCAGAAATTCAGGAGTCATCTTTGGACTCGCTGCCATCATTTTGCCAACACCCACACAACCAGCCCCAAGTCCTGCCAATTACACTTCCTGAATAGTCTTGAATCCACTCCCATCTCCATCACATCCTACCCATATCACACATTCAGTCTCCCAAATAGATCCCTTCCAATGCATCCCT
Organism: Lemur catta; assembly: GCF_020740605.2. Classification (NCBI taxonomy): domain Eukaryota; kingdom Metazoa; phylum Chordata; class Mammalia; order Primates; family Lemuridae; genus Lemur; species Lemur catta. The sequence continues at coordinate 12,711,581 of NC_059144.1, read as the reverse complement.
TGGAACACTCAAAACTATTTTTCTAAAACAAAGGAATCTAATAATGAGAAGGGTTTGAAGTGTCTCCTCCAAAATCCTCTGGGTGGGAAGAGGGGTGTGCTGAAGCAGGCAAGAGGGAGAAGGGAGAAAGAATTGTCTTCTGGTCATTATTCAGGGTCAGTTTTGTCCCCAAGTTCTATGCTGTAAAATATAATTTTGCCTGGAAGACTTTCAAAGCAGTCTCTGGACATGGTCCTAAAACCTCATGAATCGTTTGTTACTGAGTGTTCAGAAAGTGTTCATTGTGTGTCCAGAGATGGGGCTATGGTGTGGGAAGGTAGAAACACATGCATTTAGATTAAGGTAAACTTTAGTTCCAATCCTTTTTGTGCATGTCATTTGCTAAGCCTCACATTCTCCAGTTTAAGGATAATGCTCCTTAGGATGATGGTGGGCCTCAATCTGGATGGAACTGGAGACCATTCTCCTAAGTGAAGTATTACAAGAATGGAAAAACAAACACCACGTGTACTCACTATTAAATTGGAACTAACTGATAAGCACACATGTGCACAAATGGAAGTAAAAGTAAATGGAAATCATACAGGAGGGAGGGGGAGAAGAGGATGGGTGAAATCATACCCAACAGGTGCAATGTACACTATCTGGGTCATGGGCACACTTATAACTTTGAACCAAGCAGTACAAAAGCTATCCATGTAACCAAAACATTTGTACCCCCGTAATAAGCTGAAATAAAAATAAAATAAAATATAAGAAGTGAGAAGAGAGAGAACAGGCATACTCCGGGGCCGACAACAGGCAGCTGAACGGACTTCCTGCCGCACGTCCACTGCACTCCCTGCCTTGGCGCTGGTTACACTTGCACCTGCCAAAATTCATTTTATAGATTAGATTGCTCACTTTTTTAAAGGATGTTTTTATAGGCAATTGTGTTGTTTCTGCTTCCCTGCAGCATGTCTCTTGATAAACAGAGTGTCCAACAGTCATTAAACCTTGTTGTTGTATTCACTTCCAGTCCTGGGGTACAGCCAAAAGCCACTGAATAGATGAAGAACATTCTCTTTTTTTCTAGACTCAAAAGCCAATTACAAAAAGTATTCCAAAATATTGTCCAAGACTTTTGTTTGAGCCAATCCAATAGAATCATGGCTGTGCTTACCAGGACCTTGTTATCCCTTTTGAAGGGACCACTTCCTCGTGTATATGTGTAGACTCTACCTTCAGCTCTTACCCTAGACTATTCCTAAAAGTGGCACCAACATCATTCCTGGAGAACTGAGTCATGATGAAGGAGTTGGGGAGAAACCCAAAAGGTGAGCCTCAGTATTGTTGAGTCTGCGTTTGTGTTTGGATCTTTGACCTGGACATACATTTAGCACCAAGATTCCTGCCAGACTGGCTTGGAATGTTGGGGAAGAGAATCTCCAGTTCCAGGTGGCCCTGCCCCTAATAACACACACACATTCATACATGCACATACATACATGCACACATGAATGCATGTGGGAACACTTGTACACATGTGTGTGCACACATGCATACACACATATACATATACATAAATGTACATACGTTCACACACACATTTTACCCATTCATCCCAGTTTCTGCTCATTGTTTCAGTGAATGCCCAAAGGCATCATTTAGTGTCTGTCCTCAGGGCCATGGGGTGGTTTTCTTGTAATAAAAGTAATTACTTCTGTAGTTCATTCACAGGACACTGCATTACCTGATAGAGTACTCCATTCATTATCAATAATATCCTGGACTCTTCAAGTAGAGTCATGATCTTAGGGGGAGTTCATATCCTTTTATTAGAGGACCTCCCTGTTCCCATGATGGCCAGCAGTTCAAGAGTCTCCTCCTGGACTTATTTTCACTTCTTTCTCCCTGTCTCCAGGGATGTATTAACCAGGCTTCTGCTGCAATAATGCTGAGTAACAAACAACTCCAAAATCCCATTGGCTTATGAGAGCACACAATTATGCCACATGCACAGGTCTGCAGGTCAGCCACACTTTACTGGATCTCAGCTGCAGTCCAGGCTTTGTTTTTGGTTCCAGACTGCTCCATGCCTCTTCATTCTGGGACACAGACTGAAGGAGCAACAGCTACATACAGCATGCTTTTCTCATGGTGAAGGCTGAAGCTAAAAAAGCCAAGTCAAATCATGCAAGCACATTTAAAGCCTCTGGTTAGACACAACATATGTCAACTCTGCTCTCATTTCATTGGCCAAAGGAAGTCCCAGGAGGGGACAGGGGTCGGAGAGCAGTGGGATGCACCTTCTGCCTACTCTGGTGGAAGATCTTGCTGAGTCTCCAAGCAAGAGGTGTGAAAGGAGAAGCCTACTGCAAGGAGGAAACAGGGACTTGGAACAGTAATCCAATCTAGCACAAGGATATATCGTTACTGAAACTTATTGTTGAGTTTTCCCTGGGCTTGATTTTGAGGACATTATTTACTGTATCCTTGCTATGAGGACCCATGGGAGAAATTTCTCTCAGATCTCAGGATCCAAACAGTTATACTTCTGGCAAAGGATTGTTTTCTCTTTAAAGACACTCTGAATCATGTCAGTAACCTCCCTTCACTATTTCCTTGGCTGCTAGGAACTTCAGCCCACCTCTAGCAACTACACATGATGCAATCTTCCTCTCTGGCTTCATCCTAGTGCTTCTATTCTTATTTTCCCCTTACATTAATTTATCACTTTCTTATCATTTAGTTTTATCTAGATTAATTTTGTAGATCATTTCCTCTTTTTTGGTGAATTTATAGTCTTTTATGCATCCAACAAATATATTTTTAAAATATCTTTCTGTGACTAAGTCATATAAGCACATATTTAGGAAAACTAAACAATACAAATGGCATACAGAGGATAAATGAGTTTCTCTCCAGCCTCTGCCTCCTCCCATCTAATTCCCCACCTTAGAGGTAGCTACTGTACCATATTCAAATTCTGTGCACATGAGGGAGTCTTTCTCACCTACTGGAAGAATTCCAGTGAAATTCTTGAGACAAGGAATTCCATGCATTTTAAATTTAAAAGATACTGCCCTATTGTTTTCCAAAAAGCTTGTGCTGGTTTATATTCCGATTAGCAGTGTCTGAGAGTACCTGTTTTCCCACAACCTCACCAGCCCTATGCATTATCACAGTTTACCCTTGGTGTATTTTCAAGTTTTGATCTTTGCCCAACTGATAATCAAAAACCTTTTAAAATCATTTATGTTTCTCTTTCAGTTCATATGCTTTGGAGACTTTTTATTGATTTATAAGAACTCTTTGTATATTAAGGAAATTAGTTTCAAAAACAGCATATTGTTGTACCTTCAAAGCCTTTCTGAAAAGAGATTAATAGATGGATAAATGCACAGGTAAGAGAAATAAATAGATAATGGATATTTAAAACACATACTGGGGAAAGTGTGGGCTAGTTCTTCAGGCCTAGCAAGAAATCTTGATTTTCTCTTGCTTCTATCTTCTTCTTCACTCCTTACTTTGAAATTGTACCTTTTGGTATCCCGGTCTGTCTCAGACAAGACAGAGCTCCTTACTCAGCAAATGGAAATGAGGTTAATGAACTCTCCAGGGGAGAAGACTTTGACAGCTGTCTGGCATAATACACATTTGCGAGCATTTGTCAAATCTCCTGGTTAAATATTGCATTTTCAAAAAATCAGAGCATAAGTACATAGGCCCATGTTGAGCCAACGGCATGTTTCCAGGTAATGCGTGTCTGTAAGCAGTTTGTCCCGCTCCAGCAAGGCCAGCCTCAATGTGCTGGTAGGAAAAAGGAGACAAGTTTTTGAATGTGGGCATGCAAATGCCAAACTCACATCTGCCTGCAATCTCGGCTCTGTCAGATCCAAGTGCTGCTGTGGTCATGGCCAATTCACTTGAAAGCCAATATGTTCCCAACCTCACATTAGTAAGAAAACAATGTTTCTAGTCCTTTCCCAGTTTCAGTTTGGAGGCGTTTTGTTTTTATTATTGTTGTTCAAAAAAGAAAAGCTCTCGCACTGATTTGGCTTATAGATCACAGCTGTCCCTGTGGCGGCTTTGTGTTTGTGTGAGTTCAGAAATCTTCATGCTGTCTCTGTTTTTCCAAAAATCTAAATCACCCTTGATGCTTTAAAATAAAGCAATATCTTCCGAATTAAAAAAAAAATTCTTGCAATGTTTCTGGTATTTTTAACCATTTGCACATAAATTGTGTTTGTGTAAAAGAGAATGAAAGCATCTACAACTTCAAATATTTGAGCAAATGATTTATAGACTGTTAACAGCACTAAACCACATGCAAATCAATTTCAGTGAATAGAGTTTTTTTGGGGGGGTTGCAATATAAATATTGTTTCTGAAAAACTATGATATTACCAAATAACTATCTCCTGAAGTTCCCACTTTCCAGCCATTCCATTTGCTTGGTATTATACCTTTATTTACTATTTATACACACGTTGCTCAGGAAAACACCTAAGACTAACACTGTAGAATGATCATAACCAGAATTAAAGGTTCTTGCCAGTACATCACTTAATGGGGCTGTCTAGTCACTTTTTAATTAATGTAATAACTTACTTTTTTGTCTCTAGAACAATAAGAAATTGTTTTATAAATTAAAAGCTTAACAAATATCCACTGATATTTCACAGCATCTAAGTAGAGTTCAACCGGTACGATGAAAGGAAATACACTGCATCATCTAGTACATTCTTAAGTTGACTGCAAATAATTTCCTCTGTTGGATGCAACATCTACCTGGTTCTATTTATTCTCCCTTTCCCTCTCTTTTTTGCTTTAGTTTCAAAGCCCTTTAGTCATGTTGCACTGTGGAATTTGGGTTAGAAAAGTAATGTGTCATACCCTTCATTTAGTTTTTTATCCAATAGAGAAAAGGAAATCACAGATATCACCTTCTCACCTCAAAGGGATATCAGGAAAATAATGTAGAAAGTGTCTAAATTGTTTTAGATAGTAGACTATAAAAAGCAAAATTACTTTATCCTCTTTATGAGTCTTAAACATTAGTTAAATCATTTTTTGCAATATCCTCAGTACTTTAAAAATAAAATATAGTCATTAAATATAAACAAAATAATATATTCAAAACCAAACTCTCCTTTATATTAGTATATCAATAATGTACTGGCAGCAGAATAACAACATTTTTTCTCTTAACCAAGATTTAAAATCAGACTTTGCCTGTCAAAAATTCAATGGCACCTATAATAAGTTCACAGAAAGCCATTAAGGGTGACTGGTTTGGGGACAAATTCATCAACATTAAGTTAAGCCAGAAAATATTAGTAGATCATATGGTTAAGAAATATATATCTGACATTGCTAATGCTCTAAGCACCCAATGATTGGGATTTTAGAGATGGAAGGGGCTTCAGGAATCATCTGGAACAACCCGCTCTATGGCGTTCCCTCAGCATCAGACCAAATGACATTGCACAGTTATCAGTAAGACTCAGGTTTGGGTTCTGCTATGGACTCTCTCTTCGACGAGACAGACTGTCTATAAGGCACAAATCATATGCAAATCTGGAGGGCAAATGTGTGGCAGGTGCAGTTGGTTCTCCATCCATATCATCTCCAGCCCCCTTCCACCATTGCAGTGAGTACTGCCCACCATCCCACCATCAGCACTTGTGCCTTTTCCTGCATCTGGTGGGCCACATGAGCCTTTTAGGAACAGTCATTAACCAATATTGATGGGGGCTGGTGTGTAAATCCCCCAGCTCCCTCCCTCCAAGGCACATTCCACACAGGCTTCCAGGATTCCCAGTTGGATTAGGCTCCGGTGGCCCACAGAGATAAATGCGTGAATGAGATGCCCATTGTGGGCACCTTGTCTTCCCCAACTCACCTCCCTACTTCCCTAACAGTGTTTCCTCCCAAATTAACTTTTCCTCTCTGCTTCTGGGGGAATCTAAACCAAGACAGAATAATAGAAATATTAGAAGTTGTAGGAAATGAAAAAGTCACCCAATCCCACCTTATGTGACAAGTAGGGAAACTGAGATTCAAGAAGTAACTGATTCCCCATGAATCCAATGTATCTCTGCGGTTAGAATCCAGACTTTCAGATTCTCTCTCCAGATCCAACCTGGAGAAGTAAGATAATCAAATATGTTCTTAGTATCTCTTCTTAGTATTCCTTCTTAGTATTCTTCTTAGTATTTCACATCCTGGAATCTGTCACCCTCTGATTAGAGTGTCATAACAAGTAAATCTCTTATATTAATAGAAATGTACTTTATTTCAAATAATTTCTATGTACTGACATACAAGAAACTCGAAAGGAAGGTGATTTCATCTTTATGAAAAATGGCAATGTCACACTTTTCAATGAACTCAACATATTTTTTTTTAAGATTTAGGGGTAAATTCAAAACCTGAACTGAAATACACAAAACAAAATAAAAAGAGTTTTTCAAGTATAAATGTGTACCTAGGATAGCCCTCCCTCAGCCCCCTTCCCTGGGAAGTGGCGTTAGAAAATATTTGAATTACAGCAAGAAGCAGTGGCTGTGGCTAGGATAGACAAGTAGAAAATGGCACAGAAGAACCTCCGTTGTGGGATAATGGTCAGACTTTGGAAGGAGAGTTAGAAAAACCCAGCTTAAGCCTGGGTAACCTACAGCAAGTCATCCTCTCTAGATTTCCAAATATCTCCACCTATTAAAATGAAGATGTTATCCTCAATGCATTGGCACATTTCTAAGTGTTTCCTACATTAACTCAGCTCAATTTCACAACTCATGGGATAGGTATTAGTATTACCATCACTTTACAGATGAGTAAACTGAGGCACAGAGAGGTTAAGTAGCTTGTCAAAGGTCACACAGCTAGAACGTGGCAGAGCTGGTATCTAAAACCGGGCCCAGAGTTTGGGCACTTAGCCACTGCTCTTTACTGCTCCTCATCAGTGCTTTGTAAGCTCTAAAGATACCCCAGAGGCATTACTATAGCTTCTTATAGCAGAAACTCATTTACTTATTGCAGTGGCAGTTCAGGTGCACAGGACTGGAAAACGTCACCATGTGGATCTCCACCCAAGCCTGGCTGGGCCACCTCCCCAAATTCACGTCTCTCCTCCCACCAGCCTGACAGCACCCGGCTTCTCAGCATTCTGGCCAGGGGGCCCCAAGGCTGACTTCACCCCATGAAGCCAGCTGCTTCCCCTCTCTGAGTGTCTCTGGCCACAGTCCTCTCAAGTGAAAGATGAGGGGCTGCTCGGTAGTTTGCAGGCTTTGGGGCAAGTACTTTTCAATTAGTCTCAGCCATGGGATGTTTTCTTACAATGAAGGAAGGCCCAACAGGTAACAGAGGACAAGTGTCTTTCCTGCTCCAATTCCTTTCCTGAGCCCGCCCCCCGCTCACTGCACCAGAGCTGTGCCCAGTGGAGTCACACATGGCTCAATCCAGCGACCAAGGTTCAGTCTCAGCCTACCCCACAGAGCAGCGCTGGACTCAGCCAGCCACGCGGGACTCAGCCAGCCACGCCCTCCTCCTCCCCTGGGCTTCCAGGACACTGCCCTCTCCTGGTCTTCCTGCTACCTCAGTGACCTCTCTCTCCATCCCACCCCTCCCTTGGGCTCCTCTGCTGGTTCCTGCTCCTCTTGACCCCATAATAAGGGGGTGCTCCAGGTTCTGTCCTTGGTCCCCTTCACCCCTCTGTGTTCATGCACCCCATTGATCATCACATCAGCTCCAAGGCTCCAAACACCAGCCATGTCTGCACTTTATCCTGGACCTCGCTCTGAGCTCCTGCTGTCCCCCTGCCTGTGTCACGTTTCCACCTGAATGTCTCACTGCCAACCCAACCACAGCCCATCCAAACCTGACGTCCTCACAATCCCCCCAAACACCAGCTTTACCCAGCACCAGGCCTCAGCTGAAGGCCACTCCATCTTTCATATTTCTCAGCCCCAAAACGTGGAGACATCCTTGACCCTGCCCCCTTTCTCACACCCCACATTCAATCTGTCAACAAATCCTGAGTTTTTTCTGCAAACCACGTCCAGGTTCTGACAACTTCTCGCCATCTCTGCTGAACCCCTCCCAGGGGAGCCCTCCCGTGGCTGGATGGCTGCAGCAGCTGCCTCACAGTACCCTGGCCCTGCCCTGGCTGCACAGCCGGTCCTAGCAACGCAGCCAGAGGGAGTCTTTTCAAGCTTAGATCACATCCCACATTTGCCAAAAGAGTAGATTTTAAATGGTCTCATCACCAAAAACATTATACTTGGGTGAGGTGATAGATATGTTAATTAGCTTGATTTAATCATCCACAGTGCATACATATATCAAAACATCACATTGTACCCCATAAATGCATACAGTGATTTGTCATTAAAAATAAATACTTTTTAAAAAAATACTTAGATTGGAGCACCCCACTCCTCACAGCCCTGCAATAGATGTCCATGTCATCTGAGGAAAAGCCAGAGTTTTTAGGGGACCCTCAGACCCTGCTTGGCCACTTTCTCTCCCCCATTCATGCTATGGTCACACCAGTCACCTCCCTCCTCATGACCGAGCTCTGGCTGTCCCTCTGCAGGGCCAGAAACAGATGTCTGCCTGCCTGGCTCGCTTCCTCTCTCTTCCATGTCTTTGCCCAAATGTCACCTCCCCAGTGGTCACACCTGGACCACCTTGTTTATGATTGTACCTGCCCTACTCCCACCCCTGCAGTCCCCACCCCTCTCTTTCCCTTTTCCCCCAGACTTGTCACCTTCTAACAAGCTCCACAGCTTGCTTGTTTGTTATATTTATTTCATTGTCTGTCTCCCCCGTTGCAGAGAAGCCTCACAAGCCCTGTATTTTTATGTTTTCTTCACTGCTGTATTCACAGTGTGGAGAACAGTGCCTGGCACACAGTAGGCACTCAATAAAGGTTTCCTGAATGAATGAATGAAGGGTACTGCTCTGGTTCAAGCTGCAGCAAGTGTCCCAGAGAACCATCCTGACACCAGCAGTTCACTGGCTTCTTCCAGAGACTCAGGCTACTCTCCAAGAATTCTCAAAGCCACTGGCTGGCTGTCCCCCTGGCCCCTCCTTTTCTGACCTTGTGAAGCTCCTGACCCCAGGAAGAAAGGCACTAAGGGGCTACACCTAAGCCAGGTCCCCACCCGTCCCCAGGCTGGGGGAGTCTGTAAAGCTCTGATTCCTGTATCCCAGTCTTTGGCAGCGTGTGCACTGCAAAAATCATTTCATGAGTCCAAACAGTAATATTGCTCAGAAACGAGCTGCCTAGAGAGAATTCTTTAGTGGCCTGTCATCGGTGGAAAGGCATTGCCAGCAGCCAGCCTGAGCGACCTCGCTGTGGCCGAAAATGCTTCCTTAGCATTCTAATTTATGGTAGGCTATATAGCGTGGAACTGCCCCCTGCTAATGGCTTCCTTCTGTGCGTGGCCTGCTCAGTGACTTCAAAGGGTGATCCCTGGGTGAAGGAGAAGGTTAGGGACTCGGGACCGCTATCTTGACTGGCACAGAGGTTAAATGGAAATTGGGACTTTGGAAAAGGTCAATGAAGTCTTTCAATAGTGGGGGGAAAGGGAATGAATGTATTTTTTGTGGGCAGTGAAATGATTGGATACTTGCCTTCCTTCTAATGTGAACTTGACACTAATTTTCCCATTTGATCCATCATCTGGATGTTCATTGCTCAAGAAGAGTGCAGTAATAATGACAGTAGTCAAAAGCCCTTCCAAAAGTAAAGCAGCAAATTATCTCAGGCGTAATTCTACTGTGCTTTGCAGTGCAGGGCGTACTTATTGTTGCTGTATTAGCATTTCTGTTTTTAAAATATTAATGGGGTTTTTTTTAGTACCTATTATTATCCAGTACCATGCGAATTGCTTCAGGGGATTACAGTTCTTACAAGGCACAGTTTCTACTCAAATGGAGGTAGCAAAGAACACATGAAATTTGAAAGATTTTAAGTGAGGGGACGGACACTGCTGAAGGTTTTGGAGACATCACGTTCCCCTGAAATGAAATGCTCTATTTTCCGTAAGTCATGTGGTTGGAAGAGCAAAGACTTTGGAGTCCAACCGGTCTCAGTTAGAATACTGATTTATCCGTCATCTTGCTGTGAGCCTTGGTCAGGTTACTAAACTCAGCTTTTTCATCTGAAAATGGGATCACCACCTACCTTTAAGAGTTGCTTAGAAGACTCAATTAAATGACTTATGTAAAAAGTGACTATGGAGCCCTTTTCACATTGTTTTGAAATTATTTGTTTATGTCTTATTATAGATGTAAAGAAAAATTAATAATTCACTAGATTGAAGCTTCACAAGAACAAAAATTGTCTGTTTCTCTGTGTCTCCAATGCCTGGCAGAGTAAGTACTCAAGAAATGGGCATGTCCTTACTGAGTTCTCACTTCCAAGCTCACGAGGACACTTGCTCCTTGGAGAAGCGAAAGCAGTGGCTTGCTAACACCCAAAGCCACATGGATAACCTGGGACAACTACACTCTGGATGCCAGCCCACATGCCTCGTGCTCAGGTGCTGTGTTCATGGCTTCTTCATCAAGTCCACAGTTGATTAATGACTGTCAACTGCAGGTTTGTCAATAACTGTCACCCATTTCTCTTTATTGGAGTATTGGTGGAGGAAATTGCTATAAACAAAGTTTGTGACGAAAAACCAAGTAGCTTATATCAAAATCCACATATTTACATCTAAACTCAAAATATCGTTACATTATTGTTACATCAGAGAGAAGAGGGAGAGGGAAAAACAAGCCTTGATATGGAGTGAGGAAGCCCGACTTCCAGTCCGTGCCATCTGGAATTTCTCTAGGTGCCCACCTGCTCTCTGATGCAGGATGGGGTGTGAGGTTTGCGGACTTGCTTTTAAATTCTCAAGTGCTACTCAAATGCAAGTCATTATCATTTCCCTGTAACTCTAAGGAATCCAATTGTAATGCCCTCTCACTAACAGGCTCTATTTGTTAGGTACATTCCAATTCCCAAATTGTCACCTTGGAAAATTCTCAATGTGCCTTATCATCATGTAGTCAACAAAATATAGTGGATTTGCCTGCTATAAAAATACTCAGCTGGTGCATTGGTTATACCTTGGGATGGGGGATGGCACACAGCAATGCAATTTCCTGAATCGGAATTACTAATACACAACCTCAGGCCCAGGCCACCCAGCTGGAGTGTGTAACTCTACCCAAACTGCCAAGAAAGTTAAGGTTGACCTTGGCCCTCCTGTGCTGACACTGCCCGAGTTACCCTATGGGGTGAACTCGTTCTCTGCTCACAACCTGTTCTGCCGTCCCATCCTGCCGTGAATGGACTTCATTTCCCCACTCCATGGGTATTGGGCTTGTCCACATGCTGTGCTCTGGCCAATAAAATGTGGGCAAAAGTGACAGTGTGCCAGTTCAGAGCCCAGGTCTTCAGAGAGATCGCATTTCTGCTCACCCTTCTTGGACTGCTGCCCCAACTATGAGAAGAAGACTATGCCCTTGGGTCATCCATGGTCCCAGCATGAGAGACAGAGGGAGGAAGCCCGAACCCACCAGGAGCGTGGAGCCAAGATACTGTCACTGAGTAAGAAAAAAACAGTAATGGTTTTATGTTGTTGAGATTTTGAGAGTGTTTATTACACAGCATTATTGGAGCTGGTATCTGACTCAAACACCCCGCCAGGGCTGAGAGTTACGTGAATCTGCTTGGTCTCTGATTTAGCAAGCTCTATTGCACCTTGAGCTCTGTCACCAGCCTTACTGTTTATCTGACTTGATGCTTACTAAGAACAGGCAGATTTCACGGGACACTGTCAGGGTAGCAAGGGAGATAGCTCTCATGTCTAAGAACCTACTGGTGGGTAGATGATCTTTTGACCAACTTATAAAAGAACGTGAAAAAAGGGGAATTGTCCTTGGTTACTGTCTAGTCTTAGTCAGGAGACCTGGGTATTTCTCCATTCTGACCCCTACAACACCAGGATTTGGAACTAAAATATGCTTCATTTGCCCCCACCGGACTTCCTGGGAAATACAGACATCAGGCTTATACTGTGTTTTTATACCTCTGTGTGAAACCCAAATCATCCTAACAACTTTTGAATACACTGTTGCAGAGACTGGATGAAAATCTAGATAGACCATCTGAGCCAGAGAGAGATCTGGAAACAGGCCTGATGCCTCCTGCCTCTTTCACTGTGTTGTGGACGCAAGTGTGGTTACTGGAAAGCCGTTCTCGAGCATATGCCATGCACGCCTCTTTGGTCAGAGTGGAAAGCACAAGGGAAGCTTTTGAAAGTCAGACGGACAGACAGATAGCTCCGTGTGTCGTTCTCTGGGGTTACACTTAGTGACCTGATTGAGGAAACTGCGCGTGGGCAGTTTTTGGGCATAACGTGGCCCGCGACAATAAAGATTTTGAAAAGACCGTTTTTGAGGCTTCAGGCCATTTGGCAAGACCACGTCTCAGTGGGATCCCCGCTGCTTCTGCGAAATACTTGGAGAGCATACAATATTGTTGGCGCTCGCAGATGTTTATATAGTGCTCACTTAAGATATAAATACCTCCCCGATTTTCTAAACGGCCCTATGTCATTTTACGAGACGCTAGTTGCCATTTTCAATCTTCTTCCAGCATTTAAGAGTGGGGAGAAAAGATTAAGACTTTGCCGGCAGGAAAAATGAGAATAGATTATATTTGCTGAGCATTTGCTAAGTACCAAACACTGCCTTGTGATTTTGTATCTCATTTAATCCACACAAAAACTCTAACAGATAGGTACTATTATAAATTCCATTTTTGTAGTTAGAACACTGATTTTAGAGACATTAAACAACTTGGCTGAGCCTATGAGGCTGGAAAGGGCGTTGGTACATTCAGGTCCCTGTCAACATAGCTTCAAGGTTGGTCCACGTAACAGCCACTTTGTATTATTACAAACGTGTCCGTGAATTGCAGAGTGCTGGCCTTTAAACCCATCCAGCATAAAATGAGCTCCTCAAAGTTACCCAAGAGTAAGAAGAAATCAGCACAAGAGAGAGCTGCCCTCTGCAAGTATCAGTGATAACCAGACAGCCAATGATCCAAACATCATTTAATTAATCAATCAATCAGTTATTGGGGAGCTGAGCAAATTCTAGTCAAGAGTCTAGCAACTGTAGGCCTCTTAGTGATGAGACTGTCACAGCCCTATCTGACAACAAACTTATGATCTAATATTAAAAATTTATTAATATATTTAAGTAACAAATAGAGTTGTGTTGTTTTTTTTTTCATTTTCTTATCTGTTAGAGGAACCCACCAAAACATTATATAATCCAGGGGAGGAGCAACAAAGCTGGCTGGGTGATATGGATATGGGAGCCAACTAGACTACTCTCTTTATTTTTATGCATGTTTGAATATTTCCATCATGAAAAGTTATTTTTAAAAATAACCTTATCACCTAAGGAGTAGGCTTAATGGTTCTTTAGAAATAAGTTGAATTGAGGAAAATCAAGTTCATATTTAAAACACAGAACCAATTTACAAAGACAATTAAAAAAAAAGATCAGTTCAGAACCAATGGTGTGTGTATAATAAACTCAAAATAGTGTCTAGTTCTTCATGCAATTTTGATTTGATTTATAGAATCATAAGATGGTTTGCCCAAAATTCTAAGAAAACTAAATGGCATTGGGGTCCATACCGAGGGAGATCTGCTCAGACACCAAGGATAGTAACCTAAGACTCCAGACCTTCCCCTGTTAGGGTACCAGGGTAATTCTAGAAGGGGAGGGAGGACATATGAGCCTAAATGGGGCCCAGAAATAGGCAACTGTGGGACCACCCATTGGATGGCACAGATCTCCCAAAGAGAGCTTCTGGATGGCATCAAAAGCAGAAACAAAGAAAGAAAGGGTTTAGAATTTTCTTATAAACATATAAATCCAAAGTTGAAAATGCTGAGGCATTGGGCACTGTGGACAGCCCTGGTCTGATGGAAGGCAGATGTCCATTTTGCCTGCTCTACTGTCACAGTTTGTAGACACCCTACAAGGAGGAAGCCAGAGATGCAAAAAAGGCAGAGGCTCATTCTCCAGGTGTCTTGGGACAGGAGCAGAACTGGGGGCCAAAACGTCACCTGGCTGGGGGAGTAAGATCAATCATGTAAAACTTCAGCAGACGGCACAAGGCCAGATCAGACACGTTAAAAAGCAGCGTAAAGGAAATGAGAAGAGGACATTAAGGAACTGCACCAATGACCTCAGGAAGGTGGCCCACAAAAGGAAGCAGTAAAAAGGGGTTTTGACAAATGTGAAGTCTTGTGATTGGTGGAGAAAGGGAAGAAAAGAACTCTCTGGGCTCTGGGAACTGCATGTACAAAGGTCCGGAGGCATCGAAGTGCAGAGACCCCTCAGGAGATAAAGATGAAATCAGTTCAGTCGGTTATAAGGATGTGTGGTGGAAGCCAGCCGGACATTCAGAAGTTGGCACTCTGTTCTGGAGGCCACAGGAAGCCACCGCAATGACCCATAGCTCAGGAAGGTAATGCCAGTGGCTGTGCGACATTAATGGGAGAGCAGAGATCCTGGAAATAAGTGGCCTAAGAGGGTGAGAGGTGACATTCTGAGCCAGCCACAATGGGGGTGCCAAAGGGGAGGGGACTGAAAGGCATTGTGGGTGCATCTGAGATTCTGGAATGACAGGCTGGCTAACGGAAGGGTCCAACAGGGAAGGACTGCTGTCCTGGGTCCAACCATGAGGCCACCTTCAGCTGTCTCCTGTGTGCCTCTCTGTGGAAGGAGGTAGCCTTCCGGTTGAAGGAGCTCTGCAGAACCTCCTGGCTCTATGCACCTAGTGCGCCTACCCGGTGCCTCATGGCCAGGACAGGCATGTTTGAGGAGAGTCCAGGACCAACCTTCAAAACAGCCCTCCCTATCCACCACAAGTTGATTATGTTCCGGACCCTCTTAAATTTGGTGCATTCTTGGTCACCTCTTTTTCCTGATGAACAGTGGTCCTGCCTGGAAGGGAACCCGTCCTGTCATGTGAGCAGGATGAGGGGACTCTGGGGGGAATGGTGAGACTCCCTCAGGAAACCCAACCTGAAACCAACCACGGGAAAGCTCAGCGGGATGATTTCTGAATCACTTGATGACTCCTCAGAGCACAGAGCCGTGGTTATGTGTGCTGGACATTTGGATGTCCAACTGCAGCCGTGGAGATCAACAGAGCTTGGACAGGACAGGACAGTGCAGGGGTGACATCACATCCCACCCAAGGAGGAGTTGACCAGAGAAATATTGTGCTCAAATTCTCTCAAACCCAGAACAGGCAGCTGGCATTGCACGGGAACCTGCAGCTGACTCCAGTGTGGGTGTCGGGAGGAGGATTCGAAACCGGATCTCAGGGTGAACTTTGGCCCCTGGTAGCAGCTATTTGGAGTTTATGCAGCCGCAAATAGGAACCAGCAGGAGCTGTGAAGCCCAGGAGTGGCAGGAGGAAAGGGGTCGGGGGCGGGAAAGGTGCGAGGTTAAAACCTGCTGAAAGGAGCCTCGAATTCCCGGGCAGCAAGGGCTGCAGGGTGGGGTGAGACCACAAGTTGCCACCGCTCCCGCAGTCAGTGGTCACAGCAAAGCCTGCGTGAGAAAACTCAGTATTTCAAAGGGACTTCAGACGATTTGATTTTCAAAAAAAATAATTGCCATTTTTCTAAACAAGAACTAGGTTGTTTAAATAAAGCTCAGATACAGCCTGGGTTTCAAATATTTTGCTTCTTTGCATTTGTGCTGTTTCCTCTAACTGACTGCACAATCGTCCCCGTACCTGTTCTGGGCTATCAGTAGTGTTGGGTTAAGACTTACAGACGGTATAATAGTATCTTTTCAAATCTCTTCATTCTTCACATGATACCGGGAGAATGAGTAGCATTTCCTCACTCCTCAATTACACACCCTATCAAAGCGGTTTCGCAGACATAAGGCGTGCACCGGCCCTGCTGTCACCCACCAAAACATAGACTGCTCCGGGAGACAGACAAGGAAGAAAGCCCACGTCACGCTGAAAGGCTGCATTTCACTTTGAGTTGGAAGTGAATGTCCTGGGATTTTAGTGCCATCAGCAACAAAAGATACCATCTATTAATAGAATAAAAATACATAATATTTTTTAAAATAACATTAATTAAATCCATTTTGTACGTCAGTTCTAGAGATGACTTCATAACCCTGATTGTGGAAGGGGTAAACTAGACAAGGGACAATGTTATTTACCATGTCTGTTTCTCATAAGCCGACATGTCACCAGTACTCTCGTCACTGAAGGAGAGAATATCCTAGTTGAATTCTCCTTTTCTACACCATGTCATTATTGGCTTCTAGAAATCTGCGTATAATTTCATCAGGGTACACAGACTTCTAGAGATCTGCGTATAATTTAACCAGGGTATGGATTACATTGAGATGAGACCTGAAACGTCTTTAGTAACCATTGTCAGCAAATTGATTTCTGTCCTGATAGCTAGATTGCAAAACAGAAGACCGACAGCATAGGATAAAAGTCTCAGGAATAACGTCATTTGGGCGTTCATCGTGAAAGAGGAGATATATTTGAACTACACCAGTCTGGCCTGCCTAGGTCATTATTCCTGCCAGTCCACACCCTCTGATCCAAGTAAATGCAATTTCTCCTGATCCACGTAAATGCAATTTCTCCTGATCCACTTGTCTTCTGGAAAGAACCCACAAATCTGAGTCTCCTTTAATGTTTCCTTCCCCTCTGAGGAGGGGAAGGGCTCAGCCCCCTCACTGCCTCCGATGCTCTTAAACTTGGCTGTCTTTTTGGTACTTTGTACAGTCAAAATGAAGCCTTGTTTACTGTCACATGTATTTTCCTGCTTTCTTCCCACTCTTTGTCTCTCCCTGTCCTCGGTGCTCAGAGTGACACACGCAGACACACACAGATACACAAATACAACATATTCATGTATGTACACATGTGCACCCCCACTCAGGCACACGCACACTAGCAAATCCATAAACAGTCCTTGTTTATGCCTCTGAGACCCTGTGCTCTCCTGGGCTTTCCAGATTGTTTCTTTGGCCTGTCTTGCCTATTTTCCATTTGTCCTCCTCCTCCTCAACAAAACCTTGTGAAAACTCCAGCACTTCCCTGCTGTTTGGACTATAGTCAGAAGTTTTTGTGAACCATAGACACCCTGGGTTCTCCTCCGTCCACCCACTTGCCAGTATCCAAAAAAAATGTTTATACACTATTACATTCCATTCATATGGCTAAATATCATTGGGGATCCGTTAAAATAACAGAAATAAAATATATAATATGAAACAAATAAAATATGTAAATTATATAAACACGTAATATCTAAACCTGCAGAGAAAGGGAAAGGTCTAATAAAAATATATCATGAAACTTTGGTTCAATCTAAATAGCAATGAAGGAGAAAATAGAAGTGTAGACAAAGAGTCAAACAAAAATAAAAAGCAGGATGAGAACAGGCAAGTTCACACGTGTCAATAAACATAATATACAAGAATGGATTAAAGGCACTAATGAAAGGGGGAGGTTGTCAGATTGAAATAAAACAAAAAAATATAATTCATCTCTACACTGTTTGCAAGCCCCATAACTTCAGCTAAGGACATGGAAAAGTTGAACAAAAGATAGAAAACTAAATGCCAAGTAAAGATTAATCAAAAATAATCTGGGAAAATTATCTTAAAATCAGACAAAATAGAATTGAAGACAAAAAGCATGAAGAGGGATAGAGAGGGCCAGTACATCATGATAAAATGTCCAGGTCTTCAAAAAGCTGTAACAATTCTAAATTTGAATGCATCTACTAAAGTAACCTCAAAACTTATAAAGCAAAAATTGATGAAACCGCAATGGGACATTAACAAACTTATTAACACAGAAGGAAATTCTGAATTACTGCTCTCAATTATTGATCTGTCCAATCAAACAAAAAAAAATCAGTAAAGATTTAGCAATATCAACAAATTTGAAGAAGTCATGCGTCAACATGGTGACCATATTTGTATAAAATTAGGATAAGAGGAGAAACAGAAGATAAAGATAGAAAATAAGATGAAAATGTAACACTGGTCCAAAGAGCCACTGACAATCAAACTATAAATTATACACTCTATGTTAATAAACTATATAATATTTTATATCAGAGTGTATAAGAGGAAGGCTAAGCTGTACTCAGAGGAAAATTTACAGCACTAATGCATTTATTTAAAAATGAGAAAAACTAAAAATAAATTGTCTAAACTTTTAACTCAAGAACCTAGAAAAAGACCAAAATAAGCCCACAGGAAGTAGATGAAAGGAATGTGTAAAAGAACCCACTAAAATATGAAACCAAACAATTAGAATTAATCTATTAATCCAAAAACTGCTTTAAAGACCAATAAAATAGGTAAAGCCTTAGAAAATCTGAATTAAGAAATTAGTAGAGAATAAACAAATAAATGTAAGAATAAGAAAAGAAATAAAGAATTGTAGAGGAGGCTTTTTAATTATTAAAATTGACTTTAAGAAAAAGGCCAGGCATGGTGGCTGGCACCTGCAATCCCAGCACTTTGGGAGGCTGAGGCAGGGGATTGCTTGAGGCCAGGAGTTCACGACCAGCCTGGGCAACATAGTGAGACCCCATCTCTACAAAAATTTTTAAAAATAGCTAGGTGTGGTGGCACGCACCAGTGGTCCTAGTTACTCAGGAGGCTGAGATAGGAAGATCACTTGGGCCCAGCAGTTCCAGGCTGCAGTGAGCTATGATCATACCACTACACTCCAACCTGGGTGACAGAGTGAGATACTGTCTCTAAAAAGAATAAAATAAGTTAATTAATCAATTAATTAAATAAACTAAAATTGACTTTAAGAAAAAGTAGAAAAGCTGAGTAGATGATAACCTTAGAAGAAACTGCAAAGGCAATCAAAGCTTTATTCCTTTAAAAAAATAATACACCAGACACACACAGATTTAGTGGTGCAGGACTATTAAACATTAAAGAAACAAACCCTCTGCTACAGGAATTGTTCAGGAGAACAGAAAAAGATAAAAAGTTACTGGATTCATTTCACTGGTTAAAATAAATGATGAAATCCGAATCAGGGGACAGCAACTCCGGAAAATAAAATAATAGACTCTTCTCTCTTTTGAGTATACAGGCAAAAATCTTAATATAATATTATCAAATCCAATTCAACAATATGTATTAAAAAAAACTTGCAAATAAGGATTATATTAATACAAGATCTATTCAAAATTATAAAAAGCTATTTATGTTAACAACTTCACCAATATGTTAAATTTGAAAAACTATATGATAATCTCAAAGAGTTCAAAAATAGCTTATAAAATTCAAAACCAATTCCTGATATTAAAAAAAGTTTAGCAAATTGGATATCAAAGAGACTGTGCTGACTTCAATTTGCTAGAAATGCCAGCAAGCAACATGCATAATGGTGAGACATTAAAAGGTCAGTTCTGACTACTCTCAACCTAACCATTCAACATCCTACTGGAAGTGTTTATCAGCACAATAAAACAAGAAAAAGAAATTAGACACCATCAAAGAAAAGAAAAACTGCTATTTACTGCACATGATATGATTACCTAGAAAAAGATTAACTATCAAATTTTTTATTTATGTGAGAATTTAGCAAAGCTCCTGAATATAAAGATCACATACACAAATCATTTAAATTCCTTACTAGCCATATATACATGGAATATATACGGAAAATATATATATGTAATATTTATAAAATACAGGATCCAATCTACAAAGGCAACACCAACTATTAAACGTCTAGAAATAAAATAAATAATATTCAAGACCTATAAGAAGAAAATTACAAAATCTTACTAAAGGCTAGAAAAGGAAGACCTGAATAAACAGAGAGCCCTCCTGGGCTCTAACAAAGGCAGATTTACCGTGGAGCTCATGAAGATTAAGCCTTGGGACTCCCACTCAGAGATAAAGCCCAAATCTCAGTGGGCAGCTCCCATTCAAAGAGTCATTCAGGGGTCTCAGCTTCCTCCCATTCATTGTCCCTGTATCTATTGCTGCATAACAAATTACCCTAAAATTTAGCAGCTTAAAACAATAAACATTAGCATTTCCATGAATAAGAAATTTGGGAGCAACTTAGCTGAGTGGTTCTGGCTCACAGTCTCTTGTAAGGCTGCAGGTGAAATGTCGGCCAGGGGTGCAGCCGTCTGAAGATTGACTGGGGCTGGAGGATCCACTCCTAAGATGGTCACTCATATGACTGAGAGTTTGTGCTGACGGCTGGCAGGAGAGATCTCTCCACAGGACTGCTTGAGTGTCCTTATGGCGTGGTGGCTGGCTTCCACTGCAGAGAGGTATCCAGGAAGGGCAAGGCAGAAGCCACATAGCTTTTATAACCTAACCTTGGGAGTCACACACTGCCATTTATGCAGTACCCTATTGGTGACACACATCCACTGTACTCAGTGTAGGAAAGGATTATAAAGGGTCTGAATACCAGGAGGTGAGGATCACTGCAGGACATCTTGGAATTTAGCTACCACGCATCTTCAAAACATGGCACCCAGGGTTTCTGCAGAAATGAAAAAAGAGCAAGGAGGAATGCACAGGAAGTTTTTAGGGATCAGGCACAGGAGAGACAACATCACTCCTGGTCACACTCCTCTGGCTAGAACTCTATCACATGACCACACCACACCCTGCAGGAGGCTATAAAATTACATCTAGCTGGAAGAAAAGGAAGTGGGTTTGGTGATTAGCTAACAGTTTGGCTACTGCTGCATCAATTCAATAATAACAATGAATAAAAGAGAGAAATCAGATAGCTTGTGCAATATCAAACAGACAGCTGCAGAAGCAAGATTCAAGCCCTGATCTGCTTGGATCCTGCCAAAGGTAGACATGGCTGCTTCATCTGATAAGGATTTTACAATATAGTTGGAACATAAACATGTCAACTTCCAATCATAACATAAATTAGAGAATACTAATGGCTATAGTAGAAGGGTACGGAAGCCACTCTGGGGCCAGGGATGATGGTGGAAGGAGACCTTCCAGGTAAATATACCTTTTGTCTTGATCAATCAGGGAAGACTTCGTGGAAGAAAAGGCACGTGGAATTGGTGTAAATCAGAGGAAAATGAGATAAAACATGCCATAATGAGGGAACAGGGTGAACAGGAACACAGAAGCCTAAAACCATAGCAGTGAGAAGCCGCAGGTGATAAACACAGAAGGGGCACAGGTGGCACTTTTACCAGAAAGTGAGGTGAGCTGGCGTCAAGCACTATAGGTCTTGAATGCTGTGCTGGCACACTTGCCTTTTCTCCTCTCTCCCTCTCTGTTTACAGAAGGGGGTTGACATGCTCTGTCCTGTGATCCCCAGGTCGCCCTGGCAGCTGCGAGAAGTATGGGCACAATGGGGTCACTGTGGAGGAAGCCATTATGGATCTCTGGGGCTGCAGCTGACCACAGATAGCATGGACGTCGGAGAGAAGGGGCTGGATGTGCCATAACCGGTGCAGCCTCGATGGCTCCAGGGGACACTTGGTGATGACTCACCACCCTTGGCTCCACATCCACACAGGCAAAGATCTGCAGCTGCACCTGCTCCCACGCTGTTGTGGGCTCCATGTATTTCCAGGTACCTTTTGCCATAAGTACCAGGTCTTAAAGAGAGAGGTTTGGGGGCTTGAGTTTTTGTTTTCCAAAGGAAACTTGGATGCAATTTCAGGGTTGAATTTATTCTTTCCCTCCTTCTAGTGAAAAGATGAACTAATAACAACTTACGTGCAGTGCTTCTAATTTGCACAACCACAAGGTGGCAGGTTTTCACCTGAGGTCATGCACCCTCTTGCACACTGCCAATAACAAGATGATGATAACAATAGCTACCATCCATCAAAAAACTTACCGTGAGCCCCACACTGGGCTAAGCACCTATATATTTCCCCTCATTGAATTCTCACCCCCTTGTGAGGAAAAATATCATTCTACCCACCTTACAAATACAGAAACTGAGGTTTCATAAAGCTTATTTTGCCCCAGAACTCACAATTAGTAGCAGCGACCTATGTAGGATTCAACACCAAAGTTTCCCCCAATCCAGCTGTTTCTGATATCTCTTTTTGCTGTTCAATTTCATACCTTTTGCAGTTTTTGTGACTACAAATAACAAAACCTAGTAAATATTTTTACTACCCTCAGTCTGTGGTATCATATGATGGTTAAGTAGACCACAGGCACGCTGGAGTGATACTAAACAACTCATCTGTAAAAGGAGAATTAATAATACGTACGTCATACGGCTGTTGTGAGGATTAAATTCAATTATGCTTGTAATGCGTTTAGTGCTGGGCCTGGCACCTGGGGACCTCTAAAAACATGTAATCCATTATCACCCTTGGAGTCATCCCCATCACCGTCTTTATTAGCACTGTGGTTTTGAGATTCATTATGTTCCAGGTACCATGCTAAGCCCCTGCCATAGATTAACTCATTTAATTCTCACAACCACCCTGTAAAAAAAAACAAACCTGGGGGCTCCGAGAAGCTCCACAGATGCCAAAGTCACTGCCTGCTAAGCAGCACAGCTGGGATTCGAACAAGATCTAACTAAAAATAAACCGTGCTCCTCCGTTGCTTGTTGCCACCTGGAATAATGACACGATGGTGAAATCAATTCAGAAAAACACTCGTTCAGTTATTATTTGCAGTCAGTAGTTGCACACCACTGTAGGTATCATTTTTAATAAGAAAAATAAGAAATCATTGTCCTCCAAGTTCTTGCCATTGAGTAAGTCTGTAAGGTGATCATACTACAAGGCAGAAAGAGAGCAAGGCTCTTTAAGAGTGATACAAAAGCGCTGGGCGGCAGCGGGAGAGGGACAGGATGCTGGGGGCATGGGAGGAGGAGGCTGCATGGCCAGTGCAGCCTCTGAACTCGGCCTGGAAGGATAAGTTAGGAACATGGGGGAAACACTGGAATAAAATCATTTAAGACTAAATGAACAGCTTGAATATAAATAAATAAATAAATAAATACATAACAACTCTAGTCCTGGAGTTTGACATGTTTCAGATGTCTGGTCTGGTGTGGTTAGAAAATGTGGCACATATCCAAGGAACACTAGTTCTTCACTAGATTAATAATAGCTGCTATTCTATAAAGGGGAAAAAGAGATCCCCTAGTCTAATAAGCTGGGGAACATGGAATTAAACACAATTAAACAAATGTCTTCATTTCGGGACTTCTCAAAAGTCTAGAATGTGCTAACGTACCATTTGACTATCCAAGAGTGAGGCAGAGTGAGCATTGTTCTCCAATTTCTTACCCTGGAACCCTTCTGCAGAGGAGCATCTCAAAGGATCCACAGTCCATGGAAGATACACACTTTGAAAAATGTAGGTCTAGAGCAGCGGTCCCCAACCTTTTTGGCACCAGGGACCATTTTCATGGAAGACAATTTTTCCATGGACCAGGGAAGGGGAGGGATGGTTTCAGGATGATTCAGCCTCATTACTTTTATTGTGCACTTTATTTCTATTATTATGACATTGTGATTTATAATGAAATAATTATACAACTCCCCAAAGGTTGGGGACCCCTGGTCTAGAGCACAAGGAGCAAGGAAATACAGGTACATGCAGGGTAGGAAAAGAGGCGGAAAAAGAAATGGAACTAGGACATGAAAGCCTTGAATGCCAGACTAAATCATTTAAACTTTTATTTGAAGGTAATGGAGGTTTGGGTCGGATTCATGGTTTTGAAAGACTGCTCTGGCTGCAAGATGAATGAAGGATGAATGAGAGCAGAGAATGGAAAGAGTCATGAGACTATGGAAGAGTTGAATTGAGAGATGATGAGAATGTGACCCAGGTGATGGGGAGGAGAAGCCTCACTCCGGAAGTGTTCGGAGGACGGGACCGGGCAGTTGTGGTGAGGAGTCAGATGTGGCAGACAGGGGAGAAGGAATAGCACGCAGCTGAGAAATGTAGAGCTTGCCTTTAACGTAAGGGAACAATGCTGAAGAAAAAAAAAGATTGGGACTTTTGGGGATGAGGTAAAAGGGGAGATTAGGGAGAGACAATAATGATTTGGCTCAAGACATGCTGAGTTTGAGGTGTCCTGAGGGCATTCGGGTGAGGAGTGCTGTCAGAATCCCTTGGTGCTTGTGCAGAGGTGGGACCAGACATGCGAGAGTCGTCAGCTCATACGTGGTGGGTAAAGAGACAGAGAGGATGAAGTTCCTCAGCAAGCATGTGGAGAAGGAAGAAACTTCTCAGTCTCCTGGCCAGTCCTGCAGGACGTCTCCTCTGCTCCGGGTCAGTAAAGCCACATTGCTCCTCACCCATCCCTCTGCTGTCAGCCCCCAGTTCTCTGCCCCTCTCTCCACCTTGCCTCTGCAGAAGCTAGCCTCAGAACTCAGCTATCCCAGCTACTCTTGGCTGGCCCCTTCCGCAGATGGGCACACCAGTAAAAATCGACTTATTTGATCAACACAAGAGATCTTAATCCTCCGGGTTAGCCCTCAAAGGGAGCCCTGCCAGGAGTAGAGATGAAGGCCATTATCTTGATCTGGGCTCCCCCAAAGCAGACCCCGAGACAAGGATTCATGTACACAGTGTAGCTGGGAGATGTTTCCCAGAAAGCACTGCTGGGGGAGTGGGGAAGGCAGGGAGGGGAAGGAAGCCAGTAAATGTTGTGCAGGGGAGCAAGTTCCTTCTGTGGTCAGCTGGGCCTGCATCCCACTGCGAAACTGTGCGGGACTGTGCAGAACACACCTCGTGATTGTCCATCGCGAAGGGCAGCTGTGTATTTACCCAACAGTTCCCGTCCATCATTGGCCAGTGGCTCCTTCCTGATACATAACTCCCCAGAATTTACAACTTGCATGTGTCCAGGCCAACAAGCTCCCAAGTCCAAGAAAAGCTCAGGAAGAATCTCAGGGTTCCCAGTCGGAATTTATCAGTACACAAGCATCTCAGAGGTGAGCGCCAAGGAGATAAAGGTGGGACAACCTCTAGTAACTGAAGAAGCAGCTCCCTGTTCAGCTGGAGTCTTTAGGAAGAGAGAAGAGGGTTTCTCTCCCGAGAAACCAGCCAATACCGTCCCAAAGGAGAAACCTGAGTCAAATGTGCCTATTTCATGCAGTTTGCAGTATATTTTAATGATCCTGAAAGTTCAGCAGTCACCACCAGCACCAAATTTCTCTTGGCGCACCCTCATTTTCTATATATAGGTCAAGGAACTCTCAGCCTCAAATGAAAGCATTATTGACCGAAATTGTTTCAAACGTCAAATACACATCCCAAAAATGAAAACCAATCAAACCAAGGCTTAGAGAAAGTATGCGTATGTCGGACTTACCCTATAAATTACTTTTAGCTCTGATTAAATTCCTTTCTCTCTAACAAGTTTCTAGACTATCAATTATTATAATGGACAGGGCTGCTGGACTTCTAAGGGAGGCTTAGTAATTGCATTCAAATGTATTCTTTCAAAATATGGTCGGGACCTGGCATCTGAATGCCAGCCTGGAGTAGCAAAAGATACAAGGAAGACTGAACACAAAGAAATGGTTTAGCCAGCAAGCCTGACTCATGACAGGGTGTGCTTAATATTCAAATACACAACCTGGGTAAACTTAATTTCCATGGAAGTGATGTTTACCGAATTGAGCACTGCACCTTTCTGAATTCTGGTAAATGAACACACAGCTGCAGAATCTGGTAGCCCATGTATCTTAAGTACATCGGGGCTACCATTCACTTCAGAGAATAAACGGGCATGCATAGAATTTGCAGCCACAGGCCTAAGAGAAAAGAAGAAAATCATTCCCGCTGATTTTTTTCCAAGTCACAAATTTAAGTGAAAATAAGTCAATGTTGCCTTTTCCCAATCTCAACAGGGTGCTGAAGGTTTTTGGCTGGGCTTCTGGTATTTACTGCTCTCAGAAAATTTGTCTCCAGAGTAATATTTTTACAACGACAGATTCTCCATAAAAAACAAATTTTGGACATCGGCTTGTTCTAAGGAAAAAAAATTATTTGTAGAACTAGCCCTAAGAAAAATTGAGCTGCCTCACCTATAAAACGATAATAATACCTACTGTGGAGATTAAATGCATTAACAGCACTGAGCCCAGGGCCTGGCACAGAATAGAAGCTGAATGGGTTTACTCAAGGAGTTTGAACCTCGTGAGTGACATGGAATTAGGGATTTATTACACGGACTAGATCTTGGGCAATGTGGAAACATTTAGAAAGGCCATTGCCTCTGTATCTGATGGGGGCCTAAAGTCACTGAGTTCACCATGGGGAGCTACCTGGAAGAAAAGCTGGACATAAAGAAGGAACCCACAGGGACAAACTGGAGCCCATGTCCGTTTTTGCCACCTCCAACCTTGAAGACACAGGTGACCTTCAGAAGAAACTGGTGCCTACGCCACACTGCTGCACCCTTGCAGCCCGGCACTAGGAGAAGCCAGAGGAGGAAATGAAAGGGGGACAGAGCAGCAGAGGCCTAGCACTGCCCACACCCACCAGGTGAGCCTGCACATCAGTGTAAGTTCATACGGTGGCAGCTTCCCTTCTGCCTTCCAGTCTTACACAACCGAAAACTAGAACTACGCAGGGCAGGGAGTACAGGGAAACGTAGTTCCACATGAGCTAAGTTGACACAGCAGAAAGCCATCACAACTTCCCTGAATAATGGATTGGCAGGCCTGCCGTTAGAGAGCTGCGGGGAAGGTTAAACAAGATAATGCATATGGCAATACCCTCTATGTTTTAGGTCAACACACAAATGTAAGTTCCACCATCATTCTCTGCACCTTGCAAGTCTGCATAGAGACTTAGAATATACACCCCTCTCTCCCTTGTGGAACAACTTTAATTTATTCTTGAAAACCTGTCCATAAGTAAAAAGCCAGTAACTCTTAAATATTTTTCATTAACATTAATGGAGGGGAAATAGAATGCATTGCATCTCAACCCAAGCTTTAAAAAATGTACAGATGGAAAAATATATCACTTGAACAACAAAAATAAGTTTACGTAAGTAATGGACAACAATGTGAAAATTAACAATGAAGTTTACACATAAAATGTAAAGTAATGAAGATGACTCTCATTCTCTTTTCTTTTTTCTGCATATTTTCTTCACCCATTTTGCAACTTTTAGGGAGTTATTGGTTATCTTGCACACAAATTGCGCTTAACAAAAAATTCGCAATGCAGATAAACACAGGGCAAAATAAAGGCTGAACATGAACGTGCTTTCATGTAGGAGAATGTCACACATGTCCAAGAGTCTTGACATGGGAAGAAGATGCTGCCACTTCACACTTCACTCAGCCTAAGTGCATGAAGGAAACTTTTGTGGGTTCACCCAAATAGGGTGCACAGTTCAAATGTGCCCTATGTGATATTCTTTGACTAGTGACTGTGGTGTTGAGTAAATTGATGAATACGTCTGAAACTCTAGTATCAAAAAATTGCTTCTTACATTTATTTCGTGCGTTTTGGGATAAGAAGCTTATTTTACCAAAAGAAAGATGAACAGTGGAAAACCAAACCTGGCAAGTGATAAAATTTTTCAAAAGCCATTATGATGACTACTAGACATCTTCACAGTCATTATGTGAGGGAAGTCAGTATAAGATCCTTCACCTATGTGCCCCATTCAATTCTCAAAACCACTATCAAAGCGAGATTTTCTTTTCAAAAAAAAATAAAATATGGTAAGTTCTTCATACACTATTTGGATTGCTAGAAATATCTTCTGTGCTCAGAAATTTGACACCCAAGCAAAAGAGGTTTCGGAATGTGACAGACCCTGCTTGCTACCCAATATTAATTCTCCTCCTTTCCTTACTAAGAGAAGGGTGATTTTTATTTGAAACAACAATGTCCCTAGTTAAAAATACTGAGCTTTCCAGACTCCCTTGCCCCTAGAAGTGGCCATGTGACCCAGGCTGTCCAATTAGATATAAGCAGAAATGCACAAATTAGAATTTCCAGGGAAGTATCGTTTTCCAGGTAGTAAGTTCAAATTCAGATGAATTTTTACCATTGCTCTTTTCTCCCCTCCACACCTGGAATGCAGTCTGAATGCCTCAAGATGCAGGGCCCATCCTGCATCACTGAGAGCAAAAGGCCCCAACTTTAAGAGCCTAAAGAGGGAGGGGGGCTGGACATTTATAATATTTGGAGCCCTGCACTGGGCCCCAAGCCGTCCACCACTGCCCTTGAGAAAGAATAGCTGCGGTTATTTGAGTTTTCTGTTCCATCCAACTGAATAAAATCCATAATTATGACAGGTAATAGATTATTTCAGTTCACAGCTTGTATTACCCATGTTCCACACGTTACAAGCAAGGCTTACTGTTATAAAAAATAAATAAATAACCTGGCTCTGTAACAATATAAAAAAGTGACTTGCTCTATCAAAAAAAAAATCTATTTTAAGAAATACACACCAAATAAGAAAGCTCTTGAACACAAATTAACAATTATTTCATTTTCATTGCCCAAAAGAAAAATGCTTTGAAAATAGTCCTTTTAGGCTGAGTGAAAAATTGTATTTCAGGTTAATAATGAAAAAAATATGATAATGTGCCTCTGGATTGAATAGGTCATAGATGTGAGATTTATTTGTTAGTACGTTTATTGATCCATTATTTCTTTATACCCAGAATCTTCTCACACACACGCGCACACACAGACACACACACACACACACACAGAGTTTTCAATGAAAGATGAATGTACCACAGGGACATTAAAATAGGGATAAAAAATTAATAAAACATATTTTGAAAGAGAAAGAAATAATTATAATTGAAAACTAACTCAAGAACAGTGAGTACACTTGAACATTACATTTTGCTCTGAGCTTCCTGTAAGTCAAAGCAAAGAAACAAACATCTTGAGTTACAGTGCTCTTGTCACCTAACAGAGGAAATGTCCCAGTTCATCAAAAAAGACAGTCTGTTTACCAACAACAACAAAAAAAAACAAGACCTCTGAGAGGAATCTATTATATAGATATTTAAATCAAGTACCTCCAATGACATAACAGTTAACTTGCATTTGTATAGCACTCTACAGTTTGCAAAGCATTTTTATTTTATTCTACAACAACCCCAATAAAGTGGGCAAAGCAAGAATAACAATTATCCTTATTTTACAGATTAAGAAACTGAGACTATGAAGGTGGGTACTATTAACAGAGTTTCATTAAACAGATGAGAAACTGAGGTTTATGGAGGTTAAAAAAAACATGGTCCTGGCCAACTGAAGAGACAGCAATGCTGGTTACTGAAATGAAAAAGTCATGGGGTGAAAGAGGTAAACCTTGGTTGGATAAAATGCTTAGTCTATGCGAAGCTAGAGTTTCCTAACAGACGTGTCAAGGGAGCAATTTCATGCATGAATCTGGTGCTCAGGGGAGAGGTTCAGACTGGAGATATTAATTAGGAATTATAAAGTATAAGTGGCATGTAAAGCCACGGATTTGTTGACATCATCTAGGGGAGAAAACAGAGATGAAGGCCAAGGACAGAGACATGAGACTTGCCAACATTTAGCAGAAGAGGAGCTGGCAAAGGAGGTGGAGGAGAAGTGAGGGAAACAGAAGAAAAATCAGGTAAATGCATCATGATGGCATTTTAAGGAGAAACTGATCAATGAAGTCAAATGCCACTGAGAGGTCAGATAAGATTTGGCCAATGGCTTTGCCAAGACCAGACCACCAGTGGCCTTGGTAAGAGGCAGCACAGTGTTGGTCATGACAGCCCAGCTGGAGGACGTAGAGAAGAGAATGGGGCAAAGGAAGGAGATGGTACCTGTGGACATCTCTGGTCGTTGTGCTGCAAACAGGAGCAGGAGCATAAGGTGGGAGCTGAGTATGGACGTCGAGTCAGAAAATAGGCAGAGAAAGCAACCAAGGCAAACTCTGAAAGGACACGGGAAGGACGAAACTTAACAGCTTCTGTTCCCAAGTCAGAACCTGAGCTCACACCTTTGTGTTTTTATAAATCTCTTGTTACCTAGGAGATTTCTTTTACCAGCCATAGTAAAAAGGATATGCAAAGGATATTTCTCCTACCTGTTCAAAGTCAAAATAAATGATACTCTGGCAACTCAATCAGTAAATTCCTACAGTGCCTCCCACCTTTATTTTCTATGCCTAAGAGCATCTCTTCTTTTTATACCTCCAAATGTTGCCTCCTGGTCCTCACCTCCCACCAGATAAGCCACGCCCTCCCAATTCTCAGAATAACTACAGAAAACCCAAGCATCCAAGCACGCATGCCTCTATGACTCTGAGCCCAGAGGGCTGCAGGAGAAGGCAGAAGGTAATGGGAGAGGGGAGATGACACTTAAAAGTTGTGTGGTGTCCCTAGTGCTAAATCAGGTCTCCCAGATTTCAAACCCACTCTTCATTGCACCTCACTAACTGGACTTCCCATCACAATTTATGGAATAAAGGTCCATTTACCTCCAAAGGCATCCAAATTCTTGGTGCCATCACAGTGAAACCTAGACAGATGGAAATCCTAATCCATAAAACAAGGACTTTTCCATAACCCCCAGGAACTCCCTACATAGACAACAGAGGCTCAGAGAGCTACGCCTTGTCCAGGGAAGGAAGATGCCAGGCTTCCAGAGCCAGGTGGGCAAATAGGAAACTTTCTGAGGGAGATGAAACATCTCACATCCAAAATATAAAACTGATGCAGAGTTTCATTTTTAATGTTTATTTTTAAAAGTATTTATCGAATATACAGCTTGATAAATTTTCACAAATTGAACACACACAGAGATCAAGAGATAGACCCTATCAGTTTCATTTTCAAGGAGTTAATTATAGTCTATTTGAGATCAAGAATTCTGATGAAGCTGACACTTTGCAATGGTTAAATTTTGTTCTTCGGAAATATTTATGCTGTTCTTATTTTTATCATCAAGTTTAAATTGAATCAAATGATCTCAAATTATCCTGGATTGTTTTATAATAACTTGGTGCAAAAGAAATCATAGAAGTCAAAATCAATTTGTGAGAGTAGTAAATCATCATAAAATCCCCACATTCTTTAGATAGGTGGGTAGATACATGATGGGGCAAGGATAGTGCAAAGTTAATAGTAGAATCTAGGAGGTGGTTGTAACTGTTTACTGTAGAAATCTTTCATCTTTTCTATGTGTTTGACAATTTTCATAATAAAATTCTTGATTAGTTACAGGCATAATATTTGAGTTTTAGTCTCTCTCTTGAAAAAAATTCAATTAGATGAAAGTTGGTTTTTTTTTTCAAAATGATCAGCTTGGTTTTAAACATGCAGATTTTATAATATTGCATCTGAATACTTTTTAAATGTAAATTATTATCATTACTAACAAAATGCAATGTCTATTAGCATGTTTTCCAGATCTATCCCTTGTGCCAGACTCTTACTGCCCCCACCAAGGGACGTGAAAATGAAGTCCTCCAGCTCAAGCGATCAAAGGCTGGCCTAGAATATCACAGCACACCTGTATGGTGCCAATTC
This sequence comes from Lemur catta, assembly GCF_020740605.2. NCBI lineage: Eukaryota > Metazoa > Chordata > Mammalia > Primates > Lemuridae > Lemur > Lemur catta. The sequence continues at coordinate 12,679,986 of NC_059144.1, read as the reverse complement.
CTTCCATTTGGGCTCATCAGAAGAGCATCTGAGTAGCGATTGCACTGACCCTCTTCGGCCAGTGGTCACAAGGTCACATTCCAGTGGCCAAGGAACCTTGATCAAAAGATAATGGAATCGGCCAGAGCATCAGCCCTTCCCAGAGCAAACCTCCGACACCAGCTGCCCCATGGTCGGCACTTTCTGTGATAAAGAACATCTAAAGCAAGTGTGTCAACAGGCGCAACAGGAAGGCGAAAAGATTTTCTGTTTAGTGCGGCTCTAATCCTGCACTTTTTAAAAATGTCCAGGACAAATGGGCAACAGAGCAAACACACATATCTGAGAGCTGTTTATTCATGTACCAGCTCTAGACAGAAAATGGTCCAAAAGTGGGTGCTGCTCTGCCAGGAGTTGGGTCAGAACATCATGTAGTATCCAGACATCCTCCCAACAACTGCTTCTCTCTGGGATACCCATTTATTGTATCAAATGAAGAAAATGAGGATTTGTTTTTTTTTTTTAAAGACATTAGAAGTAAAAAGCACAAAAAGTGTGCCATGCACAACAGTCATGCTGGCCAAGCATGGCCTAGACACGTGCCTGAAACATCCATATGCCCCTACTATTCTCTAAGATAATTGTGCACAAAGCCAGGAGCTGGAGGAGGCGTGCATCCAAATGGCCACAACTCTGGGCCCCCTCAAGAACGTCAAATGAGAAGGTAATATTTGCAGCCACCACTTATTGAGTGTTGGCTATGTGCTAAGAATTTGCAAGGGTTTCCTCATTTATTTCTCACAACAAACCTTCATGGAAGGTACTGCTAACTCATTTTAGAGATGATAACACTGAGGTCTGAGTGACAACAAGATCTCAAATCAGTAGGTGGAGAAACCAGAATTCAAACGCAGCATTGCTTGACTCTAAAATTTGTATCCCTTTCAACAATATGCCAGACTAGGTTCAATATAGCTCGTTCCCCATAACTCCCTCCTCACAAAGCAAAACCTAGGTATACGTAAAGGTTTTCAGGGTTAAAAACAAAAATCTCATGGCATTCAGTTCGCCTTGGACAAAATGCTGTTTCAAAGTTAATTTTCTTTCTTTTCTATCATAACAGGTTTCAAAGTTAATTTTTCCCATTTCACCAAATTTCAATCATTTGCTTACCATTTTTACCATTCAGCTAGTATTTAGTTGAAACGTGCCTTAAATCTAGTTGCTTTTTTTTTTACTTAAGTAAATGTATTTTAAACAGAAACTTGACATTACTACCATAGGTAGAAAACAGGTGTCACCATAAATAGAAGACAACTTTGAAAATTGATATATAACTTTGAAAGGCAGTATAGAAATATCTCCCAGTGCTCCAGCTAAATCATTCTGTCAGGATGCACAGAAAATTAATAATAGAGAAATAGTACCTCACTGACCAATAGAAAGCTCCCTAAATGTGGTGAGAAGAAACTTTGGGGCAAGAAACCTTTTACCTTTCACCCAAGAGAATGATCTTTTGAACAGGGAACTAGTGTATATGCTACCAAAAACAGTATACTGCTATTGGGTTTTAGGAAACTTGGGCTTCTATGACAAAATTGGTCAAATGAACAATGAATTATACCACATCTGATTAAAAACAAACCATTAGCTTCAACTCCTTAGTGCAGATAGTTCCAGGTAAAGGTGCTTTGGGATTCTGATATCCCCTTTCACGGTCGCACCAGCCTCTCCCCCTCCATCACCTCTGCCACCCTGTACTTCATTCAGTCCCCAGAAAGCCTTGCCCAAAGTTAGCTGTCACCTAATCCCTGACAAGGTGTGAATGATAAGACTTAAGACTGATAATATGCAGCAGTAGATGCACTTAAGAGGGGAGCAAGAAGACTTCAACACCCTCTAGCCCTGAGGAATTCCATCTCTGATGTTGGACATTCATGCACCTTGACAAATAAGTGCTGAGATAGTTGAGGCCAGTGGGGCCTCCTAGGCCTCTTGGATCTTGCCACTTAGACAGCTACCTGTTAATGAGAGAAACTTTGCACTGTGTAACCACTCATTGCCTTTAATTTAAAAGCTTTACAAAGCAAGCTTTAGTGAATCACAAAGAAATTTTCTTCCTGTTACAGAAAAAAAAAAAAAAACATGTGGGAATGTCTCATATATCAAAGACCATAAAACGTGCAGTGGATAATCCACAGCCTAAGTTTGTTGGAGTGGAAAAAATAGCGTGTGTGTGTGTGTGTGTGTGTGTGTGTGTGTGTGTGTGTGTGTTATTTTTAGTATTTCCTACCTAGGGGTAGCACCATGTTGGTACCTGTATTTTAGTGTTTCTCACATTAGAAGTCTCTCTTCTTGAACTTGGGAGAGACCAGAATCATTTCTTATTTGGATTCCCAGCTCAGTAGCTGATCATGACATTCAATAGATAAATTAATGAATGAATAAATGTGCTTTTTTGGAAGGCATTTCATGTGAAATCAGTGCTTTCCACTCATTCATTTCTACTTTTGAATCCTAAAGTCAAGATATTTGAAGGAGCAAGTTTTGAATCACTTTCCTTTAAACTTGTATACAAAGGTATACTTAGCTTCTCAAAAAGGCCCAATGAAACTCTGGCCTGGAGCCAACTCACCAGGTTGAGGCTCTGCCCCTGTCATTTATGAGGTATAGGGCCCTGGACTTCTCAGCCTCTGTGTGTCAGATCCTATCTGTAGCAAGGGTGGGCCTTGTAGAAATAAACTCTGCAGTGTGGAGTACTGGAAGCAATCCTGGAAACCCAGGTGGAGGGAGAGAAGAAGTTATCAGTGTGTATGGAACTGTATGGAAAGGGGAAACAAGTGTCTGCTATAATTCCCTTTCTCCTGACTACCATGGAACCAAATACCCATTTCCAGTTATTCCTCAGCAAGGTCTGTCCTGCACGCTGCTACCTTCCATGAAGCCAGAGACAAGGGCTCCCCTAGTGCGCTGCACAGAGCACACTCTAATCAATGTGGTCAGCAAACAAATGAACGAATGAATGAGTGAGTGAATATTACTGGTTTTATTCTGCCCAAAGCAACGCTGTAAAGACAGTAACTCTATTCATTATCTATTGCTGCATAACAAATTTTCCCAAAACATAGTGGCTTAAACCAACAAACATTGGTTATCTCCCAGAGTTTCTGAGAGTCAAGAATCCAAGAGCAGCTTAAGTGGATGGTTCTGGCTCAGGGTGTCTCACGAGGCTGCAGTCAAGCTGTCAGGTACAGTCACCATCATCTTCAGCAGGGGCTGGAGGATCTGCTTCCAGGATGGCTTGGTCATGTGGCTGTGGTCAGGAGAACTCAGTTCCTTGCTGACTGTCAGCAGGAAGACTCGAATTTTCAACCCCTGGGCTGCTTGAGAAGCCTTATGACAGGGCACCTGGTGTCCCCCAGAGGAAGCAATCCTAGAGTGACCAAGAAGGCAGCCATGGTGCCTTTCACAGCTTGGTCTTGAAAGTCACCCACTGCCACTCCCACCTGATTCTGTTCTTTAGAAGCAACTCACTGAGTCCAATCCAGTCCACACTCAAAGGAAAGGAATTCAGCTCCACCTTTGAAGAGAAGAGCAAAGGATTTGTGGCCATATTTTAAACCATCATAATGACTGTGTTTTCCTCCAGGCCTCTCTAAGCTATCACAGAAGACACATCATTGTCAACCTAGACCCTAGAGGATCCAGGTCCTCTCTTCCGTTGCACTAACCCAATAGATCTGCTTGGCGATCCCAACACATCCATGGTGCTTCCCATCTTTTCAGCCTGTCTTATCATTGTTCCTTTGAACAGGAACATTCTACCAACCTTTTGGCATAGTCAGATCCCATTCATCCATCAAACTGAGCTTAAACTTCCCATTCTCCATAATGCCTTCCCCTGTGTCTCCACTGAAATTCTAAAGCCCTTCGTGTCTTCCACAGCAGTAGTCATTTTTTGTTTTTTTTAACTTCAAATTATACTGACACCCATGTCTTATCTTAGACTGTAAGTTCCTTGAGGGTAAGGCCCAGGCACATTACAATATATTCAAGACTGCTCTCCTGCATAATCAAATTTTTACTGGGAACTAGATCAAGGGTCAGAAAATGTTTTCTGTAAAGGGCCAGATAGTAAGTTTTTTAAGCTTTGCAGGCCATCTGGTCTCTGTCATAACTACTCAACTATGCCATGTAGTATGAAAGTGGCCACAGACAATCTATAAACATACAGATATGGTTCCAGTCAAATCTGGGTGTCAATCAAATCTTACACACAAAAACAAGCAGCAGGATGGATTTGGCCTAAGGGCCATGGCTCGCCAACCACTGAACTAAAATACCTCCTAGGTATTGTCAAGCTCTAGAACTGTAGCATTCAAACACAGGAATTGCTGTAACTATTTTTACTTTTTTTTTTTTTTTGGAACTTTTATCTGTTGTGAAATTATGGGTTTTTTCATACAGTTTCTATAACCTGTATGCATTTCCTTTATAAGAAGAGAAAAGGTATTTCAAATTTACAAATCTTTCTCTTTTATAGTTTTAAGGAAACAGGCTGGATGAAGTATACAAATGAAATTATATGTGAACAATTTTCTTACCGTCCTTCTAATATGAAAGTCTCCAATTCTTCCATATTTTCCTATCTTATGTGAAAAGCAATTCATTTTATTCCCAGCTGTAGCAAAACTACAGTTCTGTCGTGGCCAAACAATAATTTCTATTCAAACTGAGCTTTACATTGTTGTTCTAAAAAATGATCTTAATTTCATCTTTGACTCATGCATTTAAATTATTGGCTTCTTTTATAAGAAGAGATATGCATGAACAGTAATAGTTTAAAAATCAGTGACCCACAGGCACATACATGAATACTAATGTGATTATTTAAGAAATGAAGTTGAGCTCCATAAGCATATAATACAAAAATAAATAATTGTCAAGTTTTATTGAGACAGCAAGAGGATGTGGAAGGATATAAGTTTGAAAAGTCAAATTATGGGTTTTCACAAGGAAATAACATTGCTCAACAAAACCACTCTTAAAAATCTTGATTCACCTTTACAACAGTGGATATGAGTCTTGGAAACTACCCGGGTGACAAATGAAACTTGCTGTTTTTAGGGAAATGTCAGGATGCAAACTATATTCTTGTTTGAACAGAGCTAAAAGAGAGGCCACTATGTGCGTTTGACAGTGACAAATGGCTTCCAAAGAAAATAGGGCAGTGTCTGTCTGGTCCTGCCTTCAGGGAACCTGTTTAGCTGGCTGTCAAACCTTTGGTCTCCTTTCTGTCCCAAGTGATCACGGGAAATGATCATGAATTACTTACTGTCTTAAAATTTACATAGACCTCTACATTTCAACTAGTTCACATCACCTGAAATTCTATATACAGGGAGAGAAATGGAATATTAATAAATAAACATTCAAAACATTCAAACCAGTTTTTGACTGTCTTTTCTGACCACAACTCTTCCCTGGTTCCCTGTGGGACTTTGAGGAAAGCATATTTCAGCCTCAGTATCTCAAGTTCAAGAGAATAAAATGAAGGAAAAAAATACTTATCTCACAAGTGAGAAGATACATATTTCAGTCAATTCTGTGACAGTGAACTGCAAAGGGTGGTCCAAATTTGGTTGTTGCGTTGTTATTTGGTTGAGTTAGAGTGGGAAATTGATGGAAGAATCTAGAAAAGTTTTTTATCAACACAATGCCAAGATTGCCATTTTAATTATGGGATATTAATTGTAGGTAATAAACCTTATTAAAATGTTATTTAAGAATATGATTGTCCTGTCAACAAGAGAATGGATAAATAAATTATGGTTCATTCTTACAATGTAATACCTAGCAATAAAAAAGAATAAACTACTGGCACCCATAAGACGAGAGTGAATCTCACAGACATAATGTTGAGCAAAAGAAGACAGACACAAATGAGTATTAACAGTATGATTCCATTTTTATGAAGTTGAAGAACAGGCAAACTAACATATGGTGACAGAAGCCAAGATGGTGGTTAATTCTGGGTGGAGATGGGGTATAGACTGTGAAGGGGCCTGAGAAAACGTTATAGATTCTTGATCTTAATGGTAGTTACATAGATCTATACATTTATAAAAAGTCATCAACTGTACTTGACTATTATACTATATGCACTTTACTGTACTTATGCTAATCTCAATTTTCAAAATCCTAAAGTGAAAAATTAAGAGATTGTCAGTAACTCTACAACAACAGTAATAGTAGAAAAGATCTAACAGGAAACCAGCAAATCAATAAGTGGGAAATACAAACTTGGGAATATAAATGGAGAACAAAGGAAGAGAGAATGAAAACAGGGGAAAGAAGGAGGAGGAGGAAAAGCAAGAAAGAAAAACACTAACTTTAAATAAAGAATAAGAAATGAATTAACTATGTGCTTAACCTCTGTAGAATCCTATATGATCTATAACTTCTTCACACCTATATTTTCATCTCCTATTTTCTCATCAGGAAGAATAAATTGGCAATAAGAATTAGAATTTGAGAATAAAAAAAGAAGAAATGAGGTAGAGGAAAGTGGCCCTATGATGATATATCAAAACATGTGAGAAAAGTACAAAAATGAAATCAGTGTGGCAAGGGTGCAAGAGTACACAGGCAAACTGAGTGAAAAATAGACAAGATGAAACAAGCACCACTGAATTTAATTAGTATAAAAGAGTTATCAAGCATGAATGAGGATGGGGAAAATGTTCAATAAACAATGTTAATACAATTGCCTAAATCCTGTATATCCATCCCAGTGTGGAACCAGATCCATTCCCCAAGGGGACAAAAAGTCCAGAGGCCTTAAGAGATCTGATTAGGAAGGATAATCATTTGCAGAAAAGCTGAAATAAACGTCAACTATGAAGGCTGAATTAACCAAGAACATGTTAGAAGAAGTACAACTGTTTGTTGTGTTGTCAGAAGCTCATAGACATATCCACAAGTCTTCCTCTTCCAGGGGTTCGAGGCAACCCAGAGAGATATGCCTATTACTGTCCCTTTTCTATACTGTGGCACTATCATCCTCTTCTCAATTCCTTTTGATGGAGATGGCGTTCCCTCAGGGTCCTACACACCCCTGCACAACAACATGCTCTCTTGGGCACCCACTTTTCAGCTTTTGATAATAGTAGAAGTAGAAGGATGAGCTCATGTGTAAGACTTCATAAGCTTCATGCTAACAATCTATAATGCAATTAAAAAACATGCCCTAAAGTAATAACCTAAAACCTAGACAAACATATATGTTCAATAATATGTATTGCAAAGTGATTTATAAAAGTAGTAGAATTTGAAAACCTGTGTGCCCACCTAAAGGGAACTGAGGAAATAAGTTGTAATATGTCCATATCATGGAGCGTCGTACAACCAGTAAAAGTTGTGAAATTGAACGATGCACAAAGCACTTGGCAAGGATTATGCCATCTAATTCTCATAAAACTCTATGAGATGTGTGTTATCATCACTCACATTTTACAGAGAAGGAAATTGAGGTTCAGTCCAGCTGTTGGCTGGAGGCCTCAGTTCCTTACTACATGGGCCTCTACATACGGTGCTAGAATGTCCTCAGGACATGGTAACCCAGTTCCCCCCCCCACCTCCACCTCGAGTAAGTGGTCCAAGAGAAGCAAACCTGGAGCCTCAGTGTCTTTTCTGACCTAACCTCAGAAGTGACATGTTGTCATTTCCACAGGGTCCTATTGGTGACACAGGTCAGCCCTACTCAGTGTGGGAAGAGAGCGTGAACACCAGGAGGCTGGTGGCCATAGGGACCTTCAGGAGGGCGAGCTGCCCCCAAGTGAAGCCTTGGTTTTCACTGGTGAACCAAAGACCAAGCCACAGAGGCTGGTGCTGAATATTTTCTGCCACATTTTTGGTTACTGAATCTCTCCATTCTAGGAATCATTTCTTCAGAGACTAAGGAACAAATTTTTTCCTTGCTTGACAATGTTGTAGACCTGGTGGTGTTGACGGCTAACAAGCATTCATGTACATGTGTAAGGCATGGAGGCAAGAGGGTTCTCAGATGAAGTCAGCCCCCATGGAGGACCACCTCTTTGGTCCATGGCCCCCTTTCCTCCTTCAGACTGTCATCTCCTCGCCTTTTCCACATATACCTCTCCCATTCAGCATACTTCCATCTGATAGGTAAATTGTTCATGCCTTCATTCTGCAAATAGCTTTGAGTGTGTGTTACCTGCCAGGACTCCCTGCCAGGAGCTGGGGACTCAGGACTGAGCATGCTCAGGAGAACAGGTAGCTGACGCAGGTGGGCAGAGCTCCAAAATCTCCTAGCCCCACCAATGTAGATACACACAACCACTACAAACTAAGTTAAAAGACTGCAGTTCAGTTTTCCAACAGTAAGTAATTTCCAGCACCATGACTGCAGACGTGTGCCCTGGGACAAGGTGAGTAATGTTCCAAGTCACTGCCGTGAATGAGGCCAGGGATTGACAAGGAAGCAATCTGGCACATTCTTCAAGTTCCTCCTCCAAAAGTCCAGAGATCTCACTTGCACAGAACTCAGGCATCTGAACTGATGGAAAAACAAGGTGGTCTTAGAAAATATCAATGGATCAGTGCCCACCCGAGTTCCCAAGAGCAACTGTTTTGAGGTCTCCCATAATATAATTTTGGTTGAACAGTAACCTGAAGCCCTATACATTTTGTGACCAAGACCGGAAAAAGGATATGAGGAATGTGGGGAAAATATCTATTTTATTTATATTTCAGGTAGCACCTTTCTCCAAGGAGCTCACAGGGCTGCTTGAACACTAGTCAGCATTATATATGGCGCTTCTGTTCACGCCTCTTTGCTTGGATTGTTCAGTTCTGCTTCCGCTGTGGTTTCTTTTTTTCCTTTCTTTCGCTTATTGCGACTCTCCGTTGTAAGGTTGCTCTGCTATATCCATTTACTTAAATGACTTGAGACTTATGTTTTAGGAATCTAGACGACCAAGACGACATGCTCAAAAATAGCATTTCTTTTTATTATTGCAACATGATGATTCAAGCTTTTATATATTACAAGGTCAATAAATGCATCAACACACTAAGAAATATTTATAACACGTCCCACTTCTGTCAAAGTGCCAGTGAATGCACAGCCAGCCGCTGGGAGCAAAAATGTCTAAAAAAGGAGGGACAGATGTTCTTCTTCCTGTGAGAGATTAGGTTCGAGGTGGTTCTCCCCAGACGGCATGTGACCCAATGGGGATCAAAATAATAGCCTTACTGGGCGATTTGGCAGTGGTTAGATGGGAGGATGTAGATTGGATTTGAGGCCACAGTGGGGCTTCCTAGGCCGGCCCCTGACACGGGAACCCCTAGACCCCCTCGGCTTCTCCTCCAGGTCCGGGTGGAGTAGCTGGGTCTCCCTGCACAAGGCTTCAGAAGTGTGAAAGGAGGAAACAGACTTGCCCTGGGATGCTTATGGCACATTTTACTCATTGGTGAGTGAGGCGGCACAAAAGAGAAGAAGGAGGGGAGGCCTGGGTTTGTGTTTGTTTTCTTTTCTTTTTCCTGTTGAAGCCCCAGTAACCCACCCTTGGGCAAAATAGACCTAAAAGACAGTTGGCCATCACCAATTATATTAGCTCCTTCCTTGGGGGCACAGCAAGCAAGAGAGAGACTAGAAGTTCCCATCCTAATGTTGTTTCCCCCTGAAAAGTGGAGCTAAAAATGTGAGGAGGGAAATACAGTTGACCCTTGAACAAGACAGGTTTAAACAGCAGAGGTCCCCTTACAAGAGCACTTTCTTCCACCTCTGCCACCCCTGAGACAGCAAGATCAACCCCTCCTCTTCCTCCTCCTCCTCCTCCTCCTCCTCTGCCTAGTTAATGTTAAAACAACTAGGATGAAGAGCTTTATGATGATCTACTTACGCTTAATGAATAGTAATATACTTTCTCTTCCGTATGAGTTTATAATAACACTTTCTTCTCTCTAGCTTACTTTATTGTAAAAATAAAGTGTATAATACATATAGCATAAGAAATATGTGTTAATCAACTGTTTACGGTATCAGTGAGGCTTCGAGTCAAGAGTAGGCTATAAGTAATTAAGTTTTGGGAGAGTCCAAAGTTATAAGTAGGCTGGGCAGGGTGGCTCACGCCTGTAGTCCTAGCCCTCTGGAAGGCCAAGGCAGAAGGATCCCTTGAGCCTAGGAGTTCAAGACCAGCCTGAGCAAGAGCAAGACCCCATCTCTAGTGAAAATAGAAAAATTAGCTTGGCGTGGTGGTGCATGCCTGTAGTTCCAGCTACTCAGGAGGCTGAGGCAGGAGGATTGTTTGAGCCTAGGAGTTGGAGGTTGCTGTGAGCTAGGCTGATGCCACAGGACCCTGGCCCAGGTGACAGAGTGAGACTCCATCTCAAAAAAAAAAAAAATAGTTATAAGTAGATATTCAACTGCACAAGAAGTTGGCACCCGTAACCCTCGTGTTATTCAAAGGTCAACTATAAGTCTGCCTGTTTCACGTGCATTTGTCAGAAGATGCAGGTCAATGAAGAGATGTTTTTATTTATGCACATAGCTATTATGCCTCATTCCTGAATATGCAGGGAAAAGGAGTTTGGGCAGGAAATTTATCCCAGCCTCCATCCTGACCATCACCATTAGTCATCCTCCATGACTTTGTGGGGAGAAACAAGGAAAACCATCAAGACCATGTCATCCCAGGCCTCCAGGACCACCAAAGAGTGATCTTATGATTTTACCTCTTCTAAAAAATAGCCCCCTGGCTTCTCCCTCATTCCACTCGCTGCCTCCCCTTCCACACCCAGCCCTGAGGCAGCGTTCTCCACATAGCCTCCAACTGAGGTCAAACTTCAATCCAACATCCCTGACTTCTGATGACTCAGTTCGTACAGAAGGAAAAATGGTAACGGAAGTTTTGTGGCTTGTACTTTCCGCTGTTATACATTTAGCACTTAATGTGCTTAGTTCCTTTTAGGCCTAGTCAGTTGACTTTCAGGCCCAAGGTATGATTTGCCTCACTGCATACATGTCCCAAAGGCAATAAAGATCTTTGCCCAGTTTTCTAAATCAACCGACTGCTGAAGACCAGGATTGCTTGAGCGGCTTTCTACTGCATGTACCTCTTTGGATCTGTTGTGGGCATGTTCATAGGAGCAGCTGCAAGTCTTAGGTTGTGTCAGTGAATGAATGTGACTGTCTCCATCGGATGCATGGCTCCAACCAAGCTCAGCACAACACCAGCTAGGACGAACAAACAAGCTCCGCTGACCCATTGGCATGACAGCCACTACTCAGCTCACTCTTTCTCTGCCCTTCTGACAAGTCCAGATACTTTCTGTGTTGCCTTGGCTGAGCTGTCAGTCCTTAGACGTGGTTGCTACAGAGAGCTATGGAGTCCTGAGAAGAGAACAGGATTTAACTTTAGAAGTCATGATCCAGATTCTAGTTCTGCACTTAATTTAGGAATGTCACCATAGGAAAACCATTCTTAGTCTCATATTCATGACCTACAGATGAGGATAAGTGAGAATCTTTTCTAAAAATGGTATATGTGATTCTGGCTATGGTGGACTAGCTTAGAATAAACCCAACTCCCTAAGCAGAACAGCCAGAAAAGCTGGAAAAATATGAAAAATATCTGCTTGGAGATATCAGAGAGATAGGAAAGCAGCAAGAATTTCAAGGGACATGATCCAAAACAGAAGAAAAACAGATCCAGCCTTTCACTTTGAGAGATTTATGGATTCCAACGCAGCAGCCCAGGGGCCTAGGAAATGAGTGGCAAAAGTAAAAAATAAAAAACAAGACAGCAAGAAAGTGACAGTCAAAAGTCGTCTGGGAGATGGACAGGCTTGAAGCTCTGACTCGGGTAGAGCAAAGGCAACATATGTAACCTAAACATTTGTGCCCCCGTAATATGTTGAAATAAAAAATAAAAAAGTCTGAGATATGCTAGGCAGAGCTTTAATCAGTCTTACAAAGCTGGGTGGAGGGAACAAAAATTAGAACTCTAAGGCCACCAAAGGGGAGAAGTCCTGGAAAATATTATAGGCTTTGCGTTGGGACCCTTGTAGGAATGACCCTGGGGAGGAAAGACAAACTAGAATTAGACAAGCCATGGCAAACACTGGCTCAGCACCTGGCTGGACCGAGATGATCTCGCCTTCCTTGGCAGCCTGCCTGCAGCAAAAGTAAAGCCCATTTAGAGGAAGATAAGACTGTCGAGAGCCTCCAACTATCTCCAAAATTTATCCTATATAATGTCCGGCATTTAATAAAAAGTACCAGGCATGCTAGGAGACAAGAAAAAATAATAATACACAAGCTTAAAAACAGTCCCACAGCAAGCCCAGGTAACAGAGCTGTCAGAAAAGGACTTTAAAATAACTGTGATAAATGTGCACTGGAAAACAAAAGGGGGAAAATTGCTGTAGATAATTAAAACTAATTTCGAAAGGGCATTAAATGCAAGTTCTGTACTAAACAATAAAGAAACTAAAAGTAAAAGCTAAATAGATGGGTCCAAAAGCAGGTGGCAATGAGTGGACTGGACAAAAGATCAGTAGAAATTAACCAAACTCAAGCCAAAAAGCTTCTGCACAGCAAAGGAAACAATCACAAAGTGAAGAGACAACCCACAGAATGGGAGAAAATATTTGCAAACTACCCGTTTGACAAGGGATTAATAACTGAAATATATAAGGAGCTCCAAAAACTCGATAAGAAAAAATTAAATCAGCCCATTAAAAAATGGGCAAAGGATCTGAATAGACATTTCTCAAAAGATGACATAAAAATGGCCAACAGGTATATGAAAAAATGCTCAACATCATTAGTCATCAGAGAAATGCAAATCAAAACTACAGTAAGATACCATCTCACTCCAGTTAAAATGGCTTTTATCAAAAAGAGGCAATAACAAATGCTGGCAAGGATGTGGAGAAAAAGGGGAACCCTTGTACTTTGTTGGTGAGAATGTAAATTAGTGCAAAATTTTACTGTGTGTTTTACTATGGAAAACAGTATGGAGGTTCCTCAAAAACCTGAAAATAAAACTACTGTATGACCCAGCAATCCCACTGCTGGGTATATATTCAAAAGAGGGGAATTCAGTATATCAAAAAGATAGCTACACCCCCATGTTTATTGCAGCAAAAAATAATCCATAATGAAATATTCTATTAATATAAATCTCTGTATCAGGCAAACTAATATTTGGTATAAGCAATCACAACAGCGGGTAACATCATGGAAAACTGGGGTGTACAGCCCGAGGGGCAGCATAAGGAGGTTTCTGGGTGCTGAACATTGTTCTGCTTCTTGAGCTAGTCAGAAGCCACATGGATGTGTACTCCATGTGAAAATTCATTGAGCCATGAACTTCTGATTTGTATGCATTTCTGTATATGCTTTCCTTTGATAAAATAGTTCATTTTAAAAATACATTTGGCCGCCACCACAATAATTGTTTCTAGCAAAAATCTTCAGTGAGTAGATGCAAAATTGCATGGCATACAGCCACAAGCAGGAGATTGGTAAAGTCTAAAAGTGTCTCCTCACAAGACACTCAGCAATCGCAAAGGGGAAAATAGTAACTTTAGTACAGGAAGTTGATAGGCACCATCTTACCAAGTGATCGAAGTTGTGAGTTTGGTAGGGCTACCACAGTACCACAGACTGGGTGGCTTAAACAGTAGAAATTTATTTTCTCACAGTTCTAGAAGCAATGAACACAGCATCATTTTTGTGACATTCTTGCTAGAAACCCAGAACCTGAATCTCATCATAATAAAACATCACAAAAACCCAAACTGAGGGACACTCTATAAAACTTTTGAGTACTCAGAAGTCTCAAGGTTACGAAAGGCAATGACTAAGGAACTGTTCCACATTAAAAGAGGCTAAACAGATACACAGCTAAATGTGTTGTGTGAACCCAGATCGACTCGTGGCCCAGATAAAGAAAACAACTGACAAAATTTAAATAAGGTCTATCAGTTAGATATTAGTATTGTATGAATGTTAATGTTCTGATTATCACAATTGTTATAGAAGGAAATGTCCTTGTTTTAGGAAATACACATTGAAATATTTAAATATGTATCTGAGGAATCTCAGTGAAGATTCCTTGGATCATATTCTCAACTTTTTTCTAAGTCTAGAAGTATTTGCAAGTACAAAAGTTAACAGAAGAAAAAAGCAATGCAGTAAAAACTCTGCAATTGAAAAACTACATAGATATATACATGAACACACCACCCACAGTACCTAAAAAAAAATCAAACATATTTCATTTGCTCAATGCATTTTTACACAAATAGGAGCAAGTAATACAGTAAGCTGAAACCAAAGGCAAAATGTGTCTAAACTTGTACCATCTGGAAATCAGATTAACTGGCAGAGTGGCCCTATGAAACACAGGTGAGTGGGTGCTTTGCCCAGGGACCTTGATCTCGGGCTCCTCCACTATTTCCATAGCTTGGGCTCAAACTCTGGTTAAAAATAAACTTTAAGGAGTGTGAATCTTATTAAAAGGATGCTGGTGCCACCTGGATTTAACTTATATAAAACCAAAGTCACAATATAAAGTTTCCTGTGACACCGCTCTCCCTTGTTTCACCTCTGAAAACATTATGTGACTGTCACACAATCCCCAAAATTTAGATAACTACAGCAGTTTCCCCTTCAAAGATTCTGCCGGCACTGTGTAGATTCATGTTCCAATCCTCCCCCAATCAGAATTTGACACAAATCTTCCACTTGGTTCTCCCATCATTTATCCCCCCAGTAATTATTGAGTGTCCAATGTGTACCATAAAATGTATAAATGGGAAAATAAATAAGACCTAGTAACTATCTGTAGGTACCTTTACTTAAGATGTTGAGAATAAATGTTTTCCATTCATTGTTAAAAGTATAATTAAAAATAGTAATTATTTGGGATTTAAATCTGGAGGACTGCATTAGTTTCCTAGGGTTGCCGTAACAAATTACCACAAACTGGGTGGCTTCAAACAGAAAGAAATTTATTCTCTCACAGTCCTAGAGGCTAGACGTCCAAAATCAAAGTGTGAGAAGAGCCACGCTCACTCTAACACTCCGGGCAGAATCCTTCATTCCCTCTTCTTCCTGACTTCTGTGGGTGGCCATCAACCCTTGGCATTCTTTGGCTTGAAGATACATCACTCCAGTCTCTGCCTCTGTTGTCACACAACATCCTCCCGTGTTTCTGCCTTCACAAAGCATCTTCCTCTTCTTGTAAGGACACCAGTCACATTAGATTAGGTCCCACACTAAGGACTTCATCCTAACATGATCACATCTGTGAAGGTCCCACCTCCAAAGAAGATAACATTCACTGGTAATGGGGGTTAAGACTTCAGCGTATCTTTTTGGGTGACACAATTCAACCCATAAATGCACATTTCAGTAGATGAATTTGGTCCTCTCCTCCAGGGACCTTAATCTTCCTATTGAGAAGACAAAATGTGTGTTTTAGACTTGTGTCCCTTAACAACATAAATAAGGCTCTCCACAATGTGCCTGTAGAAAACGTTAAAATGTAATACTTGCTCAGTTATGTGAACTGAAAGGGGCAGCTCAAGAGGGGTGCTAGGGATGGGGTCTCCAGCACTCTCAGACCTGTTATTATATAAATATTAATATCTATGCTTTGGGCAGGGGAAGGGAAGTGTTCTGAGGACAGAGGAGGAATGGTCAGGGTAGATGATGCCTGATCGCTAGAACCAGCCAAACAGCCATCATGCATGACTTCATTACCTTCTACTCTCACTTGACTCTGCAGAAAAATTCCTTCTCGAAAACAAACAAAATAAAGCAGGCCCCCAATTTAAAACATTTGAAAACCAATGGCTCAGATTTCTGGGAAATTTTTAAAACACAGCTGCATTTTATTCCTGCTGGTTACTGTTTTTCTTCCCTCTGTCTTCTTAATAAAATTAGGGTGGTCAATTTATTTTCCAGTTTAAATTATATTTTCCATTCCATTGTTTCCCTGTTCCTGTGCTAATTAATAAAATGCTATTGCCCTAATGGTAAAAATGTTTGAATAGTAGAAGACTAAAATTTTTCCTCAATTTTTCTGACAAAAATTCAAATATTGTTCTTTAAAAAAAATCAATTAAGTCCCTTTTTAAAACTGAAAATCCAGCATTGATTAAAATGTTATTACTACTGATGTATGAAATTTTTTGGATTGATTTTTTTCTTCTCACCCTGAAAGTTTTCACAATAAACTTTGGCCTTCTATATAATTTACTGACTCACAAAAGAAAAATTCTATTAACAAAATTATCTTTCTATGTTTTTCTAGCCATACTTTCTTTTTTCTTTTCTTACTATTTTTATATCCTCCTTACTTTATTCCCTTACTGTTCTTTTCTACTATGCTTACACCTCTTGAGTTTTTAATTCTAAATCTTCCTTAGTTCTAATTTCATAGTCCCACATTTTTTTAATATCTTATATTTCAGTGATTCGATTTGGCTCCCCCACCCCCACTTCATTCCTGTTCTAATAAAATGCGATTGCCCTACTAATGGTAAAAATGTTTGAATAGTGGAAGACTATTCAAGAAGGCACAAGGGAATCACATCTACCCGCACGTGTCCTCGCCTCACAGGTCCTCTATGCTCTGCCTCTGATGGTAGAATGTGCTGGAACCAGGACCAAACACGGTGCTGTGGAGATTGCCACAGTGCGGAGCAGCCAACCCTAGGGGGTGGCCCTAGCTGCAGTCACCCTTTCCCAACGTGGCCCACTTGGGGATTTATTTATTTATTTTTTGTGTGATATTAGAATAATGTAATTGACGTATATATTTGTTTCAGCTTAGTATGGGGGTACAAAAGTTCAGGTTATATATATTGCCCATGCCCCCCCAATCCCCCTGAGTCAGAGCTTCAAGCGTGTCCATTCCCCAGACAGTGCACATCGCACTCATCATGTAGGTATACACCCATCCACTTGGGGATTTACAGTTCTGATCCTCTGTCCCTGTTGGGACAGCTCTGGACAGCTCCACCTTCAGAGCTGTCCCCCAGCGCATAACAGCCAGTTCGTCCCCTGCTCACTCCTGCTTCCCTCTCTTCCCTTTCCTTTCCCGCTGGACTTGTATCTCATCAGCCGCTCCTAACAGGCACCGCTCACGCTAATCTCCTTCTGAGGGGGCTTCCTGAGGACCCCACCTGTGACACTGTCAGATTGGACGCCAGGAACAGCCCCACCAATTTCTCCCTCTGCCGACCACCGGGCTCCCCTAGCCCAGGCCCCTCCAACATTTTAACAGGTCTTTGTCTAGTCCCTACACAAAGAGAAAAGGTAACTGGTTTTATATTGCCTTTCTTTGATTACTACCAAAGTGGAATTTTGTTTCACTTGCTTACTGGACATTTTCACTTACCATTTGTGACTTGTTACACAAATCCTGTTATTTTCACTTGCCCGTTTTCCAATGCAGCGATCATCCTCCTACTGATTGGTAAGAACTTCTTAGATGAATACTAACGCTTTGCTATAGATTGCCATTATCTTCCCAATGTATCTTTTATGTTCTAATTCTGTTTCTAATGCTTTGAAATAAGCTGAAGTTTTCCTTTGTATCTAGTCATATCTCTGTCTTTTCCTTTGTGACTCATGTTTTTAACGTCATGTATAGACAGTCACTCCTCCTTCCAGCATGCATGAATATTCACCACAGGGAAAAAATGTTGACAACTATCTCAAAGAACATGAAATTATCTATATAAATTGGAAAAGGAGTTATAGCCTTATTTGTTCTGTCCCTGTTAAAAAAAATTCTTATTTTGTCAAGGTAGAAAATAAAAGCCAACCACTGCAACCTTCAGAAAATTCTGTGCTCTCTCTCCTGCAGTCTCTAAAATCACAGTCATTTTTACAGGCCAAGCAGATGTCCTGGAGCAGTCTTCTCCAGGATTATCTTATCTTGGCCTCTGTTGGCTTTTAAAATGTCTTTCTAGAGACCAGGACTGGCTACATCATTTGTGGGGCACAGGGCAAAAAGAGTATGTGGGGCCCCTTGTTCAAAAATTATTAAGAATGTCGAGACGGCAACAACAGAGCATTAAACCAAGCGTGAGTTTACACAGTCCTCACAGGCGTGAAGCCACCCTGCTCAGAACACAGAGAGCAAGCCTTCTGGATCAATTCTTTTGACCAATCAGATCACTCAAGTCAGTTCAAGCTATCTTTCATGAGGTTCCCTTGATGAGTTGCAAGAAAGATGTGACTGAATTCTTTTTGACTGAATTAGCTGAATCTATTAGAACAGAAAAAAAGTAGGGAGGTTATCAGGTTGAAAAGTTCTGCAAACAATCTGCGGGTAATATCTGAAGTTAAAACCTGAGGTCTGTTATCTTTGAAGATCCCAAAGATATAATTCCACAATAAGATAATAACTGTCAATAATGATGACCAGCCAAGATCCTGGCTAAAGGCATTTATGGGGAAGCCCTCATGGCAATCCCATGGGGTAGGCACTGCCCAGACCCATTTTACAGATGCGGAACCTGAGGCTTGGGGGAGAGGGAATAAGTCCCCCAGTGAACACTACCAGGAGTCAGCAGCAGAACAAAGGCTTGGGCTCAGGTTCAGGTCTGAATCTACAGCCTCACTCTTGGCCTCCACATTGTTCCAGCACCATGATCACAGGTTCTACTGTCTACAAACACAAGAGAAAATCTGGATTTGGAAAGTGCCATGGTTTGAATATTTGCCATCTGTGAAATTCAGGTTGAAATTTAATCCCCCATGTGGCAATATTGAGAGGTGAGGCGTTTAAGAGGTGATTGGGTCACAAGAGGCTTGCCCTCATGAATGGATTAATCCATTCATGGATTAATGTGTTAATGGATTAATGGGGTATGGGAGTGGGACTGGTGGCTTTATAAGAAGAGGAAGAGAGACCTAAGCAAACATCCTCAGCTCCTCACATGTGTTGTCCTGTGCCACCTTGGGACTCTGCTGAGTCCCCGCCAGCAAGAAGGTTCTCACCAGATGCACACCCCTCAACCTTGGACTTATCAGCCTCTATAATTATAGGAAATAAATTCCTTTTCTTTATTAATTACCCAGTTTTGGATATTCTGTTATAAGCAACAGAAAAGAGACTAAG
This sequence comes from Lemur catta, assembly GCF_020740605.2. Taxonomy (NCBI): domain Eukaryota; kingdom Metazoa; phylum Chordata; class Mammalia; order Primates; family Lemuridae; genus Lemur; species Lemur catta. Next base: position 12,660,835 of record NC_059144.1, on the reverse strand, counting down.
ACAGGAAGAGAGTGGGAGGCTCATCTGCTGGTCTTGCACTTCACCCAACCTTAACTTAAAATGGTCCTCGTGCTTGTAAAAGAGCCAAAGCTCCCAGAATTGTCTGAATTTTCAGGCCTGCATTTCAGGGCTGAGGGAGAGGAAGCTGCTCTGTTTTCATCTAAAGACAAGGACTTATTTCCCTCCTCTGTATAAACAGCTGGTGGTTTTCCTAGTTCTTAACAGAATGCCAAGCTTCAATTTAAACACACACACACATTTTTGAATAGAATATTAAGGATTGGGCAAATGAATCTCAAAAACATAAGATTTCAGTTTCCATGCAAGAGACCAGCATTTCAAATGCTTACTTAAACCTTGCCCTCACCCAATAGGGTTTAAAAGCTGACAGGCACTTTTGCATTAGATTAACCCTCTGCTTTTGATCCTACTAAAAATAAAGCTAAAATGACTCGTTCTTAGCACTGTGTTTCTTATCTGCTTTCACGGCTGCCTACAGACTGAGGACAAAGTCTGAAAGCAAAAGTTGAACTGTCTACATGATTGAAGCCAAAATCAGGGAAGAAAAGAAATATACATATTCTGTATGTATGAATAACTTCCTCGGTTTTCCAGTTTGCTTTCTACATATAGATATCAAAATAAAACATGAAACTTCCATAACTTTTCACACTTCTCATGGTCCCTTCAGGATGCAGATAATGGAACAGAAGCTTTAAAAAGACATTTATTCCTTTTTCTCATTCATATCTAATTTGATAACAATTCAGAAGGGTCTCCCAATTTCAAATCTAATGTTTATTTAACACAATGATACCCAATGCTCTTAATGAGAGCCCTAAAATAAGTCATTAAAGATAATATTGTAGATATAATAAGAACTATATTTTGTTATTATTTAGAAACTGATAAATCCTTTCAATATCAATTATTTGTGTTTTCAGCGGTGTCTACTATGGTAGAGCCCAAAACTTAGCCGTAACTTTCCCCTATCTAGGTATGCATGCTCCTTTGGAATGTGACTTTGCTGTTCTCCCATAAAGAGGTGGAGTCTAGTTTAGCATCTCTTGAATCTAGGTTGGCCTTGTGACTTGCTTTGACCAACAGAATGCTGTGGAAGTGACATTATCCACCTTTCGAGGTTAGCTCTCAAGAGACCTTGAAGCTTCTACTTCTGCTCTTTTAGACTGCTGCCCTGGGATGACTAGATAAGGAAGCTGTTCTAGCTACTTGATGAGAGGAAGCCATGCAGAGCAAAGCTGGGGAACCCTAGACAACAGCCAGCACCATCACCAACCATGTGAGTGGGGTCACCTTGGACCTTTCAGCCCATCCAACCTCCAGCTGATAGAAGCTTATACCTGAGTCCAGGGGAAGCCTGCTAACGCAGCCAACCCACAGAATCATGAGAAATAATAAATTGTTGTTGCTTTAAGCCACTACTTTTTGTTTGGTTACAAAGGAATAGATTTATCTGATACATCTATAGTAATGTTGCAAATACCATGTGCAAATGATAACTCTGCACTGCCTTGGAGCCAGCTGCAAATGTAGGGATTCTCCAACTGTAACAGTATACAGACATTTGCAAACACTCTTCACTTGTGGGCAGGGAGACGGGAGAGGATGAAACCACTGAGGGAGACTTAGCAGAATCTTCTGGTTTTGCAGGGATTAAGCACGGGCTCTGAGGCCAAAGTGTATGCATTCAAGTTCTGGACCTGCCATTACTGGGTGGGTAACCTCAAGCAAGTCATGTTACCTCTCTGTTACCTCAATTTCTTCATCTGCCAATGGGGATAGAAATAGTACCTCCCTTGAAGTCTGCAGGGATTGAATTAGAAAATGTTCTTAAGTATTTTGAAACATGTATGGTACCTAGTAAGAGCATAATAAATATTAGCCTTTATTATTGGGGGTAGAGGGAGCCTTTGTACTTTATAAAAGCAAATTTAATATTATTACAGCCTCCATTTGTGAAGCTGGTTCTTCAACATTAGAACTTCTTTCTCCTGCCATTGCCTCTTTTTTAAAAAACCATCATACTTATTTTGAATACTTTACATGTATGAGGGTATGAGAATTTTATTTTTATCCAAGGGAATCGTGAGTTTAAAGGCTCCACACTGATAAAAACAGATGGGGAGCTAACTAGACCATTTATTATTTTCATTTGTATTAAACTCTCAAAAGAAACCTTTCACTGGGACCAATACTTACCGCTGTTAAAGGGATTGATAACATCACAGCTCAAAGTGGAGCTTGCAAGGGAAAAAAAAAAAACTTGTGCTAATTTGTTTTTATTTAACTAAATAAACTGAAATTCTTGCAGCCAAAATTCTTTCTGATGCTGAGCCTAGTGTAACCCGAATAATTCTCTAAGGCTGTGTTATCACGACAATTAAAAGTAAAATGTTGGGTGCATTCTTGACAGAATTGGTAGATCTTTTATTAATTCCAAGCACGACTCAGATACAAACGTTATTTTACATTCTTGACAGAATCCATTCCATGTGACCACAAGGAGCCGAATATGCTTTCCCTGCACTTTTTCCCTCTCTCGGTCCTCTTCTGCCTCAATGTAAATATTATCACGAAGCCTCAACTGTTTGACTTGACCATGGTGTTACCCAAATTTAAAAGAGAATGATAGTGTGTTGAGCATACAACCTGGAAGTTTATACAGGAAGAAATGAGTCTGGCCATAAACTGCGGAATGTACTTAAAAATAGAAATTCAAATTGCAAGTCCCTCTCTGGAGCATCTTTTAGGAAAATACCCTTTTGGGGTAATATTAATCACTATCCAGTGGTTCACAAAGGACATCATAGGATGGAGAAGTCTGTTCAGTTTTGAATATGTTAGGCACCTTTGATTATTTTCAAAGTCTAAATGAGAACTAAAAACACATTGTGGCCAGCACGTTTTCTTTTAATTTTTAAATTCATGCATATTATCAGAGAAATGAAATCCATATGCTTATAAAAATTCATTTACACTTTGCACTTCAGAACATATGACAGAGTCTTTTCATAAATCTTTTAATGTCTTTGTTTACTTTTGAAAGCATCCAGTTTATGAGAATAAACTCCAAATAATTTGGAATCAGAACCCAGCTGCCATATTCAATTAGCATGCAACCTTCACACATGACTGATAAGGCCACAAACATCTGGAATAAACTCACAGACAGTCTATGGAGCATTTTAAGTAAGAAGACCAAACGGTTGCTTGTGATACTAAATTCTATGGCTACCTTTTTAATTGTATTTTGTCACAAATTTGGTGTGTGTGTTTTTAAGGAAGGCTTTGAGCATTTATGGATTTCCTCTAGTTAAACTTCAGCAATATATAAAGATCTCACCTATACTTTCAACTCCAAAATGGACACCCAAGGCAGACAGGGCATTTCTTCTCCCGATGGCCCTGAAAATCTGATAGGAGCTTTCAAAGAGGGGAGATTTTAAATGTAACTCTTCCTGAAGATAATAAGTTGGCTTTTGTGCTATCTCTTGGTGTCCCTGGTGGCAGCTAGCCAGAGGAATGGAGTCATTTATTCATCAAAGAGCATCAGGACACAAACCAAAGGCCAACGTGGCTGCCCATAAGCAGTACGCTAAAGTCAGCAGCAGATGCAACAGGCTTTTCATGCCCCTTGAGGTGAATGCATTTTCCAAGTAGGACAAGGTCTCTGTACATCAGTTCCTGGGTCTGTTGACATGACACAAAGCATGGTCATATAAAATTGATCTAAGTGGACCTGCTGCACAAAATCTACTTCAATGCAGTAATGACAGCTGTAGAATGCTGTAGAATGTATCAGTAAAATCAGAGACTCACATTAGTAGTCTTGATGGGGTCTGGATCTTTCACAGATCTGATATATAGCTAATATGGTCTGCAGGGTTATGACAATATGATTTAATTCACCATAAAATGTTGATGTACAAAGAAAACAAAACAACAACATTAACTCTAATAAGAGGTGACGTGACCCAAAGCAAGTCTCTACTCTTTACATATATTATGAAATTTAATGTTCACAATAGCCCAGGGAGGGAAGTATAATTCCTATTAAATAGATAATGAAACTGAGGCTGGGAAGTTTTGTCTAAACGTGCCCAAGATGACACAACTGGTAAGTGGTAAAATTCAGATTTGAACTCAGTCAGCTCTGCTGACGTTTAGTTACAACATACCCCATCTCTTCCTGCACAGCTCCCTGCAGAAGGCTGCTCCACCGCTGGCAGTAAAGTCCAGATTAGAGGTGGTAAGAGAGACTCTTTTTTTAAACCTAAAAAAGAAATTCTCTTTTCCTCATCTATAATGATCTTTCTGAATTTTCCTAAAATAAATATAAAAGGGAGAAAGGCATTTTCCTTGCTGTTTGCTGCCTCTATAATATATTGGCCCTTACAGAGAAACATTGAATTGTGACTTTATATGAGTAAAAACTTCAAAAGACTACTAAAAATGGACAAGTTGCTTAAAATGGGAGACTCAAACCCAAATTAATCAAAAAATCAAAATTTCACAAATATAAATGAAATTGATTTTCATTTCCTTAAAATATCAGTTTAGATCAGGTTGTTTTTTAAACTCGTATTTGGTTGTTATATATTCAAATACTTGAATATGTGTATACATCAGTGTCAAAGTTAGAAGTAAAACTTATTTTTAAGGTGCTATTGACCTCTAAGGTAATTTATTTGATAATTCCCATAGGGATAAGCCTAGAAAGACCATTTTTCATCACATGGCCAAGAATATGGTTATTAATAACAATAATAACAACAACAAAAGTACTTCTCTTATAAATAGATATTCACAACAGAAAAGTTTACCACTTTAACAGAGTGATGAATTTTTTTTGTATTTACTGTTATCTGTTTGTCTTCATCTTCATGGAACAATATGTGCTCCCCCTGGTGGCCAGAATGATACTTTTTAGCTTTCCAGATCAAACTAATCAGATTACAACTTGTTTGCCAAAGGAGCGTTTTATTTTTTACATCTCACAATTTCAGGTTCCAATTCAACTTTCCAAAAACTGAATTTCCTTCAATGAACTTAAATATCTCACTTCGTTTTCATCCAACAGATTTGTTGTTAAATCAAAACCATCTAGTTAAAGAATTCTTGTTTTGCTGTTTGTTGTTTGGGGTAAAATAAAATCCTATAAAGTTAAAAACCACATCTACAAGCAACTGGAAAAAATCCCAAACATTAAAATTGTGTGGTCAGTATAAGAAATGACACTGAAGATAATCCATCAAGTCAATATATATTCCTTTTCCCCACCAGAGGAAAAGGAAATAAAATGTTACAGGATGGAAATGTAATTTAATAGCTGAATGAACACTTGATCAGCTTATTTCATCCTTAGAAAGAAAAAGGAGGCAACCCAGGTGGTTAAACTGTAACACAGTCGAAATCCCATCACCCATGAAAACTAATTGGGATTCCACTTTCGAGTTTGGCCAGCCCAGAAACAGATGTGTGTTCCAACAAGAAACCCAGGCTGCATCTCTTGGAGAAGAGCTCTTTCGAGTGAAACAGGAGTTTCAACTGGTTTCAACTCCAAAGAAGGGACTAGACTAAACTGAGTATAATTGTTCCAAGTGTTTAGAATTCCCAGGTTGGACTGGGGCTAAATGTGTGGTTCTCATTTTATGGCCTTGAAAAAGAAGACAGTGTGATTGTGATTCCTCGTTGTTCTTCCCTTGAAAAAAAAAATTAAAAAGATCCAAGAACAGAAAAAAAAATTTTTTTTAAGTTACAAAGGTTTGGCCAGAAATATCTCAGCCACGGGACATTTCTTCAGTGAATAAGGCCGTAGTTCAGACAGCAAGGTCAGGGTGAAGAAAAAATGCCACTTTGTGCATAATTCCTGCCCATTAAAAGAAGGGAATCAAGTGTTTCTTATTACATAGCCTGTCTGGATGCATGATCCTTTCAACTGAGTTCCTCAGGCACATTCTGGCAAGATTCTAAATTCATATCATCCAGCATAACATGGAGCAGGTAGAGTTTCTTTTGAAAAGAAACCCAGGCCAATGTAACTCTAGCTAGGGAAGCTGATGCCAGGAAATCTACAGTGTGCTTTAACCTCGATCACAGTTCGATTAAATAAATCCCACCCTCTTTAAAGAGTCAAGAAACATGCAAACAGGGGAAACACAGTTGTTAGTGAGTTGGGTTCACCTGGCAGGAGGTTAATTCCACACGTATTTTAGTCAATTGGGGATAGGTTGAAAAAAAAAAAAAAAAGCTTATGCCAATATTGGAAATTTAAACTTTTATTTGCATCCAGTGTTTCTTCAAACAAGGCTCTTCCCCATGCCTCTGCCTCTGTTTCTCCTTTCCTGGCCCGTAGAGATTTGCTCCCTTCAAAGGAAAGGAAAACTGCCTTCCCCGATCCCTCACAGTTTAGAATGCCCTTCCGTGATGTGAAGGACAAGTCAAGATACCTTTGAAAAGGGCAAAGCTCTGTGCTTTCTGTCCCTCTGTCCTCCTTTTCGCTTGTTTGTTTTCCTTCCTCCTTGCCAAAAAGCAGCCACCTTTGTTGGGGAAGTTATTACAATCCGTTCTAAGTACTTCCTCCAGTAATGAACGCGACAGAATCCTGTCTTTATTCATTTAAAGCACGAAGCTGGGCCGCTTTGCAAATACCCTGTTTTTAATAAACGCTTTTTGATAGGTATCCATTCAAGAGAATAAAGTGAATACAATGGAGTTGAAGCTGAAATACACAAAGAACAAATCTCTAGACCATGTCTGTGTGTGTACAGCATGACTCTTCCGTGTGCACTTTTAAATAGCACATAGACAGAAGCAGATATTCTGCCATAAGTGTTTTTTTCCTAAAAGGATTCATAAACTACTGTAGCAGCAATCACCTTTATGGACAGAGATGAAGGTAGGAACAAAGTTTCCCTTTTCGTTTTAATGTTTCTGTGCTGCCTGAGTTTTTTTTAGTGATGTACATATATTATTTTCATTCTTTCAAAAAAAATCAAAGGGCTATCTGAGTGATTATATGTCTTTATTTTCTTTGGGGTACATCTCTATTTTAAAAAAAAACTTATTCTTAAATTAAAAAGTAAAAGGCAAAGACAAACCAATTTGGGGAGGAATTCTTTCTTGAATTATTCTACCTGACATGGTACTATGTGATTTTATTATAGGTCTCAAGTACCTCTATAGATCTATATGCACGGAGAACAAAACTACAATCTTCCAATGGGATCTTTTGAAAAAATATTTAAATTCTGGATCCCCCACAAGCCTTGGAAGTGACTTCCCTAACCTTTGTTAACAGCTAAGCAAAATTATCTCCAGAGAGCGGAAGCCGCACCAGTGCCAGTCTTCCAACAGGCCGTGTCATCACTGTGGGCTTTACAGAACTAAAGGTGCATTTCACAGGCAGAAACATAAAAGCTGAGAGAAGTCATAGTCCTCTGTCACATACAGTGGAGCAGGTATTTAAGCCAAGATCACTGGAACTTTCTATTGCCCACAGCCTCAACAGAGAAAGCATATTCCTCCCTATCCCACAGGAAATGCCAAAGCCTGCTGACACTGGGACTGAAAGCCACCTGTCCTCTGTGAATCCTCATCCTAGAGCCAGGGAACTCTGAAAGACCCACCTCCAGCCACAGGGTATGAGAAACAACAGGGTACAGATTTGGAAAATGCCTCTGTTTGCAGGTGGCATTTAAAACACAGGCGCCTTCCATCCAGCATGGGTTGCATTTCCCAGCTCTTCTCCTTAACTCTGGTCAGCCCAGACTCAGAAACGGACAGTGGCAGAGAAACGGGGATGGTGTCAACTCCAAGGGAGAGGTTGTTGTATAGATTCTTCTCATTCCTTCAGAAAGGGGTGAGATGCCCTCCTTCTGGCCTAAGCAAGCAGTCCTTCTCCAAGGAGCAAGGAAGGACACACGAAAATCCCACCAGGATGTCATACTTGAGCATGTAAAGCTCATCTAAGCACACAAAGACAGGCTGAGAGGATGCGGAGTCAGCAACCTGCTTCTTTTGTATGCTTTATTCCTATGATCAGTATAATCAGCTTCTCTGCAGGATGTGCTGGCATGGAAGGCTGAGAGACCCCAGTCTCAGCTCAAGTCCCAATCCTGGCTCTCTGATGAGATGGTGTCACCCAGTTTCTGTGCCCAAGATCTGTAACTCATAACTTGCTATGTGGTCTAGAGCTGCAGTACCCAACCCCCGGTGGTGCTATCTAGGCTGCACAGCAGGAGGTGAGCAGCAGGGGAGCAAGCAAAGCTTCATCTGTATTTAGAACTGGCTCCCCATTGCTGGCATCACTGCATAAGCCCCGCCTCTTGTCAGATCAGCAGAGGCACTAAATTAGCATGAACCCTACTGTAAACTGCACATGCGATTGATCTAGGTTTCATGCTCCTTATGAGAATCTAATGCCTAATGATCTGAGGTGGAACTGATGTGGTGATGCTAGCTCTGGGGAGTGGCTGCAAATACAGATTATCATTAGCACAGAGGTTTGACCCCACAATAAATGTAATGCACTTGAATCAACCTAAAACCATCCCACCCACCTCCATCCTGTGGAAAAACTGTCTTCCATGAAACTGGTCTCTGGTGCCAAAAAGGTTGGGAAACGATGTTCTAGAGAAAATAAATCATATCTCTAGCCTTCAATAGTCCTGTCTATAAAATGGAACTTTTTTCTAAAGACAAGAAACTTTGAAAACCTGAGAAGAAATGTCTCTATAGGAAAAAAGTAAATTCTATTTTATGATTGATACCTTCAACAGACACTATTGAAAAGAAATGCAATAGTTTCCCACTGGTTCCCTGGTTAGGTCCAGAGTAGATGCACACCAAGCAGGCAGCTCTACTTACAAGCAAAAACTTCAATTCAGAAACTTCTTCCATCAGTTTTAGAAATCCAAACCCAGGGAGGAAAAACAAAACAATAGCAAGAAATCCCTGCATAGTTAAAAACCCCTGAATTATTTGGTCCCCTCAGATAATTTTCTTTAGCTTTTAGAATGTTAGAAATGTTATGGAAAAGTCCTCCACTGTGGCTCATTGCCTTTGCCCACCTTACTCCTTTAGGAATGAACTTCATTTTAGGATGATTTCTGCATATTGCCTCTCTACCTTAGTTTCCCAGGGCTGACCTAGTATTTCCTGGGACACTAACAATCACACCCATCCCTTGGGGAGGGGGCTGCCAGGCATATGGGGCTGCCCACTCAACTGGCAAATACCTTTCTGTTTCACTTTCTCTTCCACTTCTTGCCCAGCCTAAGCAGCAAGGGCTCAAGAGTAAACCAACAAAGTAATTTCCTCTGATAGTGTTCATCCCAGGAACTCAGGGGACAGAGGCGTTGCAGCCTAAGTACACACTCTACACTCAGACACAGACATGCTCACCCTTCCCAGGCGGGTTTCAGACACTTTCCTTTATTCAAAGGCAGCCACCTTTAACAGGTGATGTCAGACTCTCACCAGTGATATTTTTATGACTACAAAATTGAATTATATTCAAGGTCCCACCACCAGTGCACCTGAACTTGGAGGCAGTTAACAGCTCTTGTGTCTGGCCCTAAAAGACCCTTTCCAGGCTTTTCTGACCCCCTACACCTTGCAAACCAGAAGCCAAAATGAACCTTTGTACCCAGAAGCAGTTTGTGGTTTAAATTAACAAATACACTGCCCTGAACACCCAAAACAGCACTGAAGCGATCACCATTTGTCAGATTCCCCAGTGCTGAGTGGAGGGGTAGGAGGGGGCACCTCCAGGACACCCAGTTTTTTTAACTACATTAAACACCCCAAAAGCCCCAGTGTCCTCTACTCCTACCCCAATCTCCTTTGGGGTGACATCATCTCAGAATCAAAGAGAAGCTCAGCAACTGGGCACCGAGAAAATACAGATTTCCAGACAATATACTGGGGGGAGCCAGGGGAGAGAACAGTCCATGGAGATTTTGTTACAGTTTGTTATTATACAAATATAAAACAAAAGGTGTGGCTTCTGTATCCACTTCCTAGGTTTGAGTCCCCCCATTAGGGCTGGGGGGCTCAGAGGGGTGGGGGCTACAAAGCCCCAGGTGCTGTAAAAGGCCTGCCACGGAGAACGGTCTGGGGCTCTCCCGGATTGGGGGACGGGTGGGGGGTGGAAAAGCAGAATAAACGAAGGGAAATACAGCCCTTGGCAGTAAAAAGCGAGAAAGAGAGAAGGGCGTCGACGATCCGGATGGACCAGACGAAAAGGAAGACAGTGAAGGAAAACAGAGAATACAAAGGAGGGAGGGAGGGAGGGACGGAAAGAAAGAAGAAAGGGGGAAGGGAGGTTAGGAGGGAGGGAGGGAGACGGAGAAGAGAAGGACGGAAAAGAAATTGAGGCTGGCAGAGCGAGGGAGGCCACCTCGGAGCATGGATCATCACAAGGGTGCGACAGCCTAAAGCCAAAGTTCAGAAAAGCCTAAAAACTTCGGCCAGTAAAGGAGGTGTGGCGGACCAGGCCAAAGGCAGGGCAAGGCCGGGGACTGACCCGGCGCCCCCAGCGGGCCGGCGCCCGCTTCCTCCTCCGCGTGTCACCCGGTCCCTCCGGTGCCACTCGCCAGGGCCGCGGGCAGAGCTGTGCGCCCCGGTCCGACTGCCCGTCCGCGGTCTCCTCCGGGCTCCGGCTCCGGGCACAGCTGCCCCTAGGAGGTCGAGGCCGGGATGGGCAGTCCGTGCAAGCTACTGAGGGCGTCCGGGGCCTTGCTGCCGGGGCTGGAAGGCTTCCGATCGGCCGCTGCGGGAGGAAGCACAGGGGCGTCGGGTCACTGCCCAGCGCCGCGCCAGGCGAAAGACCCGAAGCCGGGAAACCTGCAGCCCGCGGCCGTGCGCGCTTGAACCGTCGGGGCTTTGCAAGAAGGAAGCAGAGACTCGCGCTCTGCAGAGGCCCGGTGCGGCCGTGGGCACCCACCCTTCCCTCTCCCCCAAGGGAGCCGCTTGCAAGGACAGCCCGGGCGAGAGGGGCTCCTCTCAAGGTTGTTTGCAAACCGTCCCCAGTCGCTGACCGGGTGCAATTCCCTTTGCTCCTCAACCCCCTCACCACCCGCTCAGTTAAGGAGGTGACGGGGGCAGGGACAGGGTAGGTTTTCAGGTCCAAGGGAGACTTCAGCGGCAGGGAGCGGGAACTGACACTGGCGCGGCCCCTCCTCCCGACCCCTGCGCACCCGCCGCGCGTAGGTGCGCGGAGCAGCTCCGCGTCAGTCAGCCCACACCCGCGGCTCAGACGCACGCTGTGAGCAGGGGGAAATCGTGTGGGCAATGGGTCACCAAAGATTCCCCTGGGGCTCCATAAGATCCCTGCGGGGGATCCTGGATCCCTCCGACATAATAGGTGGTCGCGCTTTAAGTGAGCTGCAGAGTTCGTTGTGCCCACGAGGTCGGGGATCCAGATGCGCTCACCACTCTGGGCACAGCACGTCCCAGGGCCTAATGGGCCTCCAGATTAAGTGACAGTGGGCTTGCCAGATCGGGCGGTATTCTGCGCGTTTCTCTATTATTTAGGGTTTTGGGAAGGGGCCCAAGTTTTGCTACTGGAAGCCAGAGAGTGACGCCACGATTGCGCAACTCTGTTTTTCCTTTACCAACCCTGGGTAGCTCAGCTTCTCCTACACCAGGAGGCAGTTTGTTTATACCTAAAGAAGCCTTTTTTCAATTTTCTTTTTCTCCCCCCCAACAAGTACTCCTTTAGAAGGAGAACTTGGAGAGCCTCAGTTGGGGGGGGGGGTCTGGATTTTTTTCTCCTCGCCCTAGCCCCAGCGCCAGCCCCAGGCGAAACTTGCTGTGGCTGTGGGAGCTGGATGGACCACCTCTGTGCGAGGGGGATGGGGACGGACACACACACACACACACACACACACACACACACACACACACACACAGAGGATTTCAGAGGTTTTAAAGGGATCTAAAAAACCTTTCCAGGACAAAGCGACCCCTCGGCTTCTCCCAGCTTCTCAGCTCTTGCTCCTAAACACAACTGTGGCCACCCAGTCAACAAAGTATTCAGACCTTTTCTTTCTACCCCCTACACACACTTCAAGGTGAGGACTTGTTTAGGAAACATCTAAGGAGGAGGAGGATTCGCAGCCAAGGGCTGGTTACCTTAGAGACAGTTAAGAAACTGGACTGAAAAATAAACAGCCATGAGCAGGGAGATGGCCTCCACCCCACCCTGCAGGTGCGAACCCTGCCTCAGTTTAGCTCTGGCCAGGCCAGTCCCTCCTTACAGGACCTCCTCCCCTCCATCCTCTCCCACGGGACCCTGGGCAACATGGGTGGGTTTGTCTGAGGGTCTCTGGGGCCTGAGTCCTACAGGGTTAGGCACACTGCAGGCTCATTTAATCTCAGGGACTAGGAATGGGGACAGGCATTTTTTTAAATACTGGAATTGCGACTGTAGGGCACACTGGGATGATCATGGAGGGTGTCTGAGAAGGCATCGCCTTCTCAGGGGGTCAAATGAGACGGGGACTGGTGGCAGAGTGGTGCTCTGGCTCTGGAACACTGGCACCTTAGTGCTCCCTGACAAAGTTTGCTTTTAGGATCCTCCAAGGACTAATCCCAGAGTAGAGACAACTGGAATGAAGCTGCAAGTTGTCTTTAACAAACATAAGCAACACATTTTCTTTGTGTGTATGAAATACCTTATAGATTTGATTTCCAAATCTTTAGCCCCACTGGGAGGGATTTTAGAACCCTGAGATTTTGATGGTTTCTGAAAACACACCGTAAAATACCAGCTGTCTTAAAGGAGCATCTAGTGGTGTCTGTCACCTGGTGGGGGTGTCTGTGCTCTGGCTATGGAAGACATTTGGATTTGAATAAGTGTCCAGATTCCTAGAATGTCAGCCCCTTTACATGAAGGTGAAGTGGAATTTTCCTGTTCTTCTCGGTTCCCAAGAATTGAAGTTTCCTTTCAGGGGATGGGAAATGTAAGTAAATGATACTTTCTTGCCTATATAACAGGGAACCCAGACTCACTACCTTTTACCAAGGTAAAAATAAATTTTGATGGGTAATTTCACATTCCATTAGGCTTCACCTTTAAGATGTTCATTTGTGCCTAATTTGGTATGGTTTTGTGTGTGTGTGTGTGTGTGTGTGTGTGTGTATGTCCTGAGTGATCAGAAGTATTTATTTTTTAATGAGCACTCATTATATTAAGTTGCTTTTGGTAAAGAAATTTTTTCTTGCTGAAAAGAAATTCAGTAAATGCTATCCCTACTATTCTTATGAATTGAACAATAGTTGATGATAGTAAATTGTCATGTGGGATAGGTTTCTTTGAAAATATGAATTTCTTAAGAAATGATTAGAAAATAAAAGGCAGTGATTCATATTACTTTGTTTTTTCAAAGAGGAGGATCTTTAAAAGCAGCTTTTCTACTATTGAGAAGTAAAACTCCATAACCCAAATATGTATGTAATTCTCATGCTGCAAAAATAGAATAGTGATTATTTTTATGTCCCTGTTCAAACACAACAATTGCATGCCAGCTTGAGAAATTGTCGTTAACAGTGGACCTGAGGTATTTGATGATCCATTACCTGAAACTTTAAAGCACTGTGAGGATCAGGAAATTAAATTGTTAATTTAATAACTAATGTGGGTAATTATTGCTGTGCATTTGGAAAACAGGTGGGATATTTCATAATAGGAAGTAGATATAATGATAAAAGGGACTTGACTGCCAGCGTCATTCAGTGGCTCTGTATTTCTGAAAAGGAAAGTATCTTCTAAAGAAAATCAATCACCAGTGAACCGAAATGTTGAAATCATCTCCTCCTACCCCCCAAATTAACAAGAAGTAGTTTAGAATTAGGAACTGTATGTGTTATCTTTGGATTGTTATGTACATGTCATAATTTGTGTCTAAGGTAGAGCTTAAAATGCTACAGGACAAAGTGGCAATACTGGAAAACAACTGCATCCTTGTGAAGACAGCGAGTCCTTTTTCTAAGTCGTCCTTCTTGTTGGGATCAACCCAGGGGAAATCATTTAAATTTGTGAATATACTTTTCTAATTCAAATGAACCTGCTTAGTTAAGTGATTTGTGTAATGAGGTAAATTCCATTTCAATTTCGATTTCAATGGTATCCTCAGATGTAGAGAAAACAGGTAGATCGGAGGCCAAGGACAGGAAACCGAGGGAAGCACTCATCCTGAGACCCCGCAGTATCCTCTCATGTAAAGCTTAAAGCAGTTCTTGTTCTCAACTTTTAAAATTTCCTTTACTTGAATTCCCCCTATAAATGAACAAGTGATATTATCTTATTATTTAAATTAAATTTAAAGTTTATAGGAGTACTAATTCTCAATTTTTATAATTTTAACTTGGAGTATTTTATAATTAGGCAGGTGAGCATTATCCTAATATCCCAGGATGTTTGTGCTCTAGGAAAAATGGAAATAGAAAAACTATTTTTCTTCCTCCACTTCACTGTTATGGATGGCATCTTAGTCTCTACCCTGACCCATAGTTCAAGCCATCCTGTCTCATCAAGACTACTTAGAATTCTTAGAAATAGCACTTTTTGTCTGGGTGGCACCAAGGAGGAAGCCTATCCTATCCCCTGCCTGCCCAATGCCACCTGCCACACCAAGCAGGTGGGAGGCAGATCGGCTGGTGAAGATATTTCTATAATCTGGGAACAGCTCCTGCCCCATGCTTTCCCCCATGTTTGTGCTCCATCCCCTTCTCAGCTGGGGCTGGGACCCCCTGGGGTGAATCCTTCCTTTCCCAGGTTAGTTATAAATTGCAAATTTCTGGTGTTTAGAACCTAAATACAGGCAGGTTTGAAACTGGCAAATCCAGCCACCCCTTTCTCCAAGAGGAAAATGAGGATTCAAAAGTGGTGAGGTTTTTTTCAAGTTAAAGAAAAAAACAAAACACAAAGGGCAGTGTAAGAAGATGCCCTCACACTGCTGACTGTCGATTAAACACCTGAAATCTGTTAGCTGACGTATCCAGAGTAGATTTTTGGAAGAAGAGGAGGAGGAGGAGGTGGAAGAAGCAGCCAAGGGAGCAGAACTCCCAGGCACCTTTCCCACAGAAAGAAGGACCCCAAACCACACAGAGTTCCAAAGAGTCTGGACTTAGGGACACATGATCTAAATGCTCTCTTCTTTTCCACAGCGTGTGTTTAGGAAAAAGAACCCAAGGGGAGGCCAGGGCTTGTTTTTTGTTTTGTTTTGTTTTGTTTTTAAAAAGGAACTTGCAAGATGGGCAGTGATGGGAAGGGTCCTGGTGTGGAGGTCAGGCACCACTGGCAACTGTAGGGTTGAGGTGCCAGGCCAGGTCCACAGAAATGTATGTCCGGAGGATGGCTTCTAAACTTTTCTATGAGTGAAGAAACTGAGACCCAGAGAGGAGCGATAATTTGGCCAAGGATGCAAGAACCAGATCCATACCCAGGAGTCCTGTGTGCCAGCCTGGCCCTCTTTCCCCTCTCTCCGCAAAAGTGGAGTGGGAGACTCCGGGGCCTCTCTCAACCTCACCGTGCCTTTCTGGGGACACCTGTTAGAGTTCATCCGCTCCAAGAAGCTAGGGGCTTAATGTTTACCCCAAAGGAAGAATTTATGCCGAGGGCCCACCACCCACCCCAGCCCCTTCCCTCCCCTCCCTCTCCTTCTCTCTCCCATTCTCTCTCTCTCTCTCTCTCTCTCTCTCTCTCTCTCTCTCTCTCTCTCTCTCCACACCGCCCCTCCTCCCCTGCACCCTGCACCCTCCATAACCCTTCCAGCATCCACCCGACCCCCTCCCTGCCTGCGCCCCTCACCTTCTCGGTTGGGATGTTTGAAGGCCATGGCTGCCGCGAGCTCCCCGCCGTGCACTGCGACGCTGGCCCCGGGGGGCGCCAGCGGAGGTCCCTGCGCCGGTGGCCATGGTGGGCCGGGGGTGAGGTAGCCGCCGCCAGGCGCACTGTACACGCCGTGCTGGTTGGAGGCCGGGTAGGCGCAGGCGGAGAGGAAGCCGCCCACGGCGGAGAGGCCGGAGGCCGACTGGGGGGATGGAGAGGGACAGGCAGTCAGCAGGGGATAACCCTGCCATCCTCTCCTGCGCAGGCCACTACGGAGATGGGCGTTATTTCCCCTGCTGACCCCGTCAATTATCCCCACGCAAGGCCTGGCCTCTAATTCTCTTAGTAAGGACTCTGGCAAAGTGATTTCTAAGAATCCATTCAAATTGTTATAAATAATAACAGGTGGGGGAATCATAGTATCGACCACCGGGATTTAGAGAAAGGGGATCCTCACTGCGGATCTGTGGTCCAGCTTTCTAAGCAAAGGCATGTCGGCAAAAGGCAAATCAATGCCCTAGAAATCCGGTCTCACCTAAACTAGTAAGTTTGAGGAAAGGACAGAAATATGCCGCTTGAAGATGCTCGCTAGCCGAGGGGCCAGACACAACGACCGGACTGCCTGGAAGAGTTTTCTCTTTTCTTTCTCTTTTTCCCCACATCCCCAACCCTTCTGCTCTTCTAATTAAGGTCAGCTCCCTCCTTTGCCTCTGGGTTACCTGAGTGTATTTAATGTCCGCCTCCAAGGCAGGTTTCTCCAGCCCATTCACTGCGGGGGTGGCAGGGAAGGCCGCGCGGTTCACGCCCGGCCAGTCTTCCATCTTGGGGGAGTAGGCGGCGCCTTCGCTCCCGGCCAGAGCCCCTGCGGGGACACCGGACGATTATAAGGCATGTCTGAATGTGGCCTGGGCACTCGTGCGGCCCTCCCAGCCAGACGCTTACACACGTGCCTACAATCACCAGCTGGTATTCGAGGGTGCGTTCTGGGGTCCCCCACCTGGAGGTGGTCAAATGGTCAGCGAGCAGTCGGAGATGGAGGGGCGGTGGCGCCCGGGGTTTCTCTCACTTCTAGCCCCGCAGAGTAAAGAAAAACGGCCGGGCCTGCTCCTCGCTCCTCCCAGCCCTCCACTCGCTTCCTACGAAAACCTGAGATCTGGGGGTGGGGGTAGCGGAGTGGCAGCTCGAGGGACAGGGACTGGGTGCACTGGGCTGTGGCCACTCCTCCGTATGGACGCGGCGCCCAGAAAGGTCCAAGTTCAAATTCACAATAGCCTCATGAACATTGTATGGATAGCTCAACATCTCAACAAAGTCTGGAGGGTCGGCAGACCTTCTACCCGGAACTGCCTCCTGAGACATCCCCAGTCTTCTAAAAGAGGCCTCCACGCAGCGACCCGCGCCCATCCTGGGCACACAGCTGCTCCTTGAGCTCTCAGGTGTGCGTGGGACCAAGGGAAAGCTCCAGATCTGAGCGCAAGCTTGGTGGGGTCACCTCCCAATCAGCTAGCTGCCCACTGCCGCTCCGTGGGAAGTTTGGCCCCAGCCGGTAGCCCAGACTGGGTTAGAGCCACCGGGAGAAACAAAGCCTGTGCACGGCCTCAGAGGAATTCCCCACTGCCGCTGGAGCTAAGTATTCGGTTTCCTTCTGGCCGCTCCTCATGTCTCCTGGGCTACCGTGAATTTTGCTTCTTACCGTCCTCCTGAGACTGCTCACTTAAGAGTATGCCATCCCCTGGCCAGCTGCTGGCGGCTGGGGACAGTAGGAAGAGACCAGGTTCTGGCCCCTTACGGTTTTTTCCCATCTGGGCAACAAAGCTGCGCCAAATCTCCCGCCCCTTCCATCTTCCTCCCCTAAGACATGACCAACAGTTTGTTGAGTTTAAATGCAGGCGGAAGGCAAATCCCGGGGTACGGGGATAGGGTATCACCCGCTATCGCAACTCCAGGACCTGCAAGACCTCCAGGCCTGCTGGAGATCCAGGCCATTCCACAAGGCCACATGACTCCTTTTCTTTTTACTCAAAAGAGCCACTGGGCCTGGGAAAGGGGACAGAACCCTTGGGGAATAGTGAGAGATTCTGAAAGCTAAAGAAAGGATCACAGAATTGCCTGAGCGTTTGTTTGGCTTTGGCAATAGGGGTTTGCATACTTTTTGCAAGAATGAAAAAACACAATTTCAGGCCTCCGAATTTGTGGTCGGCGATTGCTCTTCCATTTGGGAAATATTTTCCATAGTTGTCATAAAAAGTTCAAGATGTCCGACGACTTCCACAGAAGGCCCAGGACCCCAACTCCTCTGGCCAGCCCCAGCCCTCTCCTTAGCCAGAGCTAGTCCCTAGAGGAGCACGCCCTCCCGCCCCCAAATCTGCCCCTTAACAGAAGGCTACAGAAGGCCACCACAACTGACCTGTTTGCTCCATAAACGTCCGGATGCCCAGGATGTTGCTGACTGAGTGTGCCGAGGGCCATGAACGCGGGATGCCGACGTGGCCCGCTGTGCCCGGGACCCCAGGGTGGCTGCCCATCTTGGCGCCCGTGGGTGACACGGGGCTTGGGTAGGGGTACTGGTAGATGTGGTTGTAGGGAAGCGCAGGTTGCGACGGCGGCTGTTTACTTGCCTCATAAGGTCCCGGCTGCGCCAGGCTGCCAATCTTGTTACGCAGGATGCGACTGATGGAGCTCACAGAAGGCACATTGTACTTGTCGCAGACGCCGTCGGCCAGCAGCCGGTCGCGGATCTCCCAGGCAAAGATGCCAGGGTCTCCCTGCTTGTAGTCCCGGATGTGCTTGACCACGTTAGGGGTGGTGACGCGGGGTTTGCTGCCCCCGATGGCCCCGGGCAGAATGGAGCCGGTCTCGTTGTAACGCGCCAGGATCTTGCTCACGCAGCCGTGGGACACGCGGAGCTGCCGACTGATGTCACAGGGTCGGATACCCAGCTGCGCCAGCTCCACAATGCGCAAGCGGATGGCGTTGGGCAGGGGGCGGCCGTTGACGAACACGCCGCCCAGCTGGTTCACCTCGCCATACGTCTGCTCTGCGGATGCGCCCAACAAGAGTGAGCGGAAGGGGGAGAAAACACCGGCGGATTAGCCAAGGTGGCCACGCGGGGCATGGGACTGCACCAGGCGCGACCCGAGGATCCCCAGACAGCTAGAAGCCCGAGGGCAAATGGCCTGGGTCCGGCTCCCAGGGAGGGTGAAAGCGCAGGGACCGCGGAGGGACCTCTACCCATTACAGCCCTCCTCCGTGCCCTTTCGCCACTTTTGGGGTGTCTACTTAGGATGTCCCCTTTCCAGAGTTGCTGAACTGCCCCAGAAGGCTGGAGACATGAGAATGCGGCTCATCCGGGACCCAGGACTGGGTCGCCCAGGGAAAGCCGACGAGAGGGAAAGGAAGCGCAGGGACACAACCCACCTCGTGAGCCCGCCCGCGCCCTGCCTGCCTCCCACCCCTTACCCATAGCGCGCGGGCCGGCCAGCTGCCTGGCGCTGGGGCGGCCGGGGCTGGGCCCGGCGCAGTCCGGGAGAGCTCGGGAGCCGCCGCCGCCGGAGAGGCATAGAGGGAGGGCGCGCGCGAGCCGAGAGCCGCGGCGGCCCGACCGCGGGCTGGAGACGAGCCGTGCGCGGCCGCCGAGCGCGCCGCCGCCCGCCCCCCGGCCTGCCGCTGCCGCCGCCGCCCGCTCCCAGGACACTCTCCACGCCCGCGACCCCAGGCCCAGGGTGAACTTCATCCGATTGGGAGAAATTCGTCTGACCGGGAGGCTGCAGCGTGCGGGAATCAATTTGACGCGTTCTCCACGTCAATCTCGGCAGTCACGCCGGAGACGCGCGAGTTGGCATCTCATTGGTTCCCGTCACTGCTCCCCGGCTTCCCCCTCCCCGCCCTGAAACTCTACCCCCCTCCTTCTGTCCTACCCCCTCGGCCTTCTTCCACCCCCCCTCCGGAACCCACCCCTCTACACACACACACACACACACACACACACACACACGTGTCCCAATCCCAGCTGGGCCTAGGACCTTCCACTAGCTCCAGCCCTTTTGCAGACCCTCCCTCCTCTGGCTTTGGGAATGATGGGAAGTCATCTCAAATTGATTAGTGTATTAGTACTAGTAGAGTTTTCGGTTTGGGTTTTAGTTTTATTACCGCCTCCGCCATAAGATAAAGAATAAAAGATGACCATGGCAAGGTGTTTAGGGTTGGCTGTCCCTACTGCCCCCCTTCCTGGGCAGAGACCCCTGAAGAGTGGGATGCCAGCGCCAAGGTGAGCGTCCAGCCTGGTGCAGGGCGCCTGGCTTGGAGAGCCCAAGGTGGCTTGCTGTGGAGCCGATTCCAGTATGTCCCGTTCCCGGTCACTTCCCCAATACTGCTCTCAGGAAATCTTTACAGTGTTTAATAGCTACCCACTCCATTGGAGTAGTGGGGTGACTTCGGTGACAGGAGAGGGACACATTCCAGATTCTGTCTCCTGCAGCCAGGCTCACCCATCCACCTCCAAGAGGTGACACGGGATGCAGGGGAGAAAGGGATTCCAAACAGCTGCCCCAGGAGCACAGAACCGGTGCTCTTCGTAAAAGCAGGTCCTGGCAATCAGCGGGAGGCCCCATGCATAGCTCCCATTCCAGGCCTGAAGGACAGTCCCTGTCTCCCTGGCGGTGGAACCTCTCACCACTCTATCCCAGACCAGCCTGTCCTTGCATTTCTCCCAGCAAGCACCCTCAGCCTCCAGAAGGTCACTGTTAAACCACAGAATGTTCCTTTCTCCTTCATTTAAGCGGGGTTTTAGGCAGCCCTGAATTCTTTTGTCTTGGCATTAAACGCCAATTCTTTCTCTGTTTCTACCCTGCATCAACACACAATTCTGGACTCCACAACTGTGTGGCTACCCGTGGCAATTCCAGAGGAAGCCAAGCGGTGAGGGAAAGGAGAGAGCAGGTGGAGAGGGAAAGCTCATGGTTTTATACCTGAACTGACCTGAGGAGGCCGGGACCTGAGAGTTCCAAGGTTGGGGTCAGTAAGCGCCAAGGGGGTGGGCTGAACGTGCTGGAGCTGGAAGTGGGGCCTAGAAGGGAGCTTAGGAATGGCCTTTGTTCCGGGACTCCGCAGCGTCCACAGCGGTCCTCAGGAGTCCAGAAGAGCCCCCCTTCCCCCCCACACACACTCTCCTAGGGTCTAGCTCTCCACAGCGGCGCAGAGACGTGTCCCCAGCGGCGCAGTGACGCTTCCCGAAGCGCAGATGGACCGGATCATCACAGCCTGGGGAGTTGCGGTGGTGGATGGAGGCCCTGACCCCCTTCCCTTCGCTGCGGGGCCAAGGAGAATTGCGGGCTCCTAATCAACCTGTTCCAGTGAGTCTGTTAGGACGGCCTGCACCATAAATCCTGGGCTCTGCGGCGGGAGCTCGCGGGGGCCCGCAGGGCTGGGACCGGGCCACGGGCAAGAATTACCCTGAGGAGAAAAAAAAAAAAAAACAGGTTCAAAAGAAGTGAGGACTCCTCTTCTCCACCAGCACGGAGAACACTGTGCAGCTTCCGTCTCTGGGAGCCTGGGGGAGGTCGCAGGGACCTGGACGAGGTTTGGGGGTCAGTGCGTTGGCCACAGGGTGCGAGAGTGGGGACAGGAGAACGCATTTGGAAGACCAGGCTTGTCCACGACAGCCCAGCGTAGGGGTAAGGACTAGCTAAAGAGAATGGTTTGATTAAGGTGACATTCCCGGTGCTAGGAGCTCTGCGAAGGCACCTGGCCCTAGCGGAGGACTGAGCACGCACAGGATGCCCGGCGCTCCTAGGCTTCGGGGAGTGGGGATGCGCCCGGCTCGGTCCTCTCCAGGTGTTTGGGAACTTTACCTCAGATCTAGACTTTCGTTGTCTGAATTTCAAGTCGGCTTTCGAAACCAAAAAAGGTTGATTCCTAGACCTTGGGGTCTCGGAAGTAGAGAAACGCAAGTCTCAACCCAGTGCACCCGGTAATTGGGAAAAGCCGCCAAAGCCTTTCTTTCGCTCTATAGGCGAGGAGTCGACAGGCATGCCCGGAAAAGAGGGGGGCGGGGGGAGCCGGTCGTGCCACCAGGAGAGCTGGTTCCCCCCACCTACTCTTTCAGGGGAACATCCATCCCACCTCTGCCTGCCAAGCGCGAGGAACTGACAGTGTGGCACCCTGCCCCACCCCCACCCCCGAAAGGGGTCCATGGCTGGAGGAGAGGCTTGAGGAGAGAATTGGGGGATCGAGCCCAGGGATCTTTCTGGGGCTCTCACCTCGCCCCCAGCCCCTTCTCAGCAGCCAGCTGCACGCGATCGGGACCACACAGCGCTCGCTGCTCCCCTTTGCACAGCCGGGCATCCGGAAAATCTTACAGTTTGTCGCCCCCTGTCGGCCCCCGACCCGGCTCTGCGGGTTCCCGCTCGGCGGGCTGGGCTAGGGGAGAGGTGACCCAAAGATGGCATTGCGAAGAAAAAGAAACGTCTCTCACACCTCCCAGGAATGCAGCTTGACCCTCTCCATGGCCCAGGGACAGCTACTCGCCAATGCTGAGCACACAGAGGTAAAGAGCTCGTGGATTCTGCGCTTTTGCTTGGCTGAGTTTGGCGCCGTAGTTTTTCCGCGCCCTGGGCGCAGCGTGCAAAAGTAAAGAGCGGCTTCCAGGGGCGCTGGTGCCGCGGAGCTGAGAGCGCACGCAGAAACCCGGGATCTGACTCGTCCGACTGTGACTGGAAGCCTACAGGGGCGAAGGACGAATTTGAGGGTCCCGTAGCGGTCTTAGGACTTGATCCAGGTTTCCCAAGGGAGGGAAAGGAGAGGCATGCTCTGTGCCAAATGCGGGAGTCAAAGACGAAGCACGAAGTGGGTGCCTGCCCTGCTGGGGTCTGGGGACTGGAGGTAGGGAGGGGTACCGGTCTCTCTGGCTGTACACTTCCTCAGCCCTGAACCCAGAACCCGAGAGTTCAGGCCGCGAGAGAGCCAGGGATTCGGTGACAAGGCCATCCTTGCAGCGACAGTGTCCCTCACTTCATGTCTCCTGCGTCGCTTTGATTTTTGTGGGATTGTTTCGGGGAGTCATTTTGGTGCAAAACGAAACATGCAACCGGCTGGCATGTTCCGGGGCCCATGCGTTTCAAGGTCTCCAGGAGAAACCTAAAGGAGCAGATGAAAGTCCGACTCGGGTTCCGCAGGTGCGTGTTTTGGTTCTGGTGGGAAGTATCCAGGGCAGAAAACACAGGTGGCGTTCTCGGAGGGCCCTGGGCCATGCCTGGGTCTAACGACAACGCTGGTACTTACCAGCCGCCTGCAGGGACCTCAGGGCTGTGATCATGGGTCTTCCTTCGGACGTCCGCGCCTCAGGAGGGATGAATCCATTTTCGCTCGCGCGTCTGTCCCAGCTCAGCTCAGGACCCGCGCTTTTGCTATGTTTTTAAGAGCACTGTGCCGTTAGTCGTGTGGTTGAAAGTCAAAATCAGACCGAGTCTCTTGATTTTCTTTTTAAGTTTACTTTTTTTAAAAGCAGCGCAGGCTTTATGCGCCAGGTAATATTGGCACACCACCGCCTCCCCCCCAACACGCACACGCGCACATGGAGTTTTGCAAAGAAGACCTGCCACACAACATTTTAAAACAATAAGAAGGAAATTAATAAAAAGAGAACCGAGGAGTGGCTAGCTGTAAGCAAACAGATGGGAAGAATAGCTGAGCCAGACCAGAGAATTGCAAACCCTCAGGGAACGCGGGAACAGCTAACTCACTCGCAAAAAAAAAAAAAACGAGAAAGTGGGACAAAGCAACGAAACCCCGCAGGAAAGTGACTGTGGCGGCGAAAGGAGGGGATGAGGAGGCGGGAGGAGGACTGCAGACTGAATTGGCCCCTGTGAGCGCTGCCGCCGAGCGCCAGAGCCAGTGCGTCCTCCCCACCTCGTGGACTCTCAGGGACAAGGCGGGGAGTGCGTGGCGAGCAGCACCTGCCTCTCCAGGCTGGGATACACAGACTCCCCAGATCCCAAAAGGAAGACGCTGAACACTGTGCCAGTTAGCATTAAAACAGAGCTCCAAGAGCAAGAAATATTGTCCACAGCTTTGCACAGACCCTTTCCCTCGGCTTATTTTCACTTGGCCTGATTGTGACTGCAGTGGTCTTAAAGTTGGTTCTTCGCCTAGTCTTGCATTATGTTTGCTAGCCTGGAAATGTCGAAATGACTATGGAAAATGTGTCAGGTCGGCAATGGCAGGATGGAGCGCCTTTTCCGCTTATACTAGCTACTGACAGTGGGGAATGTCCTTGCAAAGGTATGACGAGAGAGGCAAACAAAACTTTTATCAGTTTCCAAAAATGAAATGAATAAACAAGAATAGATGAACATTTTCTGCGTGATTAACAAAACAGTGGACGTTCAGGGGCCCTCGATTCCGTTCGGAGGCATACGAAAAAAGCAAATCAGAAAACATTAGCTGTGAAACTACCGCTAGAAATAAATGGGGAAATTGAGCTTCCCAAATGAAGATCTAAGATATTTTCTATCCTGCGACGCTGGGGTCGACTACTACATTGATAACATTTGTTTTAGAGTAGAAACATTTTAATCTTTGCACTTGGGTGATAAAAATAAACTGCAGGGGGTTGGTGCCCTTTCTAAGAAGAAACAATTTCTTTGAGCTCATGTCCTTGTCATTCTTGTGCATATATCCTCATTGGTGCAAAATCTAGAGTCCTGCTTATTGCTATTATGTCTTCTTCCTTTCCCTGGCAATGAGCATGTCGAATAAGCTTCAATTTTTCCTTACATAAAATTGTACCTATACTGTACAATTAGATCTATTTTATTTTATCAACATAAATGCCTGCAGAAGGCTCCAGGCACTGACTGATATTCCACCCTTGCAGTGAGCTCTCAAAAATGTTTATGTGACAGTGCTGAGTCTAAACAGCAATATTAAAATGGAAATATTTGGGAAACTTAAAATGTCCATGGGGCATGTCTCTGGGTACTTGGAAAGGGGGAGATCTAAGAGTAGCCACAGGGGTACAAAGGGTAGAAGTGGTGCTTACCAAGGAAACCGAGAAGGTGGTGGTGTAAATGCTGCAAGATGACTCTTGCAAAGCCAGCGGTGGGCAAGGGGCTCCTGCTGCCTAGAGGACACCCCTGCAGATCAGACTTGCTCAGCCGCAAATACTGACACGTGTGAGACATCCACACTGGTCCAGCCTAATTGGAACCAGCTTGTAGTGTGCTGCCCTTGAATGGGAGGGCAATGCTTTGGAAATTTCTGCTCCTACCTGGACGTAGAGCTTGCAGAATGGACACGAAAACCGAAAGACACGTGTGGAGCCCTTTTGCTTCGTTAAAGACAATGCCCAGTCAGTCCTTCTTTACCTGGATTTGCCTGGTTTCTTATTAAAGATCAGTCCTCTCCAATCTTCAGCACAAAAATCATAATTCAAGCTCTAGAATGGGGTAATTAGGAGGTTTACAGAATGATTGTTGTGATAATACTTTGGCCATCAGAGAACAAAACCTACAGGGGGACAGATTCCCCTTGTGCAAACTGGACAATGAAGCCAAAGTACTGTGCCCATTGATTTATAATTAAATGTTAAGGCCTTTATTTTGCATGTATAGCATACTACTTAGAAACATCTCTATTTTGGAATAAAGGCTTTGTTCATTGTTGTGGGTGTTTGTTTAGTGTAAGCTCAGAAATCTAGAAGACCTCTGTAATTGCATATTCTCATCAAAGTAAGATCTCCTTCGTGTTCGTTTATCATTTGCATATCTCTATGTTATTTCTACCCACAATGGCACTGAAGTCATTTTCCTTGTCAGAAATCAAATGTCTTTTACGATGGGCTTTCTTTAAGGCACAAATGGAATTTTTACTTGTTGGTAACTTTTTGCTGCCTGCCTAGCTATCACCTCTAATTATGTTTGATATCTTTTTGTCTCTAATTGCTGCAGCATCCCGATGTCTGCTGCATATACATATATATGTACACACACACGTATATAATGTGTCTGCAGCTCAGCGATGGTTTTAATTTTCTTCTCCCTCCCCCTTGTGTATGGGCTATGAAGTTTTATTGAAGACCCGTAATGCCTCCGGTTTTGATTTAGTGTTTTGGAGTTTGTGATCTCATTGCCTGGTATGGAAAATATTAGACAGGGTCTGCAGATTGTATGCAGGAAAAGACCCACATCACCACCGTGGGGTGAGTGCTTGTCCCTAGAACTACAATAAGCCAACTACACAGCCATCTAAAGTCAATGTTCAGTTTGGAGGCTGTCAAATAGAGAGCACCTCAGCCAATGCTGCTTTTGCAAAGGGTTCTTTAAAAAACACTGATTCTCCACTGACAGCTGCACATTGCAATCACCAGGGAAGCCTTACAATGTTTTGATGTTTGGGCCCCATCCCCAGAGATCCTGGTTGAATTTGTCTGAGCTGCAGCCTGGACATAGGGATTTTAAAGAGCTGTCCGGGTTATTCTAATGTGCATTAAAGTTTGAGAATCTCTGCTTTAGGAAGGGATGGTATAACGTGACACTTCTTGCTTAGCAAGGGTGTTCCAGGATTCCAGAGGAAAGGCTGGTAGCTGACTGGCCTTACCTCGGTGAACACCCTACAATGACACACGAAAACATGTTTAAATCTGTGTCTGTGCATTTTCACACTGTGCCACTTTGACCCCTCTTGGAAACAGCAGAAAAGAGAGAAGGCTGCCTTCTCAATCTGAGTTTGCTGCCCTAGGTTTGCCATCTTTCGGGAACTTTCTGTCCTCCTGCCCTTGCACAGGTGATCCCAGCCTTCTGGTTAAGTGTAACCATCTGCGTAGGTTCACTGCACAGTGAGCTGGGGGCCGGCAGGGGGGTTGTGGCAGGGAGTCAGCAACAGACCTGGCCTCTTAGGCTGATGAAGACCAACTCTGGGAGAGGTAGCAATGAATCATAAATGCTACCCAAGGGGGAGTCAGAATAATTGCATTGTCCCAGGAGATGGGAATTAAACTTGACTCTTAACACTGTTAAATTAACTGTTAAATAAACAACACAGTTCTCTAGATATATAAGGTAGCAGGACAGGCATAACCCTCAGGCTTCTGATGGCATCTGAGAAATACTGAATCTTTTTAAGGGCTCAACATAGTTTTGTATTTTTATGATTATTTTCGATGTTAACATTGCCTAATTGCCAAGCACCTGGGGGGAGGAGGAGCTTTTTCACACCGACTATGGCTTCGCTACACCATAGAGGAGAATTGCTTCCTCCCCAGACCCAGATATGTGATAATGATAGAACACTTATCCTCTTTAAAGTCTCAGAAATCAATGAAAAGAAAACTCTTTTCATTTCCCGTAGCCTCACCTTGGTAACAAATGGTGAAATCTAAACTGCTTTATGTGATTGATTTTTATTGTTTTATAAGCTTATGCATAATTCAAAATATGAACCTCATTTCATTTTTTAACAAGTCCCAAGATAATCTGGGGTAACTGTGTTGCTGCAGGACCTCTATGTCCTCGACTTTAAAAGTACAGGGTTGTATGCAATGGTTTTTAAGATCCTTTTTAGCTATAAAATATTGTTGCTACATCACCATTAAAACTAAGAGAACAAATACACCAATTCTTGTGGGGCCCTTAGGTCTTGTTTATTTTTTAAAATCTTACATGGGCACCTCTTGAGGAGATCTTGAAATGCATATTTTAGAAATCTTATCCGTTTTTTAAAGTATCTTGTAAAAATATTCTTTATGTTCATCTACTTTAATAAAATTATACTGTGTGTTATACGATGATGTTAAAATAATTTAAAGGTACATGAACATTAATAATAACAACAAAAACTGAAATGTCCTTAAAATGACATTCAATGCTTGGTATTTCTCAGCAACACCCAGAAGCTTACGAGTTATAAGACTGTAGGAAATGCAGTAACAGACGCTCAACAAGGCGACAGGACTGTAGGCTTTATGAATGGATAGGCTGAGAAAATGAGTTTTGACAGGGTTTCTAGGCATTTAAGTGTAGGCAAAATGGATAACTGAATTAATTAATATCCATTGGACCAGAAAATACTTGGCATTTGGAATATTGCCTCTTGACAGGCCAACAGATGAGGAGTTTGCTCCCCTACAACGGGTACCCTATACCAGTACTGTCCATTCCATTTTACATAATACAACCTGTGGTTGAGCCACAGTTCTCCTTGGTTTAATCTCTGTTCTGCAATTCCACTACTCAAAATAGAACCCAGGTCATTTTGCGAGGTGCTGGTCGTTGCATGTGCAGGACATGTGTTCGTGTTTGCAATGTCAGCAAACTGATTTGGGCAGAACGAATCTGGCACTTTCATCTTAGTTTCTCTTTAAACTGGGGCATAGGTAACTCTGGAAGAGGAGCCGTGGAATGGGCTGAGGCTTGGCGTTCAGTAGAGCTTTAAATTTAGGAGAGGTTTGATGAGGTTTTAATATGACTCTGGGCTTGAGGTCCCTCTGTCCTTTGTTTCAGGCTATACTCAGCTGCCCTTCATTATAGAGGGAGTGAGACTTAATACGATGGCCCTGTGTTCCCAGTGTGCCTTCAGAGCTTCTCTGTGCCTCTAGGGTTTAAGCTGCTGGGAAAGTTGGAGAAATTTTTGACCAGACATGTTTAGAGCAACTACCCGTGGCAAGAGCATGTGTGCATTTGTGTGTGTGTGTGTGTGTGTGTGTGTGTGTGTGTGTGTGTGTGTGTGTGTTTATTTCATTGTGGAATTAACACACAGAGGGTTTACATATTCTCAGTATTTATAGGTCCAAAAAATGCATGTGCACCTCAAACTCAGAAAACCACCTGGCTATAGAAAAGCACAATCCTGACACATCTAGGCTTTTTATTAGCTCAGAAGTCCACAGGTTGGAATCCAGGCTCCGGATTCTACTTACTGAGACCTAATGTCATTGAGCCCCAGTGTCCTCACCTACAAGATAGGGTCATTATACGGGTTAAATGACCTAACCATGGAAAATGCTTGATGACAGGAGGTTCATCACTGGCCATCATTGTCATTATATCACTTTTCTATACTTTGAAGAAACTACTATATATTACATTTTTGTTTCTTTTATAGGACATCTGTTAGACACTTTGTAGATTTGCAAATAGGAATATTTATAAATCACACCATATTAAATTGTGTCTTGAGGAAAAAAACAGCTTTAAAGTATTTTCCTGCATTTCCATTTGTTTGCCGAGTTCTTTCGTGGTTCTGAGGCACTTCCCAGGGCTGGAATGAAGACACCCTGGTGACACTCATGGGGGAGACAGGACTAGCAGCGTCTACTCGACAGAAGGCGCTGACGGAGGTGCCGGGTGGCAGCTATACACTCTCCAGTTTGAGAAAGATGCGGAAAGAGGAAATCCGTAGCTGGCCCATAACATGGAAAAATTGTAAGTCGAATTTTCTTGAAATGCTGGGCCCTGCATTGAATGGGAACCACAGGCTTGTTCTGGCTTCACCCACTGTAACATCAAGCTCTTCCTTCGTCAGAGATAAGAAGATCTTTTACTTCTGTGTTTACTTTCTTGCTTTTGTGTCCTGAGTGGAGTTTTCTTCCCTTCCTTGTTTGCCTTTCCAGCATGTTGTTTCACCCGGAGCTCCCTCAGGGAATGGGCCCAGCCCCTCATGCACCAAGCTTGGGCTTGGGGTTCAGGGACTGTCTCTAAGCAGGCCCCTGCTTGCAACAAGGTGCTCCTGACTGAGGAAGAGTGAGGTCTGACTCTCCCACCCATCACAGATTACCACTGCCCTGAAAATTCACATCTCTCCTGGGTAGCCCCACATTTTTAACTTTTTCCTATTCCCCGAAATGCCTCAAATCCAAGATTTTAATTAGGTGACAGCTTCTATTATTAAAAAGGTTATACTCTTGGGATAACCAGGCTACTAGTTACTGGCACCCTATTCATTGGGCATGGCACTCCAGTAACCCAGTGGCCTCTGGGGTCCACTGTGGTGGATTCTGCCTGTGCACCCAGACTCCCCCGCCAAGGACTGAGGTGCTCGTTCCCTCAAGGCTGTGAGTGCTGATGCTGAGGGCACTGGCAGAGCCTCCTTCCCATGGCCCTCAGCTAAAGAGAGCCAGAGCCAGAACACCTAAGCAACACCCTCTTCCTGGGGACTGCTCGTGGTGGGGATACAAAAGCCTCAACAGAGGACAGCTCCTAGGGCCATCCTGGCACCAGAGCGCCACAGGAGATCAGCTCAGGCCATTGCTGAGACTGTGTCACCATTGAACTTCTCCCTTGGTCAGTCCTGCCCCACATTCCTCTTAGGTATTGATCCCAAGAACATGCCGCAGTATAACAACTGTCTGCCACAAATAGGCTTTCTGGGGGAACCCAGCCCGTGACTTAGAGACTTTCCTTTGCCAGCCATGTGGGTTTGTTATAACAGCTTCCTTGCTGCAAAGATGAAGGACTGGAAATAAAAATCCTTGCCACGAAATCATACCGGGATGGAAGCTGGGGTGGCTCCCAGCCGGTGTCATCGCCCTCTTCCTGCCCCAGCTGGGGAAGTTGTTCAAAGCAGGTGGGAGTTCTCATGGAAAGGAAATGATTTAGCCTGTGGTGCCCCGAGGGCAAAGAGGGGCCAGCTCTGCCAGTAGGGCTCTGTCAGATTGGCATCAGGGCTCTTAGAACTCGAGAAGCAGGAGAAAGGCAACAAATACGAAGGTAGGAGGGCTCCGGGACAGACACAGCGATTTAACGTGGTCTGGCTCTGTTTCCAACACATGTAAAGTTCTGAAATGGAAATACAACAGAATCTCCTAGGGACCCCACAGATTAGAACTTGAGAACATGAACTGTGTTGGTGGGCTTGTACCAGCTCTAAAAAATAGGTTTATGGAGCAAATTAATCAAGTACTTTCAATTTCAAGGGAAACATACAGCTGCAGAGAAATAAATGATTTTCAAACCCATTAGGCGGTCATGTTAACATGTAATTCATTTGAGCAAATATAAAGTTCTTTCTACCATCACCACTTGGCTGGTGAGGGAGGGATAGGAACAAGATGTAGCTTTGCCCTTGAGGACTTTGTGTTCCGGTCACCTGCTTCTTGAACTTAAATGTACATCTCTTATAGGGGTTTGCCAGTGGGATGGAGGGAGCCCCCAACCATGGGAAAAGCACATTCTCTTGAAATCTCAATCTCACTTAATGATTTTGGAAAATAACATTACTTTGATGTCAAAACAAGCATAGATTCTTCATGGCATAGAATATAAATTCTCTGTTCATTCGAAGGGCAGAATAAAAAACACGAAAAAACAATATGCCACCCTGGTTTCCTGGAGCCCACGTTTAGCTCCCGTTAGGGAGTGGCAGGTCGTTTGCTTCTGGGTGTCAGGAGGGCTGCTGTGGTGGGAACCTTTGAGCCCACTGGAAGCAGAGCGAACCAGAGGTAAAAAGCCAGTTCTGAGGCAGAGGAGGTCACTTATGGCCGGGGGCCACAGGGCATTTCAGGAAAGAGCTGGCATCTGAGACGGGCCTTGAAGAGTGGGTGGGTTTTGACAGGTGGTGACTCAGAGGGCAAAGGCAGGGCAGGAAGGGCCTCTCCAGGAAGGAAAAGGTGGTGGCAAAAGTGAAGTCACAGGAAAGCAGGCTGAGGAGCAAGCAGTTTGGCTCCAGAAGGGGGCAGAGAAGAGGGTCGAGGATCCAGAGGGGGCCCCCAGAAAGGCAGGTTAAAGCACACCTGCTGTTGACGGGTCCTGAGAGGGGAAAGTTACAAGTTCAGCCCCAGGCCCCGGGGGTGGAATGCTGACTTCAGACTGAAGAGGACTCCCGTCTCGCCCACTTTCATTCTGAGACTAGAACATCAGTTTTTCCATCTGAAAAATGGGATCACAGTAGAACCCATTTTGTGAGGATGTCCACGTGCTCAATAAATGATTGTTATTATAATAGTAACTACAATAATAGAAAATTTTCATACATTATAGTATACACTTATGATTATGGTTCTCAAGACTAACTACTAAAGGTGTGAGAAATCGAGAGGGAGCCAGATGAGCTGTGAGCCAGGACTGCCAAGAGAAGAAAGACGCCTGGGCAGGCATCTTGCTCCACTAATTGTAAGACGATCTCAGTTATTCACTAAGGCAGAGTTTCTGCAAGCCACAGCCTGCTGGCTTCCTATATAGTCATCCCTGGAGAACAACAGAACCTCATTTTTAAAATCTCTTCTGAGTTGAGTTGTATCTTCAGAATGTTCTGCCTCCCTCTACTCCCACACAAGACCTTCAGTATTGGGGGTAGCCCTGGGAGTGCTTGGAGGACAGCCTTGAGGGGCTGGGACCACAGACAAGGCAAAGGCAGGAGGACACCCCATCCAGGACCCCCCAGGCATCAGTGGACGGGGACTATGGGCAGAATCACAGTTTGCTTCCTTTAGTTTTGACATTCACAGACACCAGCATCTCCCCTGTGCCTGTCTTCTGTGTCTCTGCCCAGCTGCTAGTGACTGGGGCTTCACCAAAGCCAAGGGCTGGGTCCGGTGTTCAGGCAGCCAACATGACTGCAGGGTCAGCACTGTAGGATGGTGAACCCCATCTTCAAACCCACTGTAGGAACATGCTCCTGCTTCCTGCAGACCCCTGGCCTACCCTCTCCCTGTCTATCTTCCATCTCACTTCTGATCTCCATGGAAAAGGACAGTGCTCTGTTTTTCTCCTCACTACCCGGCCTCCATCCTCAGCCGGCCTCTCTTGCTGGGGTCCCCAGGGCCACTGGCTGGATCAGAATGTGCTTGAGGTTTCTCTGACTTGTTCTCTGCATCACCCCATGCGTTGGAGAACAGCCTTTTCCTCCACCCCTTGTCCTCGCCTTGCCTGCTAGGGTTTGATCTCCCCCAGCTCTTCTGCATCTTGCAATTTTTTTCTCTTCCTTCACTCATGCCTCTTTTTGGCCCCTGCACCCTAAAATGTGATTTTTCTCAACGTCTCCTGATTTTTCACTTTTTTTCTCCTTTGGAGACCTCTGCTGTACCCACTTCTTTGAGCCATGCTCACTGTGGTCCCAATTTCATGTCCCCAGCTGCCACCTCTTTCTGGAGCCTTGATTCTGCATTTCCAGTTGATTGGGGCACAGACACCCCATGCCTCATGCCTGTGGGGCCCTAGGAGGACAAGTTGCTCTTTCTCCCAGCTCTGCCTATCCCAGGACTGTCACTCTAGCACTTTCTTTTTTACCTGACCCCCACCCCACATTTGTTCTCAGCTCACTGCCAGCATTCCCAACCCTGTCCTGTTTTCACTGGTACTTGTCCTACAGATGGACCCCCCGTTATTCCATCTCGGAGCAACCTTTCCTAGATGCCCTGATTCACCTGCTGTGCTGGCTTGGATTCCTGCCTCCAGCACCTTCTCACCTCACAAATCTCTACAGCACCAACCATCCACCAGATGAGCACTTCTACCTCTTATTTAAGCATTCTAGACTTTCCCTGGAGGCCCCTCTAGACCTCAGTCTTCCCCTAAAATGAATGAATGAATCTGTTTCCCGTTACCTGCCTCAGACTTCTAGTTCCGCCCTGGGCATATGGCCTCTAGTCATTTGTTGACGAGCCTGTCTGCCCAGGAAAATGCCAGCTCCTGGGCAGCAGGTGCTGTACGTGTTGATCTCAGTGCCCCAGCAAGCAGCTGGCGCAGCACCTGCTGTCTTAGGCACACAGAAAGTGCTCGAACAGATCGACAGAACTGCAGCTCTGATGGGTTCATGTATGCACCCCAAACTCCTCAATGCACCCCACTGCCTGTGGAATGAGGTCCAGGCTCCCATCTGGGCAGCTGGGAGCCTCCAGCGCTGACCTCAAACAGCATCTTTGTCCTCCAGCACAGTCTGCCCCAGCCGGTCCACGGTGCTCTCAACTGCTGCCCAAACTTACCTGGGATGTCGGCCCTCCGAGCTTTTCCTCCTGCTTTTGCTGCCCGACAGCTTCTCCTCGATCAACACCTGTTGAAACCAAGACCCAGCTCGCGGGCCTCCACTCCCGTGACACATTTCTTAAATTCCTCTCCTCAAAATCGTGGACCAGCCCCTCCCCTGTGAGTGCGTTTTGCACAGTGTGCCTTTTCATACCTTTACACTGGGACTCCTTCTCCCTGAGGAAGCTGAACACCTTCAAGACCATGGACCATTCATGTTTTTAAATTTTATTTTGTTTTTTGTGAATAGGTAAGACATTTGCATGATTCAAGCGCCTGCCCAAAAGATATAAAAAGGTCCACTTCCTCCTGCCCGGGTTCCTCCCTGAAACCTACAGAGAGAGATCCACTTTTATCAGTTTCTTTTGTATCCTTTCATGCAAATGCAAATAAGAGCACACGGTCTCTTTTCTCCTTTTCTTACCCCAAAGGCAGGGTGCCAAGCACACTGTTCTGCACCTGGGTGTGTTCATTCACTCCAGCAAGCTTTCTACAGCAACACACGAGGAGACTCACAGTCTTTGTTAACAGCTGCATAGTGTTCCACTGTCTCAGGTACCAGAGTGTATTCTGCCTTTGAATTGTGCCCAGTCTTTTGTCATTCTGTGGTCACACGGATATGCATCTATGGGATAAATTCCAGAAGTGGGATTTCTGTGCCCAAGGGTATATGCATTTGTAATTTGGTATTAATAAATATTGCCAAATAGTCCTCTCAGGTGTTGCACCATTTTGTACTCCCAACAGCCAGTGTTGTACCATTTTGTACTCCCAACTTTTTTAAGAGACAGGGTCTTGCTCCCTTGCCCAGGCTGGAGCACAGTGGTGAGATCATATCTTACTACAGCCTTGAACTCCTGGACTGAAGCGATCCTCCTGCCTCAACCTCCCAAGTAGCTAGGACTACAGGCATGCACCACCACACCCACTCCAACAGTAACTTTTTTCAGCCAGCCTGATAAGGGATAAATGGTATATTATTAGATTTACATTTTGTATTTCTCTTCTCATGAATGAGATTGAACATCTTTTCACATGTTTAAGGCCTTTTGTAGCCCTTCCTCTGTGAAATATCTTTGCTCATTTTTATTATGTATTGGGTTGTTGGCCCTTTTCTCATTTTCCAGGAAATCTTCATGTATTAGAGAGATTTGCACTTTATCTGTGATATAAGATGCCAATATTTTTCCCAGTGAGTTAGCCCAAGTGTATGGTGTGAGATATGGATCTGCCTTTCCTCAGGCCCCTGGGTAGAAGAACCACTCAGAACTGCACTCTGATCCTGACCATCACCAGAGCTCCAGACCCACTCTCTTGGCCTCTGATCCTTCATCCCATGTCATTCCTCCATTGTATGTGATTCACCAGGTTTTTATTGTAAAAAGCCTCTTCAACCATACTGTTCTCCAGTCTAAAACTTTCAACACTCCTCCATCCCTGCTAGGCAGCGCCTGTGGTAAAATGTTCCACAAATGGCCCAGAACCAATGTCAGAGACAGAGAAGCTCCCCTTTCTCACTTCTGATCAATCAGATCATTCTTCCCTGGGAGGAATCCTCCCCTTTCCTGAATTACCAGGCTGCCTTACGGAGGTAGCAGAGTGAAGTGGTTCAAACTACCCATGGCAATAATACTTATTATTTAGTCTTGCTATGCACCACACACTGTTCTAAGTACTTTATATGTATGTATACAAAGCACTTAGCACAGGGCCTAGGTTATATGTGTTTTAAAAATGTTACTATCTGCATCTATAGCTTCATCTTGCCTTCCTTCCCTATATGAGGTCTCTATTTTTAATACTAGTCCATTAGCTATACCTAGAACACGTTAGAGTTGAAAAATTGTCTTCAGGCCTTTCATGGCCCTGATGAAATTCTGTTCATCAATAAGGCTGACAACATCTAAACCCAATGATCAATCTTAGCATTACAAAAAGAAAAACGACCAGACCTTATGTGCCTCTGTATGATGCAGTAGGAAGCCCCAGACCCAAAGAGTGAACCTGAATCTGATCAAAACTCTCGATCTAATCACTAGCTTACAGGAAGTATAAAATAAAAGTTGTTGTTAAATGACCTTATGGAAATGCAAATTAGCCAAATCCAAACCCTGGGAAAGTCTATGAAACAGTGACCCAGTTTATTCAATAAATAAATGAAAATTTAAAAAAGAATATATAATACATAAAAGTAAAATTAAAATAAATAAAAGTCCTAAGAGATAGATTGATTAACGGAAAGAGTTGGCCTTGTTTGAATCCTGATTCAAACAAATCAACCATAAAAACACATTTATTGATCAATCACAGAAATGTGAACACTGATAAAATGTTAGGAAATATTAATAAATTATTGTTAATTGTTTAGATGTATAGTGGCGTTGTGTTTTATTTTTTAAAAATCCTCATCTCATAATGATACATACTGGAATATTTTCTGATGAAAGGGCATCTCAGATTGACTTCAACATAATCCAGCAAATGTACAAGACATATGCCAGTACATTTCTTACACCTGCTTATGAGATCAGAAGCTACTCAAGGCCAGGAAGCAGGTCTTACATCCTTCTAGTAGGCCTTGAGTGTAGATTTTCCAGAAGGCATGTATTGAATTTCCTGAGAACAGAGTCAAATTAGAGCAGGAACATATCTTGGTTTCCAAAACATCCCTCAGTTTGAGGGTTGGGTAAGTGGGGTGATCACATGAGTGTGATGAGATGATGGTAGTCTGGTGAGACTTAGCATTCTTAGCATTCTTAGCATTTATTGAAACTATTTTCAAACCTATCTTTGGCACCTAGTCTCCTTCCCCCAAAAGGAACCTGGAAAATGGCAGTAACAAGAGCATCATTATTGTGACATCCAACCAACCCCCTTGTGTGCGGTACAGGACAATAAGACACTGTGTCATCAGCTTGAAATGGTTTTTGAGACTTTTATTGTTTTGTTCTCAAACATGGTTGAACTCTAATGGCTCTCCAAAGACAAGCCAGAGTTAATTGTTCTGTTTCTTTTCCTAAATGCTAACTTCCTGTTCATCTGCAATGTAGAGATCTACAATTCCTGCTCACTTACAATACATAGA
Organism: Lemur catta; assembly: GCF_020740605.2. Classification (NCBI taxonomy): domain Eukaryota; kingdom Metazoa; phylum Chordata; class Mammalia; order Primates; family Lemuridae; genus Lemur; species Lemur catta. The sequence goes on along the minus strand of NC_059144.1, from coordinate 12,623,940 downwards.
TCTAAAGTTTGAAGCTAAGTCTATTCATGTAATATGAAGCACAATTTTCTAGCCTTGAATCTATCACCAAATGAGCATGAGGAACACTGAAAAAAAAATGCCCATCAATGCTTTCCAAATATTATCTGTGGGGAGAATTCTTCTTAGACTCCCCTCCACAAATTAGTTTTTTTAAAGAGCTGGCCTGCTTTCTCTTCAGATGCAGAACTGTATAATGCATCATGCCCCCCCCCCATTTTATCTCTTGGTAATTATATTGGATATCATTGCTGGAGTATTTACTTCATCATCCTTTCGTGACTTTACTATTTCATTTTTTATTTTATTAGCCTTATTGATATTGAAATGCAGTGACACACTGATATAAAATAAGACAGATATTTAGAATTTTTAAGAAAATCTAACATGTAGTAGCTGCCAGAGGCTACTGGTTATGATGGTGAAAAATGTCAGGTTTTGATATATTGGGAGGCAAAAAGATGAGTGATGGCTTGGTATTTTGAAGGGAAGTCCTCCCACTATTAATAATGGTCTTGCATAAACCCCCCATCTGTGGATACATGTTTTCTCTGGAATGGGACATTGGCCATCCCATTCCTTTGTTTTCCTCACCTCTAGGCTCACAATTTTTTTGTGGGTTACTTTGGACACAAAGAGATCACCCCATTATTCCTGATAACCACAGGCAGATTCTGCTCGGAAACCACAGAGTGGCATGGAGCTCAGACATGGCAACACCATGACCACAACTTTCAGTGCTGTCATTCCTAGGATTCCACGATCCTTTGCTTCAGCTGCACACGTCCCCGCAGAGGTGTCTGCAGATGTCCTCTCCCTGAGCCATGTGGAGCAGCGGGCTCTTGGCAGTGTGATGAGGTCTGAGTTGTCCCACCACCAGTTGACTATCTTGAGTCATCTCTACTCCCAAGTCCGAGCTGCCCTACACAAGAGCACCCACTGAGAAATGGCTGCCCAAGATAGGGTGGCAACTGTGCCCAATAAATAAAAAATGCTCTGTAAGTGTCCCTTTCTGCAACAGTCCTTGGAGCACATATATTTTTTTTTCTTTAATATTTCCAAGTAGAAATAACCTGAAGTCCATTATACTGACAATTCAGGCCATGAAAGCAGAATTGAAACTCTGAACTTTAGAAGAGTTAAAGAGAATTCTTGTGTTTAAACAGTAGTAAATCAAAAATGAAGATAAGGGGTTTCTAAGTTAAAAAACTACTTAAAGGAAACATTTCTTCTGTACATAGAAATAGAAGCTATTTCAGGTGCTGAACTCCCCAGGTAAGGATAGTTTTATACCCCAGTGCTAAACCCCTGAATGGAAAGAGCTGCACTGGAAATCCTGGAAGACCACAGCGGCCACAGACATAGAGCAAATAAACAATTAAAGGGATCTAAGAAGGAGACAGTGCAGTCACTTTCAAAAACACTGGCCTTTTATTGATAAAACATCTTTACCTGACCAGTCTTCTGGGCACATATGCCAACTGAAGTGGGGAAAAAATGCCAACTTGGATATTTAGCCCCCACAGGACTACAAATACAACTGATGATCGAACCTCAAGGTCATCACAAGATTTGCCGGGCCTGTTAAATGTGATGGCTCAGTTGTGGGTTTAAAAAATATAAAGTTGTCTTGTGAAAGTACTTTAATCCTTGAAAGTGTCCACGGAGTTCAAACACCATATTTCCCTAAGGTGTACAGCATGATGATAAGGACAAGCAATCCTCTTGCCTGGCCAGGTACCCAACAGATCTTTCACTTTCCTTTTCCAAATAAAGGAAAGACATGTACTTGTCTTGTCTTGTGTTGGACATTGGAAAATATGGCTGCTTTTTCAGGTTACAAGGACTCTGGACTCCTAAGTGGCCCTCACACCGTGATGTGTGGCTGTAGCCAGAAGAGATCCTCACCGCTAACTCAGGGCATGACAGTGACTGTTAAAAGCTTCAATCTCCTTTATCTTTTTGTGTAGTCAATTTGCTTGGCCTCTCCTCTGTCTCAGGTGACGATTCACACCAACCTTGCAGGAGTAAGGTGGGATCACAGTACCTGGACCTAACCTTGTTCAGAAACTTTTAACCAGATATGGCTACTGCCAGCAAACTCAGGTGAGTGGGTGAGAATTCCCTTCATCCTTCTCAGCTTAGTGGCTTGTCAGCTCGGACGCCTGGGTGGGGCCTCCCCCAGCCCCTCTGCCAGGCCTGGTATCCATTTTCCACCTTTATGTGATTGTTCGTCCTGAGCCCTGCAAGTGCCTGATGCATCTCTGGCTTCCACAGGCAGCAGCCTGATTTCCCAAGCTGGACATTGATTTGATTTCCTCTTGGCCTAGAGACCACAGTGGCAGCCTCAACTCCCAGAGTAACTGTCTGTGTTCATTAATGTTGATGGCCCTAAAGCCAGTGACTGCTCAAGCCCCTGTTGAAGACCCCCTTCTCAGACCCCATAATGCTCTTCAGAGGCCTCTATTTGAAATAATTTATAATCTTTTGTCTGGTGGCTTTGTATCGCTGAGCCTAATGACTGTTTCTATTTAAATTTCAGATGCTTAATTACAGTGGAACACTTCAACACCATTAAATTAAAACAAGCTACTAGCTTGTTCTTGATCGTGGCCTGGCACACTTCCAAATGACGTTTATAGCAATATCAGATATTTAATTCATACCACACATTTTGCTAACTTCAGAACAAAATGGGAAAATGCCTTCCACAAATCCACTTGTGAGCTAGGAATGCTTCCACCAGGGAAACAGTTTGGGCAGCATGTCTCATTTGTTAATGAGATTTTGGTGGTTCTCAGAGACCAGAGTCTTTTTTGCTTGGGGAATAATGATTTCCAATTTGGTTTTCATAAGGACTGCTTATATTACATTTTGTGAAAACTAATGAAATTACATATTTCTTGTAATCATGGTCTTATTTACAAGCCTATTATTTGGTCTTGGCAAATGAGCAGACATGCCATTAATCCCCAGTCTTTTGGTGCAAAAAGCAAGCTTTTTAGGTGATACAAAACCCTGCAACACAGGTACATATATTTTAAGGGAGTTCAAGGCAACATAAGGCCCCTGTAAGATAATATTCTTTGGGAATGGATGTTAAGAGTTAGTTTGTGTCTTTACAACATCAGTCATACGGGTATTGTTTGCATCTGACAGTTTTTCTTTTAAGATTAATGTGCTTATGAAAACCTTGTGCGTTACTCTATGAGGCAAGCTTGAAATCCATCAGCATTACCATCGGAATGACACAATGCTGGGAGAGCAAACCAAATGACAAACAGAATCTGGTTTTCAGAGGCCAATGTGTGTTGAAGAGAAATGATCTGAAGCCAAATTTGGCCTCCTTCCAGAAATTCCTCCTGCTACACTGTTGGCACAGCCCACAGAAGGGCGGGGGCTGGGGTGGAGGAGGGAGGCACATGCACATGGAAGGGGAGACAGCACCGTAGGGAGAGGGGAGTCGGAAGGGAGCATGATTGATTGGAAAACTCGGTCTTTATAGCAAACAACAGTCATATGTAAAACCCAGTCATGGAAAAAAAAAAAGAAAAAGAAAAACTTTGTGAAAAATGGTACTTTTTCTGGATCATTAGGGAAAGTCGTTTCTAACGTCACCATTTGACATGCAGTTGGTGATGTCCAGTTGAAATACATGTTGGGAAAGTTCAACATCTGGTTGGATCTGAGAAATAAGAACAAAAGGTGGGGGCAGTGGCTTTAGGGTAGGAGAATCACAAAGGACCTCAACTGCGCAAGGAGCCTTCACGTTTTGCAAAGGAATGCTTGGGCTTATGAGAAGAGGAGGGGGAACTGTGGTGTGGTCTCTAGGCCAAGAGGAAATCAAATCAATGTCCAGCTTGGGAAATCAGGCTGCTGCCTGAGGAAGCCAGAGATGCATCAGGCACTTGCAGGGCTCAGGACGAACAATCACATAAAGATGGAAAATGGATACCAGGCCTGGCAGAGGGGCTGGGGGAGGCCCCACCCAGGCGTCCGAGCTGACAAGCCACTAAGCTGAGAAGGATGAAGGGAGTTCTCACCCACCCACCCCCATCGCGTTGGCTGCCATCTTTCTTGATTTCAGACAGTTTCACTTCAGCTCAGCTTGGCCAGATCTCACTTTCTCTCTCAGCTCAGAAAGTGGGTGGCCAGAAGCAGAGGGGAACGACACTTTAGAGTTTCCTCGATCTGCAGCCTTTTGGAGTCCCAAATCACTTCCAAATGCGGCAGCCCAGCTCAGCGCCAAGAGATCGCACCGCCTGCAGCAACTGCACATTCGAGACGTGATGAATCGGTGGGATCCCAGGCAGCCGTTGCCAGCCAAGCGGGCCAAGAGGCTGTCACTGCCTGGGGGAGTTGGGAAATTGTGGGGTGCCGAGGGAGGGTAGGGGAAGGCTGGGTTTTCACACCATCTCAGCCCAGGCCAGCACTCAGATGCATGGACAGCTTCAAGTGGGTGTTGCCTCCTGTCTGGCCTGGGAGAAACCGCGGAAGACCAAGTGTCTGAAACAGGCAGTAGATCCAAAGTGACGAAGATGGAAGTGGCATGAGGAGTAACCAGAGAGCAAATCCCGCCAGCTGCCTGGGATCCTCTCCTAGACATCTGCATCTGGGGAGCCCCTTCTCACTCCAGGCCTTAGGAAAGTGTGTTCTCGTGGAGTTGAGACTGGCTGGCCCTAGGCAGGATTTCGCAGCAGGCTGCATGCATGCATGCCTCTGCACTGTCAAGGAAGGGAGCGAGGCCTGGTGGCCGAGGCTGCCGTGTGCCACGAGCCTCCTCGCGGGCTCCGGCCTCTCCTCTCGACCTCCCAGGCGTCTCACGTGCAGGACAGATGACGGTCACCCTGTGTGCATTTGGTGGGTGGGCTACTTAGCCTGTCCCGGGGATTCTGAAAGCAGAAATTATTAAACGCACCTTGGCTTCTCAAGCATCCAGGGCAAATTCCTCTGACGATTCCTTTCCTGTGGAGGTGGTCCTCATCAAAGCCGCTCTGCAGGGAGAAGCAATGATCCGGAACTGGGGGAAACCCCTGTCAGGCTCATTTTAGTTTCATCTACACATAGCGTGGGAGACCGGCAGCCGGATGGGGGGATACAGTGTTCCAGTCTCCCTGACACTCATTTCCAGCTGTCCCTGAGCAGCCCATTAACAGCCTGGCGCCTCCACCCCCTCATCTGCAAAATGGGAGTAATAAGGTGACCGCCCATGCATAAGGCGCTGGCAGTGAGGAATTTAGAGGTTACTGGGTTTTAAAATCATCATCCTAGACCTAGTCTATTGACAGAATGGGGATTTTCTAAGAGTGAAGCTCCAACTCTTGAAAAATAAATAAATGGAGTATATTTAAAAGGCTTGAGTATCTTTGTCCTGACGGTGACATGGATTTGTATTTATTTTATTTTGGTAACTTAAAGCTCTTGAGAATTCAATCTTTCTTTCATTTTCAATAAATAAATCTTGTTCCCTTTCTCCTCTTCAGGAGCCTGCAACAGAAGCCAGCCCACTCTCCCACCGTGCCATAGAAACTTTCAGAGGGGGCACTATTCTATGCAGCTTCATCTCTTCCCTGTTAAATGTGCATTTTGGAATCGATGGGAATGCACTACACACCCCACCCTCGAGGCATCGTAAGTCTCAGTGGACCACTTAACTTATGCGCTCTTTGTGCAGCCAGGATGCAGCCAAGGCACAAGCCAGCTGTGACCCAGGGTAAGGGAGTTTTCAAATTGCTGGTGAGGGGTAGACTGATTGGGGCAGCCTTTGAGAGGGCAACTAGACAAGATATCAGAGGTCTTGAAAATAGGCATCCCTCGTTGCTCTAGAAATTCTCTTACAAGGACTTTACCTCCTCCCTCGATAAGTACAGGGGACCACTAGGTTACCTACAAAGAAGTCCATGGAGCAAACTCATGGCACTGAAAGACTGGAGACAACTAATTTTAACTACAGTTATGCATCGCTTAATGGTGGAGATACCTTCTGAGAAATGTGTCATTAGGCGATTTTGTTGTGGAAACATCATAAAGTACGCTTACACAAACCTACATGGTAGGTAGCCTACTACACACCTAGGCTGTATGGTACAGCCTATTGCTCCTAGGCTACAAAACTGTACAGCATGTTATTATACTGAATACTGTAGGCAATTGTAATGTATTGGTATTTGTGTATCTACACGTATCTAAACATAGAAAAGGTACAGTAGAAATACAGTGTATAAAAGATAAAAAAAAAAAATAGCACACCTGTATAGGGCACTTACCTTGAATAGAGCTTGAAGAAATGGACATTGCTCTGGGTGAGTCAGTGACTGTGTGGTGAGCGACTGTGAAGGCCTAGGACATCACTGTACACTACCGCAGATTTTATAAACACTGTGCACTTAGGCTACACTAAATTTATAAAAAATGTTTTTCTTTCTTCAATAATAAATTAACACTAGCTTAATGCAATCTTTTAACTATAAACTTTTAAATTTTTAACTTTTTGACTCTTTTATAATAATATTTAGCTTAAAACTCTACCATACTGTACAGCTATAAAAAATATTTTCTTTCTTTATATCCCTATCCTATAAGCTTTTATCTATTTTTAAAAATTTTAATTTTTTTATATTTAAGCTTTTGTGTTAAAAATGAAAACAAAAACACACACATTAGCCTAGGCCTAGACAGGGTCAAGATTCCACCTCCACATCTTGTCCCACTGGAAGGTCTTTGGGGGAAATAACAGGCAGGGAGCTGAAATCTCCTATGACAACAATGCCTTCTGGACCTGCCTAAGGCTGCTTTACAGTTAACTTTTTCTTATAAATAGAAAGAGTATACTCTAAAATAACAACAAAAAGTATATGGTAAATACATAAACCAATAGCATAGTTGTTTGTTGTCATTATCAGGTATTTTGTACTGTACATAATTGTATGTACTATACTTTTATATGACTAGTAGTGCAGTAGGTTTGTTTACACCAGCGTCCCCACAAACTCATGAGTAATGCATTGCGCAATGACATTACAATGGCTAGGACGTCACCAGGTGATGGGAATTTTTCAGCTCCGTTATAATTTTATGGGACAGCCATTATATATGTGTTCTGATGTTGACCAACACATCCTTATCCGGCCCATGACTGTACAGGAAATTGTTTAAACTATGGCACATTCATACACTGGAGTAATATGCAACCAAAATGAAAATGTCAGAAAACTAGTATATTGTGAAAAAATCAAAGCAGCATTTGTTTGGGAGTGGGGAGGAGGATTGGCCGGAAAGAGACGTGGAAGAATTTCTAGGTTGACAATAATGCCCTACAGCTTGATAGGGGGTTGTATTACACAAGTGTATGCATTTGTCAAAATTCTCTGAGTGTTTCACTCAAAATTTATGCATTTAACTTGTATGTCAACTTCCCTTAAACAAATATTGAGCTTTAGTTAATTATACGCATACTGAAGTGAACTGGTGTCTGCAACTTACTTCATGCTATGGTCTAAATGTTTATGTCCTTCTAAAGTTCATGCATTGAAGACTAATCCCCAACATGATGGTGTTGGAGGGTGGGGCTTCGGGGAGGTGATTAAGTCATGGGGGCTCTTCTCTCATGAATGGGATTGGTGCCCTTGTACAGGAGACCCCAGAAAGACAGCTAACCCTCCTACCACATGAGGACACACAAAGAAGATGTCATCTATAAACCAGAAAGACAACAGATCTGCCAGCATCTTGATCTTGGACTTCCCAGCCTCTAGAACTGTAAGAAATAAATTTCTGTTGTTTGTAAGCTATCTAGTCTGTGGGTTTTTTTTGTAACAGCCCAAATGGACTAAGATTCTTGGAATCCGGTTTAAAAAAATGGATGGATATGGTGATGGAGAAATGAATAAATATTTAATAAAACAAATATAGCAAAAGGTTAATTATAGAATATAATTGAAAATGCAAGTGTTTTCTGCCTGTAAATTCTTTTAACTTTTCTGTTTGAAATTTTAACTAAAAATATAGGGAACAAAATGGCAGAGGATATTTAGTGACACTCATAATGTTATGTTTAATTCCATTTTTGTTAAAATATTAAAGGGGATTATTTCTAAGTATTAGAATTAGAAACAATTTCCTTATATTCACATTTTTTGACAATCTGTATGTGTCAGTTTGTACTTAGAAGTTGCTTCTTATAATCTTGCTTCTCTTACTGCTCAAAGCAGAAATTGAGGCCAGTGTTGCTAGGAAGCAGAGTAGATGGATTCTGTACCTTCTACCTGTCCTATGAAGGCCACTCAGGACCTACATTGGCAGAGGATTTTGTGAGCCACAAATAAATACGTATTTTTCATGTAGTTTCTAAAGCCTCAGGGATATGTTGCTCAATTATAAGGAAGGTAACCTTAAGAGGTGATGTGATAATACCCTTCAGACTTGGATTCCAAACAGCTCTATGAAGTTAAATGTGAAACTCCAGCTCTATTTTTTTCCTTGATGTTTCCTATGGGAATGACAAGACATGTTCAATGTGAAGGGAAGGGTGGGGACTAGAGCCATTATAGTAAATGTGCTAAGTGGGTCTCATGCCCTCAGTAGGTGGTAAGCCATACATCGCACAGGATAATTTGCAATTTGCACACACATAATTTTTTATGAATTTCCAAAGAAGACATTTGTATTATTTTCTGGACTGACATTTTTAAGTAGACGCTAAAAATTTCTTTTCTCTTGTTGAATTATTGCTGCAAATACTTGTACTGTCTTATGTTAACTTTTAAATTTTTCTAATTTACATACAGTGAAATTCAATTTTCTTGGAATACAGTTCTATGAGTTTTGACAGATGCATAGGCATGCAACTACAACCCTAATCAAGATGTACTTTCTTCCAAGAAGTGCATATATAAATATGCAAGTCTCTGGCTGTAGCAATGCTTTGGAATGTTCTCTTTCAGTTCATTTTCCACCTGAAGAAATAGAGGCTACATGAAGATCATAAAACTACCTTGTTGAAAAACAGTATTTGAAGTATTAGCATGTGATTATTCATCCTCTTCTGGAAACACATTAGACTGTAGGAAACATTGACAAGATTTGGAGTAGGGGAAGTCGGTGTGAGCAAATAAGATGATTTGTTTGCAATATGAGTTCAAAACCAAAATGTTGAGCACAGTTGGATGGTGTAGGGACCAAAAGTGATGTTTACCTGGAGCACAGATGCAGAAATAGCAGTAATAAATAGTAATACAGGGAAAATAAGTATAAACAATTGCAAGACAACTCCACCTAGAATTACAACCAAAACATCCATACCAGTCCTGGGCTCTCCTGCCTCATCATGGTATCAATAAAAGGCAGCACAAAACCTGCGCTAGCTGGATTTTTAGTGGTGTGGCCCTATAGGGAGTAGGTTTTGGTGCTCCCCTCGACGTCTCCTCTTTCTCTGACACTGAAGAGCAGGAAAAGAGGGTGGGAACTTATTTTGGAGAAGGTGACTGCTTCCAAGTGACTTTTTGCTAAAATGGGTATGCTTCCACCCTCTGGGCACACGAATTGTTTGTTACACTTATTATCAGTACTAAAAGAGGACAGGATGTAGGATGCTATGCAAAACACAGAATGAGTCTACTTCTCTCTCTACTGAATTTGTGTCCTAAATTTATTAATTTTTAAGTGTAGGACATATAGAAAGAGCTCTAAAATCAGAAAAAGACAAGCCTCAGAAAGTAAAGGACGGGAGTAGGAAATATACCTGAAGAACATAGCAAATGTGCAATGAAATGTTCTGGCCCACTCATTAAAACAACAGTGTGACAGCATTGTGTTTCCATCATATCAGCAGCAATTAAAACACAGATAAGACCCAGAGTCAAAGGTGGAGGGCAAAGGGTGCTGTGGATGATGCGATGGGTGCGTAATACCTTTCTGAAGAACAGCTTGGTAATACATGTCAAGGTCATAGAAATGTACACATGCATCAACCTGAGCAGGGCAGGCTTATGAATCTGTCCTAAGTAAAGGTCATTCATGACCTATAAAGATTTGACCACAAGGACATTCATTGCAACACAGTTTGTAGTAATGAAAACTGAACCAACTGCAGCGTACATTACGGTATTGGTGAAATCAACCATAGTACATCTACAACAGAAAACAATACAATCACAAAAATATGTAATTATTTGGGGGGGGGAGTAAAATAATAGTGATTAAAAGTACAGGCTCTGGAATTATCCCATCTGGCTTCAAATTCTACCTCTTCCACTCACAAGCTGTGTGATCTTGGTGACTTGGTTAATTTCTCTCAGCCTCAGTTTCCACATGGTTGGGTGAAGATAATCATGGCATCTTCATAGGACTGTGGCAAGGAGTCAGTGAAACAATGCTAGAAAATGCTTGGCAGAGGACTTAACAGAGTAAGTACTAAGACATGTCGTGTAGAAATATATAACAGTAGCACTGGTTCGCCAACAGGGACAGATGCTCACTATAGTTAAGTGTTTATAAAGATACATGGTTTACTAACTAGAATCAACAGACTGAGAACTTATTAAACAGAAACAGAAGAAAGAAATGGAAATATACTTGAGTTTTGCACTGCTATCAACTTATATGGAGAAAACTGGAGGCCATGTGGACCATTTTGGCACAAATAAAATCTCCTTTTATTTTAGATCACTCAAATCTAAATTAGGCCTTTCTAAGTTTTTCTCAAAAAAATATTCATGTTCCCATCCTTTGCCTGTGTTGGAGTTTCCTTGTGGTCAGGAGTGGCTGACAGATTCTTAGAGGAACTTGATGGTGACTCAAGTGAGATATTCTGGAAAAGGTGGTATCTGAAACAAGCTCTTGATAAACAAACATCTTCGAGAAGCCCATGAATCAGCCTGGCTGACTGACAAGCGAACAGGTTAGAAAATGGGCCACTCAAGCAGTTTTACCCTCTTTGGGTGTCACCAGTCATATATAGGAAACGGCTTAGAGAAGGAAAAAACAACTCTGATCAAAAAAATAGTAGAGGAAACTCAAGTTCTTCAAGGTTGCTGGCCTGGCTTATGAAATAAACACCCAGATCTGAATCGGTGAAAAACAAGATCAGTGAACAAACAGCAGAGAGGATTAGGAGTGAGCATAACATCTTAAAAAGACCTCCACTGTTTGTGGGGGTCACACAACACTGAGCTGTATAAATGGTAGAGCTAGACCCTAATCCTGCCCTTGCTGGAGCTTTTTTTTCATCACCCCAAATCCATATTTATAGCATTTTCTTCCTCTTTGGGGTAGAAATTGTGCTAACTACCTCCCAGTAGAACTGATAGAAATAATACACCAAGGACAGTGAAGTCTGTGGGAAACGAAGATTGAGAGTTTATGGACATCTTTCCCGTCGTAATGCAAAGTGAGTACCTAAGGTCAGCTGCCCTTGCAGCTGCAATCATGACCCGAGACCTGAACATTAAGGACATTATTGGTACACTTAAAGGAAACTCAAGGTGGACTAAGATACCCCTGGGGCACCATATTGGGTAGATACAGCTTCAAAAAGACCAGGTCAACAGAAGCATTCCTCTCCATGCCCTTCAGACACCTCTCTGCACCTCATGTTGCAGCAGGGGTCTGCTGAATGCCAGGGGTCCCTTCAAAGAAGTGGGATGGTGTTCCCCATGTGCTTGCCTCCTTAGGGTCAATCCATTCAGGAACTGTTTCTCCATTGCCTACAGTGTGTAAGGAGTGAGCAGCCACAAACTAGCCTCCCCATAGGACCTGTTGTCCAGAGTACCTTCTGAGAATGGTTGAATAGAAAGTAGCCAAAAGAAATCAGACTGCAACTGGAAATACAGAGTTCAGTTCTAAGGCCCAACCAGTGCCAGCTGAGTCAGTGCTGTGCCAACACTTCAGTTCTCCTGTCACTGAGATTATAGAAACTTCAGGTCAATGTTAACCTCTGAAACATTTCCTGGTTAAATCATTCCCATCTTGATCCTTGTACCTCAGAGGTCTTTGAACCACAGCATTTCAGCATTAACTTCCCAAGTGAGTTGAGAACCATGTTTCTTTATCTGGGGCTGCTTGTCAACCCAGGATCAGTGCTCTGGTGATCTCCCTTGAACTCTGGAGTCCAGACAAACCTGAATTTGAGTCTGGGCTCTGCCCAGCAACCTTACCACCTTTCCCTGGTCCAGTATTTCTCCAAGTGTGGTCTGGGACCTTTAGGGGTCGCTAAGATCCTTTCAAAAGACCCATGTGGTCAAACAAATTTTCATAGCAATATTAAGTTATTTGCTTTTTCTTTTTCTATTCCTCTTTTCTCACAAATGTACAGTGGACTTTCCCAGGGTCTACAGGAAGTGTGATATCTCAACACAGTGAATGCACAAGCAGATGAGAATCCAGCTATCTTATACTAAGCCAGATATTAAAACAATTTGAAAAAAAAAATAAAACAATGCCACTACTCTCACTAATTTTTTTTTTTTTTTGTTTTGGATAATAGTTATTTTTAATAAAGTGCCTCATGTTAACATATAATGAGGTTCTTCTTATTTTAAATGCATAAATACATTTAATTTTTTCAGTTTTAATTTCTAAAACAGTACATTTGGATAGAGATAACCCACATAAACAAAAATTATTCGAGGTTCTCAATTTTTAAGAGTGTAATGGGGTTCTGAGACCAAGAAGTTTGAGAACTGCCACCCTGGTCCATTCACTTTCCCACTGGAATCTGATGGCTTTGTTTCTTAATTCACTGAAAAAATAGAACCAGCCAGAAGGAAGGAGAACAGTCTCATATTCCCACCACCAAACTTCCCAGCCCAGCTGCCTCTGTCCCCGCATAGCCTCCTCCCCTCTAGCTTTGTACATACATTGACCCATCTTCTATACAAATTTAGGCCACCACTCTTAACCAGATTGCATTCCCTCTACCCTCTCCCAAGCACTTTGCCCTGTAATTCTCTTTCTCTCCTACAGCATGGATTTCTCCTTGGACCATCCTCAGCAGTGTACAAACATACTCCAGCTTCTCTATCTTCACAAGCTTCTCCTATGACTCCATGTTCTTCTCTACCCACTGTACCTTCATAGCAAAGCTCCTGGGCACAGTCTATGTTTCATGTCTACATTTCTTCATTTCTCTCTTGCTCTTTAATCCATGCCACTGAACATAGTTTTGCCACATCCGATGGACAATTCCATAACTTTGTCTTACTCAAATTTTGAGCAGCATTTGGCATAGTTGGTTACTCCCACCCGCTTAAAACACTTTCTTCATGTGTTTCTAAGACCCTGAACTCACTGGGTTTCCCTGTACCCTACTGACCACTTCTTCTCAGCCCATTCCTCAGGCTCCTCCTTCTGTATTTCTAAATGTTAGGTTGCCTGGGGCTTAGTCCTCGGACTCTTCCCTTCTCTCTATGCTCCCTCTGTTGGCGATCTTTGAGCCTTGGTTCCAAACACCATCTCTATGCTGGTGACACCCATGTGTATTTCTCTGGTTTGTAAGTCTTCCCTAAGCTCCAGACACAAAAATTATCTCCTCGACATCCCAACGTGGTTGTCTAGTAGGCACTTCAAACTCTGTATATCCAAGCAAAACTCTCAATTTACCCCACCCCCTAGTCTCTCCCTCCTGCACTTCTACCCTCTAGGAATATGGCACTACCATCCACCCAGTGGCTCAGGCAAAGAGCCCAGGAGTCATTCTTCTCACATCCCACATCTAATCCATCAACAAAGCCTGAATCTAACCACTTCTCCTCACCTCCATGGCTGCCACCCCGATCCAAGCCACCATCATCTCACACATGGACTATACAATAGCTCCTAACTGGTTCTACATATAGCAGCCAGAGTTAGCTTTTTAAACTATGAATCAGAATGTCACTGTACTCAAAACCCAACAGTGGCTTACCATTACACTTAGAATCACAGCCCACACTATGGCCCCAAGGCCTTTGTGGTTTAGTTCACGCCTCCCTCTCCAACCCTGATTCTCACTATCTACCTCACCTCCCACCTCCCTGTGCCTCAGCCACACCAGCCTTCCTTCTTGCTGCCCTGGAGTGACCGACTCTCTTCTGGTTCCATCTGCCAAGAATGTGCTTCCCCGTATTTTCACGTGGCTCACTTCTTTACATCATTCGAATGTCACCAGCTCAGAGAGCCTTGCCCAAACACTCTTTCCAAAATAACCTCTTCTATTAGGTTACATTCAGCTGCAAGTAACAGCTTTAAAAATGTAGACATTTAATCATTAACAAGAAGATCCACATGAGACATAAGAAGAAAATTGACATCCCCTGTGATCGCACAATGTAAATATTTTTAGAATTGTCTTCCAGCCTTTTTCCTATGCAAACAGAATTTATTTTAAATCTGTTTGGGGCCCATCCTGGGAATGCAGTTTTATATCTTAGGTTTTCATTTAATATTAACTGATAAATATTTTCCCAAGTCTTATACAAACAAGATCATGAACTCTTTGAGCTGTAAAGAAACCTTAGTAATTATTTAGTTCTGGCCCATCTTACAAATTGTACAAGATGAGACACCTGAAGACCGAGTTGTTTGCGTTTCTCCAAAATGTTTTAATACCTCAGAGATTTTCAGTCTGATTAAGCTGAGGCAGAGCCAGAAAGGCTGAGCCTATTGGTTGCTTTGTGTGCACACCAACTAAAGGCGTGTGTCTCTTTATCCCACAGAAACTGGGCTGCCAGCGGAGCTCTGCTTACCTCTCCGTGACTTCGCTGACAAATATATTATCCCTGCACACCTATCTGTCAACAGTCCTCCCTCAGGAGAGGTTCAAGACCTTGATAGGATCTGAGCACCAAGGCGAGCCTGTCAGACCAGCATGTGTCAAGAGAGAAGCTGCCTGTTTTGCACCCACATGGAGATCTAAGTGTTTTGTCCACTTGGCATATTTGTACTTCAGAGGTGGAAAGGGCACATGATGGAGACAGTACATGGGGAGAGAGAGCACAGCCAAGTCTGGGACCACAAGCAAGATCGGTCATGGAGTGATGTACCTGTTTTCCCTAATAGAATGTCATCAACTTACTATTTTGGCAACATAGCATGGTGCAATTGAGACTGTGGGATGGGTTAAAGACCCAGTTCACTGCTTTGTGGTTATTGGATCTGGAGCAAGTTCCTCTCCGGGCTTTGGTTACCTCCTTTGTAAAGAAGGAATCACAGTACCCACCTTGTGGAGTTGTAACACCCCCAGCACTCACGTAGGTACTCAATAAGTGGTAGCTGTTATTAATAAACTTTCCTTTTCCCTTCTGTGAGCAGTCCAAGACACATAGTAGGGGCTCAATAAATATTCATTGCACGAATATGAGCCCCACACAAATAAGACTACATATTTTGAGTCTAAACAATTGAATGTACAGCAATAACAGTAATAATTGTTGCCTCCACATGATTCTAGAAAAGCCAGAAGCCAGGTCTCTTGAAATAGAAATCTTCAGATTCTCTTATTCAGTCAGGATTTCATTTTTTCGCTCAAACCATTTTGATTTAATTAGAAAGAGGATTGCTTTGACTTTATTCTCCACCAGAGGATCAAGATAAATACTACCCTTTCAGATACAGCCAGCTGTTTTTCTAAGTCATCTTCTTATTATACGATACTATTGGTTAAGTTCTTTTCTTCATTATAAAATTAACAGTTCATTATAGACACTTCAAGAAGTAGAAAAGAAAAGAAAAGTAGCCACAGTGTCACTACCAAGAGTCAAAAATTATGAAAATGTTGATGTATTTTATTGAAACTCAGTGGTTCATTGTGATTCTCCACGGTATCCAATTTTATCTTCTGGCTTTTTCAAAATATTTCAAAAATATTCCCTTACTTGTTCATCCTGTTTTCAATTGTTCATAATTTTAAATAGTGTTAAAATGAAAATAATTCTTCATGAAACATTTTCTACAGTTAGGAAAACATTTCTTAGGCATATTCTTAGAAGTGAAATTATTCTTTTAAAGAATATGAACATTCTTTGGTACACACCATTCAAAAGGCATTAAAAAAATGTTAGAGAAATTTACAACCTTTCACCAGTCCTGGATAGTCTCGTGACAATTGGTAGGTAATATTTCATTTTTTAATTTTAATTTAGTTTGTTTGCCAATGAGGCTGAATTGTATAAAATGATTACTAAGTACTAGCAGTTTCTCTTTGGTGAATTATCCTATTTTCTCCTTTGCCCAGGAATTTTGGGGGATGTGGTGTGATTTTTATTAAATTATATGACACTATAGTTTAAAGATTAACTTTTTGTCAAATATATTATAGATTTTTTAAAATGTCTTCCTGTAGCATTTTCATTTTGTTTATACATCCTCTTGGAAATTAAAGAGATTTTAATTTCTATTCGGGCAACCTGATATTATTTTTATTTATGAGTCTCTTATTGGATTTATCCTTTCCTATTCAGAGACCAGGTAAATTCACCACTATTTTCTCTAAATTTTTAATCATTTGTTTTTTGTGGAAAGGGAGTTTTATTGTTTTTATTATTGTTTAATTGTGTATATATGAGATAAAATTTGCCATTTTAACCATTTTAAGTGTACAATTCTGGACCATTAATTATATTTACAATGTAAAACCATTGCCACTATTTCCAAAACTTTTTCATCACCTCAATCAGAAACTCTGTACCCAGTAAAGAATAACTTCTCATTATCCCCTGCTCCTAGCCCCAGATAACCTCTAGTCTACTTTCTGTCTTTATGAATTGCCTCTGCTATATGCTTCATGTAAGTGGAATCATGCAATATTTAACCTCCTGTGTCTAGCATATTTCACTCTGCATAACATTTTCACAATTTATCCATGTTGTAGTGTGTCAGAATTTTCTTCCTTTTGTGACTGAATAATATTTCATTGTATGTATATACCACATTTTGTTTATTCATTCATCCATTGATGGACACTTGAGTTGTTTCCACCTTTTCACCATTGTGAATAATGCTACTATGAACATTGATGTACAAATATCTGTTTGATTCCCTGCTTTTGATTAATTTGTCAATATACTCAGAATTACAATTGCTAGATCAAATGGTAATTCTAGGTTTAATTAACCACCATTATGTTTTCCACAGTGGCTACACCATTTTACATTCCCATCTGCAATGAACAAGGGTTCTAATTTCTCCACATCCATGCCAACACTTGTTGTTTTCTGATTTTTTGATAATAGGCATCCTAATGGGTGTGAAGTGGTATCTCATTATGGGTTTGACTTGCATTTCCCTAATTATCAGTGATATAGAGCATTTTGTCATATGCTTTTTGGCCATTTGTAGGTCTTCTCTGGAGAAATGTCTATTCAAGTCTTTGCTCATTTTCGAATTGGCTTGTTTTGTTGTTGCTGTTGAGTTTTAGGAATTCTCTATATATTCTGGATATAAATCTTTTTATTAAATATGTAATTTGCAAATATTTTCTCTCATTCTGTAGGTTGCCTTTTTACTCTGTTGATAGTGACTATATTATTAGTCAGGGTTCTCCAGAGAAACAGAACCAGTAGGGTATGAATATATGTACTGAGAGAGGGAAAGAGAGAGAGAGAGAGAGAGAGAGAAACTTAATATAAAAAATTGGCTCATATGATTATGGTCCAAATCTGCAGTGTGGGTCAGCAGGCTCAAGACCACAGAGAGCTGATGGTGCAGATGAAGTCTGAAGAGAATTTTTTCTCTTACTCGGGGGAGGGTCAGTCTTTTTGTTCTATTTAGGCCTTTAACTTATTGGATAAGGCCTACTCTTGTTATGAAGAGCAATCTGCTTTACTCTACCAAATAAAATGTTAACCCCATCCAAAAACACCCTCATAGAAACACACAGAATAATGTTTGACCAAATAAATACCTGGATACCCCATGGTCCAGTCAAGTTGACACATAAAATTAAAGCATCACAATGTCCTTTGATATACAAAACTTTTTAATTTTGATGAAGTCCAATTTTTCTATTTTTTCATTCTTTGCCTGTGCTTTTGATATCATATTTAAGAAACCATCACCAAACCCAAGGTCATATATAGTTTCCCCCAAGAGTTTTCTTCTAAGTGTTCTATAATTTTAGTTCTTATGTCTAGAACTTTGATCTACTTCCAGCTAGTTCTTGTATATGGCATTAGGCAAGGGTCCAACTTCATTCTTTGGCATGTGGCTATCCAGTTTTCCTAACATCATTTATTGAAAAGACTATCCTTTCCTCCATTGAATGGTCTTTGTAACCTCCTCAAAAAATATTTAATCATTTGTGTGAGGGTTTATTTCTGGCCTCTCTCTTCTGTTCCATTGATCTATACGTTTATGCCAGTATCACACTGTTTTGATTACTGTAGCTTTGTAATGTATTTTGAAATCAAGAAGTGTGATATTTCCAACTTTGTTCTTTTTTAAAATTGTTTTGGCTATTCGAAACTCCTTGAGATTCCATATGAATCTTAGGATGAATTTTTCTATT
Source organism: Lemur catta (assembly GCF_020740605.2). NCBI lineage: Eukaryota > Metazoa > Chordata > Mammalia > Primates > Lemuridae > Lemur > Lemur catta. Next base: position 12,605,444 of record NC_059144.1, on the reverse strand, counting down.
TCTGCAAAAAAATAAAAATGCCATAGTGATTTTGATGGGGATTGCATTAAAGCTATAGATATTTTTTGTGTAGTATTGACATTTTAACAATATTAAGTCTTCCAGTCCATGAACACATATATCTTTTCATTTATTTTTGTCTTCTTTAATTTGTTTCAGCAACTTTTTATAGTTTTTGATGTACAAATCTTTCACCTCCTTGGTTAAGCTAATTCCTAAGTTTTTTATTCTTTTTGTTACTATCATAAATGAAATTATCTTCTTAATTTCCTTTTTGAATCGTTCATTGCTAGATTATGGAAATGAAACTGATTTTTGCATGTTAGTTTTGTATTCTGAAACTTTAATTCATTTATTATTTTTAACAGTTTTTTTGTTGAATCTTTAGAGTTTTCTACATATAAGGTCATATATTCTGCAAACAGAGATAATTTTACTTCTTTATTTCATGTTTAGATGCCTTTTTATTTATCTTTCTGGCCTAATTGCTCTGGCTAGAATTTCCAGTACTTTGTTGAACAGGACAAGTGAGCATCCTTGCCTTGTTCATGATCTTAGAGGAAAATTTGTCAGTCTTCTACCATTTAGTATAATTCTAGCTGTGGATTTTTCATATACACCATTATTATGTTGAGCTAGCTTCCTTTTACTCCTAGTTTGTTTAGTGCTATTTTTTTATTCATAAATGGGTATTGACTTTTTCTGAATCAACTGAGACTATCATGTGAAGTTTTCTCCTTCATTCTGTTAATGTGGTATATTACATTGACCAATTTTTTTATTTTTACAATGTATTTTATTTAACCCAATTGTATCCAAATATTATCATTTCAACATGTAATCAATATACAAAGTTCATGAGATCTTTGCATTCTTTATCACTCCAACTTGAGAGTAGTTGTATATTCACATATATTTTCTTGATTTTTAAAAGTGGTTTAATCTCATTGGAGAATCAAAGCAAAATAAAGACATCCACATTGATCAATTTTTGTTGGTTGAACCATCTTTGCATTCCAGGAACAAATCACACTTGGTCATGGTATACAATCCTTCTAATATGCTGCTGAATTTAGTTTGCTGGTATTTTGTTGAGGATGTTTAAATTAAAGTTTATAAGGTATATTCTGCTGTAATTTTCTTATATTGTGATGTCTTTGTCTGGCTTTGGTATTGGAGCAATGCTGGTCTCATAGCATGAGTTAGGAAGTGTTTTTTTCTCTTCAATTTTTTGGAAGAGTTTAAGAAGGATTGATGTTATTTCTTTAAATGTTTCACAGAATTCGCCAGGGAAGCCAACAGGTCCAGGGATTTTCTATGTCAGGAGGTTTTGATTACTAATTCAATCTCTTCACTAGTTATAGGTCCATTCATACTTTTTATTTCTTCATGATTTAGTCTTGGTAGGTTTTGTATTTCTAGGAATTTGTCACTTCATCTAGATTATCTAATTTGTTGGCATATGTTTGTTCATAGTGCTGTCTTATAATTCACTTTATTTCTGTAAAATCAGTAGTAATGCCCCCACTTTAATTTCTGAATTTAGTAATTTTGAGTCTTACCTCTTTTTTCTTAGCCAATCTAGCTAAATATTTATCAATTTTGTTAATCTTTTTGCAGAATTAACCTTTGATTTTGTTGATCTTTTTCCTCTTCTGTATTTTATTTGTCTTTCCTTTAATCTTTATCATTTCCTTCCTTCTGCTAACTTCGGGTATAGTTTGTTCTTTTATAGTTCCTTAAGTTGTAGTTTGTTGAGATCTTTCTCCTTTTTATATAAATATTTACTGTTATAAATTCCCTGTTAACACTATTTTTAATACATCCCACAGGTTTTGGTATGTTATGCTTTCATTTTCACTCATCTGTAATTATTTTGTAATTTCCCTTGTGATTTCCTCTTTGATCTTTTGGTTGTTTAAGTGTGTGCCGTTTAATTTCCACAAATTTGTGAATTGTGTAGTTTTTATTCTGTCCTTGATTTCTAAATTCCCCCCTTATAATCACAGAAGATAGTTTGTATAATATGTATTTCTTAAAATCTTATAAAACTTGATTAGTGGCCTGACATATGGTCTATACTGGAGAATGTCCCATGTGCACTTGAGAAGACAGTATTCTGTTGTTCTTGTTCTGTTTTTGTTGAGTGTTCTGTACATATCTGTTAGATCTAGTTGGTTTACTGTTTTGATCAAGTCCTCTATTTCATTACTTATCTTCCATCTGGCTTTTCTATCAACTATTGAGGTTGGGGTATTGGAGTCTTTGACTACCATTGTACCAACTGTCTATTTTTCCCTTCAACTTTGTCAATTTTTGCTTCATATGTTTTGATAATATGTTATTAAGTGAATAAATGTTTATAATTGCTATATCTTCTTGCTGTATTAAACTTTTTATTAATATATAACATCTTTTTTTGCATCTTGTAAACTTTTTTGATTTAAAGTCTATTTTGTCTGATATTAATATAGCTACCCCAGCTCTCATTTGGTAACTATTTACATGGAATATCTTTTCCCAGACTTTTACCCTCCACCTATTTGTATTTTGGGATCTATTGTGAGTCTCTTGTAGAGAGCACACGATTAGATATTCTTTTTAAATCCATTCTGCCAGTGTCTGTTTCATGGGAGTGTTTAAGCTATTTATATTAAAGTAATCAGAAAAAAGGGACTTACTTCTGCCATTTTATTATTTGTTTTCTATTTGCCATTTAGCTTTTTCTTGTTCTTAATTTCCTGCATTATTGTCTTCTTTGGGGTTTAGTTGATTATTTTGTAGTGAAACATTATGATCCCCTTTCATTTTCTTTTGTGTATGTTCTATAGCTATTTTCTTTGTGGTTGCCATAGAATTACATTTAACATCCTAAAGTTATAACACTCTAATTTGATTTATACCAGCTTAATTTAAATAGCATACAAAAACTCTGCTTCTATACACCTCTGTCCCCACTCCCTTTCAGTTATTGATGTCACAAAATTACATTTTAAGCATTGTGTGTCCAAAAACATAGACTAATAATTAGTTTTTTATACATTAGTCTCTTAAACCATATAGAAAATCAAAGGCTGATTTACAAACCAAAGTTATGATAACGCTAGCCTTTATAATTTTCCATGCATTTACCATTAGCAGATATCTTTGTTTCTTCATATGGCTCCAAATCACTGTCTAGTATCCTTTATTTCAATCTGAAGTTCTCCCTTCAGCATTTATTTCAGAGCAAGTGCAGTTGTAATGAATTCCTTCAGCTTTTGTGTATCCAGGAATGTCTCTCTCTCCCTCATTTGTGAAGGACAGTTTTACCAGATGTAGAATTCTTCGTTGACTTTTTTTCCCAGCACTTTGAATATATCAACCCCACAGCCTTCTGGTCTCTAAGGTTTCTAATGAGATATCAACTGACCAATGTAATTGAGGATCCTTTGTATGTGATGAGTCACTTCTCTCTTGCAGCTTTCAAGATTCCCTCTTTGTCTTTGGCATATGACAGTTTGATTATAATGTTTCTTGGTATGAGTCTTTTCAGTTCATTCTACTTGGAGTTCATTGAGCTTCCTAGATGTTTATATTGATGTTATTTTTAAAATTTAGGAAATTTTCATCCATTACTTATTACTCAAATAATCAGTTATTATTTATTCAATAATCTCTTTACACTCTCCTCTGTTTCTTCTCCTTCTGGAACTCTTACAATGCATATGTTTACCCACTTGATAGTGTTCCTTGGGCTTCATTCACTTTTCTCAGTCTTTTTTATTTCTGTTCCTCAGACACAAACATTTCAACTTTCCTAACTTCAAGTTCACTAATTTTTTTCTTCTGCCTGCTCAAATCTACTTTTGAATCTCTCTAGTAAATTTTTCATTTTCGTTCTCGATTTTTCATCTCTAGAATTCTGTTTATTCCCTTTTATTTTTTCCTGTCTCCTTATTGATATTTTCATTTTGTTCATACATTGTTTTCTTGACTTTGTCCATATCTTCCTTCAGCTCTTAGAGCATCTTTAAGGCAGCTGTTTTAAAATCTTTATCTATGAAGTCCATTATCTTGTCTTTCCCAGGGATGTTTTCTGAATGGGCCACACTTTCCTATTTCTTTGTATGCCTTATAATTTTTTGTTTAAAAATGGACATTTGAATTATAATGTGGTAACTCTGGAAATCAGATTCTCCTCCTTCCCCAGGGTTTTCTGTGTTATTATTATTACCATTGTAGGTTGTGTCTGTGCCAGGGACCAGCCTGAAGTGTAAACTGAAGGTCCTCTCAGGTCTTTTCTGAGCCTGCACATTTCCCTAGGCATGCACAGTTACTAACGTAGCCCCATGTCTGGGCATGATGGCTCACACCTGTAATCTCAGCACTTTGGGAGGCCAAAGTGGGAGGATTGCTTGAAGCCAAGAGTTCTAGACCAGCCTAAACAGCATATCAAAACCCTATCTCTACAGAAAATAAGAAAAATTAGCCATACATGGTAGAATACACCTGTAGTCCCAAAAACTTGGGAGGCTGAGGCAGGAGGATTGCTTGAGCCCAGAAGTTCAAGGCTGCAGTGAGCTATGATCAAGCCACTACACTGCAGCCTGGGTGACAGAGCAAGACCCTATCTAAATACTAAAAAACATAACCCCATATATGCATTTGCTTTTGAATGTCCTTGGGATCCTTCAATCTCTGGCTCCCAAAAGGGAAAGGAGTAAATATAAAGGTAAAAGAAAAAATAGACACTGGCTTTTTAAATACCCTGAATACTGCTTCAGCCACAGGAGGATGCAACAATGGCCACCACCACTTTGCCTGCACCTCCATGATTATAAGCAGAAATCAATGATCAGAACACAAGTTCTCAATATTTGGAGTACAAAGTCATTATTGCTTACCCTCATTCTTGCCATGTGCAGGCTGTTCCAGAATAACTGCACAGCTGCCTGCCATGGGGCTGAGCAGGAAGGGAATGGGTAACTGTAGGCATGCTAAGAGCTGAAATTTGCCAAAATTTGCCATGATTTACCTTCCAATTCTTCCCCCTGGAAGTTGCAAGCCTTCAGATAGACTCCAGAGTTTTAGTATAGTTACATCAGACTGAGTCTGCCAATGCAGTTATTTTCTAGGTGAGGAGATGGATTCCTAGCACTTCGTACCCTGCCATCTTGCCTGATGTCACTTGATAGTGTCCTTTGATGCACAAAAGTTTTAAATTTTGATGTTCAATTTTTTTATTTTTTCTTTTATTGCCTGTGCTTTTAATGTCATATTTAAGAAACCATTACCAAATCCAAAGTCATACAGGTTTTCCCATATGTTTTCTTTTAAGAGTTCTATAGTTTTAGCTCTTAAATTTAGGTCTTTGATCCATTTTTAGTTAATTTTTATAGGGTGCAACGTAAGGGTCTAACTTCATTTTTTTGCATGTGGATATCCATGTTCAGCATCATTTGTTGAAGACAAACTGAATGGTCTTAGAACTCTTTTCAATGTAAGGGTTTATTTCTGAGCTCTCAATTATATTCTGTCAGTCTGTGTATCTACCCTCATGCCAGTACCACACTATTCTGATTATAGTAGCTTTGTAGTAAGTTTTGAAATCAGAACATGTGAGTCCTCTTTGTTCAGATTTTTCAAGACTGTTTTGACTATGGGGGGTTCCTTGAAATTCCATTTGACTTTTATGATGAGCTTTTTTCATTTTTGCAAAAGACATCATTTGGACTTTGATAGGGATTGCATTGAATCTGTAGGTCACTTTGGGTAGTATTGTCACCTTAACAAGGTTGGATCTTCCTATCCATGAACACAAGATGTCTTTCCATTTATTTGTGTCTTCTTTCAATTCTTTCAGTAATGTTTTTGTAGTTTTTATCACCCTAGGAGAGAACGGGAATGGAGAGGACAAATGAGCTCTGGAGATTCACTTGCTAAAGGTAGCATTACCTAAAAAAGGTAATGCACCTAGTTCACTCATTCTTTCATTTACTCATCTGTTCACTCAGTAAATACCTGTGAATTGCCTACTCAGTGCCAGGCAGTAGTAGGAACACAACAGTGAACAAAACAGATGATATTATGTAATGAAACATTTGCTGAGGATTTCTTATATGCTAGGCCCCATGCTGAGCACTGGGGTGGGGGGAAATATGTCAAAATCTGTTAGGAGGACAAACACAAAAACCAAACATAATACAACCATGACACATAAATGCTTATATGAGAGATACAGAGGCCCCAACTCTACTGTGTATTGGGCTTGGAGTGGGCTGGGGTCAGAGAAGAGTTAACTAATATTTGTGCTGGGTGCTGGTAAGTAGGAGTTTATCACAGAACAATGTGGGACGGACTGTGGGATGGGGAACAGGGTACGTTCTCAGGAAGGGAGATAACACAAAGGAACTGAAGCATGAATGGACTCATGGAAAACAGCATGTATGTTGTAGCAAGGGAGGTGCACCTGGGATAAGTGAGCAGGGCTGGCCAGACAATGAAGGGCCTCATGCATGCACCACGCTAAGCAGTTGGACTATTACTGAAGGCAGTGGATGCCCACTGAGGGATGACAAGCTCATAACAATGGCGTGGTCAGAGTTTCGTTTTAGAAGCATGATTATGACTCCAGGAGGGAGAGCGGGTTGGAAACGTGATGCAGGAAATATGCATCAGAGCCAAGGCCGCTGTCATAACCCAGGCAAGGAACGATATGGGCCTGGGCTAGGCGTGAGAACAGGGTAAAGGGACAGGCTTGTCAAATAATTAGGAAGTGACTGATCACCTTTAGCAGGTGTGAGAAAGAGGGAAGAGACAATGATGCCTTTTACCACCCCATAAATTTAAATGTGACCTCAGCAAACCCCAGAAAAACAATCCAAGCAGACTTAAGCAGAGCATGCCACAAGAGGAAAATTATTCCTGTACTCCCAGGTAACCCAAGTGGAGGCCCTAGGCCAGACATGGATGGGACATGCATATACTGGGTTTGTGCTGGTCCCAGGGGGCTTGGAAACCAACACCCAATTCTTTGCCCCATTAGGTCAAAGAAATCTCATTTATGGCTTTCCTTCTCGTACCTTCCCCCTTAGCTCTGCCTCTCACTGTTTCTCTGAGAGACAAGAACTGTTTTCCTTCCCTAGCCTTCTTCCCCCATTCCTGGGCTGCTCAGGGCTGACTGACAGGGAGCGTTCAGCAGTCGGGAGCTTTCAACAGTCACGCACATGAAGCCGAAATTTAAGTCCCTGCATAGCACTACCCAAGCTCCTCCAAAGGCTTGTCTTTGCATGCTCACAGCAGTCAGAAGGCTGTTTGTTCTGGCTAAAACACACACACACACACACACACACACACACACACACAAAATGCTGATGGAATCAAGTGCGAAACACCATATGACAGGTTTAATGCCAGAAGTTTTAAGGTCAGTATAAAGCTGGGTGGGACAGGACGAGGAAAAACTAAAAATTGGTCTTCTTACCATTTTAGGGCAGGGAAGATTATCTGGGTATTTTTGTATGTCTGACGTTCACATGGTCACAACGCATCAGTCATTAGGAGAAAAAATGCCGCAAATGAAGAAATAAAATGCATTGGTATGTTTGATCGTGTTGCTTGCCATAAACATCTCAAAGTAACCTTTTTTCATGCCATCTCATCTGGGTAAAATTATGTTGATCTGTGAAATATATATTTTTTCTTGTCTAGTCCATTCCTATGTGGTTCAAGAAAGTGATGACTATTAAACAATAGTTTGGAATTTTGCTGACACTTTAACTTAACCAATATTTTTTAAAGGATTCCATTGTAACATATTAGCTAAAATTTGCTAACCTGCCTGTACTGCATTTCTCTATCCACTTCACTAACTCAGAGTCAACTATAGGTTATGAACAAGTAGAATGGTTTCTTTTCTTAAAGAAAAAAAAAGCTTAAGTTATGGGATCCCAAAAGCCAGTCTACTGGTGGAAAGACCTGCCAGAAATTATAAAAAGATTAGACTTATAGTTTTTTTTAAAGAAATAAATATGCTTTTATTATTTTTATTATTATTTATTATGCTAATAGAAAGGTGTTGTCAGGCAGGTACTGGCAGGTGACATTTACCTGGCCCCAGCACTGAGCTAAACGTGTTACAGCATTCTCTCTTCTGGTCTTCTCAATAACCCTCTGGAGTAGGTTAGTATCACCGCATGCAGGCAAGGAAACTGAGGCACAGAGAATTGAAGTGACACAAGGTCACACAGCTAAGAAGGGGAGAGCTGGGATCCAAGCTCCGTGTTGGAAGCTGTAGTTTGGCTTTTTATCTACATTGCTGGAAAGTGCCCAATGGGCTAGCAGAGCTTGTAAGCTGCATGTCCCTTGGGAAGTGTTCATGGCATCAGTATCACAACCCTACTTTAGGACATACTGCCTGCCCGGGACCTTAAGGTTTCTAAAATGCAGATGAGAGCCGGGAGAGAAAGACCTGTCCAAAGAAAGCAAGCAAAGCCATTAGATACTAAACAAATAATCACATCAGCTATTAGCTTATAAGTATGAAATGTCCAATTTCCTTACGTACTAAGTTTGACAGTTGATATCTCTGACATTTCTTGTTTTATTTTTAATGTGAAGGTACATTCTTATTCTTTCAAACACACGTTGTGGCTTGTGATTATCTTTCAAAAATTTTTTTAGAGCAATTCCTGTGAAACCATGGATAAGTCAAAAATTCATGTTATTTTCTAATATGAGTTCTGTCATGGAAACAATGCTGCTCAGACAGCTCAAAATACCAATGAAGTGTTTGAAGGGTGTGGCCAATGAATGCACGGTATATCAATAGTTTGAGAAGTTCCGTTCTGGTGATTTTAATCTTAAAAATGAGCCACAGGGGCAACCTGAGAGCAAGGTGGATAACGATGAGCTGAAAGCTGTAGTGGAGGTAAATCCACCTCAAACTACACATGAATTAGCAGCAAGGTTTGACTTTATTATTCCAACAATATTGGACCATTTGAAACAAATTGGCAAGGTAAAGAAGCTGGATAGATGAGTATTGCATAAGTCAAACAAGTGTCAGAAGAAAAATCATCTCGAAGCTTGCTTTTCTTTTCTGTCACGACATAAAGGTGAACAGTTTCTACACCTTATTGACACGTGATGAAAAAGGGATTCTTTTTGACAATCACAACCGTTCTGCACAATGATTGGATAAAGATCAAGTGCCGAAACACAGTCCAAACCTAATATTTATCCAAAAAAGCTAATGGTGTCTGTTTGGTGCTCCAGCGCTGGTATTATCCACTACAGCTTCATAAATTCTGGCCAATCGATGACAGCAGATGTCTACTGCAACCAACTAGATGAAATGATAAGGATACTTGAGATTAAGCAGCTGAGATTGGTCAATAGCAACAGGCCAATTCTCTTGCAAGACAACGCTCAACCACGTGTCCCACTAACAACACTGCTCAAACTATAGCAGCTGGACCTGGAAACTCTCTGTCATCCACCATATTCACCAGACCTTGCACCAACTGACTACCACTTCTTCCAGGCTTTGGACCGCTTCTTTCAAAGAAAAATATTCAATTCTCAACAAGCTGTGGAAAATGCCTTTCACGATTTCATCGCCACTCACTCTCCAGGCTTCTTCGCTGCTGGCATAAACAAGCTACCATTAAGATGGCAAAACTGTGTTGATAGTTTAGGCACATAGTTTGACTAATTGTACTGCTTCTTGTTTGAGATATAATAAACTACACTTTTGATTCGAAACCAGACATTTCATATTTAATGACCTAATATCTGTGAGTAAATGGAATCCACGCTTCTAAGTTTTCTGTCACTGGTTTTGTCTTAAGTCCAACAATTTATTCTCTCAATCTGCCAAGCACTGCTCTTTCTTATAGAGGCCGCAAACATAAACTTCTGCCCAGACTCCAGTCAAATTATCACAAAAAGCAAATTAATGGGTGTCTCTGAAGCATTGACAGCTTCCTTTTTTTGCAAGGCAACTCAGAAGTGTTTTGGTTGGAAAGAAAGAGACAAAGAAAAAGCAAATTGCTAGGGCGATCAGATCAATTTAATGTGTCACTACTGGCTTTTTAAAAAAAAACAAAATGGGATATAATACAAAGTGAAAATTGTTTCATGAATTTTTAATTTCAATTATAAATTGTACTTTATAATGTGTTTACTGGATCACACTATAAAATGTATTTCTTGCATGACTTGTGGACAACAACATTTGAAAGACATTATTCTTAGGAAGAAAACCACTGTCCCTAAACTGGAACATCTTTGGTCCTTTCAGCCCAGTGCGGTTCTTCATAGTACGTGTCTGTATAAATCGCACCAAACAAAAGGTTAACAGAACACCTGCAGTTATTGGGGTGAGAGAGCCACAGGAGGCCCCCTAGAGAATATGATATGGTTTTTTATGGTGCCAACTTTACTTTACTAGTAAGGTCTTTAGTCTAGAAAGTTCTGGAAGCCTGAAAGGAACAGGAATGTGGGATAGAACATGTTGGGCAAGTCAGGCCCTGTTAGTGCCTCTGACTCTGGTTTGCTGCTGATGTTCAGATCATCCATGCTGGCGGGGCCACCCCGACTAGCACGCAGGAAACCCGGCAACAGCATTTCTCACCATCAGCTCCCAGCTGCCACCCTCAGGAGCTGCTCTGGGTGGAAACCGCTCATCTTCTGCTCAACCCATCCAAGTCCCTCCGATGCTTCCTCCCATTTCACAGTCTCTTTCCCCACCAAGTCGGGTTCCTTCTCCTGAACTCTTCTCACACTGCACACCTTCACCAAACCTTCGCCAAGCAGCCCAGCCTCTCACCAATCCCTGCCTCCCCTGTTGTGTTACAGTCACTTCTCTCTCTTCCTCGCTGCCTCCACATGTCCTTACCATCAGCGCTTTGCGTGTCATTTGTGTCTATGTTTGCCCATCCACTGTTTGCATGTTTGTGCCTCCCCTCACCATCTCTCTGGGCTTGGACCATATGCCTAGGGGACAGCCAGCCCCTGCCAGGGCAAGGACCACACCTTGAATGTCCTTGGCCACCCCCGAAGGTTGCACACCATATAGGGAGTGATCAGAGGCAGCCTGACTACTCCGAATGTGTGACCCGTCTGATGAGAAGGTAGATATTCCAGCTAAGAGAGATGAGAGACCCTTGGCAAATGGAATCTGCACTAAGCCAGGTTGTTTTGAGAAGCTAGCGTCTGCATCACATTCTGACTTGAAATACTTCTCTAAAGGAATTCTTTGGCTTAAATCACATAGCTGCTTCTATTGCCTTGACAACTGGGCTGAACGATCCTCCTTGGCAGGTGCTTCTTTGCTGGCCCATTATCACCACCTATTGGCCCCTGGAGGAAGTGAGAATGAGCACAGGTCCGAGATGCATCTGAGTTTCCAAGAGGGGCTGAAAAATTATCACAGGGGAAGCGTATGTGTAGAGAATCTGATGCCTGAGAAATGCTTTTATCCATCTTGACTCTGTCTTCCTGCCCCTCGTTCAAGTTGGCTTAGGGAGTTCAAATACAGCATCAGCATTTGTGCAAACAACATAAGGACAGAGGCTACCCTCCCCCAATAAAAATGGCCATAGAGGGGTGAGCTACCCACATTCTGAGAAAAACCACTCTTCCAGGCCTACCTTCCCAAGCACTTTGCTTCCACAGAATTTTCATCCACAATGCATCTACTAGATTGCCTGCCTTTGCCAGGGCCTAAAATACGGCCCCTTAGCAAAGCAAAAACTACATCTATATCTTTCCATGATATCTCCAGCCAATCCTTTCTCTTCACATTGCATCAGCATAAGGACAGTCGCTGAAGCAGAATCTCACATGGTAAACTAAGCTATCCTCAGAAAACACATGTATTTCCCAAAGTAGGATGTAGGCTGTGTCCCAGCCCATCAAAAAGGGAAGACTTTGCATGAAATTTCCCACCTAAGAGATCAGACCACCGCCACTAACCGCAACAAAACCTGGCTAGAAGGGGGCTGCAGAGAGTAAAGTTGATGCTGGTTTTCTCAGGAGTCTAAAATTGAGCCTTTCCTGTTTCTAATTCTGTTGCCCATCATTGCTCTAGGAAGAACATTATCCAGTTGTTCCTGATTCTGAACTTCAGAGTTGATCATTCACCACAGGAAGTTACTTTTCAATGAAAAAAGACAAATTCAGTTATTTATTGCTGTGTAACAAACCACTCCAAAATGCAGTGGCTTAAAACAATATATCATTAGTTTAGACTAAAGAAAATTATTAAATTTAGATGATAATGTGTTCCTTCTCCCCATTCTGAGGGTTGACGGGGCAATTCCTCGGCTCCGCATGTGTCAGCTGTGGCCACACCCGCGGGCAGCGGGGCAGGGCTGGAAGACCCAAGACAGCCTTTCTCGCAAATCTGGCACCTTGGTGTTCCTTCGGGTGGGCTCTTTCTCTGTGTGGTGTCTCATCCTCCAGGACAGCATGTCTCTCTACCAGGGCAGCCTGGACATCTTTACAACGTGCCAGCCCAGTTCCAGGACGGCCAAGGCGGAGCTTCATCTCCGTTTCATTCTACTGGTCAAAGCAAGTCACATGCCAGGCCAGGATCGAGGGGAAGAAAACAGACTCCACCTATCGGAGGAGGAGGAATAAAAGCCTACATGGAAGGGCAGCATTGTAGGTGCCATCTTTAAGACAACCTGTCACACAGACAGTAATGCACAAAAGAGAACTAGATTGTCCTCATTCTTCCAGCTCCTATGTGGCAGATCAATGTCCTTATCCAGAGAATGGCATTAGTAATTACTACTTGGAGTTTTGTTTACATGAATGAGATAACTACATGGCTCAGTAAATGCAGTCAATTCCCATGAAATGTTGGACCCCACAAGCAGCCTGTAAGGACCAAATCTGAGAGGAGGTGCCATTTTTTGATGCATGCAGGTTCAAGGCTGGCTCCAAACCACAGCCTGCTGTGAGTTTGCTGGGGAATTTAAATGCTTTGTTTGCCTTTTCTCACCTTCATTTTCTCCTCTGACCCATCTAAAATGCTATGAAAATGTTTTCTCTTGAAACCAAAGATTCAGTGGAGACTAGTGTCCCACTTGCAGTCAGGATGCTGAGATACAGGTGGGCACACCCGAGACCAGCACAGGGCATGGCATGGCAGCGAGGCCACCCACGCAGGGCACTGAGTCTGCTGGTACTCCTATGATCAGCTGCACGTTTATCCATTTTATTTAATAGCGTAGTTCTATGTAAGATCTGGCATGTAGCTCGAACCCCTGGTTTATTACATAGTGTCACCATGGCTAGCACAATGTCACCAGACTGGAACACCAAGACAGGCACTTTAATGGGGATGAGAAAGGTTTATACTTCAAGAGAAATGGACTCAGAGAAGATGCATGGCTGAGGGAAGAGTGGGCACGTGGGGAAGCATCCAAGAGATTGAGCTGAGCGTGGACATGCAACGGAGTATTACTCAGCCTTAAGAAAGAAGGAGATGCCTTTGCAACAACATGGATGAACCTGAGGGACATGGTGCTCAGTGAAATAAGCCAGATACAGAAGGACAAATACTACATGATACCCTTTAGAGGAGGAATCTAAAATAATCAAATTCACAGAAGCAAAGAGTGGAATGGTGGATGCCAGGAGCCGAGGGGAGGGGGAAGCAGGTGGTGGGTGTTAGTCAAAGGGTACAAAGTCTCAACTGTGCAAGATGAATAAGCCCTAGAGAACTGCATAGTGTAGTGTTCATAGTTCATAAGTATTGTACACTTAAAAATTTGCTAAGAGGGTAGATCTTATGTGTTCTTATCACAAAAATAAACAAGTAAGGAGTGGGGGAGGAAACTTTGGTAGAAGATGAATATGTCTATGGCACTGACTATGGCGATGCTTCCACAGGTGTACCTGTATCTCCAAACACATCAGGTTGCAAAATTAAATATATACAGCTTTTTGCATGCCAATCATACCTCAATAAAGTGGTTTAGAGAGAGAGAGAGAGAGAAGCAACTCAGGAGTCTCAACCCCAACAGTTTGAGGCTACAGTGACCCATGATGGTGCCACTGCACTTTAGCCTGGGTGGCAGAGAGAGACCCTGTTTCTAAAAAGAGAGAGAGAGAGAGGTTAAACAGAGGTGGAGGATGCTTTTGAACACTGAACTGGTCTTTCTCTGCCAGTACCCAGTCACATCTTCCACCCTGGAGCTGTTCCTGTACTTATTCTTGGCTTCCCAAACTCTCTGCCTGAGAGCATTCTCCAGCTGGAAGTGCCAGGGAATTACCCCCAGTGAGATGTTCAGCCAAGTACGGGCAAGAGTGCTGGAAACACCACCACTGAGGCAGGATCTGCAATCTGCTGGGCTCTATTTGTATGCTGTCATTAACTCCTCAATGGCAGACATGACCACCCCATTTTGCAGATGAGAAAACTAAGGTAAGGGACGTGAAGCCACTTGCCCAGTGCCAGGATGTTAGAGCCATGATTAGACTTGTGTCCAGATGAGATCCGTGTCTACCTCAGAGGCAACACTCTCTGCACCAGCCCATGAGGGCTCTTCTTGCCAGAGTCTCGGGCCCTGCTCCACTGATCTGCAATTATTGGCTTTTCTTCCTGGAGTTCCTGCCTCTGCATTCTGTTGGACTGGGGTATGACAAGCTGGTGCTCATGGCTCCTCTGTCTCATGGTCAAAGCTGCCATCCAGGATCCAGTGGCCTCAGAGGCTTCACCAGCATCTCCAGCTGTCACCCCACTTCCCAGAAGTCAAGAAGCAGATTCCTGGCTCTCCCCACATCAACATCCATAATGCTTGAGTCTTCCACGTGGCTCCTAGCTCGTGACCATGGGGACTTCCAATTCTCAGCCTCATTGCAGAAGACAAAAGACCAGCTTTCCTAGCATCTGTCCAAGGGACACTCCTGTCTCAGTCAAGTCACCAGCTCTGCCCACACCCCAGGTCTCTGTGATGATACATCATTTCAGTTTTCCCTGGGAGTGGTGGAATTTATCCCCAAATCTGTGATTCCATTTTTATAGTGCAGAATCCTGAAAACACACACTGTAGGCATGCCGTGGGTACTTTATTCTAAGCAGTTGCAGAAGGGGAGACATTAGAGACGGGACGGCAAACAAGTTTGAGAAAAGATGGACACTCCACCCTCACTTGCAGGTCAAGTTGATGCTTCCTCATCTTGCCCTGCAGCCTAAAATTTGTATTTCACTTTTCTGGGATAATGACTCTGATACTCCATGCATCTCTGTTCCATTCCATACAAGAATATCCTTCTCATGTCCCTCTGTCATCCACCAATCTGAAGACGTTGGGGGCGGTTCAGATCCCCTCACGGCTCTCGCCTCTCACAGACCACTCAGGAGACTGGCAGGGCAGAAGGGAACTGCGCGAGAAAGCCCACCTCGCATCTTCAGCCAGGGCTGCCACCAAGGGCAGGTCGGAGGGAAAGATGCTTCTCCAAGCCCAAGTACCAACAGCAGCATTTCTGAACCACTTTTTGAATACAGGACACCTTTGTTAATGCCACTGAATCCCTTCTCAGAAAGCCTTTAAGTACATTGAGTAAAATACGCAACAGTACAAAGGAAGCTGATTATACCAAACTGCAGTTATCAAAATATTTTAAAACAAATTTATGATATATTAATATCTGTGATTATTAATTGGCACCTAAAATAGCATAATCTAGCTGCATGCCTCATAATTAATGTAATGTTGAAGTCATGATGAGTATAAGTAATATTTTGAGATCCCTATAAAGCAGTAATATAGTATGACAGGATCTATGATTGCTATTGATGCCAGTCATGGGTACTGCTAACACTACTGCGATTCGCTGGCTGCATAATAAAGGAAATGCTAAGTTGTGCGTAGCTGTCTGTGAAAATACGGGTGTAATTTTATTTCTTATCCAAGTTTACAGATCCCTTGAATTCTAACCCCAACATTCTTAGGGGTGCTCAGTGGATCGCAGGCTAAGAACCCCTAACATTCTGGAGGATCTGTTGTTAACAACGCCCACATGCTGTTGTCTAAAGCCATACTGTCTGATGGCTGTGTCATCATCTGTGACATAGAGCCCATGTTGTCATCTCCATTCTTCAGCGAAGAAGACCAAGGCTGGGAAAGGCCAAGCCCCAGGATGGCACAGCAGCGAGTGCTCTTCCTGTTTTCCCCTGGAAAGTTCTGCTTTCATCTAAGCAGCTCATCGTGGGGGAGCCAATTTCTCAAGCCTCATCTCCAGGAAGAGGGGAGATAGAGAGCCACACTGCCAATGCCAGGGACACAAGTAAACCCTGCAGGTCCTTCTCTTTCCCACCTCTTCCCCCATGAGTCGCTGTCAGAGATGGAGGGAAACATGGCTGTACACAAGGCCTTTAGAGGGGAAATGAATGTGTGAACACTTCCACTCCACAAGGCCTGCAGTCAAACTGTGCCACCTAGTGTGGTAACCCAATGCTCCTGGGACTCAGAGAGTTTGGGCCTCGTTAATATTGGTGTGGGCAGCATCCAAGGGACCCTGCTCACTTAGGAGGTGGAAGTCCTGTCTCCTGGAGGCTGGGCCTTAGGAAAGAAAGCAGCAGGCCCAGGCCCTGCCTGCAGCCTCCCCACAGCCTTTGAATGCAGGTAGGTGTAAGCTGCAGCCTGCTGGCCAAGCCCCAGCTCAGGAAATTGCCTTTTGCCTACTGGGCCCCCCACATGCCTTCTCACTTTGCTGGCCCCTGTCCCAGTAGCCGATGCAGTGAGCAGCTGCCAGCCATTGGGTCCGCCTCTCTGGCACATGGACCTCCTGTCAGTGATTCCTCATGGACGACACCCTCAGTCTGCACAGAGCGGAGCTCTGGGTTGGGAAGGCACGCTGCAGAGATCAATTGGAAACAAAGACCTAAGTAAGGCTGAAACAGAGATATCTGGTGTCCCTGGCAGCTCTATTGAAGTGTTAGGCTGACAACTCGGCTACCAGCCTTACCCAGCTTAGCTAAAATCTGTTCCAGAGGTGGACTTTGCCATATAAGCTCCATTCCCCTGCGCAATAGAGTCCCTGGTGTCAAAGCAAATTGAGAGCAGATTTCATTCAGTTTGAAGCCTTTGAAGGGGCTTTGAAAGCTGCGGGTTTGTTCTTTTTATTATTAATCTGAACCTACTCATGAGGAAACAATCAGGCAACTCCAAATTGAGGGACATTCTGAAAACAACAGCCTGGACTTTTCAAAATTGTCAGTGTCATCGGGGAAAAGGCTGAACAACTATTCTAGAATAGAGGAGGCTAAAGAGATAGGACAACTAAATGCGATGTGTGACTGTGGGTTGGATCCTGGAGCAAACACACAGGGAAACAGTTATAAAGGCTATTACTGGGACAATTGGGGAAATTTACATATAAAATATATTATTAATAGGTAATAGTGTTGTACCAATGCTAAGTTTCCTGATTTTGATGTAGACAAATGTCCTTGGTCTTAGGAGATGCACAGACCTTTTATAGATCGATGGGATAGATATATGTGTGTGCCCACATCTCAAATGGGTTCAGAAAAGATAGGTAGACAGATAGATAGTGTAGATGGTGGATAGATAGGATATATGATAAATGGGGTAGATATATGATAGATAATAGAGCAAATTATTAATAGATGATAGACTATAGACAGGGTAGATAATAGATTATAGATGATAGATGAATAGACACATGGGTACAGGGATAGTCTGGATAGATAGGGTAAATGATAGACTAGATAGATAAATAGATAATAAGCACAAATTGTGCAAAATTTTAACACTGGTGCATCTAGCAGAAGGGTAAATGGGTATTTATTATACTATTCTGCAACTTTCTATAGGTTTAAAATTTTCAAAACAGATGTGGAAGAAAATGCTTTGGAAAAGGAAGGAGAAAGAGAAATTTTGGACTTCCAAAATTTCAGGATCGTGATTATCTCTCAGGGAAGGCAAATGAATGGAATCAAGGAGATACATACAGTTAATTTCCAGAGTTTTAGTAATGTATTATTTCTCTAATTGCATGGTGGGTTCAATGTTTATTTTAATATAATGCTTCATGAATTGAAAATAAGATGTGTTACACGTAGTCCTTCATATGTTTCAATTATCACATAGAAATATTTTATAAAATGCTTATATTGCAAAAAAGTTTCTTTGTTTTTTATTAATTTTTCTTTATATTCGTTATTTATTTGCTCTCAGAAATAGATCGATGAAAGTATTTTATGGGGAGGTCCTGAAATTCCACACATCTGTTATTGGCAAGAAAAGCCCACCCGAGTAGGTAGAAGGTAGAGGGTTTTATTAATATTTACAACAACAGGGCTGTTTGCCTTGTGGCAACCCACATTTAGTTGGTCTTGTTGCCAAGATTTCAGGACAGCCTTCCTTAGTGATCACCGGCTCCCTGCTTTGGGAATGAGTCCACTCCTAGCCAGGAGGAAGAGCGCTTCTTTTTGGCCCTGGGGATTTTGTTCTGACTCTTCCTTTCCCCACCCCGCCACTGCCCCAGAGCCAGCTCAAACTCCTGGGGCTGGTCAGGGGAAGCAAGCGCCTGCTGGAACCCAGGGTGGAGCAAGTGATCCCCCAGCTGTGCGGTTTCACATCTTTCCCACCAGCTTGCTGATCCCTGCTAATGGAAAAAAGCCTGGGAAAAACCAGTCAAATGCAAAACTGCATCATAACCTCCACATCAAGAGTGCAAGTCAGGTGAAGTCACACCCCTGCTTAAACCCATCCTGTCCAGGGCCTTCCCAACACCCAACACACCTTGAATTAACCTCGGTCTCCTTGCCTTGACCTTTGAGGCCCCAAAAGGCCTCTGTAACCTCATTTCAACATTTTCTCTCTCCCTTTTTCTCACAATGCAGCAGCTGCACTGTTTTTTTTTTTTCTGCCCCTCATGCACACAAACCTCGTGACCTCATTGCAGATTGGAGGTTTTGCACTTGCTCTTCCCGTATCCTGCTATGCCTTTCCCTACAGTCTGCACATGGCTGATGCTTCTTGTTGTTCAGGTCTCAGTACAAATGCCACTTCTTCAAAGAGGCCTTTCATGATACCTCAGTTTGAAATGGCTCCATCTTACAGGTACTCTCTGTAAGTCATTTCTGTTATTGTTCTCATAGTACTTTTCTATAATTGTCCATCATTCTTTGTTCACTGCTGACTCCCCGGCACCAGACCAGCGACTGTTCCAAGGAAGCACATTCATATTCTTCTGCTCACGCATGACTTGGGTAATAATTCTTCCTCCTACCTTCAGTTTCGTGTTGTATAGAAAAGATCGTAACACCTACAGTACCGTGTCAATGTGAAGAGGAAAATATGTAAGGAAGGTAGTTACTGCTGGGTATGCCAGCTGTGGGGAGGGGCTCTATAAATGTTCCTTTCCTTCCCTCCCCTCAGCTCTTTACAGAGCACCTTTAACCTACATTATACCATCTGTCCTCACCAAAACCTGTGCAGCGTCTAGGGAAGTGATTAATACCCCCTTTCCATAGATGAGGAAACGAATTCTCAGAGAGGTGAAATGACATGCTCAGAACCACACAGATGAGGGTAACAGGGGTTATTCTTAAATCCAGTCTTCTGATTTCAAATTTTTAAACCCATCTTCCCTACATTCTTGGACAATGCAATGTGGATTGATACCACGGAGTGCTACGCAGCCATAAATAAGTAGTGAACTGATACCTCTAGCATTAACCTGAATGGAACTAGAGCCCATTCTTCTGAGTATCACAAGAATGGAAAAACAAACATCACATGTACTCACCATTAAATTGGTACTAATCTGTACCAATTAATAAACACGTCTGTGCAATACAGAAGTAACATTCATTGGGTGTCGGGCAGGTGGGAGGGGGAGGAGGGGATGGGTAAATTCACAGCTAACGGGTGCAGGGCACACCATCTGGGGATGGGCAAGCTTGTAGCTTTGACTTGGGTGGTACAAAGGCAATTTATGTGACCAAAGTCTTTGTAACCCTGTAATATTCTGAAATAAAAAATAAAATAAAATAAAATAAAAATAAAATTTAATTTAAAAAAAACTTACTTTCCTCAAGGAAAAAAGACCAGCCCATCCACCTTCACTTTCCATGCCAGGGCACCAAGAAAGCACCTTGCCCACCCAACCAGGCGGCCCCACCCATCCCACCCTGCCCTGTTCTTGCATCCCTTTGGGTTTTCAGTATCTGTCCTCTCCTCTTCTCCTGTCTTTCTCTGTTCCTAACCTGCAGCCCCCATTCTCACCTCCCTCCTCTGCCACTGGATGTTAAGAAGCATGCTATGGTATTCCATCAATTCCTTGGCAAGAGTGGATGACAAAAACCAAATGTAATTCAGATTAAAGTCAGCCGCCAGCTGAAATGATAGTTATTAAATAATTGGCAATGCAGCCAATCAACAAAAAAAAATAAAACATAAAATAAAGACACAGTAAGATGCAAATGAGAGATGGCGATGGCAGAGATTTACCAGGTTTCCCAGATGGCGGGAGAAGGAAGGGACAGGAGGTGCTGCCTCACACGCCTGTGTGCAGTGGCTCTACTCACAGGCCGGGCCTTCCTCTCCAAGCTGTGGTGGCCCCCAGAACTCAAGTAGGTGAATGGACAAATGTCTGGAGCCTTTCTGCTACCCTGTTAACAATTCTTCATATCAAATGCTCTCTGTTAAGATGTGTTGGTTTTGTCTCCTGACTGATTCAAGTGCTCACTATGACCCAGCACTAAAGCTCAGAAGTAGAGGGAAAGTGGAAGGAAAGAGGGCCCCTCACCCACATGCTGACACATTGCCAAAGGATGGGAAGGTGGCTCTCCAAGATGGCCAAGGTGGCCTTGTGTTTATGCTGAATTGACCAAATGTTTGGATCAGTGCAGTCTGTGGTTCCCATGGGGCAGTGTCCCTTAACTCCAAGAATATGACTTCAGATATCAAGTCCCCATGGCTGTTTCTGACCTGCCAGGAGACAGTGTGAGTCTTGGACAATGGCACTGCCCATGTCCTCCCTGGCAGCCAGGATGATGGCTTTGCTCCGTAAACGGATCTCTACTTGAGCACTTTCACAAGCTGGATTCATTCTTCCAGGCACGGAAGGTGTCTGTTTCTATGCTGGGCAGGTTATTTTATAGCTGCAAAGCCAAAAGAACAGAACGGATTTCAGATATCAGCAGAGTTCCCTGGACAGCTGTAAAATGCCTTCTTTAAATGTCCCCCAGATCCATGTGTGAGTCTGAACCAGTTTTTCAGGATGGGAAAGCTAGTGCCTGAGAGGAAGAGACAGTTTCAAGCACCCACAGTTACTCAGAGCTCTGCTCTGGCCTCTGAAAACTGTCCTTCCCTTCCTGGGGCAAACACATGGGTCACCTGGCTAAGACACACAGCCTCACCTGCATCTCCTTCTCACCCTGTCTCCACTACACAGGAACCTCCTTGGGAACAAGGATGGGATTTTACTTATATCCATGTCTCCAGAGCACAGCATGGTACCTCGGCCCCAGCTGATTCTCCTATTGCTTTTCTGAGCTGAAACGAACTGACTGTGATAATTCCTTGTGGAAATTTTAAGAACTATGTAGGAGCAGGACTCCATACTCTGCTCACCTACAACCTATAATCGGTTTTGCCGTTTCGTTCACTTCCACCTCCCCTTCCTTTAATCAAAACAGAGAGAATGGGTTGGCCTCTCTTTCCTAGTCATGGCCTCGATGAAGTGAAAATGCCTCCATGAAGAGCTGGGGGGAGGGAGACCAGGGTCCCAGTGATCCCAGACACAAATCGAGGCAGCCCAAGATGAGAGACATTTCCAGGCAAGAATATACCTTCCAATCCTCTTACCGCTCCGTTTAAAACTTGAGCCCTTAAATTTAGCCCTTTTGACTTTCCTAATAAAAAAAAAAAATTTTAAGAGGTGACGTCTTGCTCTGTTGCCCAGGCTAGAGTGCAGTGTCGAGATCATAGCTCTCTGTAACCTCGAACTCCTGGGCTCAAGTGATCCTCCCACCTCAGCCTCCCAAAGTGCTGAGATTACAGGTGTGAGCCACTGCACCTGGCCTAAAAAAGCAAAATTTTAAATACCATAAAATATCTTTTCCTCTGTGAGATTGGTAGTAATTATTAGTATTATTCACAGTAGTCATTAATAGTATTATAAACAGCCAACATATATTGCAATTAAGTTTTTTAATTCATTTATAACATTTACAAAGATCTAAAGAGATGGGAGTCACTGTACATATTTTGGAGTGGGTTAAAAAAAACTGGCAATCCCAAGTGCTAACAAGGATGAAGAGCAATTGGAACTCTCTTACATTGCTGGTGGAAATGCAGAAAGATACCATGCTCTGGAAGAGGTTTGGCAGTTTTCTTAAAGTTAGACATACTCTATGGCTCAGCAATCCCATGCCTAGGCATCTACTCAAGAGTAATGAAAAGTTATGTTCACACAAAAAACCTAGACATGAATGTTTATGTCATCTCTATTCAGAATCACCGAAAACTGGAAACAGCCTAAATGTTTTTCAGTGGGTGAATGGATAAACAGACTGGTACATCCGCACAATGGAACCCTTACTACTCAGCAATAGAAAGGAATGAACTCTTGATGCATCAATGACATGCATGCATCTCAAAGGCAGTATGTTGAGTGAAACAAGCCAGACCCCATAGGCTATATACTGTGTAATTTCATTCATGAAACATTCTAGAAAAAGTAAAACTACAAAGATGGAGACAAGATCAGCAGCTGTCAGGGACGAGGGGAGTGTTTGACCCCAGACAGCACAAACTAGTTTCTGGGCATGAGGGAACTGTTCTGTAACATTTTCCCCCAACTTTATTGAGGTATAGTTGACAACTAAAAACTGTATATATTTAAGATGTATAACTTGATGATTTGGGGTCATTATATATCTAGATTGCAATGGCTTCACAAACGTACACACGTATTAAAATTCTCAGAACTGTACGTGAAAAACGTCAGTTGTGTTGCATGTAAACTTAAAAGCCAGTAATAATAAGAGAGATTAGATAAACATATAAACAAAGATGAGAGAGCTCTTGGACAATAGCTGATTCCAGATGTGAGACTAGGAAGTATGAGATGACCCTGGAGCATCTTCCTGTGCCAGAGAGCAGGGAAGTGCCCAGAGGACACAGGTCCAGCTTCAAGGGGCTGCCACTGGCCAAATTTGGGATTACTTTGCTATCAAAATGGAGAGTTGCAAAAATACACTGAATATAAAAAGATTCTGTGAGTACATAGTGATACTTAAAAAAAACCCTGAGGAACAGAAGGAAAAGCTTTTCTTTACAGAAGAGTGATAACTTTTTTAAAGAGTAGAAAGAATAATGGAAAATGAAATATCACTTTACAGCCAACAAAGCAATAATTGATTCAGGCAAGTATCATCAATAGATTCTAAAATCACTGAGTGAGAGATTGTTGAGAAACAGAATATTCAGTCTCAAAGTATCACTCAATAGGTCACTTATTAATCACAAAGAATCAGGGTACATTTCCAACGGAGAAATATGGCAAACACTCATTTAACCAAGTGATCAAAGTTAATGTCACCAATTGTAGGACAAATCGGCATCATGTGGTCCCTCCTGTGTAATATGCCTGCCAACAATATTTATGCTAAATCTAATCCCAAGGAAGCAATCAGATAAATCCAGATTGAGGGACATTCCATAAAACGTTTTAAAATGCCAGTGTCATGAAAGACCCCAGAAAGACTGGAGAACTATTCTGGATTAAAGGAGGTAAGAAGCTATGAAACTCAGTATGTGACCCTGGATTCCACTCTGGATTAAAACAAAAAGCTATTAAATACATACAGTTCCCAATCTATGATGATTAAACTTACAAATTTTCAATTTATTGGTGGTGCATAACCAATACACACTCAGAGGAAGCCATACTTGGAGTACTCATACAACCATTCTGTTTTTCACTTTCAGCACCGTATTCAATAAATTACATAAGAAATTCAACACTTTATAATAAAATGGTTTTACCCAAATGTAGGCTAATGTTAAGTGTTGCAAGCATGTTTAAGGTAGGCCAGGCTAAGCTATGATGTTCAGTAGGTTCGATATATTAAATGCATTTTTGACTTACAATATTTTCAACTTATGTTGGGTTTATCAGTACGTAACTGTATGGTAAGTCAAGGAGCTGTATTCAATAATCTGATGTGGATTTTGTATTAGAAAATCATGTTTTAGCAATGTAAAATTTCCCTAGCGTAATGATTATAACATGCTTGCGTAGGATCATGTCTTTGTTCTTAAGTGACGCTTGCTGAAGTATTTAGGCATCAAGTGTCATGATGTCTATAGCTAACTCCAAAGCTTGACAAAAATGAATAGAGAGAGAGAGAAAGAATGTGGCAAAAGGTTAACAGTTGGTGGATCTATAGTAGGTGAAGCATTTACAGGGGCACATTGCACATGTTCCTGCAATTTTTCCAAAGGCTAATAAAATAAAAATCAGAGGGAAAAGAAAGAAGAAAATATGATGAGGAAGGCCTAGTATTAGCAAGGATATAGGGCACTGGAAATTCCACATACAGCTGATGGAGTGTGAGCTGGGACATCCTGCCTGGAGGGAGGGCAGGCACAAATCAAAGTGTAAATTAAGCACACACTTTGTTCCCAGACATCCCTCTTTTAAGTTCAAGAGAAAACTCACCAATATGCAAAGATGTACATGCCCTGAAGTTTCATTGCAGCCTTACGTTTTATGCCAGAAAAGCTGGAAACAACTTAATGTCTATCATTGAAAATCTGAGTAAATTAGGGCACATTGTTAGCCCAGCAGCTCTGAGGTCAGACCCCCTGACAGTGCTGATTAATTTCCTTGTACCTCAGTCTCCTCATCTGCATAATACAAACCCATGCCTTGTAGACTTGCTGTGAGATTATGTAAGATCATGTATGTAAAGCATTTAGTACAGTGCTTGGCACATAGCATGTATCAAATCAATATATTATTAGCTTTTATGAAATTGATAAAAATGATGATGCCAACTTATATTTATGGACCCAGACAGATGCCTCTGACACAGTGTTGAATGAAAGAGCAAGTTACTGAATAGGCTACAAAGTCCAATTGCACTTACATAAAAGAGCATCTTTAATTTCCATTCGGATTCATTTGTAGCAAAATGTCTGAAAGTTTGGCCACCTGGGTGTTAACAGTGAATAACGAAGGTGGTGAGGCTTCCAGTCTTTTATTTTATTCCTTGTACATTTCTATATTGTTTGATTTTCTTCTTTTTATAATATGATACTTTTACAATCTGATTTTATTTAATTGTGAAAAAATAAAGAAATCACAGGTCCGTGGATCTTGCCAGCTCAGATCTGGCTTCGTCTGAGGGGTTGACCAAATGCCTCTTAGAAGGGACCAGAGGCCACTTCATTACTTTGGTACAAGTTACTGTCTCCTTTACTCAGCCTGGACGTTCTACACCCAGCTGTCTGCCAGGCACAGGAGACACTGAGTATTAATAGATTTTTGTTCATCTCTTTGTTCTAGCCCTGGGCTTGTTTTCCCCACGTTTCTACCTCATTTTCACTCAGCCTTCAGAGTGCGTGAGAAGCATGTGTTTGGCTCAGGAGGACCATGTACTTGCAGAAGAGTCACTGGAGCCTACTTCGGAGGGCACTGGGCTATTGTCTGCATGGTTTCTAAAAGCATCCAAAGGGTCCAGCTCCCAGCATCACTTCCTCTCCTCGCCCCGGCTCTCCGCGGCCCGGGCGTTCGCCGGGCCGGCCACAAGGTGGCAGTCTTTCCTCGCATTCCCAGCCCTGTGCTGCTGAATCCGGCTTCTGTGCTGCCCCCGGCAGTTTCAGGAAAAAGGTTCTTTACTAAAGAGACCTTCACTACGGAAGAGAACAGTAGGATTAAATATTCAGAAACACAAGAACTGGAAGAAGAAAATACCATTTCCCAACATCCCGTGCTCACCCAGCCTTCTCGTCAACAAAAGTCGCAACAGTTTTGTGTCCATTTGCAGTCTGGGGTGGAATTAGAATTGCCCACCACCCCTGCGAGCTCTGAATCCACATTCCTTTATCTCTTTGTGCCACTCAAAGCCAGATATTGATGTCTGAAAACAAGATACATAAGCTTCATTATTTAAGTGCCTTTTCCTTAAACAAGACCGCTTTAATACTTAACAAGGTAGGGAAGCTACATAATTTAAAATCTATGCGAAGAGAAATAAGAAATTATTTGTAGCGGGTTCCACTTTTACACCCACCAACAAAGAAAGACATTCACAATTTTTTGCCTTCCCAGGGCCCCAAAATACAACACAGGCCTGTTCTCCTGCTCTGGGCAGAAGCCGCAGCTGAAACTGTTCTTTATCGGCTTTTCTTTCTCAATATTTACCAACCAATAAATCTTTTTTCCCCTAAGACAACTGACATTCGAATCCCGTTCATGTGGAGGCTTGTTATCCAAATAATATTAAATAAACGGCTTCATTATCCACTGACAAAGCATTAAGATGGATTTTTTTCTTTGCAGGTCAATATTGAAGAAGAGAGAGGCGGCTGCCACCATAGGAGGGGACGGCAGCTGCCTGCGACAGGCACATCTCAATCTCTGAGCCTCCTGCAGAGGCGCCTCCCGTCCGTCTTCGGGGGCCACATGCACCCCGCAGTCCCTGCTCCGTGGTGTCCACTCCAGGGCCAGCACCGGCAGGGTCAAACCATCTGTACCATTGCCAAGGACTCCATAGAATAGAAAACGTTGCCAGAGCTGCAGGAGTATTTTGCCCATTTTCCAAAGTGCCATAAGTCAGTCTTTTGAGAAAAATCCCAATTCTGTTGTCCCACAAGCCAATTCCACCTTCCCTTCCTCCTGCCAGAGGTGTGTGTGGGTGTCCACGGGCACAGCATTGTCCAGAGGCAGCAGGCGGTGATCTGGGGCCAGCTCTTCTGCTAACTTTCTGGTAGGACCAGTCACATGACTCACCTCTCTGTGCCTCAGTTTCTCCATTTGCACAATGAGATATCCCATTCGACATTCTTTAAACTTTCACACAATTCTTATCAAGATCTGAAATGAAGGAAGAGGCTTTGGAGCACTGAAAACTCCCAGCCATCAGAGTCCACAAACACTGGCTTGACCTTGATAAAGATTAAACATCTCAGTTCCTGGAGACTCTTCTGGGAGGGGGGGAAAAAAGCTTTTGAATATTAATAATCATAGATAATATTTAGGTGGAGATTTTTCTGTAGCAGGCACTATTGTAACAGTTTTGTCATATTAATTAATTTGATCCTCAGAACACTTTCATATTCCTAAGCCCATTTTACACTCAAGGTAGCTAAAGCACTGAGAGGTTGAATAATTTCCCCCAGGGTCAAGTAGCTGGTGAGAATCCGAAGGGTCTGAAGCCGGGCGGCTTGGCTTTGGAGTTCATTCTCTTAATCTCCCTACCCCCAGGCTGCATGTGGGGCAGAGCCGAGCTAGATGCTCTGGCTGTTGGAGAGTCACAGCCTCTGGCCTTGGGCACTGCCCTGTGAGTGGCTATGTCCCTGTCCTCTGTATTTATTTTGCCTTTATTCTGACAGGCATGGCCATGGGTGCTATCCACGCTCATCAGCATACTCAGATTTCTGACATTATTTTATAACTATGTAAATAAAACATGAGTAATCTTCCCCCCCCCCAAAAAAATGCAAGCATAACAAATCACACTAAAAATCCCTTTTGACTACTACCATTTCGTTTCTTCTTCTCTTTCCTAAAGGAACTACTGTCATCATGTTGGATGTGGCCTTATCAATTATTTTCTGTGAAGTGTATACTCTTAGAAAACATACAGTGGTGTGTTGTGTTTTGTAGGGGTTTCCATTCAGAGGTGATATCATGATGCTTATGTCATCTGGAAATGCATCTTGAGGTCTTTCCTCGCTCCTGCTTGCAGACCTGCCCCGTCCTTTATAATCACTGTAGAGTATTTCATTGTATGAGTGAATCTTACTTTATTCATCCATTCCCCTTTTGATGGATGTTTAAGTGGTTTCTAAATTCATATTATTCCAGAAGTTGCCATAATGTACTTTCCTTCACACATTTCTTATGCATATGCACACGTACAAATATTTCTTTGGTGTAAATGACAAAAGTGAAATCGCTGGGTGTGTGCATATTTTATGAAACTGATACAGTTATCATACAAGGTTTTTACAAAGGTTCCTCCCAAATATTTGGGGATTTAAAACTCTGTAATAACCCCAATTGCTATGAGTAGTAACGAAGCGTCCGGAAGAGTTGCAGGAGACGCGATGCGATAAAGACGAGAGAGGGGAGTGATGCGCACTATTATAAGACTGTTTTCTGCTTCCACCCGAGAAAGCACATCAGCATGCAAGAGGGGTGAAAATGACTTTAATAATGAAAACCCTAAAATGCATTATAATTGAAATTTTGTAATTAATCTACTTGCAAATATGGCCGAGGTCTGCTGTGATTTACGTGCAGTTCCTGTCTTTCTGCACAGCCCGTCTTGTCAACCAGGAGCTATTCTGCCCACCCCCAACTCAGTGAGGCTGCGGCAAGTTCTGCACGTGGAGATTCAAGGCACCCTGTACGGCACATGTTAGAACAGATGCTACCCAAGGAGAAAGGGACATACCTGTCCACTGTGGTGCAGGTGGCATGTCGCCATGGGAGCTGGCTGGTAGATACTGGGCTGGTGCATGCCACTTGCACACGCACACGCACATGCTGAAGCATCCTCAGAAATCCTGCAACTCCAAGGCTCAGACGTAGGCCTCAGATTCAAGAAGAGCACCGAGGGGTGAGGACTGTGCTCTTAGCCACATATCTGGGGTGCATCCCAGGCTTTTTGGAGCTTACTGTGCATCCCTGTTGCAAACAGAATTTGCTTTTAATTGAGGAAGCCCTGATACCAGCCTCTGCCAGAATGCCGGTGTTATAAATGCTCATGCTCTGCCCACCCTCTCTGGAATGGAGACTTGTCTGCGATCTTAAGATCAACCTCAGGCTAAAAACCAAAAAGTGGACAAAAATCGGTCTCTATGGAACCCTAATTTCCCCAGTCTTGGAGCTTCTCCCGCCAAAGATGGCCCACTTCTCTTTCTTCTTACACACGAGCCCCACATACTTTGTGTCTTTTTCCTTTCCTCCTTTCCCTTTCCAAATCTGTCTTCCTAAAAGTAGCTTCTGTCTGCTCTCTGGACTGTGCTAGCCAGAGAGTGGCTGTGGTGCCTGGGCTGGTGCACCGGTGGTTTGTGCTGGTCTGCGGGGAGACAGGTGCAGATACCAACTGGACAGAGTAACTTTACCTAATAATAAATATAGGCTTGAATTTTAATGTCTATTTTTATCTCATTTTCCTAGTAATTCACTATTACTGTATTTTACAAAAATCCTCATCCTTGAAGAATTGGAGATGTTCTTAAACACATATTTTTAAGTCAAGATGTCCTCTCTCGTCCTTCCCTGTGGACAAGAAGGCAGGGCTATTCACATTCCAGTTATTTCATGCCTCACGGAGCAGGTGGGTGAGGTGGCTCCAGGTTCTAGATATCCCTGGCTGGAAGAGGCTGTCTCCTTTGTCAGTGTGGGAGGCCAGGCTGCCTTGCAGAATGACCCATGTGGATTCAAAGACTAATTCTGGCTGAAGCAGTGGCTTACATCTGTAATCCTAGCACTTTGGGAGGCTGAGGTGGGAGAATCACTTGGGCTCAGGAGTTTGACACCAGCCTGAGCAACAGCAAGACCCATCTCTACAAAAAATAGAAAAACCAGCTGGGTGTGGTGGTGCATACCTGTAATCCCAGCTACTTGGGAGGCTGAGGCAGGAGGATCACTTGAGCCCAGGAGTGTAAAGTTTCGGTGAGCTAAGATGATGTCGTTGCACTGTGGCCCAGACAACAGAGCAAGACCCTGTCTCAAAAAATAAAAATAAAAATAAAACAAAGACTAATTTCAAACGTGCAAAGGATCATCCCTTCTCATTTCATTAGACTTTCTAAGCCCAGGGAACATATTGTTTCATGCGTCATGGTGTGTCCCACACACCTGGCAGTAAAGAAGCCAAGTTTACAAGACGGCTGGACAGCAGGTGTTTTGTATGATAGTGCATTTATGTAAAGCCACGTGCATATGAAGAGGCACTTTGGATGCTTTGAATCTTTCCTCTCCAGTGTTTTCAGCAGGAGTACAATTTTTTTAAAAGCCCACACATGAAGGCTTTGCCTGTTTAAACAAGACCTCCGAAAGTAGCCTGGGTTTTTCAAGGTTTGTCTCACTCCTTAAGGACAAATGTGACCAAACTTTTCCTTGAAATGATGCTCCAATTGTCTATTGCTGGGTAGCAAACCTCCACAAAGCTTAGTGGCTTAAACTAATGGCAATATTTGTTTGGTTCCTGAATATGACATTTGGGTGGGGCTTGGCAGGAGGAGTGAGTCTCTGCTCTACTCAGCATCAGCTGGGCAGCCCAAAGGCTGGGCTGGAGTCACCGGAAGGCCCTTTTCTCCTGGCTGGCACCTGGCATGGGGAGGCACAAATGGCCCCTCCACAGCCGATCCTCTCTCTGTCCTTGTGGAGTCTCTCCACGTGGTCTCTCCATCACAGCGGCTCCAGGGCAGCTGGGCTTCCCATG
This sequence comes from Lemur catta, assembly GCF_020740605.2. NCBI lineage: Eukaryota > Metazoa > Chordata > Mammalia > Primates > Lemuridae > Lemur > Lemur catta. Next base: position 12,574,780 of record NC_059144.1, on the reverse strand, counting down.
CGTGAGCACTGTGCTCCCAAGACACTTGCTCAAAGAGAGCCTTCAGGAAACCCTATCATCTTTTAGGACCTGGCCTCAAGGTCCCACATTCCATCCATCAAGGTAGTCACAGAGCCGTACCCAGGAACAAGGGAAGGAAAAAAGGCACCACCTCTTGACTAGGGAGAGGCAAGGTTCTGGAAGACCGTGTGGGACCAGAAATACGGTGCAGCAGTATTGACAAACACAGTCTGTCACCACCAATGCACAGCTACAGAAGGAAAATGTGCAAGGAGTCCACTGCGAGCATCAAGGAAGTCTAGGTGCCCCGAACGGGGGCGGCTCTGGCTTGTCAGCTTTGATGCTGTGCTGTGGCCCCATATACAGCTGAGAACCCACAGGCCCACTGTGGCCACCACAGGCACTCAGGGCCATGTCTTCAGAGACAAACGGACTGGTGGCACTCCTCCCTCTTCACCACACGCGTTCCACATGCATTTCTGAAGTCAGAGCTGCTGTCTGTGGCTCTGAACCCAGGCCCAGCTAAATGACACCAAGGGCACTACAGGCACCCTGCTTCACCTGGGGGGGCAACCAGATCAAGAGCCCCCTCCTCCATGCCGCCCTCCTTGATTCTCCACCTCTGGCAGGATGCGCCCTTCCATCTTCTGTGCCACAGCTGGACCCCCCCTCCCCAATAGCTGTCCACCAGAGCATGTTAACACATCGTTGCCCTTGGTCGTTGGCTGTTCCAGGAACAGACTGTAAAGTCCCTCAAGGGCGGGGACGCATCAGCTGTTTTGTCATATCCCTAGCTGTACCTGGCCCTGTGACTAGCACACACAGCCCATTGACTGTCGATTGCTAAATGAGGGGAAGAGAGTGTGTGAAATCTCAGGGCTGAAAAGCTTTCATGCTGTTCATTTTTTTTTTTTTTATAAAGAGCAGTTGAAATTTTGTTTTGTTTATATTTATTTCATTGGAAATCCCACTCATGTATGCACATTTACGTGTATGCTCACTGTGTGGTGAACATGCATCTGTGGGTAAGTGTGTTGTTTGTGTGTATGTATATGTGCATATTTTTGTGTGAGAATAAGTCTGTGAATGTGTGTGTATATCTGGGTATACAAAGGTGCGTACGTCTGTGTATACATGTGTTTGTGTGGGTATGCGGATATTCATTTGCCTGAGCATGCAGGTGTTTGTGTGCGTCACATGTGGATGCTTGTGTCAGTGAGTTTGAGCGTGCTTATGTGAGTGCATGTCTGTACATCTGTGTGTGTGTGATTATGTTCATGTCTATGAGTGCACGTATGTTTGTGCACGCGTGAATATGTGTATGCCCGAGTGCGTGTCCGTGCACGTGCACGTGTATGTCTGTGTGTGTGTCTGAGAGCGCGCACAAAACCACCCATCCAAAAAGCTGGCCATGGGTCTGCGCGGCTGGGCCAGGAGGTGTCCTGCCCTCATTGGCGATTCCTCCAGCATCCCCAGGGAGGCCATCCTGACTTCCTCTCGGGACGAGGAGCTAAGCAGAGGTCAAGTGACTTGCTCCAGACCCCACAGCAAGTCGGTGGCGGCTCTGCGAGGGTCTGATTGCCAGGCTCACTCTCCCTCTGCGCGGCCGAGCTCCTCTCTGTGGCATGTTGGCACCTGGCCCAGGCCTCGCCGCCCGGCTCTGAGAGCTCCCATTGTGGGGAGAAGTGGCCGAGTGCCATCGCCGGGCTCCGCAGGTGACGGGGCTGTTCTGAGATGCCGAGGGAGGAGTGACTCCCCAGGCGACAGGAAAGGGGCACCCCTCATTTTCCGTGGCTAAAGGGTTGGAAATAACAGACATGTAAAAGGGCAGAGAGGAGCGAGGAAAGCAGAGCTAATGAGGAATAATGAAGCCGCGGAGGGGGACACACACGGAGACCGCTGCGAGCGGGGCGAGCTGAGCGGGAAACGCGCACACAAACAGCGACAGGAAGCGGGGACAGCCGGAGGCCAGGCTGGCTCAGGAAACTTTTTGTTTCCTACTTTAATTGGTGACCTTGCTCGGAGCTGCTGGAAACGGGCACAGCTCGAGAGACTCGAGTGTGGCTGCGGGAGACAATGGGCAGCTGAATGGCCCGGAAAGGCAGCCAGGAACGGGCTGCAGTCCCAGCGCAGGGCGGGGACTTAGAGGGACCCTTCAGGGCGCAGAAGGAGGGATCCGAGACTCTCCCAAACTGGGCTCCCAGCTGGGATCTCCAGGGAAACCCACCTGGACAGAAGTGCCACCACCTATGGGACAGCTGGAAGACAGGGCGTGCCCTCGGGGTGCTCTCCTTGAGCAGTGCTCAAATGTCACTGGAAATGGGGTCCCGTGCAGAAATTTGCACTCACCGCAGCTTGTCTCATCAAGTTTGACCAAAAGGAATTTTTTTAATAAGTTATTAATACTTGTGGAAGGAAATAAGACCTCTCACGGGTCAGGCTTGGGTAACAGCAGGCCGGGGCTGGACTTGCGCCTCGAGGGGACGCTGCTGGTAAGAGCAACTTGGTTCTGCAGGCTGGGACTTGGGAGTTGAGGCCGGACAGAGTCACCTGGGACAGCCGGAGAACAGCCAAGACAGCCACCAGCCGCTGCTGCCCTCCACTCCCACCCCCCAACCCCTCTCCTGAAGTGAACAAGTCTTTAAAGAACATTGGTTGAAAGAAACACCAGATTACTTCCCATATCTGGGCCTGGCTGAGACCAGGACGTGTTCTAAAACCAGGAAAATTAATCCAAAGTAGAAATTTCAAAAATGGACCGACGGTAGACAGAGATAGAGCATAAGCATTTGTCTTCCTCCTCTCTTAAGACCCTCTTAAAGTGATAGCGAAGGAACAAAGAATGAGCTCTGTGTTCCATCCTCTAAAATATGAACTCAAAAGCAAGCAGGACAAGAGGACCAGGTAGAAACTGTATCACCTTTTATGATCTAGCCTTAGATGTCTGGTAGTGTCATTTCCACCATACCCGTGAGTCCAGATTTTAGAAGATGGAACACAGAGCTCATCGCTTGATGGGAAGAGCATCAGAATCATGGTGAAAGACAACCATAAGGACTGAAAATATTGTTGTGGCCGTTTGGGGAAAATGCAGTGTTACACACAGGCATTGTCCCATTCAATCCTCATGACATTCCTACAAGGCAGACACTGTCAGCCTCCCCTGGAGCAATGAGGAGACCAAGAACCTTTGTGACTTGCCTATGATCAAAGCGCTATCATGTGACAAACTTAAATCCAAGTCCCCGTGACCACAGATCCTTTATCCTTTAATGCTATACTATTCCACCTCCCACCAAACAGCTACAATTTCTGACTTGGCGTGATGGAATTAGAGCCAACTCTGTTGCTTAGCTTTGTAATGTGAGTCAATTCCCCACATCTCTTTGGTTCTCAGTTGCCCATGATATAAAATAGGAGCTAAAAGTACCCTTGTTAATACTCTCAGAGTTGTTTCATTATTAAATGAGATAATACATGTAAAAAGTAACCTGGTGCACAGCTAAGTAGTTGATCTTAAATGTTTGAAAATACTGAAATAAATCTCATGTGGTCAGTATTACCTAACATTCAATAGAACTCTTAAAGTGACCTCCTTTCTGACGACTTCACTTAGTACCCCTCTATATCAGTTACGTTAACATTGTGCTGCTACTCAAGGACCCAAAATAATAGTGGTTCAAAGAGATTTTCCTCTCACTCACTCATCCTTTCATTGTTTGGAGATATTCCAGGACTGGTTTGATAGCCACACCATATCATCAGTCCCAGGCTTTTGTTCCTTTTTTTCTGCTGTCCATAGACCACGGCTCCTGTTTTCAAGTCATCTCATGGTCACAAGATGGCTACTGAAGCCCATCCATCACATCCAAGTCCATGACCATAAAAGGAGAAAGGAGAAAGACCAAATGGCAACTTCCAGCTGAGTAACCCTTTTAACAATCTTTCCCAGAAGTCCCATTCAGTAACTTCTACTTATGTCTCATTGTCCAACTTTCTCCTCAAGGGAGGTTGGGAAATGTAGTTTTCTAGGTGGGCACATTATTGTAGAGAGTCTATTAGCGAAAAGGAGAGCCTGAGAGCGTGTGTTGTAGGGGATTTGATGTACATACTCTAGCCTATTGCTACTATGTCCTCCTTGAGTGCTGTCCTCCTCTATCCTGTCCTACTCTTATTGCATTAAAAACCCCTCCAAAACTTATGGCTTAAAACACAACACTAATTTTGCTCACAAATCTGCATGGGGAGCAGGGTTTTGTGGGCACAGCTCATCTCTGCTGCACACTGCATCAGCTGGGGCCGCTCTGCTGGAGGACTGATTCACTAACTCGGCTTTCAGCTGAGATCTTGGCTGGGCAGAAGGCTGAGTTTCTTGGCTCCCTTCCATGGGAGGCCTCCATGGGGCCTGGGCTTCTTTACGACATGGTGGCTGAATTCCAAGAGCAAGGATCCCAAGAGAGCCAGGCAGAAGTTGTATACCATTTATGACCTAGCCTTGGAAGTCACAGAGCATCACTTTCACCATACTCAATTCATTGAGGCCATCCCAAAGGCCCACCTGCAGGGACAAAGATGCTACTGCTTGATGGGGGAGCAGCATAGTTCTAAAAGAGCATGGTGAGATGGACAATATCGTGACAGCCATTTTTAGAAAATGCAATTTTCTGTGATTAAAAAACCTCAAAACTACAAATATCATTTTCTCCATCCCATCTCAAGGTTTTGGTGAACAAAAGCCCCCTTCAACATGGCAATGTAAGAACATCCTGAGGTTTGTTTAAATTTGAAGGTGACAATTCCATTAGCAATCATACTTGTCCCTAGACAGGCTCTAATTTGAAATTCACTGCTGTTTGGCCTAGTTTACAGTCCAAACTTGTGAGACAAGTGGTATGAGACTGAATTCTCAACAGCTACAGGCAAATGGTGGTGGTCTTCCTAAGATGGTACGGTGTAGGATTGGGCTAAGATAGGAAAGTGAAAGATTCTGGTGGACAAACAAGGCTGCCTAGTGCCCAAGAGCCATTTACTTTCTCCGTTAACTCATAGAGAAGATTTTCCAAGGGTCCCTCTTTTTAGGGCGTGCCCTACAACCACTAAATTGAATTGACTCAATCAGTTGGTTGGAAAGGTGAACACCAGAAGTTCTCTAACTAGGCTCAATACTTTTTGGCAAAAGCATGACTTTCAAACTTTTTTGGACATCCCCTACAGTAAAAAATGAGATTTATATCACAATGCAATAGGCATATACTTTTAATATAGATATAAAACAATTCTTACACTTACCATATATAACACATCCTGATATTTTCTATTAATGTTTTACTCTATTTTGTTCTGTCTGGTCTGTTTAATTTCATGAGTTAAAAAATCGAAACTGGGCATAATTCAATGAATTGATTTGACAACCTACTAATGAATTGTGGAACTAGAGATGCTTCTCCAAGCTGTTTTGTTTCTCATTACATCAAACTGAAAACTCCCTGCTTGGATTTTATGAGCTGTTCCTGGTGAAGAGAGCACCCACACACTGAAGACAAGTCACAGAATAATTAAAGTTACGGAATTTTTAAAATATAGTTTTCTCTGCTCAAATGGAAAAAAAATCTCTATTTTTTTTCTGATCATAAAATATAGGAGACTTCAGGTTAAACCTGGAAGGTTGAACACAAGTATTTATTGCTGCTATTTCCTCAAACCCTTACAAAATGATTCAAAGGTGGGGAGGATTAAAAAGAGACAAGGACAATGGGAGAGCAGACAGCAGCATCAACAAAGTCCAGGAGTGAGTGTGGAAAGCAGATGAAGGAGCAGCCACAAAGGACAGACTTACTGATATATGCAAACCCAGGGAAGATACATCTGACATGGCCTTGGGGGAACACAGAAGCAAAACCACAGAACCCGTGAAGTCTCAAACTCTGGAGGCACCTACTCCAGAGAGTGGGAGCCCAGTGGGCTTGAACGTAGGAAACTGGATGAAAGTCTACGGAAGAAGATGCACTGCCAGACAGCTTCATCTTCCTCTCCCTGGTGGAAGACTCACGTTGACCCTAGTGGAGATTAAAGTAAGAAGTCACTGGTCTAGAACACCAGGCACAAGGGAGCACAGAGGTCCAGATGATAAACAGGTAATTACAGGAAATTTCCATTCTGAATATTGAGACCCTCAACCCTACTTACCACCAGACTCACAGGCCACTAAATATACCCTCCAACAGGAAAGGAGAAGATTCTTCTCTGGGAAACTTGACAAAGTCAAAAGAAAAGACCTAGATCCTGACATCGGATGTTCTCCTAGGATGACCTGAAGAGATCACCCCACAATGAAACCTGTAGTTGATAAACCCCAGCTATATGCACAGAATTTCCAACTCTCTCTTCGGTGCTCCACTCTTAAATTTTGGCAGATAGGCGAAGGATCTCCAGCCGGATGAGAAAAGCTCTGACATGAAACAGAGCAAAACAAACAAACAGAAAAAAAGTAAATTAGAGGAAACAGAGCCCATGTCAAAAAATCAGTAATATTTTCAGAGAATCAACAAAAACTATTACATCAATGAATCAAAAATAATATTCTATAGAAAGGGAATAATCAGAAAATAAAAAATGAGCTCCGAAGAATTAAAAATATGATAGTAGAAAAGAAAAACCCAGTAGAAAGTTGGAAAGTATAGTTAACAAAATCTCTTTAAACAAATGAGAGAATTTAAATTTAAATTGTAAAATATCTTTAAAATTAGAAGATCAGTCCAGGAGGCCCAATATCTAACTATGAGAATTCAAGAACAAAAAGAAGGAAAGGAGAATATTATTTTTTAAATAAATAAATAAATAAATAACTTAACGAAGTTCACCAGAACTGAAAGACATGAGTCTCCAGAGAGAAACCACCTAGCCAATGCCTATAAAAAATAGGCGAGAATATATCCATACCAAAGATTATTAATTTGGCAATTTCAGAGTCCTGATTGTAAAAAGATCTTAAATATTTTCATACATAGAATAAAATATTATATACAAAGGATTAGGAATCAGAATGTTTTTGGACTTCTCAACAGCAACTCCAACACTAGGAAAAAAGTATTTTCAACCTGGAATTCTATATTCAGCCAAACGGGGGGGTGGAGGGAGGGGATGGGTGTATGCCTACATGATGAGTGCGTTGCGCACCGTCTGGGGAATGGGCATGCTTGAGGGTGCTGACTCGGGGAGGTGTGGGGTGGGGGGAGGGGATGGAGGTATGACTACATGGTGAGTGCCAGGCGCACTGTCTGGAGAATGGACACGCTTGAGGCTCTGACTCAGGGGGATGGGCGGGACATGGACAATGTATATAACCTAAGCTTTTGTACCCCCATGAAGAGCTGAAATTAAAAAAAAAAAAAAAGAATAAAAGCAGAATAAAGACATTTTCAAACTTTCAAGGCCTCAAAAAAATATTATCTTTTAGGCACCCTTCTGCAGGAAGCAACTTGAGAGGTGCTTCCCTAAAATGAATGTCTGAAGCCATCCCAAAAGAAAAGCAGAGGGAATCGGTTGACAGCTGTGAGCAGCCCTGAAGTGAGGCCATGCAGTCTTGGAACAAGAGAAGGGGGAAATCCAGGAAAGATGTCAGCAAGATGGTAAAAGTGATGGATTCCTGAAATGTTTGAATACCTTGAGAAGAAACAGTCTCCCAGCAGAAAGTTTGAAAAGGAATGAGTGATAATTTTTTTTAAAAAATTCACAAGCAAATGATTTAAAGAAGAGACTATTACCAACTCTGGAGGAAAAGTTACACATGAATGGAAATGTAAGTATACAGCACATGGTGTGGGCTGGCTGCAGGTGGTGTTGACCTAGAGTCATAATACTGCACACATTTCACATTGACTTATGACATGAGCACAGCGGGATGATGGAGAATGGAAGGAATGTGTGGAAGTGTCTGAACCCTCATCTGTGACATCAGAAAGTCAATCTATAATATCTAAAACTGAACAATAACAAATAACAGTAAAACCATTTCGTTTGAAATGGAGTAATAAACACTAAACAGCTAAAAGAGTTCAAACTACTTGGCTTTTAATTCTGGTGGGAGTGAGGAAGGTGATAGGTAAACTACTACTCTTATTATCAGCCTTATGGAACTATATGATTTTTTAAACAACATACCTGTATAACTTTGTATTTGTGTAAAGTGTCTATTAAAGAAACTATTATTAAGTGTAACATTAAAATTAAATTTGGAAAAAAAACAAAAGTAATTCAAGTACGTGTAAAATAGAAGAAGCTTTTCTGAAACTCTTAACCCCAGATGTATTAACTGTCTATTTAATATATGTTTCTTCATTGTCTTTTTTGAACACAACTAAACCAAAACAAGACCATGTTAAACCATACTGTGAAAATCCACTCTTCTCAAAGAGCAATATCTCTTGGATGTCTCTCTTTGTCTCGATACATGTGGACAATCTCAAAATCGTTGTCATGAGGACAATATTAATGACTACTAAGCAGAGCCATTTTGAGGATTAAATGCTTATGAGACACTGAATGTGGAATCACTATGTAAATTATAAAGCAAGATAAGTAGTGTTGGTTATAGCTATAATTATAGTTAAAAATACAGAAAATTTGATCAGAAGCCAAAGTGCTTGATTAAGTGGTGTACTCCATGATCAACAGATATTCTCATTCATCATACCCAGAGATCACAGAAATCACGGCAGAAGCTGCTGGGTTTTCAGAAGTACACCTGAATTAGAGCATGCCATGCATTATTTAAAACCAGGAGAAACAGCCTAACAGATGTTCTAGATAATGGCTGTTTGTCATAGATATTATCCCCTTTGTCTGGGAACATGTACTCATGTTTATAAAAGCCCCACTTGGGTTCCACATACTGCATAATGATGGAAATGATTCTTTAAAATGCAGCCACTGGACCACATTTTTTCAACTGAGAATCTAGTGTGACCAAAACACAGCTTTGGGCTGACAAGCCAACTTGTCAACTTTATGTGGTGTGAGGAGCAGGGTGCAACCTGGCTCTGCTTCTCATTAGCTGTCACTAAATCTCCATGAACCCCAGTCTCTTAATTCCTAAAATGGTACTAACAAGACTTTCCTTCCACATTTGTTATGCAGATAAGAAATAATATGCATGATGTGCCCGGCATATTGGAGGCATTTACTAAATCAAATCTATTATTACTTTGTATAGATTTATATGGAAGAGACACAAGGAGACAACTTCATTTGCTTTATTTTTCACATATTCTAGTAATGCATTCTACTTAAGATAAAGCAATGAAAAGAATTGATTCCTAGACCCTTCAAACTGAATTCGAATTTGTCCAGCAAATGTGCACCTGATGGCAGCCACAATCTAGAGCAAGTAGGGCATATACTTTGGTGTCCAACCTAGGTCTGAGGCCAGGATTTGCAAAGTTAGAAACAAGAGGTCTCGGACAAGTTACTTGATACTTGAAGTTCAGCTTCCTCATCTGTAAAATGGGGATAATAATATACAACCCAGAGTATTGTTATAAAGACATAGTGCAAGCATACTTGTAAAATATCTAGCACAGTGGCTGCTTCATTTTAAGTGATCCACCAAACACAGCTATTTTTATTATAGGACCCACATTCTCTTAATATCTCTCACTAATAAGAGACAATAATGCATGGATTTTCCAAGTGGAAACATACTCACAGACTAGTAGATATTAGTTTTTAAAGAGTTGATATGCTTTTATAATGAAAGAATAGCAGAGGTTTCATGTCGGCATCAGTGTGATGATACACTGTATTCCACTGATACAAAAGACAGTAGATAACTGTCTTTTAAGGCTTTAATAGGTCTAAAATCAAAAGACTTCTGACAGCAAATTGTTTTTATGTTAGCTAAATTAACCAAAACAAAAGAAGCAAGAAAGAATAAAGGGGAAAAATGTTTGTAAATCTTAGAATATCTGCTTAACTCCGCTCTAATTCGTTGAATGGCCTTGGACAAGCCCAAGTCTTTCTTTCTTTGCCTCTAAAGTGAAAGTGTCCCTCTGTCCCGGCTAGTATTCAACATTTTCCTGGAGATACCAGTCAATGCAATGAGATGGGGAAAGGAAGTTAAAGGTGTAAGAATGTTAAACGATGGGTCAACATTATGGTTATTTTGCAAACAATATAATTATCTCCATAGAAAATTCTGGAAGATGTACAGATTTAATAAAAGAGTTCAACAAGAATTTCATCTGCAATATAAACACATAAAAAATTAATAATATTCCTTTACCCCTACAATGACCAAATAGAGATTGGAAAAGGAAAAGAAAAGATCTTTTTTATCACAACAAAAACAATACAAGATGCCCATGAATAAATTTAACAAAAGATGCATACAACCCTCATGGGGAAAATTATAAAATGTTAATAAAAGACATGAAATGAGATTGAGGAAATGTAGAGAGATGGAACGTGCCCATATTTGAGAATACTCAATGTTATAATGACAGTACTTCTTCCCAAAACTGATCTATAAATTTGATAGAATTTCAATCAACACCCAAACCAAACTTTTTTTTTGTAATCTGATACACTGATTCTACAATTCATATAGAACCATGGTCTATAACCAGGGGTGATTTTTGCTCCTAAGTGGACATTTGACAATGTCTGAAGCTCTAGAGGGTAGAAACCAGAGATGCTGCTTTTTCTCCTACAATGCACAGGACAGCCACAGAGAATAATTTGGCCCAAGTGTCAATGCTACCAAAGTTGAGAGACCCTAATACAAAACAGCAAAGGTTCTGGAATATACTAGACTAATTTGAAAAAGAAGAACACAGATATTGGCTCACCAGATATCAGAACCTAATATAAAATTTTAATAATTAAAACCATGTGGAAGTGGTACAGGGATAGACACATTTATAAATGTAGCAGAATAAAAAACCAAACCCACATATAAATGGGATATGAGAGAGACCAGCCAAGCAGACACTAGCTGTGTTGCCTTGGGCAAGTTACTTAACCTCTCTGTCCTTCCTTCCTTCCCTCAACTGCACATTGAAGGTAAAAGTAGTACCTCCTTCATAACTGGTGGGAGGATTGGACCAACTAGCCCAGGTAATATGTGAGAACAGAGCCTACCACACAGCCAGCACTCTGGGAAAGTTGGCTATTGTTAATATTACTGTCTTTCTAAGAAATGTTACACGTCCTACTCACCTAAAGGATTACCCAGATTGCAAAAAACAGCCAGTCCTCAATTATCCATACTAACGGAAACAAGCAGTAACACCCAACAGAAATACCACAAAATATGGGCAACCTAAAACTACACTCTCTAAGACAATAGCCGCTAGCCATGTAACGCTATTTAAGTCTTAATTAATTAAAGTTAAATAAAATTTAAAATCCAATTCCTCAGTTGCACTAGCCACATTTTGCATGCCGCATGTCACATACGGCTAGTGGCCACATATTGGACAGGGCAGATGATAAATATTTCCATTTCCATCATCACAGGACGTTCTATTGGACAATGCTGACCTAAAAGCCATATGCAAAAAAATGCATCTTCTTACTTCTATATGAAAAAAAAATCTACATTCTCTAAGAACAGGTAAGCAGGTGATGAGGGAGGTAGGCAGCGGTGGGGAAGGTGTCATCCTTGGGTTACCACTGTATGGGAATATATGATACAGTATCCAAGTAATGCATTTTAACTTTTTCTTCATTTAAAAAATATTTTATTTTACATTTTAAAAACTTGCTTCTGCAAAGAAAAATATCCAGTTTAAGACGTTTTGATAACTCAGCATTACCAACGAAGACACTATATAGTGCGACTACTATAGTGACTCATAAGAGAGGACCACAGCGCCTGTCTATTTGCACATGAATGCCCTGGCCTGAAGTCATTACGAATACGGTATGTTTATGGCTCAGTAAGATGTCCTTGCTTAGGTTTTCTATTACTGTTATCATGGGGGATCAAACAGACAGATGCATTTACTGGTTTCCCTCTAACGATAACAAAAAGAAACAGTTTATAAAATCAGATTATATGAAAAATTGCCTAATGATAATAATTTATAAGCTCATTGTGGAATAATGATGTATTCAAGAGTTGTCGTTGTATGATGAAAGAAAGGTAATATGAAAGATTTTCTCTGTGAAGAATGACTACAGATGAATTGCACCGAGATACAATTCTCTGATAAGGGACAATAAGAACCTCTAGAACACTTAATAATAGACTACTCAGGGTGAATTGAGGATTGCAATAAAAGCCCATAAATTAAAAAGTTTCCATATGATTTCTGATAAAAGACATGCCAAGGTGAAATAAAGAATCATTGGAATCAACTGATATCCTGCCTATAGCCCAGTAGGTCGTGAGGGGAAAATTTCTAGAAAGCCATATAAAATATAATTTCTTAAGCTTGGTATTTTTAAAACCTAGATTTCAATGACATCTACTTAGAATTCTTTTGCTGGGGAAAAGAAAATTTTAGAAAAGAAGAAATAAGGTTTTGATGCAATTCAGATTGCAACCCTTCTCATGTCAAGCCCTGGGAAAAACGGGGTACACGGTGTCTACAATATAAGCACATCTTGTTAATTTATTGGAAGCAGTGAATCCCACAAGCTCACTTTTTTTTTTTTTACAGATGAAAGAAGCAGTCCCCAAATGAGAAAACCAGGGCACAGGGAAGCTAAGCAATGTGCCTGAGGTATCATATGTGCAGAGTGATAAAGCCATGATTTGGACCTAGGCAGGCTGACTGCAGGTCAAGGGTTTGTAGTAATCACCGCTCAACAGTTGCCTAAATGTGACACATCCGTACCATGTCCCACTCTGCAGCAGCCAATAGGATGAGGTGAAGCCAGACATTCCCTTGTGGAAAGTTCTTCAAGACGTATCAAATTAAAAGAAAAAACAAATATGGGGAAGGAAAGTTTCGGAATCACATAAGATCAAAAGCAAGATAAAATAAATAAATCCTGAAAACAAGACGATACCTTTTCTACATGCATATTTGTATACATGTAGAAATATATATATATACACCAGGTATCTAAAATATGCACCAAAATCTAACAGCAGATACCTTTGGGAAGTGTGGTGGGCTTGCAAGAGCGGAGGGAGAGAGGTTCAAGCGGGATTTTTGCTTTTTCCTTTGAGTACTTCTTTGTTATCTGATTTCTTCTATGACTATGATACACTCTTGAGTTATTCATGAATTAAATAAATATCTTGTGTGTGTGTGCATAAACACACACACACCCACAAATATGTCTGAACAAAATGACTACCTTAAAGTCACAAAATCTTTCAAAACATTACCAATTTGGACAAAGGGGATAAATGCTATTCTATTACTTGCCAGAACTTGTAAGTCATGCAGTCAAGTTATCAGCCATTTTTCCCAAGCAGAGGTCCTACCAAGGGAAGGGTGCAGTAGTCCAGGAAAGCGGGGACTGGAACAGACCTGAGTTTCAGTCACGGACAGCCCCTGCCTCCAGATCCATTGTCACTCCACTGCCCAGAAGGGTTTCTGGCATCTTGTCCTTAAAGTCATGGTAGTCACAGCAGAGCACTTCTTAGAACAATCTGGGTCATGTTTGGGCATTTCGTACCCACTGTGTCGTAGATCAGCTGAGCTCTCTGCTTTCCTGGAGGTTCTGCTAGCTACCTAATAGAGTTCAAGTAACCCATAAATCTGGGTTTCTCAACCTCAGCACTGGTAACATTTTGGCTAGATAAATCTTTACTACAGGGTGCCACTCTGTGTACTGTAGGATGCTTGGCAGCATTCCTGGCCTCTATCCACTAGGTGCCAGCAGCACCCTTCCTGGTTATAACCACCAAAATGTCCCCAGACATGCCCAAATATCTCCTGGGGGACAAAATCACCCCTGGCTGGGAACCGCTGCTCCAAATTCTTACACTAGCTAACATTGATATACACCCATCTCATGGAGCTATCTAAATAGAAGATCCCTATTCTTTGTAATCCCACAAATAAATATAAAACTGCTTTGGAGTAGAAGTATGTGAAAAATAAAAATTAAATTTAAAAAACGGTAGGGCAATTATAGTTAACAATAATGTACTGTATATTTCAAAATAACTAGGAGAGATTTCTGAATGTTCTTACCACAAAGAAATGATAAAAGTATGTGGTGATGGATACACTAATTATCCTGATTTGATAGTTACACAATGTATACCTGTATTGAAACATCACATTGTACCCCATAAATGATTACTATGTCAATTAAAAATAAAATAAAATAAAAAGAAGTATGAGATGCAATGAGATATCATATCCAAGTTCAATTCCAGGAAACATAAATCATCACATCTGATTTTGGGCAGAAAGCATTTAATTGGTGTACTTGGTAGTTCCAAAATCTTTAGAAGGGCTGGAGGAGCTGACTCTAGGCTAGACCTCCAAGTGGCTCTCGGAGCAGTATCGTGGACCTGTTCCACAAGGGTAGCTGCCACAGGAGTCCGGCAAAGAACCGTTGCCTCCAGGAATACATTATCTTGACTGTGATCCAAAGACAAGTAAGGAAACCATCACACCAACTGGTGGTCTAGACCACACCATGCCAGATACACATGGGCAAAAGAACAAGTGCCCTTCACTTGGCCTCTTGACACTACAAAACTAGAACCTGCCCGCTAGAAAGAGACCACAGGACAATCCCCATCTCCACGTCTGCTGCCTTGCTCTTGCCCCACCTGTCCCTGCACTCCACAGACACTTGCAAGTGACATCCAGAGCTCCATCCCCAAGGAAGTCTGGGAAATGTAGTTTTCTGTTGAAAGGTTTGGGAGGAGTGCAGAGCAGGCCTGTCTACTGAAGCCTCCTCAGTGTATGCTACAGGGACTTGAGCTGACCAGGGTTCCTTCCAGGGTGGGCCTTTCTGAGAATACGGTGCTTAGGTAAGATCTGACGGCTGAGGAGGAATGATCTAGTCAGATCCTAGAAATCTTCTGGAAAGAACAATAAAGCTTAGATACTAACAAGTGACAGCTCACTGATGAGGGACACAAAGTACACAGCTGGCGCAGGATGGAGATGGTGTGTGACAAAGCGAAGCTGGTGTGGTCTGCGTAGCCGTCACTGTGGGTGTCCCGCCTGTGCCCCTCAGCACTGCCCTTCCACACCAGAGGCTGCTTCTGGAAAACACCAGCATTTGCTGATGGGAGCACACAGGACAAGCCAGAAGGACTGAAGAACCCAAAACAGCCCCCAACCAGTGATGGATAGGACTTTGGAGCACAAAGACATCAGAGTGCTTGTCTCATCCTGTGTGTTCTACACCAACTCCCAGAGCTTCCTAGAGGAATTCCAGTTGTCCCATGTAACTGGCTTAACATCACACACTTGACTGGCTGCCTTCCCTCCCCTGACACTCCTCCATTCCCCTGGGGGTGTTTTCCCAGATCATCCTTCAAATCTCTCTCTCAAGGTCTGCTCCTAAGGAAATCTGAACTAAAATATCCTGAAACCAAAGTTATTTCCTTAGCCCTACCTGCCCAGTGGTTATATGTCAATGTGAGACAGACGTAGGGAGGTGTTTGAGGGAATTCGATGACTGGCTTATGTACTCAATACCCTGGTGCTGACCTTAGGACTCCAAGAATGACACTGAATGAGAGAAACACACCTGACTAGAGAGGTCCCCATCTTTGGGAGTCTGGCTTCCCGGAACACTAGAGAGACAACTCTGCATTTTCTCAGATCCACACTTGGACAAAATACTTGCTCATTTTGTAGGGAGTTCAGATTTAGGGCCAGTCACTGGACTCTTGAACAAGTCCTCAGGGTTTGGAAGAGCGCTCAGCCCCACTCCCAGTTCGAGCAAGCACCCAGTTAACCTGCTCTGACGTGGGTGGACATTTCCAAGGTGTTCTACACAAATATTAAACACCTTTAAGTGCGTAAATAGTTCACTTACAAATGTCATCAGTAAGTTTTGGTGGTTCAGTTTAGATCATTGACAGAGTGGCTCTAAGGAACCTCATGGCCATTTTTATAGGGCTGCCTGCAGTGCAGACCCCATTCCTTCTGCTCTGGAAGAAGAGACACCCTCCCAAACCCATAAAGCAATGGCCACCTGGTCTACATGACTTCAATAAGCAGTGCTATAAAGGAAAACCCCAAACCTTCTATTCTAAAACAGGCTTCTGATAAGCGCTGCACCACCACACTAATCAGAAAGTGAGAGTTAATTCATAAGTAAGAAATTCTAGAAAAAGGCAAAATAATACTCACAGAAAGCAGATCAGTGGTTAACAGGGGCTGAAGAAGCAGGGAGGGATTGTGTATAAAAGCCCCATGTGGGAACTTTTGGGGTGATGGATATGTCCCATATCTTGATTGTGATGGTGGTTACATGATTGTGACGTTTGTTACAGTGGGACATGTGTTATATTTGCCAAACTAATCAAAAGTACACCAAACATCCACAAATTTTATTGTATGTGAGTTGTACCTAATAAGGCTAAAGTACATTTCATAGTTTATGAGAAACAATTCAGTAATTGTCTCGACGTATTTTTTATTTGTGGATATGTAGTAATATATGGTACCTATTAAATAGATTATCTGTCATTAATAATAGTACTATAAATATAAGCCAAGTCCATTTTTGTTAGGCATATTCTTTATTCTCTGGAAATTCTAAAAACTATCCAGCTGGAATTCTCCAGCCTGTAAGGGAATAAAAGGAGACAATAAAGACCACTGGTCTTGGAAGCAAACAGATATGGGTTCAAATACTGCCTCTGTTGCTTCACTCACTGCATGACTTTGGCAATTTTACTTAACCTTTGCTCAACCTCAAAGGCCATACCTACTTGCCAGGGAATCTGGGAAGTGCCACATTTATTCTGCACAATCATCTGTCCAGCCATAAATTTGGGATCTGTTCCTTTGGAAGAAGCCGCTAACAGATTGAGGTGGGGAGAAGGGGTGCATCTAACCCTTTCCTTCAGAGAGTGCATTTCCTTGAACACACATTGGCCTTTGGGAATAACCCCACGAAAAGCAAAATTCTATTTCTTTTTTAGAAATCACCTACCCTTCCATTCCACAGCCCACGCCACAGCAACAGAGCCCCATTGACCCACAAGCTTTGGAAAGCCTGACCCCTTTGGGGCCCACAACAGTAACCTCTGGGAGGGAGGTTTTCTCCTGAGTCACCAGGCTGGATCCACTGCCCTGTGTCAGCAGCCAGCAGCAATGGTGCAGGTCCCAGCCTAGAGGCCACCATTCTGAACAGTCTGCCCCTTTGTCCCATTTTTTCTCTCCTCAGTAAGATGAGACCAAGCCCTTCTGTGCTCAGCTCAGACACAAGGACAAACGTGGTCCAGCTTCCCCAGCCTACATCCTTTGGAAACACAGTGGGCACCTGTGCTACGTCTATTTGTGAAACCAGGAAGTGAGACAAAGGAGAGGGAAGAATCCTCTTGACATGAAATAACAGCATGGTGTGTTTCTGTATCATAGATCCAGGCAGTGGCTTTAAATCTGGAACAGTACTGGGGGGGATTCCAGCCCCTCGCCATTTTGTGGGGCTCCCTGGGGAAGATGGCAGGACAGAGAGTGGTAAGATGAGAGGCAAAGTGCTAAATATGAGGATTTGTGTCGTTTCAGTTTCAGCAATAGCCATGTTTGCTCACGGCTAACCAGTCAGAGAAGGAAGATGATTTATTATAAGCTGTTGCAGAATATATTATGCATGGTAGAGGCATGGAAAGGTCTTTGATATGTATCTGAAAGAGCTTCAAACCCATAAAAGAGATAAATTTTGTATGAAGAGTGTCACTGAGAGGCCGGGAAGAATCTCCA
Source organism: Lemur catta (assembly GCF_020740605.2). Taxonomy (NCBI): domain Eukaryota; kingdom Metazoa; phylum Chordata; class Mammalia; order Primates; family Lemuridae; genus Lemur; species Lemur catta. The sequence continues at coordinate 12,556,919 of NC_059144.1, read as the reverse complement.
ACACATCTTCATATCACAGGGAATAATGAAGGGCTGCTCTAAGCACACAATCTGGGCATTAATTTCACTTAAAGAGGCCGTCATTAGCATATTGATGCACACAACTTCACATTGCAAGCCGTCTGTGCTATTGGGAAACACAACGAAAAACTCTCTGGTCAGGGCCTTGATGCATGGTCAAGGCCTTGGGTATCTGTTTTTCTCAATTGTTCCACCTTGAAATGCTGATCTGGTCTCTGGTTCCTTCCTCTTAATCCTCCAAAACCACAATTTGAGTACAGTAAGCTGCCTTCTTTTGCTTTTCTCTTAACTCCCAGCTCCTGTGCAAGTCCCAGCATCTAGCAGAAGCCTCCTGGAACACGCACTCCTATGGCCTGTGGCCTTTTCCAAGGCCCTGTTCTCCCAGGGAGCTGCTGGCATGGCTTGGGGTCCCCACTGTCTAGGTCTGTCTCCTTCGACCCAGCCTTCCTTCTCTGACCAGGCCTTAGGTAAAGCAGGTAAGAGCTCTCCCGAAGCAGTGCACAGCACTCTGGCACTCAACTGGTTACCGGGCAGACAACATAATATTTGTCGAGAACGCCTCTTATCCTTAAATTATGGTTTCCTGTTCCAGGCTACAGCTACTGTTTGAATTGGGCTGCACCTAATTATGGCTTTATTTGCTTTAATAAAGAGATATCCAAGTGTGCAGAGAGTTGCACACAAAACAATAGTAACAATAATAATAGTAGAGTGTCTCTCTAAACATCTGCAATTAAGGCAGTGATTGTTAATTGCATTAATTAACCTCCCCCATGAAGCAGCTGGTGAGGTTTCCACAACAGGGAAAAGAGAAAGCCGATTCCCAGCGTGTTGGGTTAGCAGCTTGCTGGAGAAGCCATCCCCTGGGTAGCCCGCTCCCTGTGCTTTTAGAATGGGCACACATTTCCGCCGAGCCGCCTGCCACCCAGGGACCAGGGCCCAAACCGCCCCCCGCTGCTGGACGAGTGGTGCTTCGTGGCCAAAGCACCCACAGGCCACAGAAGCCTGATGGGATCCTAAAGCTTATTGAGAGCTGGTCCTATTGAGATGCCAGTCATGACAACTGCAATAAGAGTGACACTGATTCAGCCCAGCTCTCTAGTCTCCAAAACAGGAGGACCCAATAGAGCAGCCCCTCCCCACTATGGTCCAAGGGGCAGTGTCCTGCCCTTTGTAAAACAAAATGGGAGAATTTGGTGAAATCCAGATCCTAAATGTGATTGTCCCTTTCCCAGTGGGGAAACATGATTTTAACATTTTGCAGAGATGCACAAATATTGTCACATCCTCCGCAAGTCCAGGAGACCCCAGGGGTTTATGACTGTTTTATTCTGCAAATGAGAAAAACAAGAGTGTGACAGGAAGCCTTCACCCTTTCTAAAGCCACAGAGTTCTTCAGAGCTAGTACCAGCCTCCAGGTCTCCTGCCTGTGCTCTGTAATTTCACGGAGTGTATAGCCAGTGTCTAAATTATTTTTAAATGAAGGTACAGGAGTGAACCTTTGTTTTCTGCCCAAGGAACTAGATGCCCTAGATTTAACAAAATATTTTGCTTAATCTGAACTAGCAGCTATTAATACTAATTCTCCAACTTTGGTAACTTGACTAACATTAAATGTCTTCCATTTAAAAAATTACAAATATGTAAAGAATGACATTTCATGTATTCAGTCAACAGATATTTGTTGTTCATCTAATACGTGTCAGGCATTGTACTAGGTGCTGGAGATAAAACAAAAGCAAAAGCAAAAAAAAAAAAAATGCAGTCATGAAGCTTCCATGAGGAAGAGGATGTCAACCACAGCAGCTCATGGTGACATGTTAAAGTGTGGCCGTGCTAAGTGTCTGAAAGGAGAGATGTGTGGCATTAGCAGACGCAGAACATCGGGAGGGCATTTACAGGGGCGAGTTGTGTGTAGGGGAGAAGCAGGCAAGGAGCCAGACAAAGGCTCCCTGCAGAGGGAAGAAGGGGGTGCAGAGGCCAGCAGGGGGGAGGACCGAGGCACGATGGCCAGTGAGGGTGGAGAGCAGAGAGCAATGGGGGAGGGGAGGTGGGCTGGAGAGGTGGGCAGGGGTCCAGCCTGCAGATGCCTGCAGTCCCCATAATGACAGGAAGCCGTGGAAAGCCACCAGAGGGTTCCAGCAGGGGAGCAGCAGGACCAGGCGGGTGTTGTGAGAAAAACACTCTGGCTGCTGCATGGAGAATGGGTGGTGCCAGGGCGTCAGGAGGGGTGGGGAGCCCAGCTGGCCGTGAACCCCAACTGTGGCCGTGGAGAGACGCAGAAGGTGGCATGGAGAGGTCATCGTGGAAGGCACAGTCAGTAAGAGTCGGTGTCGAATTAGATCTGGTGGGTGAGGGGCCAGTGACGACCCCTGGGGACTGCCACTCCCTGTGTTGCGGGACCCTGGCAGAGGAAAAGTGTGAGGAGGAAGGACTGAGTTTGGTTTTGGATGTGAAGACTTCAGGTGCCTCTGAGATACCTGAGAGGGGACCCTGAGCTGGGAATACAAGCCGAGAACCCCAGGAGAGATGCCAACCAGCAGCTGAATTTGAGAGTCACGTGTGTGTAGGTGGCAACTGAAGCCACAGAAGTGGATGAGATTGTGTCAGGACAAAGTGCGGAGTAAGAAGAAAGGAAGGCGCAGGGCTGAGCCCTAAGCAACTCTAGCATTTAACTCCAGAGGAGAAGACAGTGAAGGAGGCTTCAAGTGACAGAAAAATGTGGCAGGAGGGCCAGAGGGGAAGCCAAGGCACATGGCACCGCGAGTCAAGCAAGTCAATGTGTCAAGGGAGAAGGAGCCTGAGAGGCCACTGAGGGTTAAGGGAAAGGGATGACTGGAAAATGTCCTTTGAATGTGGTGACAGGGAAATCATTGGCAGCCTCAGCAAAGATGGTGAGAGGGGGAGGGAGATAGAGGGTGCACGGAGGAAACAGGGCATCGCTTTCAAGAAGTCTGTTTGGAAATGAGGAGAGAAGTGGGGCAGTAGCTGAATGGGAGAGTTTGGGGCTGAGGGCAGGTTTGGCTTGATTTTCTAATAGAGATTTGAGGACGGATGAACGCTAACGGGGAAAACTCGCTGAATGCTCCATTTAAGAATCGTGCAATTCTTTGTAAGTAAATTTTTACTTAACAGAAAGAGAAACAAAAATAAATATTGAAATCTAGCCAATAATATGTATGCTGAAGTGTTCAGGGAGGAAGTGTAAAATGTCTGCAACTTACTTTGAAATGCATTTTTTTTTTAAAAAAAAGCATTGGTGGATGGCTAGAAGAATGGACAGAACAGGTATCTGTGCAGGCATAGACAGCAAATGTCAACTGCAGCATCTGGGTGGTGAGTATGCAGTGTAGTCTGTATAATTCTTTCAACTTTTACAACATTGGTGGGAAAAAATAATAGGAAAAGTCGAGTTGACAGAAGAAGACTAATCAAAAGCAAAAAGAAAATGGATGCAGTAAGTTTCCCAGGGAGGTGGGAGGAGATGCGGTTGGCAAGGGCATCTAGTTAAGGTAGGAGGGCGAGGAGTTTCACAGAAACATGGGAAAGGAAAATGCGTGTGACTCTCCTACTCGGGCATATTAGCCAAGCAGTAGATCCAGACTCCATCCCAGGGCATCGCTGAGGAGCTAGGCTTTTCTTACTCTGATAATGAATTTGCAACAATCTCCATGATTTAAGACAAATCCAACAAGGTGATTAGAAACATGTCACTAAACAGGCTAAAGCCCTTTGACCCTCCCTTCAAATGCTCTACCGGCCTCCTGCCCACACCACGGGACAGACAAGTGCAGTAAGCTCATGCCACATATCCAAGCCACGCTCTCTCCAGGGTCAGCTTTATCCTCTCTCAAGCCCCAACGAACACAAGCTTTGGGATCAACAGACTTGGGACTGGGGCTTGAGTCCCAGAGAGGCCCTTCAGTAGCCTGGTGACCTCAGTCTTCTCCCCTATAAAATGGGGACAAGAACCACCCCTACCTCTCCTAGACACTGAAAGGGTTAAAGGAGTGAGGTCTTGCGTATCTACAATGTCTGGGCCCACACCAGGTCCATAGTAAGTGCAAAATACAGATTGTTGTTTCTCAAAAATGTGAAGTTTAAGTGCAATTCATGCACAAGTATGCACTGCTGTAATTCAGAAGACACTTTACAGTGTTTGAGAGAGCAGTGGTGCTCATCTTTGGAAATCTCTTTTTGCTGTCTGCTCACATCTCAAGCTGCATAAAAAGTGTCCTTTCTGGTGTCCTGGTGCCTTGGGTCATGTTGCTCGTCCACATAAAAGCCCATTCGAGAATCATTATAACCCAGGCGGCTTTCAGATTGGCGGCTCGTCACTTCTGAAGGGTCCCCACGCGGGCAGGGAGAAGTGCCCTGAAGCCTTGTTTTTTCTTCCTTGGGTCAAAGATTCACCTGCGGTAATTAGCAAGACTGGTCCTGGACCCGACGGAGCCACAAGACCGAACGATGCCCTTCAACAAGCCACATGGAAAAATCGTCTTTCTGATTTTCTGCTCCCAGATCTATAAAGCCACCTCTGTGAGCGCCGTGGAAAACTCCAATTCATTAACTGATTTCAACAGAAAAAGACGATCTCAAAAGGCTTGTTCACAACCACTGTAGCCATGGTGGAACCTTATCCTTATCTTTCATTACCCTGCTTTTATTAGGAAAAGAAAAAAAAAGGCATTTGTTTTCATGAACATAACCTCACAGAAAGCTTTCATATACAGGAAACACAAGATAAAAAAAATACACTTATTGGAGCAATGTGAGATATACTTGAAAATGCTAGGAAAATCTTCACCCTCTATGTAGAAGTCACATTTTCCTCTAGGTTTATGTAGCCCCAGATATAAAAATATTGTTAATTCAATGTATGTAAACTCTTCTAATATCCCGCTGATGGTAGACTGTAACCTACAACGGCCCAACCCTGCTCTCAACTGAGACAAGATTCACCCCCAATATCAGTCCTTTTCTAAAGCAAAAATATTTGGCAGATAATGTTATTGGATCCAATTACCTTAATGGACAGGTGATATAGGCAGGGAGATCACCTGAGCCTGCTGCCCGCCTCTCACCCACATCCAAGGTGATGGACGGCACCGAGAAACATTACAGGGATGTCCCCATTATTCCTATTTTATTTGGCTTGCACAATGTTTGGGATTTTTTTTTTAATTTTAATTAACTGCTTATATTTTTAAATCCTTACATTTCAGATAAAAATTGAGATTTCCAGGTTTCTCATGAAAAATCAGGAACTCTGACAAAATGGAGCCCCCAGGGCGGCACCCAGAGAAGACATGGGGAGCCCTAGGCCCCCCAAAACCTATCAACACCCCAAATCCACCTCCAAATAAACATAAAAATTCAGTCTGCAACCGCATCTTCCAGAGAAGTCCCTGGCTGCACCCACACAGATGCCACCCCTGGGGCCCCTCTCAAGTAAAAATTATGGAGCCCCTCCCACAACCTCCCACAGGCCTGCAGAGCAAGAATCAGCCAGAAGGAGCTGCAGCCTCCTTGGGACAAGGCTGGTAACCTGGGTTACACCTGAGTCACCACTGGCCCCTTGCAGGGCCTGCCTGGCCCCTGGGGGCCATCCCTTTTGAGACCTGGGACTGTGGTGAATGGACAAGCCCGAAAGGACATTGTTTTAAATAGCAATTAGTTCAAAACACAGTCAGTCCTCATTATGCAAGGATTCCATATTTGCGAATTCAACCACTGCTAAAATTTATTTGTAACCCCCGAAGCAATATGCCCAGCACTTTCCAGGGTCACTCAAAGACACCCACACAGAGCAGTGAAAAAGGTGCGTCACCCAAGGCTGAGGATGGACAAGGCGACACTCTGCCTTCTTGTTCCCGCTCTGCTACTGCAAACAAGTACCCTTTGCATGGTCTATTCAGTGCCACAATTTTCACATTGTTGTGGGGTTTGTTTGGTGATTTCATGTTTAAAATGGCCCCAAGCACAGTGCTGAAATGCTGTCTCGTGCTCCGAAGCACAAGAGGCTGAGACGTGTCGTATGGATGTGCTGTATGGAAAGCCCGTGTGTTAGATAAGCTTTCTTCAGGCGTGCGTTACAGAGCTGTTGGTGGTGAGTTTAAAGTTAATAAATTAACAGAACATATTAAACAAGGCGTCTTTTGCATAACACACATAAAACAAGGGTATGTATTGATCATTTGACAAAATGTGACCCAAGACTGGCAGGAACCTAACTCTGTATTTCTCCTAGGAGCAATGGTTGGATATTTCTGGGGCTTTGCAGAACAGGACTAGCACGAATGACAAGGCTCTGAGTCAGGGCCACCACGGAGGGACCCCCAGGGAGAAGTTTAGAACCAGCATGATTTCTCTGTGTGATTTCAGGGGTGCCAAGCTGCAGGGGCAATTCAAGGGAAGGGTTAAGGGGGATGAACTTTCTGCACTTTCTGACCCTGGGTGCAAAGGGAGCAGAGGTGTCCCCTGGCCCCAGGCTTTTAGGTCAACTTCGAGGCTGCCCCTTTGAGTGGGGCCCTGTTTGGCTGTGGGGAAGTACTCAGTGGCTGAGGGATGGAGAGGAACAGGGCAAATGGATTTGCTTTTTGTTTCTTCAGCCTTTTTCAGCTTTCTCTTTTTAAAAGAGACTCTGTAAATAAAGTGCAGCATCTCCATATAGCTGATAGCAAACACTCTTACTTGAACAAATCAACCCACCCAGGGCTGGAGCATGCAGCTGCCCAGGCTGGGCCCTGCACACCTACGTGGCAGGGTGGGGGACTGCCATTCACATCAGAGTCCACATGCAGTGCAGGGCCCTGCAGAGGGGACACACTGCAAACCTGTACCTTCCCATCGCACAGTGAGCTCCTTTGGGGACCTGGGGCTAAGCATGGGCCTTCCTCATCCCAGTTAACAAGAAGTGACTTTTCACTGTCCACCAGATTTCCCAGGTGATGAAATGGAAGTGTTTTCCCCTTTCTCCAGACAGACTGCTTATGGCCGAGTCACCGCCTTGCTCCAGTGCTTTGGGAACACGCTCCTGCTTTAACTGGTATCTGAGCAGCAACAGACGGAGAACTCCCCGGACAGCCCGGCAGCTGGACCCAAACCTAGCCCGGGTTAGGGGTCAACTCTGGCAGGCACACCGCTGCCTCCTGCGAGATCCCCACATAGCAACTGCCTCCCAGATTAGAGTCACGTGGGACCCCATTGGCCTCCCTGTAACAATTTACCCATACTGATAGAGAAGGAAGGAAGGAAGGAAGGAAGGAAGGAAGGAAGGAAGGAAGGAAGGAAGGAAGGAAGGAAGGAAGGAAGGAAGGAAGGAAGGAAGGAAGGGGAGAGAAGGGGAAGGGGAAGAGGGAAAGAAAGAGAAAGAGAAAGACAGGAAGAAAGGAAGGAGGGAAGGAAGGAAGGAAGGAAGGAAGGAAGGAAGGAAGGAAGGAAGGAAGGAAGGAAGGAAGGAAGGAAGGACATACTAAGAGAAAATTTACAAAAAAAGTAATTTATTATATGGATGCTCCTTGAAGTCCTCCTATAATTCAAACCTCACATAATTCAAGACAAAGGGCTGAGGGTATTTCTGATTTTAGCCAAAAGGTAGTTACCTTAGGCCTGGGCATGACAGTGTCTACCTCACAATTTACACAATTGAGAATTCAGCCCCATCCACCTTTTCCTTTAGACTTGATCCAATTAAATATTGCTGCATCACACACTTCCCCAAACTTAGAACCCTAAAACAAGTGTTTCATGCAATCTTGTTCTATGGAGTTTGCAGGTCCAGAGCCAGAAGGATGACTTGGCTTTGCCCATGATGTCTGGGGTCTCAGCTGGGGAGATGCAAAGGGCTGGAGTCCCAGGAGAGCTGGGCCCTGGGGTCACCAGGAGGTTCCTCCACGTCATGTCTGGCATCTGGATCAAAAGAACTCAAGAGCCGGGGACCGGCAGGTCTGCTGACCACAGCGCCTACACTGCTCTCTCCAGCGGGCTCAGGCTTCCCGTAGCACAGAGGCTGGACTCTGAGAGGGAGTCTCCTTCCAGTGGGCATCCCAAGAGCAAGAGCCCCAACAAATTCAGGACTGAGCCTCAGGGCTTCTTCTGACCTGGCATTAGAAGTCATGCAGGGTCACTTCAGCCACCTTCTACTGGTGACAGACCAGTCACTTCAATCAGCCCAGATTCAAAGGGAAGGGAATTAGACTACACCTCTCAATAGGGAGGGACAAGCTCACATTGCAAAAGAGTGGGCCAGCCAGGCATGGTGGCTCACGCCTGTAATCCCAACGCTTTGGGAGGCTGAGACACGAGGATCGCTTGAGTGCAGGGGTTTGAGGCCAAAGTGAGTTATGATCCCACCACTGGACTCCAACCTGGGCAACAGAAGTAGACTTGTCTCTAGAAAAAAGGCGGGGAAAAAAAACAAGAAACAGAAAAGTGTAGGCACCGTGGGAAACACTGACGCAGCCATCTATGGAAAATGTGATCTGCTTCATAGCACTTCCCGGCAATTTTTTAAGTGATTTCACATTATTTTAAGCTCTATGCAGAAAGTAAAGCTGTATGAATATTTATATCTTACTATTTCATATTCACTATAACTCCAATGTGTACACGCTGCCACAGGGCACTGCGTGGCAAAGGGTGAGGGGTCTTCCCACTGGCAAAAGGATGCAGCCAGGATTGAATGGGGCCCTACGACCCAAGGTCAAATTCCCGTCCTCCCGGTGACTTCTCTTTGCTTATTTTCTCATCATTAAAAGAGAGGGTGACCATGCCCACTTCAAAAGGAAGATGTAGAGATTAAATGAGATTATCCAAGCTGTCTGAAGGGGTCACTGAGGAAAGTTTTCGACTTGTCACCATTGTGCTTTCAAGTAACCTCACAAGCTAAGAAAACCATCAACATGCAAAGATGAATCCTGAATTGGTACACGGCACCTTCCGGTCAGCAGGAGGCATGGCTAACGCTAGCTTCCCCCAGAAACTCTTTGCTGTTTCTACCTCTTCTTACAAGGAAAGAAATAAAGGCCTGAGCTACCTGGGTTTTTAACCACCAACCAATGGCTGAAATCAAATAGGTCCTCAATTTTATGTTTTTATTTTCCTTCAAAATGTGATGGTTCTTTTTCCCTGGGGCCAATGGAGGAAGTTGGGGTGGGGACATGATGACAATTCAAGGTGAAGATTCTGAAAAAGACACTTGGTATGTGCATATCACATGTTTCATGTTAATTTTCTTCCTGGCCATTTAGGATGCGCTGAGATTTGATGATAGAATTTTCAAGAGAAATGAGAGGCTAAGAAATGTTTCCTGGTGTGACCACCAGCTACAAGGATGTTCGTTTATTGTACATGAGGCACTGTGCTGGGCCCTGGGATTACAAAGATAATTCAGGCAAGGATTCTACCTGCTCCTCAATTGTGGGAGGGAAAAGAGAGAAGAGCAAGGTTACCCAGTAGAAGGTGGCAGATGCCACAAGAGAGATACAGAGTGTGTTGCAGGGAGAGTTCACGGGACTGAGGAGTGACTTGCTGGGGAAGGCAGCCACGCACCCATGGCTGGACTGGAGGAGGGGATCACTCGCAGAGGGGACAGCAAGGTGAGAAGGTAAAGCCAGGAAAGTGCAGGGCACGTATAGAAGCATGTGGCTCATGTTGTCTGTTTTGGAATTGCTCTTGCAGTTGGGTGAATAGGCCATGCCCACGGGACATGAGAGGGTCATGTGGCCACAGACTGGAAAGCAGAGGCCCAGAGCCCATGGAAGGAGAAGCACATAACCCAGGCACTGTACCACACCTACTCCAATGAGGTAAAATCCCTCTGGAATGGTGAGTGTGCCTGGCGGGGAGCCAGGCGTGGGATAGCGTGGCAGAGAATGGAGATGGGAGGGAAGCGTGGGAGAATGGGAAGTTGGCAACCCTCCGAGGCATGCCCAGAGGAAGGCAAGCAGGATGACAGGTGAAAGAAAAAATCCACATAACACCCTAAGATGCCCTGAACCCAGCAAAGGAGATGCAGATGTTTGGCTGTCCTCATACTGCAAAAAGTCCCATGGTAACACACACTGAGATACCATTTTTCACTGATCCGACTGGCAAATAACACAACACTCGGTGTCTCCAACATTGGTGAAGGTGAAACAAATCACATAAGGGTACAAATTGACAAGACTTCTACGGAGGGACACTTGCAATTCTTTTTAAAATTTACCCTTTGAGGCAGTAATTCCGCTCCTAGGAAGGTATCCTATATGTGTCCTTACACATGTGCACGATGACAATTATGCAAGGTTGTTCACTGTAACAGTCCTGTAATAACAAAGATTGGAACCAACCAAGGTGCCCATCAAGAGAGGACTGGTTAAATAAACAACAGCACATCCTCTTAATGGAGTGCCAAGAGAAGGGAAGGAAGAAAGCTGTTTCTTCATCATGGAATAATCTCTCAGTAGTTAATAAGAAAGAGGTGCAGACTATGTATATGATGTACAATCATGGATGGTTTTCGAAGGGAAAACAGAAGAGAGAGCACCTCTCTCTCTCTCTATCTCTCTCATCTCTCTCTTTTCTTTTTTGCTTATGCATAAACTACCTCTGGAAGGATGCAGAAGAGACTGCTGACCCTGGTTGGCTCCGAGAGGAGAACTGTGTGGCTGGAACACAGAAGGAGATTGTCTCTCACTCCCTTTTGTTGTTTTTGGTTTTGAACCAGATAAAAGTTTTAACTATTTTCTAAATTAAAAATAAAAACAAAAACTCCAGGGCCAGAATGCAGCTACAGGTAAAAAAAAACAATCACCTACTTCCCACCCCTCACCTGTATCCAGCCTTTTCCTTCCATTCTGAGTTTATAAAACTTGCCCTCACCTCACTCCTTCAACAAGTTCACGTCTAATGCTTCTCATTTTTACAAGATTTGCATTTCACGTTTGAGTCTCTGACTGGAATGAAATGTTGGAAGCATTCTGGATAACTATCCTAGGGAAAAACTCACACATGAGCACAGTTACATGTCTGAAGTATTCTTGTGATGGGAGATAAATGAAAACCATTTAAATGTCCATCAATGGGGGACAAAATCAAATAAATCTGGTTACAGCCACACTGTACAACACTCCGCAGCAGTAAAATGATCAGGTCCCTTTTATGTTTAAAAACCTATACAAGAAGCAGTGGCTTGGCTGGGTTTTTTTTAAATAAAAAAAAGAAAAAAGAAAAAAGAAACTTTATACAATATATTAAGACTTTATAGCATATATATTAATATATCATTAATATAAACATATAAACTTTATCTAAATGTATTGCATACATTATATTAAATTTGTCATATTATATAATATTTATTTATATGCTTATATTGTATGTTTATATAAAGTTTTAAAATATTTTTTACATTTGTAAATAGAATAAATATCCACATGTATACACATACAAAATGTCTATTTTATGGGCACATATAAGATATACATATCATATGTACAAATGTACATATGTTTCTACATGTCTACATTTCAATGTGCACATATGGAAATGAATATATATGTAATATACACATGTATCATTTGTAAATGCATAGAAAAGTGTGGAAGTGTCCTCTGGGGATGTAGTAAGATTGGGATGAGGAAAGGAAATGCAGGACAGCTTGAGATTTTGACTCTATACCCCTTCTGCCTGGGCTGAAATTTGACTTGTGTAGGTTTTTAAACAATAAAAATTTAATTTAAGACAGCTTTTGGTGCCTGGTATGGCCAGTATCCGCCACTAGAGGGCACTAGAGATTGCTAAATATTTCCCAGGTTTCTCTTCGAGGGAGGGGCGCGGGTGCCGGGGATGGGAAGGAAGCGCCTTCGCCTCTTCTTTAAGGGGCCCTCCGCGCGCTCCGGGACTGCGAACCGAACCAGAACTTCCAGTGAGGGTTGTGCTTGGCCGGATGCCTGCAACCTTTCTCTCCCCACCCCCTGGAACCGGCTATTTGGGGGTGGGAGCCTTTTCCCCAGCCGTGATCCCAGTGCTGCCCACGTGCCCTGGTCTGCGGGATGCTGCTCCAGTGTGGACAGCGGAGCTGGCATCCGAGTACGTTTCCCTGAGCTCGTTTTCATTCCATCATTCTGCGTCCGTGTTCAAGGGGGCACCCTGAGAAACCTGGGGGCAGGGGAGAGGGTTTGAGCTTGCGCAATGATAGTGCCAAGTCCTGGCATGTGGGGGAGGAAGGGAAAGGCTTGAGTTTCTGAAATGCATGTCCGTGAACAATCTATTGGTAACTACCTACCCTAGACTCTGACATACAATCCGAGTGCTATTACCTAGTTTATTGTGATCCCAATTGTCCAGGAACCTGGGGTAAGTCAAGGTGCTTCGTTGTGTCCAGAAATTTACTAAGAGACTTTCACCAATTTGGAAAACCACACCAGGACCATGAAGCCAGAGAGGTGTCTGAGGCACCCGTACCACGCTCCAGGCTTGGTCTGGATCTGGGGCTGTCACCACCACCTCTCTGAGGACAAACACCCGGGTACTTCATTATGTCTTCTAGAGAACATGTGCCTAAGCATTTGCCTTTTGAATACATATATTTACTAAAAGTTATTTTTTAACTTCCCTTTTGTTTCTCCTTTATATTACAGAAAGAACATTTTTTGAATGATGTGTATAAGATATGCTACCTGTGAATTTCATTTCAAGATAGGACAGGAAGCATTACAAAATATCTGTGGTCTCCAAAATGATCCTGACACACACCTCATGTCGATGGAGTACTTTGGTTGCCATTGCCCCAAGTAATTTCCTCCTAGAATAGACCACTGGCTCCTTATCTGGGCTACACATCGAACCACCTGGGAAGCTTTGAAAAATACTGATTCCTGGACCCCCTGGCCAGAGATTCTGCTGCAACTGGTCTGGGATGCAGTCAGGTTACTGGGAGTTTAAGGCTCCTAGTGATGATAATGCAGCCAAATTTGAGAACCATTTTCTACCTATGCCTTCAAAAACTGAAAATTAACAGTCCCTCACTTGCTGCCACTTAAAGTAAGGCATGCAGACCTGCCACCTCAGCATCCCCTGGGTGCTTGTTAGGAATTCAGAATCTGGGGTCCCACCCCAGACCAGCTGAATATGAATCTCCGGGATTGGGGCCCAGGAATCTGTATCTCCTCCCCCACTGACTTTTCATTTAGCTTTAAATTACACTTTTAAAATGGAATGAACCAGAAAAAAAGACAGTCTATAAAAAAAGACACCTGCACTCTAATGTTTATAACAGCACAATTCACAATTACAAAGATGTGGAAACAACCCAAGTGCCCATCAATATATGAGTGGATTAAGAAAATGTGGTATATGTGTACCGTGGAGTACTACTCAGCCATAAAAAAGTGAACTAATACCTCTTGTATTAACCTGGATGGAACTGGAGATCATTCTTCTAGGTGAAGTATCACAAGAACGGAAAAAAAAAAAAACACCACATATACTCACCGTTAAATTGGAACTAATCTATCAACACTTATGTGCACATATGGAAGTAACATTCAGCAGAAATCAATCAGGTGGGAGAGGGGAGGAGGGCAAATTCACACCTAATGGGTACAATGCACACCATCTGGGTGATGGACATCCTTATAATTCTGACTCAAACAGTACAAAAGCAATATGTGTAGCCAAAACATTTGTACCCCTATAATATTCTAAAATAAAAATAAAATAGAATAAAATAGAATCAAACAAAAGGCAAGGGTGTAGGGGAAATAAATTTTTTTCAACACTTCTCACATAAACTCAAATTTTATACTTCTTTTTTTGGAATAAAACAGGCTCTTTGCTATTTACAGGGTTATTTATGAGTTACAAATATTATCTCCCTCCTACCCATGCTTTGCTATTCCTATATTCCCCCACTCAGTTCTGGGCTGCCATAATCAAGCAGAAATTGTGAAGACGCTTTTTTCTTGCAACTGGAGTGGAAAGCTTAGCAGTAACTTAAGTAGTAACTAAGTAGTAACTAACAGTAACAGCTCCAGATATGTCAAATAGATGCAAGTATCTGTATTTTTAAATAGCTTCTGAGTAATAATTTTGCACACTGAAGTTCTTACTTTTGCATGTCCTAATCCTTACACGAGCACAAATTCATCTGAATCCCAGCCTGAATTTTTTTTTTTAACTTACCAGAGAAGTCTTGCCAGTTGAAGATTTGTTCTTTGGCCACTGGCTTTCATTCTCATACCAAACAAGTGCATTTTTTAAGAACTTGCATTTTTGGAAACTTTAAGATTCTTGCCACTCTTCAGTGGAAACACTCATCTCCAAATAAATCCACAATCAGGAGCACCTCGTGCAGCTTTAAATATCATTAAAGTTCTGTAAAAGAAAGCTCACAGGACTCTGCACCACCAGCTAAATCTTTCCGAACAAGAGCACCAGCCCTGAACTTGGGCCAGACACTCACAAGATAATGAAGTGTGCCCCTCCTCCCGCCATTTCTCCTTGTCCACCCTCCCAGGGCGGCTGGGCCCTTTGGCACACAAGCAGTAGTGGCCATTCATCCTCTACCCTAGTGGAGCCAACTTCCTCCACATTGATCCTACCCATCAGCATCTGACGTCCCCACAATGGCAAAACTGCAGGCGGGCAGAGTCTGACTGGGCAAGGAGGCAGAATGCCAGGTCTTCCACAGTGGTGCCCTTGGATGGCCATCTCTCACCGTCCTGGGGTTAGACCTACACCTCCATCAGTGAGAAGCAGGTAACTTGTGAACGCCCATCCCCCAAAATCCTGTTGCCCCATCATCGCTCATTTTAGAAAATGATTTTCCCAACACTTCTCACGTAAACTCAAATGTTAGATTTGTTTTTTGGATTTTCCAAACAAGACTAACAATTGACCCAACCACATAAATATGAATATGGTGAATTGCATATAGTAGGCACTCAGGTATTTGTTGAAATACTGAATACTACATATATGTGAACGTATTGTATGTATGTGTATATCTACCTATCCAGAGCTTATCTCCAACTGTATGTTTATAGACCTGTATATCTGTATATCTGTAGAGAGATGAGCTGGCCCCCCGACCCAACAGCTAGTCAAATGAGTGAACCTGCCTCTGTGCTGCCTGCTGGACATCACCGCATTTCGAATGTGTCTCATTGAATTCTCACAACAAAGCCAGGAGATAGGTATTATCCCTGAGCCTCATAAAACCATCTGAGAAATGTGTGCCCAAGAATCAAAGCCATGTGTGGCAGAAAATGAGGCTTGGTGCAAAGATTTCCAGGATCACTGAAGGAGTCCATAGGCACCTGAGAATTATTAATTTCACAAACTCAGATGCAGGGGGAGAAATTACCTGATATAAGGGTGGGTTAGACCTCAGGCCACTTGGATTCAGTTTCCAGTCTGCCAGGGCCTTCAGCAGGTCCTGCCCTCATGCACCTGTTTCCTGGTAAACTCCCTGCAGCGGGAGAGAAGCTGGTGGGGTTTGGAGGAAATTTTGTGCAGGACAAGGGCAATGGAAACAGTCGTTTTTATGACACCTTTGACCGTTGTCAAGAAATGCAACCAGGGAAGCTGTTTTAGGACAAGCAGTATGTCTTCATTCATTTCCTAAAGAAAGTGTTCTTTGCATATGACTGCCACGAGTTTGTTTCCAAAGAGTTCAATATTAGGCTCTGATTGCCCCCTCTCAGACAGAAATGGCTGCTTTTGCTTACTCTTGCCCATCCGGAACAAAAGGTGCACAGAGCTGGCACCATAAACATGGGGCATGAGATCATTTCAGGGAAATGCAGCAGGTCATCCATCTGCGGCAAGAGCCACTCAATCCTTGCATCAAAGGCCACCTCCAATTCTGCCTCCTGTTGTATCGTCAGTGCTTAGCACCTAGCCTGGCCCACAGTAGGTGCTCAATAAACACTTGAGTGAATCATTGAATTATTAACATATATTGTGAACATTGTCATCATGTATGAACACCTACTGTATATACCCAGCTCAGGGCTAATTGCTTTACATATAGCTGTTGCATTTACTCCTCCTGACACTTTCTATGCCTGCATGACAGACAAGGACACTGAGAGCTCAGAGAGGTAAAAAGTTTGACACAGGACAACACAGCCTATCAGCAGAGCCAGGATTCATGCTGGAGACAGTCTGACTCCAAAGCCTGTTTGGGGGAAGGTTTTGTAATATAATTTCATAATTTATTGTGTAATTTTTGTAAAATTGTAATTGATGTGATTTTTATCTGTTTGTAATTTTAAATTTTGTTATTACGTAATTATAATATCACATGATTAACAATTTTGTAAAATTGAAATTGTATGTAATTGTGTACATTTTAATGTAATTTGGGGGGTGGCTTTTTTATATAATGAGGTTGAACATATGTAAATTTCACACAATATTTAAGTGAGAAATTATGCCAATCTTTTAGGATCTCTTCCAGAAAGTGGAAGAGGGTATTTTCTTCAACTCATCTTACAAGGCTAATATAGATTTTATACTAAAATTAATTATTAATTATTAATAGAAGGGAGGAAAATTATAGATGAGTAACATGTATAATGTAGACGCAAAAATCCTAAACAACAACAAAAAAGCAGTCCAAGTCCAGTGATATAAAATAGGATACCTGATTACTAAGTTTAGTTTATCTCAAGAATGCAAAGTTGCTTTAATGTTAGAAAATCAATCAATGTAATAAAGCAAAAAAATCATATTTCACAGATGCAAACAAAAAGCAACTGAGAAAGTATAACATTCATTTTCTATTTAAAATAAACACTATCAACAAACTAGAAAAAGAAGGGAATGTATTAATGTGATAAAGCGTACCTACAATAAATCTTCAGTAAACATCAAACTTAATAGTGAAATATCAAATGCTTTCCTTTGAATATCAGGATGGGAATAAAGATTTCCACAATAACCACTTCAACATTTATAGGAGAGGTTTTAGCCGATACAGTCAGACAAGAAAAATATATTTAAAAGCATAAAGATTTTAAAAGGAAGGAGCAAAAGTATTATTATTTTGCAGATGATTGTATACATAAAAAACTGAAAGAATCTATAAGACATTAGAAGTTATGAGAGCTTCACAAGGTTGGTCATCGCCCAAAAATCAATTGCATTTCTCTATATTAGTAACAACCAGCTAGATTATTAAACTAAAAGAGAAAGGTACTATTTACATTTGCATCAAAAAAATATCAAATAAAGCTAGGAATAAAGCTAACAAAAGATTTCAAGACCTCTATCCAGAAAACTGTAAATTTTTATTATGGAAGACCTAAATACATGAGGAGTAATACTATATTCATGGATTAAAAGACTCAGTATCATAAAAATACCAATCCTACACTAAATTGGTATATAGATTTATTGCACTCACAGTTAAAATCCCAACAAGCATATTCTAAAATTTACTGAAAATTTTAATATTAATAAAAAGGACTAACAGGAATTAAGATACTCTTGAAGAAGAAAGAAGAGAGTAGATTTTCTCTACTCATTATTAAGATTTAGAGTAATACTACATTAATTAAAGCAGCATAGTATTGATTCAAAGACAGACAAATAGATTAATGGAATAGGATAGAGTGTTCTTAAAGAGGTCCAATGTATGGACACTTGATTTATGACAAAGATAAAACTGAAGGACAATGAAGAAAGAACCATCTTTAAAATACATGTGGCTGGGAGAACTGAGTATCCACATGGAAAATATAAAAGGGGACCCCTACCTCACACCATATACAAAATTCAACTCCAGGTAGCTTACAGGTGAAAATTAAACTAAGAAATAAAAAAATAAAGCTTTTAGAAGGTATCATAGGAGACTATCTTCTTAATCTTGGGATAGAGAAAGATTTATTAAACAAGATGCACACAAAAAATATTAACCATAATGAAAAAAACTGATAAATTTGACTACATTAGAGATAAGAATTTTGTTCATCAAAAGACAACATTAAGAGAGTGAAGTGGCAAGCCATGGAGTAGGAGAATACATTTGGGGTATATAAAACTGACAGAGAGCTCAAACTACATAAAGAATGCCTATAAATCAGTAAGAAAGACAAAAAATCTCATAGAAAAATGGGCCCCAAAAAACCCTGAATATACACTTCACAAAAGGGAATCCAAATAGCCAATAGACATATAAAAGATGCCCAACCCTATTAGTAATCAAGGAAATGCAATTTAATATAATGTTCATATTAGCCAAAAACTGGAACAACCCCAATGTTCATGAACTGTAGAATGGATAAATAAATTGAGGTATAGTCATACAATACAATACTATACAAACAATAAAAATAAATGAACTATAGCCATAACACAATATGGATGAATCTCCAAAACATAATGTTGAGTTTAACACATTGACTGCCACACTAGAAAAAAGACATTTTTTCCCTGGGGCCACAGTGCTTTATTATGAAAATAGAATAAAAAGTTCAAAAACAAAATGATCCTTTCTAATTGAATCAAAAATTTGTTATTTTTTATTGTTTTCTATGTGTGAGTTATATGCAACTTGAAAAATAGTTCACACAGCTCAAGGTAAAGAGATGTGTGAGTTACATATGCTTCACGAGGCTGAAGGCTCAAAACCAGCATGAGTTAAATACAACTCACATAGCAGTTAATGTGTTAAAAATTTAAAAAGACGCAAAAAGGGACATACTGTATGGGTCCACCTACAGAAAATTCAAAAACAGGCAAAAGAAAATGTTAAGCTTAGGATTCATAATTAGTTGATAAAACTATGAACATAAGCAAAGAAATGATTACAATAACAGTTAGGACGTGGTTACCTGGAGGAGGAGACTAGAGGAGATTTGAGGTCAGGAGGGTGAATGCAAGTCTCTTTCAGGGGCTGGCAATGTTCAATTTCTTTACCCAGTGGTAATTACATGGAAGCTTCACTTTTCCATAAGTATATTTTACAGTAAAAAAGTTTCTTTAATTATTGAATAATGCAGCTATAAGTATTCTTCTGCCTGTCACCTGGTACGATGTGCAAGAATATCTTCGGGGTATATACTGGGAATGAACTTGCTAGGCCATGAGATGTGCCGAGTTCATTTTTCCAAGATCATACCTATTAATAATTATTTTCCTGGCCAGGCGAGGTGGCTCATGCCTGTAATCCTAGCACTCTGGGAGGCCAAGACGGATGGATCGTTTGAGATCAGGAGTTCAAGACCAGCCTGAGCAAAAGCAAGACCCCATCTCTTCTAAAAATAAGAGGAAATTAGCTGGACAACTAAAAATATATAGAAAAAATTAGCCAGGCATGGTGGCACATGCCTGTAGTCCCAGCTACTCGGAAGGCTTAGGCAGTAGGATTGCTTGAGCCCAGGAGTTTGAGGTTGCTGTGAGCTAGGCTGATGTCACAGCACTCTAGCCTGGGCAACAGAGTGAGACCCTGTCTCAAAAATGATAATAATTATTATTATTATTTTCCAAAGTGATTGCACCAATTTACACTCTCACCAGCAATACTCAATTGTTCTCAGCAAATCATATCTTCACCAACACTTCATATCAGATTCTTTCATTTTTTCCATTCCAGAGAATATAAAATGGTATCTCATTGTCATCTGAATTTGTATTTCACTGGTTACAAATGTCACAGAGAATGCTTTTTTTTGTCTTTATTCCCATTTTATTTATTCAATCATTTCTTATACTGCTAGCACTATTTTTGTCTCTATTAAAAAACCTTCCCTACCGTGAGGTTAGATGTCCTATAAATTTTTGAGACATATTTATATTGTACTGTGCTTGTTTGTTTTTTTCCTAATCCACGTAGAATTAAGTTCAAGTAAGTTGTGAGATAGGGATCTAATATCATTCTTTTTCCATATGGACAAACAGTTGGTCCAGCAGCATTTGTTAAATAATCCATACTTTTCCTAGGGTTCTGTCATATACCAAGTTGCTATGTTGGTAGGCTTGTGTCTGGAGTTTCTGTTCTGTTCCATTGGATTATTTGCCTATCCTTGTATCAATGTCACATTTGATTACTGTAGTTTTGTGATAATTCTTGCTATCTGGTAGATCAAGGTCTCCAGTATTACTCTTTTTTTAGGAACATCTTGGCTATTTCTACCTTCTTAATGTGAGGATTTTTGTGGCTCATGGGCAGCTGTTGTCAAATACCTGTGGATTCTTTTAGATATAGGATCTGTCTTCTAGAAAAACAAGTAATCGCTAACTTTAAGCCCTCTTCTAAATGCTTTACTTGTTTCAGTTCATTTAGTCCTCACGACAGCCCTGTGAGCTGCTGATATACCAAGGGCAGGGCATTGTCTGTAGGAAAGTTAACCACAGGACTAATAATGATAAAAAGTCTCCTGCTTCTTAATATCATCATGGCCCAGCAATTTTTAAAAAGATCAGGAATACAATTCTCTGATATAAAAAAAATCTTTTGTTGATCAAACTTCTAAACAATTTACCATGATTACTGATGAGTTTAGATTTTATATAAATAAATGTAAGCTTCAAATTTGCACAATTTTATTACATATCCTCTAATAAACACCGTGTCCTACACAACGTTAATTCAGAGAATTCTCAGCCCTACAGCTGGCCCCTGCCGGGCCCGAGTGGACTGTTTCAAAAGTGAGTTTCTGTGGCTGTGTTGTTTGAGCTCACTTTGCTTCAGGTGCAATTACAGTCCGAGCCCTGGGGTGCTGCATTCACCAGAGAACAGTAGATTCCAAATAAACAACGATAGCATAGTGCTTAGAGAGGCAAAGAAGCAAAACCTGAGTTATTGCAGTTCTGTCATTCTAAGGGACTGCTTGGAGTTTTCATTCCTGTTTAAAATTCAAAATGATGGAACAGGAGGTAAACTGTAAGATGACTTATTTTAGTTTCGAAAGTGCAAAATTCAGTTCACATCTGAAAAAATGGTACCAAATTTGAATACTATCTTTAAAATTGAAATTTACTTTTATGTTTTAAGTGTTTGTTTTAGAACTAAAGGGAAAATCCAAAACCTTTAATTGTGTCTCGTAGAGGAATTCGTGTTACAAAATGGCACATCAGATGCATGGGAAGGTGTATCGCTCTTAACACGTGAGCACTCCGGGGCCCCGCGGTCCAAGCCAGAGCCACACCCTTACCCAGGTGGCCCACTGCCCCCGGTAGAGCTCTGGCTCCACGGAAGCCTCTGTACTGGGCAGAGAGCCTGGACATTGCTCCCTGGGCTGCCCCAGTCCCCACACCTGCACGCTCCGACTCAGACCCCTTGGGGCATAGGCAGTACTTGCCTACCGGGCAGTGTTTTGCGCCAGTGCATTCAAGGGGAAGTAACTTAAATAAACACTGACCATGGCTAAAATTCCCTGGTGTGAGAACAGGAGGTCAGAGTCCAACAGGACGCACAGTGAAATGCAGTCGGCTGGAAACCCGGTGCAGAGCCTGGTCAGTCCATTTCTGGTTCTCAGCCCCTGCAAAGCCTCCACGAGACCAGAGCCCCTGGAGGACAGAGACCTCATCTTCCTTACACATTGTCGTCCCCCATCGTTCCCAGGGGCACTCCCCCCAGACCACCACGTGTCCCAGTTTCCCCTTTACTGTCCACGTTGCCTCTACCCATCCAGCTCCACAAGCCTGAAATGCTGGTCTTTGGCATCTGCAAGTTAAAACAGTCGCTCTCTCCACGAGGTGGCTTGGGTCTTTCCTTCCTTCCTTCTTTTTCCCGTGGAAACCCCCAGGAAAGCCCTCCTCCTCCTCCAGTCTGGGCTCCCCTAGCTCCTTTCTTGGCTTCCAGACATCCAGTCCAGTCTCTGCTCTGGACCTCCTCCTGCATCTCACTCTCGGTCCGGCACACGCCCACCCCTGGGCTGACTTCCTGACTGAATTAAGTCAAATGAAAAACTCCTTTTTCTGACTCCAGCCAACCCCTCCACTCTCTCCACCCTGCACCTCAGCCCCAGCCAGCTCCACAATGTCACTTCCTCCTCTTTCCCACTCCAGATCCCTCCTGCAAATGTACTTTTGCAGTTCTCCACAAAACTGAACCCAACAAAAGCAAAAGACACTCTGTGGTTCTGTTCTAGACCAGCACACTGCCTGTTTGTATTTGGGGACTTTATGTTTGGTTTTAATGGTTGTCTTCACCCCATGCATGCTCCCCACGGCAGCCGTCACCTGTATCTCTGTTTTGGATTTAAAAGTGATAGGTCTGAGATCTTTCCCACCATACGAATAAGGGAACTGAGGTTTAGAAAGATCGTGTGGCTTCCCCAGGCTGACGAAGAGCTAGGTTTTCAATTGCAATTGGGGCCTTCTGGACTCAAAGGGTTCTTGTCACCACACAGGGATATTCAGTGGCACTCAAGATGACTTTAGCTGGTCCCCAGAAGAACTTTCTGTCAATAGTTCAATTCTTTATTTTAATGTGTATTAGAAAAATTATAAAACCACCATACTCTAGGCTCGAGTTGCCACCTCTTAAGTCAATCCTTTAACAAACCACCTTTCTCAACAGGAAAACAGTCTCATTCACTGCCGCTTCATAAATTCGAAATAGCAGAGAACAAGAATCTGTTTGAGCTCAGTGATTCTATCAACCTGGGCTGCCATGAGAACTACCTGACATTTTTTAAAATGTCAACGACTGGATCCCCGTCCCCTCCCTCGCCTTGGTAAGTAAGATTGGCTGAGAGTGGCGTCCAGGTGGTTTGAAATCGCTCCAGGTGATTCTAATTGAAGTCAGGGTCATGATCCACTGATTTACCTCAGTGCTGTGGAATCACCTGCAGGCGGGGCCTGTGAGGTGCACCTCTAACAAGCTTGCAGGGGATGTTGGTGCTGCCGATCCGATCCAGGGAACACAATTTGATTACCACTGATGTAGATGAACCTGAGGGGACCTCTGCGGGATTCTTCCTCCCAGCAACCTTTCGTGCCTTTGGGGATCCGCACCTCCTCAACTCCCAGGTGTAGGTGATACTCACCTTGCCTCACTATGTCAGGAGCAGGAACAAGACCCAAGTCTGGCCAATCAGCAGAATCTACATCATGGCTCCAGTGAGTAATTTGTTTAGCAATGAGCCTGTAGCTTAATATGATCCAGTGACAGTCAGTGCTGGGACTTCTGCTGAAACCCTTGGGAAGAGGCACCAGCTGGCAAGATATAACCTGGATCTGCTAGAGACCCTCTTGCTTTCGCATGGGAAGGACCTGCCAGAAGATGAGTCATCAAAGGCAGGCGGAAGCGGCTAAGGGACACCAAGTCTGATGACACTCTTTTATTCCCAGGATCCAGCCATGGCTGAATCTAGACCTAAATTTTTCGGTTACATAAGCTACTAAATTTCTTTTCTTGCTTAAACCAGTTTGAGATGGTTTTTGTCACATGCGGTTCAGAGTGTGCTGACCACATGGAACATCAAAGTGCCTCCCCGCCTCGAGGGCGCAATTCCAGCTTCTTCCCTGGGTGCTCTTTCCTTCAGGTCTTCAAAAAGGCCCTAAGAGCTGAGCAACAGAACTCTTAGAGGTCACTTAGTGTCACTGCTTCCCCGTCTATATGGGAAGACAGGGAGCCACCAAGAGGAGAAGACTGGCCCTGAGTCATGCATACAGCAAAGCCGACTGGGATGTCAGTAAACACCCACTGATGACACCCACTGCAGGGACGGGGTCTCACTCCTGCATGAAAAGGGGATTTATTGCCCTTTGCTTATTGTATCAGTTTTTTTTAATTGCAATTAAACAAACACACTTAAAAAAAAAAAAACGGGCAGGCACCGTGGCTCATGCTTGTAATCCTAACACTCTGGGAGGCCTATGTGGGAGGATCACTTGAGGTCAGGAGTTCGAAACCAGCCCGAGCAAGAGCGAGACCCCATCTCTACTAAAAATAGAAAAAATTAGCTGGGCATGGTGGCGCACACCTGTAGTCCCAGCTACTTGGGAGGCTGACACAGGAGGGTCGCTTGAGCCCAGGGGTCTGAGGTTGCTGTGAGCTATGATGATGCCACTGCACTCTGCTGGGGCAACAGAGTGAGACCCTGTCACAAATAATAATAATAAAATAATAAAAAATAATTTTAAAAAAGCCATATAACCCTATAATTTCTGGGATACTATTGCTTAGAACAGTAGTTGTCAAAGTGTGGTCCCCCAACTAACAGCATCTGCATCACCTGAGAAAAGGATAAAATGCAAATTCTCAGCCCCCTCCCCAGACCCTCTGCACCCTGCAAGGGGCAGGCCCAGAAATCTGTCTTTGAAAAAGACCTCCAGGTGATTCTGACACATGCTCAAATTTGAGAGCCACTGACTATGGCTAAGTAAATAAAAATTTGTTTGAAGTCTATTTAACAAAAATCACAAAGTAAATATAGGTGATTTTGTGAATATAG